>NC_141693.1:504487920-505186206 GCF_964263255.1 Lissotriton vulgaris | reverse complement strand
ATTGGTATGAAAGGAAAAAATACAGCACAATTTATGAGTAGAGCACATTTAATTACCGTCTCAAATTCATAATTTTTTAGAAAATATATCAAAACATTTTCATGACACACATGCGTAGAGACACCTAATCAATGAAATGCATACAGCAATGACATATATCACATAAATAAGAACGTTCAGTACAAAGACAGGTACAGAAAAATTATATATACAACACCACAATAACCCTACAAAAATGGTTCTTACTAGTGTCCTCCTTACACTTCAGGGTAAACACTTGGAGGTAAACACTTGGAGGTAGTCAGGATAATACACCTAAGGCAAATAAGATAATAGACCTAATTCTGGTGTGGCACCCTACAAATAAACAAAATATTCTAATTACAACAACTCCTCCTTAGAAGTGTGGACGTTACCACATTTCAGTCTTTTATCCTTAGGCCTCCTCAGGACAGGGTTTATACATTACTAAACAAACACAAAAGGACAATATTAATCCTAACCTACCAGTATGTGGTGAGCAAGCTGGTTACTAATCGTGACTGCCCATATCAACTACAAGTGACTGTATATCTGTGCTCCCCGAACAACACCCTGCATCCGCTGCTTCATTGTGATTAGTGAATGGAAAATAAAAGGAATGCCCAATAATTATGTGCAGGAAAGATCCAACAGGGGCCCCAAGGGCCATCAACCAAAGGTCTCGACCCACTGTTTTTCCTCGAACCCCGGTACTGTGAAGACTTGTTAGATGTGAGTTACTGGCCTTGAGTACGGCTTTGGCATGTATGCACATATGGTGTTTTGGATTGTGACATGCGGATCGACGCATTTGGTTAACCATTGGATGCATGTAAAAACTACACAGGTGATGTTCTTTGACAAGTAAACCCACCTGAAAATCACACTATAAAAACACACCCCATCCCTTACAAGCATCCTTTGCTTCCCAACTGCAGCCCACAAGACAGGCCGGCCTTTTCTCAGCTACCAATGTTCAACTTCAACTTCCCATTTAGCACTGTCCACCACCTGTAATTTTTGTTTTGAACCTCTTTCCCTGTATCACTTGTTTGTTTTTCCTTTCATAAACTCACTCACATTTATTTTTCTCATCATGCAGTGCAAAAAGAAACACGCTTCACTGAGCAAGAGTTGACAGACATGGTGGATGAAATCATTTGAATAGAGCCCAAACTTGGTTCCCAAGTCCAGCATACTCCTCTCAGTAGGTAAATGGAAATGTGGGGCAGGACAGACAACAGAGTGAATGCTGTTGGCACCACCGTGTGCACAAAAGCCAACATTAGGAGGAGGTGGACTAACCTCAGATTAAGTGTTCATAGCCGGGTCAACAACCACAATCTGGAGACCCAGAGTACAGGCGGTGGGCGGCCCTCCCAGCAACTCATTACAATTCTTTCGCAGGGAAGAGTAGATCTTGGCCTACCTGCATTCTGAGGGCTTATCAGGAATAGCTGGGGGAATGGACTTTGGTAAGCTACAATTCAGTAACTGGCAACATATCAAAATGTCATGTTTGCTCTCAACTCCGCTTTTGCTATTGCGTTCCCTCTCTACATTCGTAATATGCATCTGAGATGTTGATTTGTCTGTGTCAATGTGTATAGGTGCGTATAAGGCCACTTGTATTCAACTCCATGACATGCATCCTGTTGCAATGATGTCTGTAATGCATTACCATAAAATTATCATTCCAGGACATGATATGTGTAAATATTTAAAAGTACAGTCCATCACAAATGCGTTTCCAACAGATATGGTACAATAACCATTTTGCAAGTTTTTATTTCTAAGATTGAAGTGACTACAACTAACATGAGGTCATGTGACTGCAACCCTGATCAGTATGCTAGACTTCTTTGGCCTCTTCTCACTTGTCTGTCATGTTACAACTGATCTTCACTCATCATGCAGCTTACCATTTCTCAATTGTTGGTAAAGTGAGATTGAAGTGTTTATAAGTGTCATGAGGCCCTATCACTCTAACTCTAACCAAGACAATTGACTCCTTTTGCCCCTTCTCACTTGTCTGCCATTTTACAACTGATCTTCACTCATCATGGACAATGGTGTGCCCCTAATATATGTGAGCCATGAAGGAAACTCATCTCATTAGCAGTGGCAGGTAATCCCTTTAATCTGTACTTCTCACATGATGTACCATGCTACAAATACAACCAAGATGGGTGGTTGCCTGTATTGGACCCATCTAGGCCTTGGAATGGACAAATACACATGTTGTGACTACACTGTCTTTGTAGCAGAGTTCGGGAGATGTCAAGTCTCTCCCTAAAGCTAAAATGACACATATCTGCACATCTAATGAGCTGATTAAATCTAGTACGTCTATTGAATGTCTACAAATGTCTAGTAATCAACTTCAACTCCAAGCAACTAGATAACAATACTATTCTCTATCTATTTTGTTCCATTCTAGGTCCCTATTTACTTTGACACAAATACCATGGATGTAGGTACCTAACTTCCAGCATTAACAATGTTCTCTATTCTCAACAGGTCGATCCACCACTGCACCTGCACAGAGATTGGAAACCGAACAGAGTTCCTCTCTACCCCAGGACAAGGCCATCAGTGATGACAACATTTCTGAAGAGGTGGAAGTGGATGACGGGCTTGGCCCATCTGGCCAGCCTGGGCAGACACCAATAGTGGGGCTCACTGTGCCCACAACAACTCTACCCACCACAGCTGCAACAACACAGCCAACCACTTCCCCCTCAGCCTATGCACCCAGCACAGTCAGTAGCATCCTGTGCCTCCCAATCTGGGATTGTGGGAGGGTGCAGTCTGTGCAAAGGGCACAGGCCCATGGGTATAGGGGTAGTGGGAGGGTAACTGTGGGCCCGCAGAGTGAGTCCACTGGGGATACAGACACCCAGGCTGCTATCACCCAAGTCTTTGAAGTCCACCTAGACTCCAAAAGTGTCATGGGACAGGTATTGACTGAAACTGGGAAATAAAGCAGCTGCAGCGGGACACATACCAGGAGGTTGCCGGCATATACACTGAGGTGGCTGGGATCAATACGGAGGTGGCCGGCATGAACACCAACATGGCCTCCCTGGTTGGGGTGCTGCGGACATAAACACCACCCTCTGCAGGGCTTTCCCATCAACATCTGCTGCAGCCGAAGGATGGGAGGCCCTGTCAGAGGAGGACCTGCCTGCACATGCCCCTGTCTCCGCAGCTGCAGATCCCCCCTCTTAGAAAGAGGGGGTGTCCACCCAAAATTCCAGGAGCTCAGGATGACAAGACACCCACCACTGCTAGGAAGAAACCTAATGTACTCCTGTGTGTGCTACACATTCACTCTGTTGACTATTGGGCCCACTTTTCTGTATCTGATGGGAGGCATATGTTGGACTTTGGACTCCTGACCATTAGGACTCTACAATAGTTTCAGCCACCATAATTGAAGACTTCACATGGTGTTCTCAGTGTGTAATATTTAGTTAATTTAATAAAAAACACCTGTCACCAAATCATTGTTTCCTGTTGTAATTATCACACATAACACTGTGAATGTACTACCATGTGAACTTTGCAATGTCAAACTAGGGATTTCTGTAAGCATGGGTATTGTGTATGCAAACAATGTCCATCTCAGGATTACTACCATGTCCCAGCCACACATACAATCAATCAATCAGGTGTTTGTTAAGCGCGGCTACTCACCCGTAAGGGTCTCATGGCGCTGGGTGGATGGGGTGGTCGCAGGTTACAGTCCATCAAGGAGGGGGTTTGTTGAAAGAGCCAGATTTTGAGGTTTCTTGCGAAGATGGGAAGCAATGTTATCAGTCTGAGGTGGAGTGGAAGGTCGTTCCAGGTTCTGGCCGCGCGGAAGGAGAAGGAGGGGCCTCCTGATCTGGTCTTTCTGGTGCGGGGTACCATGGAATAGGAGAGCTGGGCTGATTGTAGGGCCTTTGGGGTGCGTGGAATTTGAGTTGGCTGTTCAGGTATTCTGGTCCGGTGTCGTGGATGCCTTGTGAGTGTGGGTTAGCATCTTAAAGGTGACTCTAGCTTCGATGGGGAGCCAGTAGAGTGTGCGCAGGTGCTGGGAGATGTGGCAGGGTCTTGGCAGGTTGAGGACCAGTCTTATGGTGGCATTTTGGATATTCTGTAGCTTGCGGGTGAGGTTTTTGTTTAGAGTGCATTGCCGTAGTCGAGCCTGCTGGTGACCAGGGCGTGAGTGACAGTCTTTATGTGTTCGAGGGGGATCCATTTGAAGGTCTTACGTAGGAGGCGAATGGTGTGGAAGCAGAAGGACGAGACGAAGTTGATCTGGCTGTCCATTTTGAACTCTGAATCCAGGATGATTCTCAGGTTGCGTGCATGGTCCTTGGGGGTGGGCGGGCTTCTGAGAATGGGGGGCCACCATGTGTCGTTCTAGACGGCAGGGTTTGGGCCCATGATAAGTGCTTCCGTTTTGTTGGTGTTTAGTTGTAGGCAGCTGTTTTTCATCCATTGGGCAACGACTCATGCCTTCTTGAAAGTTGTGTCTGGCGGTGTTTGGTTCATTGGATAGAGAGAGGATCAGTTGGGTGTCGTGTGCGTATGACACCATGTTGAGTCCATAGGTTCTGCCGTTGGGGAGAGCGCAACCATGTAGGCGTTGAAGAGCGTAGGGCTGAGGGAAGACCCCTGGGGGACTCCACAGGTAGTAGGTGTAAGGTCCAAGAGGAATGGGGGGAGACTGACCCCCTGCTTTCTGCCGGAGAGGAAGGAGTGGATCCAATCAAGGGCCTGGTCGTGGCTCCCTGTGTCATGGAGTCTGCGTATTAGGGTGGGTTGAGAGACTGTGTTGAACACCACTGAGAGGTTGAGGAGGATGAGGGCTACTGCTTCTCCTTCGTCCAGTAAGGTACGGATGTCATCTGTTGCGGCGAGGAGGGTGGTTTCCGTACTGTGTTTTTTTCTGAAGCGTGATCGGTGGAGTCGAGGATATTGTGCTCTTCGATGGCTTTCTCGATGACTTTCGCTGGGGACAGGAGCAGGGAGATGGGTTTGTAGTTTTTGAGGTCGGTTGGGTCCGCCGAGGGTTTCTTCAGGAGGGGGTTGATCTAAGCGTGTTTCCAGTCATCAGGGAATGAGGTGGTTGCCAGGGAGCAGTTGATTGTGGTGGGAGAGCATGGGTGCGATGGTGTGGGTGGTTCTGTTAAAAATGTGGTTGGGGCAGGGATCCTTGGGGGCCCTGGAGTTGATGGACTTCATCGTCTTCAGTGTGTCTTTGGTGGCAAAGGCTGTCCAGTTGTCAATCGCTGGCTTCAGGGTGTCGGGGTGGTTGGTAAGGGTTCAGTGTGTTGGTTGTCTTTGTCAAAGTTGTCGTAGATGCTCTTGATTTTGTGGTGGAAAAAGGTGCTGAGTTTGTCGTACAGGTCTTGTGAGGAAGGGATGTCGGTGGACTCGCTGGTGGGTTGGGCGAACTCCTTGATGATGTTGAAGAGTTCTTTGCTGTTGTGTGCATGAGTGGAGATTCTGTCTTCAATCGCTTTTTTCCTCGTTTTTCTGATGAGTTGGTGGTGTGCATTGGTGGCGGCTATGAGGTTTTTGTGGGCTTCTGTGGATTTGTTGTCCCTCCAAGCCTTTTTAAAGCAGCAGCAAGTGCGTCTGGACTCACGAAGTTCGTTGGTGAACCATCTAGCTTTCTTGGCGTGGGTGTTGTTTTTTTTCTTCAGGGGGGCTATGTTTTTGGTGCTGTCAGAGATCCATCTGTGCAGGGTTCAGGCTGCGGTGTTGGGGTCGTCGCTTACCGTGATGGTTGGGGTGGAGTTGCTGAGTGATGAGAATAGCTGGTTGTCAGTGATTCGGTCCAGTTTCTTCGTGGGAGCAGGGCCTGGTGTCTGTGGATGGTGGGTGTTCTGAAGGTTAAGTGGACGCATCGATGGTCAGTCCATGCGAGTTCGGTGGTGTGGCTGAAGATGATGGAGTTTCCTGTTGTGAAGAGGGGGCCGAGGGTGTGTCTGGCTGAGTGCGTGGGTTCAATTGCAAAAACAACAATTGATTGACAGAATGCAGTACAATGTCATACATTCACCCCAGTACAGTGATCAGGGCCTAAATCCATCTTTTTTTTGCTCACCATGCCATTTCAGTTTGAACCCAGCCATATGCAAATCAGTCTTGACCCTTTGCCCCATGGGAACAGTCCAGCCCGAACTGCCAAGCCAGGTCCTCCCTGGGCTGGAAACAAGCATCCTAGGACTGGTTTTGGGCTTTCAGCGTGGGTTCAGTCATGATCTGGTGGAGTCCAATATTGTGGAGGTTGTCCAGGAGGCATGTGGTGCTGTGGTCCAGTTGGTTGTCGAGGTGGAAGTTGAGGTCTCCCAGTAGGGTGTAGTTGGTGGATGTGATGGCATGCGGGGTGATGATGTTCGTGATGGAGTTGGCAAAAAGACTGCGGGGCCCAGGGGGTCTGTAGTTGAGGGTTGCTTGGAGGGTGGAGGTAGGGCTGGCCAGTATCGTGAACTGAAGGTGTTCCATCAGGTCTGTGGGCTCGTTGGGGAGTGTGCTCAGACGGAGGGTGGATTTGTGGATGATAGCAATTCCTCCTCCCGGGCGGGTGTGGTGGTCCTTCCTGGAGATCTTGTATCCTTGGGGAATGTCGATGGCGATGTCCGGTCCAGAGGTGGTATTGGTCCAGGTTTCGGTAAAGAATGCGACGTCTGGGGTGGTGCTGTCGAGGAGGTCCCAGATTTCGGTGGCGTGTTTGTGGAGGGATCAGACTTGAGGAGGATGCACTGCAGGGTCTTTGGTTTGGATGTTTTCTTGCGGGCGGGTTGCGCTGGGTCCGTGGTCTTGCCTGTGCTACAGGTGTGCCAGCAGAGGTGACAGCTGAAGCATCCGTGGGTGTCGGCTGGTGATGCTAGCTTGTAGTTGTTGTTCTGGCTGAGGGTTGAGAGCATGGAGTGCCGCTGGGTTGTAGTGATGGCGGTGCAGAGATCCAGGGTTCCTGGTGCTGGCCGTAGTTGGGTCGTGGACGGGTGCAGACGGGCTTCTTTTGGCGCTCCAGCGGCACAGCCGCTGCGTGGCCGCGCAGCGGCCACCATCAAGTAGTGGACTGGGAGAGCTGGACAGCTGGGAGGCACGAGCGGGAGGGGAGCTGGATTGGGCCGGACGCACTGGTCGTGCTGGGGGGGAGGGGCCACGGGGGCAGCAGCGGTGGGAAAAAACGGGCTGAAAAGGCAAAAGGAAAAAGCCATAAAGAGATAGAAAAGAGCAAATAAGGGAGCAAAAGTGCAAGAAAGAGTGGAGGAAAGACACAGAGGACAAAGAAGTAGAGTGAAAGGGGTAGGTTGAGATGAGGGTAAAAAACAAGTGAAAAACGCAGGAAAGACACAAAAGGAGAGTGAAGGGGGGAGCTTGAAATGAGGGGAAAATGACAGAAAATGTAGGAATGCCCCAGAAGGAGAGTGAAGGGGGAAGATAGAAGTGAGGGAAAAAAACGAGTGAAAAAGGAGAGAGAAAGCGGAGTGAGAGAATGGAGACAGAGGTCCACTGGACCACCAGGGATGAGCGCAGGTGATAACTGTGGGTGGAGGAGCGCCTCGAACACCATCACTCAAGAGTGCAGGGACTCAGGGGAAGGCCTCACTTAACGGTGGATCTGCGAGGGAGGGAGAGCAATTACACTGACAATGAATCAGTGGTCTTGCTTGCCTGTCCCCGCAGCGGCTGCCAATAAATAGGTGTCAGGGAGGGCTGTACAGCTGGGAGGAGGGGAGGTGAGCTGGATTGGGCTGGTCGCACTGGTCATGCTGGGGAGAGGGGCCGTGGGGGCAGCAGCGGCGGGGAAAAACGGGCTGATAAAGGCAAAAAAGATAGAAAAGTGCAAATAAGGCAGCAAAAGTGCAAGAAAGAGTGGAGCAAAGACATATGACACAGAAGGAGAGTTAAAGGGGGAGATTGAGATGAGGGTAAAAAATGAGTGAAAAACAGAGGAAAGACTCAGAAGGAGAGTGAAGCGGGGAGCTTGAAATGAGGGGAAAATGTCAGAAAATGGAGGAAAGACCCAGAAGGAGAGTGAAGGGTGGAGAAAGAAGTGAGGGAAAAAAACGAGTGACAAAGGAGTGAAAAAGCGGAGTGATAGAATGGAGACAGAGGTTCACTGGACCACCAGGGATGAGGCGATGGTGAAACCTGCATGTGGAGGAGGGCCTCGAACACCAACATTCGAGAGAGCAGGGGCTCGGGAGATGGCCTCACTTAATGGTTGGAGCTGCGAGGGAGGGAGAGTTATTTCACTGACAATGAGTCAGTAGTCTTGCTCCATACACACATATATGTGTCTGGTCTGAGAACATCTTTTTTCCATTGTTCAAACCATAGGCTGACATGATGCCAGAAACATAGCAAATTAGATATGATTCAGATATTCTGTGTAAATGATGGCATAATTAGTTGGATACATCTGACAATATACTACACAATAGGCAACAATGACATAGGTCTACATCATCAGCTGGAGCCATATTGCATGCCTCACAAAATAAATCCGGAAGAAACACCACAGGGTCCTGGCTTTTACCCCAGTAAGGCTAAGCCAAATACAACAAAAGAACAATACAATGGCCAATACTGTTTCTAGGAAAAAGGGAGTGGTCCACAGGAAATGCCAAGTCTATACCGGTTTTCACGTTTCATGTATTGTGGAAAACACACTCAAAAAACTCTGGACCGCTTGAGTTTTATAACAAATAAATCTTTGAAGGGGGTGATGAGTGCGTTTGATCAAATTGTGAATATCCTTAGGCCGAATCCTTGCTTTTTTAATCAGAATCAGGAGTCCAAGTGATGTAGAAAAATACTTTTATTAAATAGGGTTTAAAACATGAACAGCCGACACGTGTTTCGCCCCCTGTGGCGATTTGCGCCGGGGCTTTTTCAAGGCTGTAAAAAAATCAGAAGGGTAATAACTGTAAGCGCGAGTGGTTAAAAACAGAACGCCTTTGACCCAGGTGCCTGTGCGATGGAAAACGGAAAGGAAAGTTGAGTAGTTGTGAACTAGCGTGATTTTGGAGTTTGAGCGTATTTACAAAGGGTAAGAAGGAAAAGGAAAGCCCCATGATATTATAAGATATACAAAGAAAGAAAGATACATCATGTTCTTAAGTCTATCTCCGATGTAATTAAAAAAAAATTTTGGTTAGTCACTAACAAGTTTTATGGAGATATTTGTGAAAGGTGCAATACAGAGGATTGAGGGTAAACTGATCATAACCAAAATGGTGTAATCGTGAGAGATCAAGATAAGCCACCAGTAGGATGAAAAGCAAACAGAAATTAAGCGTGTTATTTCCATACCTATTTACAGTATCATGTATTCATTAATACAGATCTTCAAAGAGTATACTTTGTTTTCAGAATGTCTTATTATTTGTCAAGTTTCAATCTGTAAAAAAATATATAATATATGTACATTCAGAACAGTACATAGACATTGTGTGCAAAGGCATTTTATACAGGACACTTATGCAAATGCTGTTTCCTTCAGTGCATATTAGGCATTATTCACGTCATAGTGCATTCATTTCCATTCGATTTGCTCCCCAAAAGACGTTACATTGATCATATGCCTTTTTATCATGGGTTAGGCTTAAGATATTTGTGGGGCAGGTGTAGCTATGTGGCTCTAGAAAGGGTTGCTTAAATTCAGAATCACAATGTCAAGCCGATAAACGGAAGAACAGTCATTCAAGACTTAAGTCCTTCAGGGTGAAGGAAGTCATCATAATGGAGGGACGGGGGGAAGGAGAATGAGAGTAATACCGGATTGCTAAATTAGAACGAGGCGAAGTTTACAGGGAATTATTTAAAACATTATCGCGTTTAGTCGGGGATTAGCAAGCCGGCATGTAGTCATAATGCGGCAGGATGAGGGTCCGGTATTTAATTAGAAATGTGGCCAAGTTGGACGTTAACTGGGCGGGAAAAATAACCTAGCGGGAGTCTGCATAGCCGATGGGGGCCACTTACTTCTCAGGTTTTAATCCTCGGGTCTCGTCTTCTTCTTCCGCTCGCAGACGGCCGCTTTCGCGTTTGGTAGCCCGCCTGCTGCCACTTTTGAACCGGAGGCAGAGTGTAACTGACCCGGAAGTCACGGTCTCCCGAGGTTATTATTTAGTTAGTTCTTATGTCTGCTGGGGCGGGAAGGTGCCTTCGTTTAGCAGCGAGAACAGGTCGAATGTGCATTGTTACTTTTAATCAGCTATCGCTCTTTTTATGGGGTATATTTATTTTGTCTGGAGTTTACTGGCTGTAACCCGGATGTTATAACGCGGCCATGATGGTATGGTCATGCTCGGGACAAGTCTATGTGGCATTAGTAAGCCTCCATAATGGAAAGGTCGGATACTATGCTCGTCGACTATGGTATAAAAAAAAAATATCATCGAGAAAAAACGTGATGTTAAGATAACAGTTCGGCCTAGTATTTCATTAATGCTGATGTGAAAAATACGAGTTGCACAAAACTGTGTGCGGAATGCAGAGGACTATGAAAATACGGTAAACTGAGAGGCGGCCACAACATTCCTTTATGTGTCAGGAGGAATGCAAGCTGGATATATTTTCGGCGTCATATTAGTTGGTGGAAAAAATGACTCATAAGTATGGATAAAGTTTTGTTTTTACGGGGTGAGTGAGTCGGACAGGAAAATTTTTGAAAGAATTCTTTAACGATGACTTTTGGAGTTTTGAGCATGTTCCATAGAAGAATAAGCGCTTGATGCTCAGGGAGGTCTGCAACAGTGTTATGCATATTAGAGGGAAGGGTTCCCCTGCAAACTAATCGGAAACATGACTGACAAACATCACACTAAATGTGGGGCAGTGTCTGAGATGCAGACGATACATGGATGGTTTAACATTATTATTTTTGATCAGTGCATGTAGGTTCCACAAGATGTAATATTCTTGGTAGGATAGAAAATGTTCACAAGTTTAGCCATGCTAGGGCTTTGGAAAGCCTTCTGTTGTCTATCAAGAGTATGTGGCCATAATAGTAGAGACGCTGCAGTTTCCTTAATCAGAGTTATGGTCATAGCCAATGATGCCATTCATATTCTTGATTAAGGCCTTTCACTACTGTTTCCATTTTTATAATCAGAGAGCTCTCTTCCCTTCGCAGAAGACGATCCAGATCTCCGCCACGTTTGGGTGTCTTTACTTTTTTGATACCTACAAAGGAAAATGTTAGGTTGTGTTCATGATGTTGCAGGAAATGTTCCACCAATGATTGTCTTGTATCTGATTTGTGGATATTCCGATAATGTTCCTGAATCCGAATTTTCAGGGGTCTCCTTGAGCTTCCAATATAGTTTTTGCCACACGGGCAGGTGATCAGGTATATTGTATTTGTGCTTTCACAATTGATGAAGTCATTGATTTTATATCTTTGTCCGTTTATGTTGATTTCTTTGGTCCTTGATTTGCCAAGTTTGCAAATTGAGCAGTTTGTGCATGTGTAGAATCCTGTGATTTGTGGTGGAAAGGCCCTGGGCTTGGTTTTTGCTTCAAAGAGAGAAGGGCAGAGTATATCACGTAGATTCCTGCTTCTGGAAAAACCTAGTTGTGGTTTGTCAGTTAGGGAGTTTGATAGAGTAGGATTGTCTCTCAATAGATGCCAGTGTCTGTTCAGGATTTTGCGGAATATGTATTGTCCATTGTGGTATTCGGTATTGAAACGGATGATAGGTTTCTCCTCTTTAACATTATTGTGAAGTAGGGATTGTCTGTCAGTTTTTAGAAACTTCTCTTGTGCTTTGTATAATGCTTGTTCATTGTAGCCTCGTTGTTTTAGTCGTTTTGTGACATCCTCAGAGTAGCTTTGATATTCATTGGTTGAGCTACAGTTCAGACGGGCCCGTCTGTATTCTCCTCCTGGGATGTTTGCAATTGTGTGTGATGGATGGCTGCTGGACGCGTGGAGAATTGAATTGACAGCCGTCGGTTTCCTGTGTATTTTTGTCTGTAGTTGTTGTTCCGAGACATAGATAGTTAGGTCCAGGAAGTCAATTTCAGTTCTTGAGATGTTGTGTGTTATTTCAATGCCCCATCTGTTTGGTACTAGAGACTTGATGAAGGTTCTCAGTTTCTGTTCACTGCCCTGCCAAATAATAGAATATCATCTATGTAGCGACCCCACATAATTATATTCTCGATGATATTGTCAGATCTTTCTTGCCAGAGCCAGTGTTCTTCAACTGCTCCCATCAGGAGGCAGGCATAGGGCGGGGCAAATTTGGCCCCCATCGCGGTCCCTTGCATTTGAGCATAGTACTTGCCATTGAAGAGGAAGTAATTGTTGAGAAGACAGAATTCTAGTAAGTCCAAGATCATTTTATTTCGCGCAGTTAGATGGACTGATCTAGTCTGTAGGTATTTTCTTGCTGCAGCTAGCCCATCAGAGTGTTTTATTGAGGTGTACAGACTACAGATGTCAATTGTTGTTAATAGGTAGTCATCTTGCCATGTTATATTTTCGAGCTTTTGTAGTACATCTTTAGTGTCTTTTAGGAAGGACGGTAACGCTTTCATTAGGGGTTGTAGTTCCGCGTCTATAAGTGCTCCCACATTTGAGCAGATGGAATCTATGCCTGCTATTATCGGTCGGCCTTTAGGTATTCTTCCTGGTTTGTGCACCTTTGGCAACAGGTATAGTGTAGGTGTTATAGGGTTTTTGATGAGAAGTAGATTTTTTTCTTCTGCGCTTAATAAGCCTTTTTCATGCCAGCAGTCCAGCAGTATGGTTAGTTTGTCTTGAATTTGTTGGGTAGGGTTATGGTCCAGCAGTTGATAGCATGTCTTGTCCTCCAGTTGTCTTTGAGCTTCCAACAGGTAGTCATTGGTGTTTAGGAGAACAACGTTCCCCCCTTTGTCTGCTTCTTTGATCGTTAGGTTTTCATTGTATTTCAGTTCTTTTAGAGCAGCTCTTTCCTTTACAGTGGTGTTATTGGGGATATATCTCTGTTTGGCTTTGTGTTTTTGAAATTCCTTATCTAAGTCCTCAGATACTCTTTTTGAAAACATGTCAATGGAGTTGCCTGCTGGTAGAGAAGGAGTAAACTTTGTTTTTTTCTTTAGCATACTTGGTTGTGAGTGAAAAATGTCAATGCCCAGATCATTTGCCGTTGTTGTCAATAGCTCTAAGTGGTCTGGGTCAGAGTCTGTCGCAAGATGTAATAGTAGATTGCTGTTTTCCAGGTCCTGTGCTGACATGTCACTTGTTTGTTGATTGGTGTAGGTAGTATGCTGTCGCTTTGGGTTTTCATTGAAGAATGATTGCAGCTTGAGTTTCCTTGTAAATTTGAAGAGGTCGACTTTTGTTTTGACTAGATCCCAGTTTGCCGTTGGGCAAAACGAAAGGCCTTTATTAAGTATTTGATTGTGTGTTTCTGATAAGACCTCTGTAGATAGGTTCAAGACTAAGTTGTTGGTTAGGTTTTTGTCAGGTGTTGTTCCTTCATTCTTGCTCTGGTTTGTACCCCTGGTGTATTGGGTTTTGGTGTCCCTAGGTTTGGTGGTCGTTGTCGGTTTTCCTGTACGTTCCCCAAGCGATGTCGTTGCACTTCCTACCGAAAATTTACCTGAGGGCGAAGGTTTGTTGTTGTTGTTAAGTCTTCCACTGATCCGGCCTCCGAGGAGCTTGGAGTCTGATTAGGTGTGTTCGTATTGCTGCTAGTACTTGTGGTGCTGATGTTATCGTACTTTTGAGCAAATGTATAGACTCTTCCCTGTTGGTAGTCATTAAGGTCGCATCTAAATTTGCGATTTTTCCGTTGGATAATGTCTTCTTCAAATTCGTCCAGAAACTTGTTTAGGATGTCGTAATTTTTTGTGGTTATTTCTCCCCAATTGGCCTCTTCAATTCGCTTAGATAGAGTATCCACTTCCTTTTTATTTGTTTCATATTCCTCCTGTGCAATGTCTATAAGTTGTCTTATCATATTGTTAGATGCGGTGCGTAGATTTTCTTCCCATAGTTGTAATTTTTCTGGCGATGTAGTTTCTATGGGTGGGAAGATAAGTATTCGGAGGCCTCGTGGGATGAGATTATGTTCCAGATATTTTTTGAGGGATGCTCCCTCCCACCACTTTGAGGTCTCTTTCTTCGCAGCTCTTTCCAGTGCTTGGAAGGTACTTTTTGCTGACGTTAGATTAGTTGTACTGGGTTTTTACTGATTGCAGCTCCGGTTGGGTCAAAGGCTTCTGCTAATCTGTTATTACGTCTATCCCGGCGATTGCCATATGATGACATTGTGGCGATTTTATTCTTTTTTTTGTTCTTTTTTTCTCACCAAATTGATTTGTATTATATTGCACTTTTTATTTTATACGTTGATCATATTAGATATAGAACTTGGAAGTCCGTACATTGCGTTTCTAGGAAAAAGGGAGTGGTCCACAGGAAATGCCAAGTCTATACCGGTTTTCACGTTTCATGTATTGTGGAAAACACACTCAAAAAACTCTGGACCGCTTGAGTTTTATAACAAATAAATCTTTGAAGGGGGTGATGAGTGCGTTTGATCAAATTGTGAATATCCTTAGGCCGAATCCTTGCTTTTTTAATCAGAATCAGGAGTCCAAGTGATGTAGAAAAATACTTTTATTAAATAGGGTTTAAAACATGAACAGCCGACACGTGTTTCGCCCCCTGTGGCGATTTGCGCCGGGGCTTTTTCAAGGCTGTAAAAAAATCAGAAGGGTAATAACTGTAAGCGCGAGTGGTTAAAAACAGAACGCCTTTGACCCAGGTGCCTGTGCGATGGAAAACGGAAAGGAAAGTTGAGTAGTTGTGAACTAGCGTGATTTTGGAGTTTGAGCGTATTTACAAAGGGTAAGAAGGAAAAGGAAAGCCCCATGATATTATAAGATATACAAAGAAAGAAAGATACATCATGTTCTTAAGTCTATCTCCGATGTAATTAAAAAAAAAATTTGGTTAGTCACTAACAAGTTTTATGGAGATATTTGTGAAAGGTGCAATACAGAGGATTGAGGGTAAACTGATCATAACCAAAATGGTGTAATCGTGAGAGATCAAGATAAGCCACCAGTAGGATGAAAAGCAAACAGAAATTAAGCGTGTTATTTCCATACCTATTTACAGTATCATGTATTCATTAATACAGATCTTCAAAGAGTATACTTTGTTTTCAGAATGTCTTATTATTTGTCAAGTTTCAATCTGTAAAAAAATATATAATATATGTACATTCAGAACAGTACATAGACATTGTGTGCAAAGGCATTTTATACAGGACACTTATGCAAATGCTGTTTCCTTCAGTGCATATTAGGCATTATTCACGTCATAGTGCATTCATTTCCATTCGATTTGCTCCCCAAAAGACGTTACATTGATCATATGCCTTTTTATCATGGTTTAGGCTTAAGATATTTGTGGGGCAGGTGTAGCTATGTGGCTCTAGAAAGGGTTGCTTAAATTCAGAATCACAATGTCAAGCCGATAAACGGAAGAACAGTCATTCAAGACTTAAGTCCTTCAGGGTGAAGGAAGTCATCATAATGGAGGGACGGGGGGAAGGAGAATGAGAGTAATACCGGATTGCTAACTTAGAACGAGGCGAAGTTTACAGGGAATTATTTAAAACATTATCGCGTTTAGTCGGGGATTAGCAAGCCGGCATGTAGTCATAATGCGGCAGGATGAGGGTCCGGTATTTAATTAGAAATGTGGCCAAGTTGGACGTTAACTGGGCGGGAAAAATAAACTAGCGGGAGTCTGCATAGCCGATGGGGGCCACTTACTTCTCAGGTTTTAATCCTCGGGTCTCGTCTTCTTCTTCCGCTCGCAGACGGCCGCTTTCGCGTTTGGTAGCCCGCCTGCTGCCACTTTTGAACCGGAGGCAGAGTGTAACTGACCCGGAAGTCACGGTCTCCCGAGGTTATTATTTAGTTAGTTCTTATGTCTGCTGGGGTGGGAAGGTGCCTTCGTTTAGCAGCGAGAACAGGTCGAATGTGCATTGTTACTTTTAATCAGCTATCGCTCTTTTTATGGGGTATATTTATTTTGTCTGGAGTTTACTGGCTGTAACCCGGATGTTATAACGCGGCCATGATGGTATGGTCATGCTCGGGACAAGTCTATGTGGCATTAGTAAGCCTCCATAATGGAAAGGTCGGATACTATGCTCGTCGACTATGGTATAAAAAAAAATATCATCGAGAAAAAACGTGATGTTAAGATAACAGTTCAGCCTAGTATTTCATTAATGCTGATGTGAAAAATACGAGTTGCACAAAACTGTGTGCGGAATGCAGAGGACTATGAAAATACGGTAAACTGAGAGGCGGCCACAACATTCCATTATGTGTCAGGAGGAATGCAAGCTGGATATATTTTCGGCGTCATATTAGTTGGTGGAAAAAATGACTCATAAGTATGGATAAAGTTTTGTTTTTACGGGGTGAGTGAGTCGGACAGGAAAATTTTTGAAAGAATTCTTTAACGATGACTTTTGGAGTTTTGAGCATGTTCCATAGAAGAATAAGCGCTTGATGCTCAGGGAGGTCTGCAACAGTGTTATGCATATTAGAGGGAAGGGTTCCCCTGCAAACTAATCGGAAACATGACTGACAAACATCACACTAAATGTGGGGCAGTGTCTGAGATGCAGACGATACATGGATGGTTTAACATTATTATTTTTGATCAGTGCATGTAGGTTCCACAAGATGTAATATTCTTGGTAGGATAGAAAATGTTCACAAGTTTAGCCATGCTAGGGCTTTGGAAAGCCTTCTGTTGTCTATCAGGAGTATGTGGCCATAATAGTAGAGACGCTGCAGTTTCCTTAATCAGAGTTATGGTCATAGCCAATGATGCCATTCATATTCTTGATTAAGGCCTTTCTCTACTGTTTCCATTTTTATAATCAGAGAGCTCTCTTCCCTTCGCAGAAGACGATCCAGATCTCCGCCACGTTTGGGTGTCTTTACTTTTTTGATACCTACAAAGGAAAATGTTAGGTTGTGTTCATGATGTTGCAGGAAATGTTCCACCAATGATTGTCTTGTATCTGATTTGTGGATATTCCGATAATGTTCCTGAATCCGAATTTTCAGGGGTCTCCTTGAGCTTCCAATATAGTTTTTGCCACACGGGCAGGTGATCAGGTATATTGTATTTGTGCTTTCACAATTGATGAAGTCATTGATTTTATATCTTTGTCCGTTTATGTTGATTTCTTTGGTCTTTGATATGCCAAGTTTGCAAATTGAGCAGTTTGTGCATGTGTAGAATCCTGTGATTTGTGGTGGAAAGGCCCTGGGCTTGGTTTTTGCTTCAAAGAGAGAAGGGCAGAGTATATCACGTAGATTCCTGCTTCTGGAAAAACCTAGTTGTGGTTTGTCAGTTAGGGAGTTTGATAGAGTAGGATTGTCTCTCAATAGATGCCAGTGTCTGTTCAGGATTTTGCGGATTATGTATTGTCCATTGTGGTATTCGGTATTGAAACGGATGATAGGTTTCTCCTCTTTAATGACATTATTGTGAAGTAGGGATTGTCTGTCAGTTTTTAGAAACTTCTCTTGTGCTTTCTATAATGCTTGTTCATTGTAGCCTCGTTGTTTTAGTCGTTTTGTGACATCCTCAGAGTAGCTTTGATATTCATTGGTTGAGCTACAGTTCAGACGGGCCCGTCTGTATTCTCCTCCTGGGATGTTTGCAATTGTGTGTGATGGATGGCTGCTGGACGCGTGGAGAATTGAATTGACAGCCGTCGGTTTCCTGTGTATTTTTGTCTGTAGTTGTTGTTCCGAGACATAGATAGTTAGGTCTAGGAAGTCAATTTCAGTTCTTGAGATGTTGTGTGTTATTTCAATGCCCCATCTGTTTGGTACTAGAGACTTGATGAAGGTTCTCAGTTTCTGTTCACTGCCCTGCCAAATTAATAGAATATCATCTATGTAGCGACCCCACATAATTATATTCTCGATGATATTGTCAGATCTTTCTTGCCAATACTGGACTTAATTCAAACCAATCTGGTACTAACCTTTATGAATGAAACATAACGGTCTGTTTTTGTATTACGTCACTAGTTACATTTTATATTATTTTCTTCACTAGTTAAGCATTACAATTTTACACCTTGTCAAAGACTATATATGCAAGTACAAACAATTATAAGGTTGAGCATATCAAACCGGCAACTTTACACATATTTACAAATTATACACATCCTACCAACAACATTCATACTTCACTCAAACAGCTATACATAAAAACAACAATGTGGCCCTTTGTCAACAAAAATCTAAGTACTTGGACCTATAGATGGTAATATTTCTATAAATTTATAGTTCAAATTATTTGCAACTATATATATTGAACACAAGTTCTTGTTTTTAAGTCAAGAATAGATCATTAAAGTGTTTGGAATTGACAAAGAGTCCGGTCAGGTCAGGTCGGCGCGTTTCAAACCCCTGATTGCGGGGTTCTCATCAGGACCAACATTTTCTACAACAAAAACCAAACAGATAATTAAATGAACAACTAAGGCTAATTCAGATTAACTTGAACATGCCACCAGTCGGCAAAACCACCATACCTTGTAAATACGATCTAATATCAATGACCGAATTGATTCGTAGTAGACAACCATCAATTTCTGTAGTCACACTAGACAGAAAAAACACAACATAACATACAACTCGATGTAACAAAGTTTTTTGGAATGTGTCCGTTTGAGCATTTATAATTTCAAACAGCACTCACCTATGAGGTTGAAAGAAGCGGGTTACCTGATAGAAAATAAAGGTACAATATGTAAAAACCTTCGTGGGGCCAAGGTTAAAATGCAATCGAGGCATGCAACATTTGTGTTGGATGTCGGCTTACCGGGCTGTTTAGGCAGGATGAAATTAATTGCCTGCATAGTTTTCTGATTATGCAGTATTCGATTTCCACCTAAAGGGGAGGAATCGGACGGTAAATCACTCTAAAAGGCTGTGTCAATGTGGGGCGAGATGCTCTTAAAAACTGTTTGCCCTTACCATTGTCAGAATCGCCGGTCGCGTCAAACAATGTTTGGCAAGTGAACGCAACAAATGAAGTCCTTCTTCTGTATTTATATTAATATTATTAATATATGAATTCGATCAAAGCGACCAGGTGGTTCTCAGCGGAAGATAAACTATAAAATGGGTTGATGAAGATTACCAAATGAAAAACGCAACACTGCCATTGAATACACAGATCATGGATTCACTTTAAATATTTCGGAAATTTCATTAAGGCCAGTTGTTGCAGTATTATATTTCATTATAAGTAAAGCTTCTCGCTGGCCTAGTTCAACCCATTTTATGGTTTATCTTCCGCTGAGAACCATCTGGTCGCTTTGATCGACTTAATATTTTTTTTTAAAACATGCATTAGCAAGCTACAACGCTTTAAGTCCATCTTATAATCGTGTTTTGTCAATTCGACCATAGAGCAATATTCTCCAAAAAGAAAAAACGCCCCGTGTTTCCTCCGGTCACGTGATCGTACCATTCTTCCTGGTAAATCTAGAAGAAGGAATTCATTTGTTGAGTTCACTTGCCAAACATTGTTTGACGCGACCGGCGATTCAGACAAAGGTAAGGGCAAACAGTTTTTAAGAGCATCTCGCCCCACATTGATACAGCCTTTTAGAGGGATTTACCGTCCGTTTCCTCCCCTTTAGGTTGAAATCGAATACTGCATAATCAGAAAACTATACGGGTAATTAATTTGATCCTGCCTAAACAGCCCAGTAAGCCGACATCCAACACAAATGTTGCATGCCTCGATTGCATTTTAACCTTGGCCCCACGAAGGTTTTTACATATTGTACCTTTATGTTCTATCAGGTAACCCGCTTCTTTTAACCACATAGGTGAGTGCTGTTTGAAATTATAAATGCTCAAACGGACACATTCCAAAACACTTTGTTACATCGAGTTTTATGTTATGTTGTGTTTTTTCTGTCTAGCGTGACTACAGAAATTGATGGTTGTCTACTACGAATCAATTTGGTCATTGATATTAGATCGTATTTACAAGGTATGGTAGTTTTGCCGACTGGTGGCATGTTCAAGTTGATCTGAATTAGCCTTAGCTGTTCATTTAATTATCTGTTGGGTTTTTGTTGTAGAAAATGTTGGTCCTGATGAGAACCCCACAATCAGGGGTTTGAAACGCGTCAACCTGACCTCACCTGACTGGACTCTTTTTCAAATCCAAACACTTTAATGATCTATTCTTGACTTAAAAACAAGAACTTGTTTTCAATATATATAGTTGTAAATATTTTGAACTATAAATTTATAGAAATATTACCATCTATAGGTCCAAGTACTTAGATTTTTGTTGACAAAGGGCCACATTGTTGTTTTTATGTATAGCTGTTTGAGTGAAGTATGAATGTTGTTGGTAGGATGTGTATAATTTGTAAATATGTGTAAAGTTGCCGGTTTGATATGCTCAACCTTATAATTGTTTGTACATGCATATATAGTCTTTGACATGGTGTAAAATTGTGATGCTTAACTAGTGAAGAAAATAATAAAAAATTTAACTAGTGACGTAATACAAAAACGGACCGTTATGTTTCATTCATAAAGGTTAGTACCAGATTGGTTTGAATTAAGTCCAGTATTGGCCATTGTATTGTTCTTTTGTCACAAAATATATCCTACATCGAATGAATTTTTAAACAGAAACATGTAAGTGCAACAGTTTCTTACCACTGGGATATTTCAATCCAGTGTTGCTTGCACCTGGTGGAATGTCACAAACAAATGTCAGTGATTGCCACAACAGATTGGGGCTACAATGATGAGACACAACCACAGCTACACACAGTTCACACAATGAGGATACAGCCAATGTGAAGGCAGAGTAGCATGAATTGGTCCATACACTGCTTTGTGTTAGATCACATGATGGCACACATATTGCATTAGGATCAACACACCACAAGGAACAAGTCCAATGGAAGCCAGGTAACTTCCATCCTGTCACTGTGCAAGCTGTATTGGTACCGGCTTTGTAAATCCATGTCCACTTCGTACAGCTGAACAGCATCATATATCTGCTAATGTCACAAACTCACAACTCCAAAATGACCAAATGAAGATGGCAGGGTGCAGGAATCGAAAACAGACCAACACAGAGATATTAGCTAAGAAACCATATATATTGAGGCATCACATTGCCAACTTCTAGATAACACATGACAACTTCTAGATAACACAATCCAAGGCAACATTTTCAGCTGAACAAGGCTACACCTTTCCCTAGATGTTTCCAGACCCATATAGTCCTAGTATGTAGCATGAACATCCTCCTCACAACATCACTACAGGAGTTGCAATAATAGTCAAAGTCATAACATCTCACACCATACTTACACTCTGAAGTAGTTTTGGATGAGACCTTGAAGCAAGTCAGCTACTTCCACTTCACCACTAACATCATTAGTTGGTATTTTACGTTCCTTACTCAGTGGGTCTTCATGGCCTATTATTCTCTGCAATGCAATGGACGTTCCATCACAGGGCAATGATGTGGAGCAGACAGCAGGCCACAATGATCTTACACACCCTTCTGGGTGAGTAGAGAAGGGCTCCCTCATGTCTTGTCCAGACATTTAAACCTGACCTTCTGGAGTCTGAAATCCCACTCCACTGCCCGCTGTTTTATTCCATGAGCCTCATTGAAGTGGACTTCCCCTGGCATTGTAGGATTCCTCGGGGGTGCCAACAGCCATTGTCGATTTAGAGACTTGAGTCTCCTAGATGGAAGATAGACAGAAGTGCAACCTGACATCACCCGCACATAGTTTGGACAGATCAAAATTGCCTACAGGCCAGGCCATATTCGGTAGTAGTAGTGACATCAGCTGGGGAATGGTGCTGTTTGGCAGTATGAAGAAATCGCGGACAGATCTTGGGAACTGGGGAAAGACATTTGAGATGTAAAAATCCAGTAGCATACAACCTGCACATTGATAGAATGGAAGTATTTCCTGTTGCGATACACTTGCTCCCTGGCTTGTGGTGGTACTAGGGTAATATATATGCCATCAATGGATCCAATCACATGTGGAATGTGACAAAAAGCAAACAAATCTGTCTTCACAGTGGATAAATCCCCATGTCTTGGGAACTGGATGTAGCTAACCACATGTGCCAAAAGTTCTGCTAGCACGTCTTGTAGTAACTGACTGAAAATAGGTTGTGGCATTCCACCTGTAATGGCGATAGTGAATTGAAATAAGCTTGTGGCCAAAAAATGCAATGCAGCCATGAGTTTCAAAAATGGTGTGATTGATGTAGGATAAGTGATGCGAGGTTTGAGGTTAGGCTCCAACTGGTGACATGAATCCAGTATTGTTTGACGATTGAAACTAAACGTCTAGATCATATGTCGCGATTACATGGCCTGAAGCTCTGGAAATGGGAGGTACTCTGGAGCCTGGATTTTTCTCCCTCTCCAAGGGTACCTCTCAGAGGAGTTACACAAAAATGTATTTTGGTCACAGTGTGCAGAGTAACATATGTGAAGAGTAAGGCAAATGTCATGTGTCGGATCATTAATACTTCATTAGGGATCGCACATTTTTTCACTTCATCATTGACAAAGCTTGAACATTAATCAGTCATCCCCAAGGCGGCCTTCATACATCTGTAACAGAACTGTGCACATCATCACTTCAGAAAATTTAAATTAACACTAAAGGAAGCGTATTATAATAGTTCATGTGAAATACTACCAACTGTGGTTAAAAGTGCACCATACACATTTTGCCTTTGTGCACAGTAATGCACTACACAGATGAAGTTTTGTACTGGACATGGGATTGGAGCATTTTAAATGTAAAAATGTTTGCCTCCATTTGTAGTGGTAGTGACGCACTTAGCTGTCACCAATACAGTTTTCCCAACCACTAACATGGCAGATTCCTGACCTCACTAATAGCACATATTGAACGTACGCCATCGCCGGAAGTCGGCCATGTGGTGGGTGGTCACATGCATGGTCGACACAGCCATAGACAAGCATTTGTGATATCGACGGTTGCCGTCCAGTGTATGCTGATGACCCTGTACATTACGTACATGTTTGGTAGTTGGAAATAAATCTCACTTGCCTCCTGACACTGCTGCTATTAACACTTCCTTCATCTTAGCTGATGTTTGCCACCACTGGGAGCAATCATGGCATACACTGCAGGGGAGAGGACCCGTTCCTTCACTCCTGAGGTGCTGGATGACGTGGTGGATTATGTTCTTCAGCTGTACGGCTCACCAGAGGAACAGGCAATTTTCTAAAATACATATTTAATTCCATTTCACTGCTTCCTTTCTATTGCCATAGGCTACAATGAGCCTTTGAGTGTCAGAATGTAAACATTATGTTGACTGAATACATTGTTTGGCCCCTACATAAGGCCACACAATGTAATGGATTATGGGCCCCTGAACTTTGTGGAGAGAAGGCCACCATCGAAATGTGTGGAAACTGTGATTTTTTCTTGTGTTTCATGCATATCTCTATGAGAGCTCAAGTTCAGAGTAGTTATAATTCGTTCTCAAAACACATCATTGCATATGTACATTGTTATGAATAGACTTCACACCATGAGCCATGAGTGTATACTGTTATAAGCATTTGAGGTTGATGTTAGCCAAGTGTACCATCCCACAGATCACTCAGCCCACATCAGATTTTTTGAAACAGTTGTCTGCCAATTAGCTATATCTTACAGACCCCTTCAGAGTGCCACACAACCATATGTTTATATAAGAAATGGGCAGAAGTTTCACTTTTTTGTAATGAAATAGTGGAAATGTGATGTTTATGTGGGATAAGTAGCCCCAGCCTGCAGTGAGCAAGGCCTGACATTGATACATGATGAGTCTAGGCCATGGCCCAGCCTGAGACAGAGTTACTCTGATAGGAGACTTGATGCACAGAGTAATGTCACAGTAGACCTGCTGACCCTTGTATGTTCCCAGAAAGAGTTATCTGTACCACTAGTAGCCCTGATAGCTATTACATAAATAATATGAGGAATGGTGACCGAGGTGATCCCTAATATGATACTTATTTACATTGACCCACAGTGTCAATGTGTGTCTGTCACTGACTGTTCCCTTACTCACTCAGGTCAGTTGACACTTTTTATCAGTGTTTCTTCCACTGTATAGACCTATTGCACATCTGTGACATGAACAGTGTGGCTAGTGTAAATAGAAATAGAAATGTGAATCATCTGTTTGCCTACAATATTCACTATTACACAACACCTACAATGGAGTACTGATTGTCATCCCTGTTACAGTGCCACATATGGGAAAAGGGGTGTCCTGTGATTACAGTACAAGCAATACAAACTTGTTATAGTGTACTAGGATATTCTTGTAAGTAGCCCACGTGTCGTCACAGCCCCACAGAGGGTAGCTCTCAGTATCACACATACCAGCCCTTACTTTGTGACCTTAGGATGTTGTGTATACTATGGTACTCACCTCTATGAAGCAAAGGCATCAATGCAATGGACATGGAAATCAAGGTGTCTGGACAGTTATGCAGAGGTAGTTTACCCTTCAGAAGTTAAAATGGTGTGTTGTGTGTCATTCGATGTAGGATGGCCCTAGCCTACATGATGATAGTGTTCTGCCTCAACCAGTGTAGGTCATGACAAGGGTTGAGATTAAAGCAAACACAAGGAGATGATGGGCGGAGTGCTGTAACTTTTTAGACACTCATCCCCAGTCACAGATCTGGGTTGAATCCATCATCAATCTTTAGCTCACTACGCCACCTCAGTTTAAACCCAGCTATATGCAAATCACTCTTGACCCTGTGCCTCATGGGAACAGTCCAGCTCGAACTGCCAAGCCAGGTCTTCCCTGAACCTGAAACAAGCATCCTGGGACTGGTTTCTGGGTAACACCCTTCATCAGCCAGGCTAGCTTGAATCAAGTGGCAAAGTAAGCAAGGGACCCACGTCTGGGCATACCCTGCCAACTTAGGGCAGACAAAGCAAACACAAGGAGATGATGGAGGGAGTGCTGAAACTTTTCAGACACTCACCCCCAGTCATAGATCTGTGTTGAATTCATCATCATTCTTTATCTCAATTCGCCACCTCAGTTCAGACCCAGCTATATGCAAATCAGTCTTGACCATGTGCCTCATGGGAACAGTCAAGCCAGAATTGCCAAGCCAGGTCTTCACTGACCCAGAAACAAGCATCCTGGGACCGTTTTCTGGGTAACACCCTTCATCATCCAGGCTAGCTTGAATCCAGCGGCAAAGTGAGCAAGGGACCCTTATCTGGGCATACCCTGCCAACTTAGGGCAGACAAAGAAAACACAAGGAGATGATGGACGGAGTGCTGAAACTTTTCAGACACTCACCCCCAGTCACAGATCTGGCTGATGATGGCTGTTAGCCCAAAATGGACCAGGATCCTTGTTTCAAGTCTAGGGAATACATGGCTTGGCAGTTCAGTCTGGACTGCTCCCATGAGGCACAGGGGCAAGACTGATTTGCATATAGCTGTGTCGGAACTGGGGTGGCAAAGTGAGCTAAAGAATGATGATTGATTAAACCAAGATCAGTTGACTGGGGGTGAGTGTCTGAAAAGTTCCAGCACTCCGTCCATCATCTCTTTGTGTAAGGGTTGAGGTTAATCATCAAATGACCACAAAAGTTTGTATCCATGCTTTAGATGTGCTTACATGGACACATGTAATATGTTGACTCTTGTTGAAGGCATGTGCTAGATATCAACATAATGTGTATCAAGCTGACAGATTTCCTCAAACTTCAAGTTACAATCTGTTTCTACCTCTACTGCATTCATACAGGTCAACCTCCATCAGAAGAATGCCATTTGGAGAGCCATTGCCTGGAAGGGGTAGTCCCAGGGCCTCTTTAACCGGCATAGTGCCCTCTGAAGAAAGAGGTGGGAAGACCAGGATGCTGTACCATGAAGATCACGGAGGTCGAGTTGGAGAAGTCCTTCCATCATGGAAGGGGTATGCTTAGGACTGTGACCTCCAAGATGGCCTGCATACTGACAGTGGCCTACCTAGACCTTTATGGGCAATTGAAGGCCCAACAGCAACTAAATGGGGGTGAGTCCTTGCCAGAGAAATACATGTTATATTGCCATCTTGGGTGTTACAGACAGGCATTTCCTGAACCATATTGGTGGTAGTCTGTGTGCCATACACAAGATGAGTCATTGCTAGTGCAAGTGTGGTAGTAGGGGCAGGCTGCTATGTTTGGCTGTTGTCTTCCTGACCCGGAACACAAAAGAGTCCTGTCCACATCCAATTCTCTCCTTTTGAGCAGACACCTGGCTGAGTGAAGTGAGTAATTATCTCACGTTCTCAGTAAATCTGGGTGACAACTGTACCACAACTGTACCACACAGGCAACTTGTCCTTCTTGTGTGAGGAGTGATGTACCCTTACTATTGGATCTTATTTAATGGTGGCCCTATTGCATGACATAGAGCTCACAGCACATTTAGTGACTGTACAACAGTTCCTATTGGTAATTACTGGTTATAAAGTCAAATGAGAGTGCTAACATCACTGGTGCTATCTGCATTAGTGCCTGCATGTTGGACT
The DNA here is from genome assembly GCF_964263255.1 of Lissotriton vulgaris. Taxonomy (NCBI): domain Eukaryota; kingdom Metazoa; phylum Chordata; class Amphibia; order Caudata; family Salamandridae; genus Lissotriton; species Lissotriton vulgaris. The sequence goes on along the minus strand of NC_141693.1, from coordinate 505,159,520 downwards.
GTATGCATTTTCCAGTTGATGTTTTATCTGCAATAGTGTTTCAATACACTAGTTCACTGACTAGTGACATGCACAAGAGAGTAAGATGCAGAACTTTGGGGAACATAGGTGAGTGTCTACACTGATATTTTCAAGACAGTCTGAGTATTCATTACCAAGGAGTTGTGTGGTCTGCCTGCCCATTGGGACTCTAGTGATGCCACATTGCAATGCCATAGATGTCCAGGAACACCCAAAACCTTCAAAGGTGTATTGGGTTGTGGACATACAATCTATCACTGGGGTCCTCACCTGTACCAAGTAGGATTGGGGATGTTCATACGGCTATATGGAGTATTGCGCGGTTCAGTATCTATCTTCCAAATGTTTGGACCTCATTGTTTTCAGGGAATGTCATCTGCTAAATATGATACATAGTTAAACTACATGTGTCTGGCTTTCATTTGACCTTTCAGTTAGTGGACACATGATGTAATTTGAAGTCTCAAGTGTCATCAGTGTGCAATGAGCATTTGCATGTGACATGATGTCTGCCACCACAGTAATTGATCGTATATTGGTGCTCAACTTGACCTTTATGTCAACCTGATGTGTTTTGAGTAATAGATTTGTTTGACTCTGGGCCTTGTGTGAGCATTGTGCAAATCTCACCCTTGGATCTGTCCTATTTGGTTACATCTTATTACAATGGTATACAACTAGTGCCAACGTATTCAAGGTGATCAACTATCCTAGTATAGACATAAGAATGGAGTATATACAATACCATCAATGCATTTGGACTTTTCTGGGGTTATGACATGAGTGGAGCTAACTGCCTTCATGTTATGTAGCATGCATGCATGCATGTGCTTATGCTAAATTTGAAGCCTATGGAGTGAACCATGAAGGTGGTGTGATATGTAGACTTCTTTGATGTTTTCAGTTGACTTGTGACGGTCAGGTGTGGAAAGGCATTTGCAATAAACTCATGTTACATGTCATTTCAGATACATTCAGGGCAAGTCGAGGTAGAGAGGCCAATGTCAGGGGGTTACAGCTGGTCACAGCGGTTCCGGATATGAGACATCAGATACGAAGGAACCAAGTGACTTGGGGGGAGGTGAGGAGTGCCCCTGAGGACAGTATCTCAAGCTTGTCATCATATGAGTCATCCTCTGGTGGACACTCGAGAGTGGTGTCAGACACAACAGGATTAGTTCCACCTTCATCCTTGTCTGCCACCCACAGGTCTATTGCCACCCTCCCTGTTGTCCCCCCACAAGTTGGCTATTCCCGCACCCTTAGGGGGAGCAATCTACTTTACTCCAGGTACCTCAGCCCTTGCTCCTGCCCCAGTTAACCCCGCTGCCCTGAGTGACCAGGGTATTGACCTCCGGTAGAGCATCTCTGTGGGCCAGACTGTAGTCCTGAATGATATTTAGGGGCAAAGCAGTCAGCTTACCCTGGTAGTTTTGTACATGGAAGGCAGTCACTCTGCCATATCTGACCTTCAGACATCTTTTCAGGTTCTGGCCTCCTCTGTCATGACACCACTCTACTCATCCCAACCTTCCACCCTTCTGTCCCTTCTCCAACCAAATTCCCCTTTCCCATTCCTTTCCCAAGCACAAGCACTCCGTAGCATGCACACATTTCATCAGACACAAGCACCTCACACAAATGGAAGTCATCAATAAAACAGAAACTTACATGCATACAGACGACAATCACATCCCTCAGCACCTCACCATCCCCAGTAAACCCCAGGCACCACAGCAACACATTCAGCGCCCTACACAGACACTGCACATGCACCCACAGACCCCTCCACAGCACCCAGCATCCCTGTAGATACCACACTAGCAGCCACAAATCCCTCCACAACACCCATCATTCACACAGACACCACACCACCAGCCAGAGACCCCTCCACAAAATACAGCATTGCTGTGGATGCCACACCAACAGTCACAGACCCCTACGCAACACCCAGCATTTTGCAAAGACACCGCACCCCCACCCACAGACCGCTCTACAACACCCACCACATCTACATCACATACCAAAAATACACAAATGCTCACAGTCACCTACACAACAGACAACAACAAAACACAATGCAGTCAGCAGACCAAGCTCATGCTTTCACTCCCTCTTCCTCCTAACCTGAACTCCATCCCAAATACCCTAACTGTTGTCCCTGTGATGATATCATGTTTGCCCTTGCCCCTCTGAAACCTGACTCTCCCTCCAAAAGTCCTAAAATCCTCTCCTGTACCCAAACCTATCCCTTCCACTTCCCGCTAACCCCCTGACAAAAGCATCCCCACTCCCCTGAACCCAGCCTAAAAAGAATAAAGCATAACAACTCCTCCCACACCCAAACCCATCCCTTCCACTTCTCACTCAACCCCTGAAAAAAGAATTCCTGCTGCTCAGAACCCAGCCCTAAAAAGAAATAAACCATAAAACCCCTCCCAAAGATAAATCCATTCCTTCCATTTTCCACTCCACCAATGAAAAACATCATTTCCACCCCCTAAACCCGTCCCAAAAGCCCACAAGCCAGAGAAGACTCCTCTCAAAACTAAACTGTTTACCCCCCTTTCCTGGTAACATCTTCCAGGAGTCTGCTATGCCCAATAGATGCCTCTTTTTGAGGAGGTTCCCAGGCAGTGTCAGTAAGGGCAAGTTTGATGGCAGAGTATTGAGCAGTGGCACATGGACACTGAATGGGCTGGCGATTGGACTTTTTCGAAAATCCTGTTAAGACATACTGTCATTAAAATCTTTTCATAGCTTTGAAGTCATTGCCATCAATTTTCTATGTTATGCTATTGTATAGTTCGTGATGTGGGACTGCAGTTGTGTTTGTTTCATCCCTGATTGATTATTCAGCTGTTGTGGTCAGTATGATGTGACCTTGGACCCAGTGCTGGAGTTACATGGAACAAAGGGAAATGTTGGATGGATGTCTATGTGGGATGAAAACCAAATGGGTGACATGTTATATGGTAAGTATTTTTGCTTGGCCTGGCCACTTTGAACATCATTTAGGTTGCACTTCTCACAGTGATATAGGTTTGATATTTGCTTGATGTATTGAAGTTAGCCATTTGCTGATCCACACATGGAGGGTGTTAACTTGTCATATATTTGTGTAGTTCTGCATGAACATGTGTCATATTCCCTGTGTGTACCTTACAGTTCCTTTAGCTAGGTTAGTGCCATATGCTATTGTTGCTGTGTTTACTTTTATAAGTTGCACTTACACATTCCCTGCACATGCATGACATTTGGTTATGCTATTGGTTGTCCCTGATATACTTCAGTTCCCATGTCCAGTGCACATACAGTTTGTCTGACATGTGCAAAATGCACTCACCCCAGGCCCCCAGCATTTCAAGGCTTCCCCTGATAGAGGCATAGCTATCCTGCAGACCGTGTTTCGATTGTGCCATTAGAATGCTTCTCATTTGATTCTATATCTTCCCATTGACTGACATTGGATTTTCATGCGGGTTATGTTTGAGAGTCCAATACAAAATTGTAGCAGAGAAGGCATGTTTCACTTTTTTTGACATCAACACAGGCCCTGGGATGTGTGCAATATGAGTGTGTCACATACACTATAGCATATTGGTTAGAGTTGCAGTGAGAGGGCCTCATGGTAGTTGTAATTACTTCAAACTCACTTTACCAACACTTGACAAATGGTAACCTGCATGATGTGTGAAGATCAGTTGTGACCTGGCAGACAAGTGAGAAGGGGCAAAAGAATTATAGCATCTTGGTTAGAGTTGCAGCGACAGGGACTCATGGTAGTTGTAATCACTTCAGTGTCACTTTACCAACACTTGACAAATGGTAACCTGCATGATCTGTGAAGATCAGTTGTGACATGGCAGACAAGTGGCAAAAGGAGACTACCATATTGGTTAGAATAGCAGTCAAAGGGCCTCGTTGTAGTTGTAGCCACTTCAGTCTCACCTATCAACACTTGAAAAATGGTTAGCTGCATGAACAGTGGCAATCAGTAGTAACATGGCAGACAAGTGACAAAGTGCAAAATATAAGTGTGACAGAGATTCATAGGTGTGATATTTATGATGAGTTGCTGGAAGACAAAATAATGTACACATCACTATCACTGTATATAATTTGCAAACGTGTCAATTTCTGTACAGTGTGCCTGCCCAGTACCAGTGTTTTCGCATAGCAGAGCATCCAACAGATGTATTTCTGATTATTCTCATGAAACAATCCCAGACAGGGTCCCTGTAAATGTGTATATTACTTAGGGTCCCCAACTCCCTTGGCTTGTCATTCATTGCGCAAGATCGGTGCTGCCAGCAACTTAATCTCTCGTAATCACTCCAACGCTCCAGACAAACACCTCTAGGCCTTAGACAATCGGCCAAGAGGGGGAGGAGTCAGAGGCGGGGCACTAACTTAAAAGCACGCCATAGCGCGAAAGCAGGCGGTTTTAGGCTTGTCATTCATTGTGCAAGATCGGTGCTGCCAAACTTTGTGTGTTAGAATTCTTCACTTAATAATTTTAAAATTGAACTTAATCTCTCGTCATCACTCCAATGCTCCAGACAACACCCCTATGCCTTAGCCAAATAGACAAGAGGGGGAGGAGTCAGAGGCAGGGCACTAGCTTAAATGCACAGCACAATGCGGAAGCGCAGCGGGTGCGCCGGCGGTGCACTGAAGGCACGCCAAAGCAAAGCCTGTCTGCGCCCGTCCGCGCCTGGACTACGCCCAGGGCCAGGACCCCAAGCCCCGCTATTGTGCAGGTAGGTACATCTTACAACTTAAATCTGGTGGTAAAGACATGTGATTATAGTTACCCCGCTGACAAACTAAAGGCTCTCCAGACACTGCTGATGCCTACTTGTACTAGAGCCCACTCCATTACAGAGTTCAAAGTGTGTGCAAATTGCAGTTTTAGCTTTACTCCCAATCTAGAAGCCAGGATCACAAATTTATCTCGCGACCCAGCTCCTCAAACTCCTCATAATAAATCCTTCACCTTTATTTGTATTAATTGTCACTGTCTGCCGAAACACAAGTTTGACATATTTGATTTGCTTCTAAATGACCAACCTGATGCAGTCATTCTTACAGAGACCTGGCTCCATGAGAGCTCAGGCCCAGACATTGCAGCAGCACTACCCACTAACTACGCCATAGTAAGGAAGGATTGCAATATAAAAATAGGTGGAGGGATATCAATTATTTAAAAGAATATATTAAAATGTGACTTTGAGCATCTGTCCATTCCTTTATGTGAAGCTGCTTTATTCAAGCTGACTCTTACTCCTAACTTTAAGTTTTCAGGCATACTTGTTTATCGTCCTCCAGATTCTCCTTCAACCTGGTCCTCAGCTTTCGCTGAACTCATTGCTGTATATACCTTAAAAACAGCCAACTTCACCCTCCTAGGAGATATAAACTTGCATCTAGAAGATACACCTTGTAAAAATAGCGCCGACTTTATTGCTGACATGGCTTCCCTAAATCTAAACTTACTAAACTCTGGTCCAACACATGCGGCTGGGCATTTCTTGGATCCTATCTTTTCAAATCTAATGGCGATTTCTTGCTCACCAGCCATTCCAACTAGTTGGTCAGACCATTATCTGATCGAATTTGCCCTCACTCTACCAATAGACAAAGGAACCACGGTCAGCACACTGGGGGCACTGAAACTGAAAAGAAATTGGAAAAAACTAGATATAAACAGTCTCAATGATCGCTTAGATTCCCAAAAGCCATCCTTCAAGCATAGTGTTGATCATTTCTCAACCTTGGTACAAAGCTGGCTCACTGATGCCATAGATACCTGTCTCCCTCTGACTAATCAAAAAGCAAACAGCCATCGTCCACCTGCGCCATGGTACGATGAGCCACTTAAAACTGAAAAAACAACTGCAAGATCCCAGAAACAAAATGGAGAAAGGATTACGCCTCTGTGTCCAAACAGGTCTACAAAACTGCTTTGAATAAATATCACAAACTCTGTAAACAGGCACAAGCAAACTTTGTTGCTACAACCATCTTTAATGTGGCAAATTGCTCCAAAACCCTTTTTAACACTGTAAAAGAATTAGCCGGCTCCAAAACCGTAATGTAGCCTCCTGCACTGACTCAGTCTAAATGTGAGGAGTTAGCTTCCTTTTTTATCCACAAAGTCAACAACATGTATTAAGATATTGTATTGGGGTAGGAAACACATCCCACCCTTACCCATCCTTTACCACCCCTTCTAGATATGTCACATTTTCCCACTAATCAAGCGGACGTTTCCAAGGAAACAGTTCACTCTCTAAAGGCATGGCCCCTACTCACAACAGATGGTGTAACCTTACTCTTAAAGAACATCAAATCTGGATCTCCAAAAGATCCATTACCCGTTTCAATACTAAAACTGTTAAACACCTCTGCACTATCTGTGATTACCCAACTCTTAAATGCTTCAATAGAGGAATCCGCCATCCCGTCAACATGGAAACATGCAATGATACATCCCCTGCTTAAAAAGGCGAACACAGACCCAGAGTTGTCCAGTAACTACCGTCCCATATCATTGCTCCCTGTATTGTCTAAAATCTTAGAAAAACACATTGATGCTCACTTAACGCAGTATGCCACAACACACCACCTTCTCCATTCCTCTCAATTAGGTTTCAGAGCGGGCTTTTCTACTGAAACCACCCTACTTGGGTTTATGGAAGGCATTTGTCACCATCTAGACAATGGAGAAACAGTGTCGCTCATTCTTTTGGATTTGAGCGCTGCTTTTGATTCGATATCCCACACAGTGCTTATAAAGACACTCAAATCATAGGGTATTGGAGGGGCTGCCTAAACTGGCTCACCGCCTTCCTCTCCAACCGCACTTTCCACGTTATTTCTCAAACAGCCTGCTCTGAAGTCCACTCTTTTCCCCCTGGGGTGCTACAGGGATCCATCCTCAGCTCTTTATTGTTCAATCTTTATGTAAGACCACTGGCTGAGGTGGCTGAGAAATCGGGTTTATCCATGTTTTCCTACGTCAATGATTCTTAATTTTTTTTTTCTCTATCTGCTCATAACACAGCCTCCCCCTCTACTCTAAAGACTGACCTAAATAACATAGCATCCTGGATGCAAAAGAACTTTCTGAAATTAAATGGAGAGAAAACAGAGGTATTGGTGTTGGGAAAACAGAAAGACCTCTGGAGCCAGCAACATTGGCCAAGCAAAATGGGTGTTCTCCCTCATCACAAGTGCGTAACTTAGGTATCATAATAGAAGAGGCCCTTAGTATGCATCCCCAATCAGTCAAAGTCACAGCCACCTGCTTCATCATTATTAAATGGCTGAGGAAAATCTGTTGGATGCTACCAGAAGTGGCAAGAAAAACCATAGTCAATGCCTTAATTACATCAAGGCTTGACTATGGTGATGTGGTCTATGTAGGATCAAATAAATATGTAATCCACAGACTGTAGATGGCTCAGAATGCTGCATTCAGGCTCCTATGTGGAGTCTCCAAGACCATGCCTATCTCATTCCATCGGCGCAAACTTCACTGGCTGGCAATCGAGAGTCAAATTAAATTCAAGACACTTACCTATATGCGCAAAATTAAATCCAGAAATTCTCCCAGTTACCTGCTTGCCCTGGCTAAGCCATACATTCCTTTTTGCAATCTTCGATCAGCCACTCAAGGTAGGTTTGTTATCCTGAAATTTAAATTAGCCCGTATGAGGGGCAAATCCTTTTCACACTTAGGACCCTCACACTGAAATTCCCTTCCCATTGCTCTCCCCAATGAGACAAACTATATCAATTTCTGCAAGTCGCTAAAAATGTGGTTGTTTGACAAATAAAACACGCTCTGTCTATTACACCTTGACCTGCTTTATGCACCGGGAAACACTTGTTGGGTAGCAGTTACACATTAGAAATTCAAAAACTAAACTTAACTTGCCTGGTCTATGGTGGGGCATCGTTTTGCAGAGAAGTCTATGGAAACTGGTAGTTGTATGACTCACCACAGATTTAGTCCACGACGAAGTGAGTTTTGGACATGATCAAGCACGTACAGCAGTGGCAGGACATGTCAGATGGGCTCCTTGACAGCAGAAGATGTGTTGAGGTGAGTAGAGGTGAGCTTCAGCCTCATAATTGGGCCGGCAGTTTCACTGACGGTCCAATCCTCCCACAGCCTCATTGGTACATCTAGCTGCTGCCACATTTGGAGTTGACTGTCGGTGTTGGCAGTTCGCTGGCCGTCTTTTCAAAGCAATCCAACCATCTCATAATACAGCAGTCGGACCGCGAAGCTTGTGGCTGCCAGACCGTGACTGTGGGTTCAGTGGTCCACAGAACGGTAAACGCATAATAAGGGCCTAAATCTGATCCCTATCAAGTTGCTTTCCCCACCCACTGCCATGCGTAATCCATCTTCATGAGCCATTACCTTGAATAGTCTACACCTCACACTTCCTTCAGGTATATCACATAAGTTTTGCTCACTGATGTATTCACAAAGGCAAAAGCTACTCAAGTCAAAGACAATTCAAACCAATTTATGCTTCACTATCTCTTGTGTCTCCCTTTGGGCATACTTATGGCATACTTATGGTAATAATGACAAGGAAGATCTGTTTCCATGATTTCCCAGGGAGGGTGATAAGAGTGGTCATATTCTGAGGTTGTAGATACCATCAGGTAGGTTTAGGGGTCCATATGGTGCACTGTGAGTTTGCCGGAACTGGGTCAACATATTCCGATGGTATGAGTGGCCCCAGTCCCCATACTCTGACACATATGCTGTCCAAAAGCATGGTTTTACGTACTTAGTAGGAAAAGTATGGTATAGTGCCACCAACGTTAAAGATTAGGTACTTATTTAATGGGCCTCCTAATTTGTTCTTACATGCGCCCAAAGCCCCTAGTCCCCTTATGAAGATATCCATGGTGTTAGGGAATAATCCTCTTCAGCTTGTCTGCAGGTTTTTCAAGCTCGAACCATTACCACAGTATTTTCCTTTCTCTGTATTCCATTCCTTCAAATGGGCATCCAGTACCAGTGGCTATTCAACTTAATTGCGGAGATGCATTATTAGATATGTTACAACAACACAGGCCTTACTCTTAATGGAGGAGATGCTATCTTCATGGTAGAGACCCATGAAGTGTATGAAACATAGGTATTCTATTCATGGGTCACATTTCCTGCAGCGTATGCAAATACATGATCAATTCATACATACACTGAAGCAAACATACCAAGCCAATACAGAGACTAAGAAGATTTGGGAATACCATTAACATTTTTGGAACACACAAATTGGTTCCAAGGTGCCCTACTACATTTTCTAGAGAATGTATGACTGGTACCCCTCAGCAATTAAGGGGCAACACGGCCAACAATAGCAGGCTATACACCATATTCACAGATTAGGAGTTCTCACAGTGGTAGATCTTGGTACTCTATACAACAATCTAGTTAGACTATATAGAAGCTTAACCCAGTTTGTTATGCAAACAAATACAATAAAGCCAGAGACGGCTGTTCAAGTTGTACAACCGCATATGGATGTACCTGCAATTAGTCCAGTGACTAGTAACGCAATTAGGGGTAAGGTTCCCACAAGATGGGAGGAAATTCTGTTCTGTTCTGTTCTAGATTGCAGACAATAATGATCTAAAAGCATTATTTCCCTATACGGATCCACAAGATCAACATAGAATTCTCACAATGTCCATAACTTTAGGAATAATTCCCCCAGTTGAAAAATGCGCCACTTGGGGCACAGTTTTTGCTGCAATATATACCATTGTGCATGGGACATCATCTATAGCTATGTTGCTTGAAGTGCTGAAACAGATACCAAATGAGTACGGGGTTGACCAGGCTCTGGATTTGGGGATGAAACTTACTGGTAAATATGCCACTGTAGCCTCAATAATTTTAAGTAATATTAAAGGGGAAGCAGGAGCTTTGGCATTTGCCAATGCCTCATGCAAGTTCTGTTAGTGGATCAGGAGCGAGAACTACCCAAAATTATTACTGAAACCTATACATCTATAGGTCGAGATCATTTTGGGGACCTGGCCTAATAAACCACCACTTAAGGGTAATTCTGAAAAGCAGAACTGAAAACAGGCATCAGAGACTTCTAAAAAGCAGTGATTTAAACAGAAAAAAAGCAAAGACTAAGTCACAGGGTGGGGCTCTGCAACCAGAGTCTTTTGAAAAATGCTATAACCTCACTAACTCTGAAAATATTAAAGTGCCTGATATGTATCAGTATACTGATACACATCCTTCTTGTTCCTTTGAGGAATCATCCAAAAAATGCTCAGAGAAAGAAGACAGATTAGAGTGCTAATCAGAAGAGTACGTGAAACAGAAAAAAGACTCACAACACTCATCTGACAGTATCAAAAGAAAGTAAAAGAAACTTCCACAACAGAAGCCTCAATTCAAGAAGAAAACATTGTCATTTATTTCCCTTATACAGGCTACACATATTGAGGATGATGCTTCGGAACAAGGAGTGGGCACAGGCTTTGCTAATAAGTCAACAGAGGTCACAATCATTCACCAGAATCTACTAGAGTTTCTGGTTGTGAGGGCAACTAATGATTTTGTTCAGTTGGAAACACTAGATCAAAGTGTTTGTTCTCCTGGTATAGTATATGATTTGGACATCCGTATTGAGGGTGACGTACACTGCACCATTAAAGTCCTTTAGTGGGAAATTTTGACTCTAACATATGACATTTTCTTGGCTGAGAGGGATTGGCCAGCGGAGTCTTTCAGAAAAGTCCCACAAGGCATAAAAATACTGGCCTTCTCCGCCCTTGTTCCTGAAATAGTAAAACATGCATATGCCATGGAGTGGGCCCTTGCACAGGTCCTTGCAATATACCGCAACCATGTAGGTTGGTATCAAGATTTGCCATATCAATAAGGTTCAGCCCACAAGTGCAATGACAATACCCTATCAAACATGAAGGTAAATGGCAAGTTATAGAAATTCTAACCTAACTTGAATATCAAGGTATAACTGAGCCTTGCAACTCACCAATGAATAATAAATTTTTTCTAGTTTCTAAACCAGATCACTCATATCGCTTATTCTTAGACTACAGACATTTAAGTCATACATGCTTTTTTTCAATACAAAATGCACAAAGAACAGCACAAATCAACAACATTGGGTTAAAAATTATATATAAAATAACATTGGACATTTCCAGTGTCTTCTGAAGCCAAAGCAAAGCTCAGGTCACAAAAATTATTTTGTTGACTCCCAAAAGGATATAGGAACAGCCCTGGCTTGTTCTCTGTCTGTGTAACATCAACTTTGCAAGAAATTGATTCGGAAGCTTGGTCTATTTGATGATATATACCTTACAGATGATGACTTGAACACACATCTAGACAGAGTAGATCGCAGTGTTGTAGGATTTGCTGAAAAAGGTTAATTCAACTTTGAGAAAACAAAAAATTGCCTATCTCAGTGTCCTGTTCCTGGTATATAAGCTATAAAATGATGGCAAAGCTTAGTACCACATTTCTAAGAGAACAGTGTTCTCTTAGAACCACCAAATACAATAAAAAATCTCCAATTACTTTAGGGCTTTCTCAATTTTGGTAGGACATACATACCAGACTAAGCCCAATGGGTAAAACCTGTTTATGATCTAATTTGTCCAGACTTCTCAAATACAACAGAACATACACGGATTCTGATATCACTAAAAACTGGCATGCTTGCATCAAACCATTTACACACATGTGTTAAAACAACAAACTTGGTGATCCATGTAATTACGGGGACAACAAGCTACACGTATGTCAATTTCAATAAACGCGACACAGTTCGGATTGGATATAAATCACATTTATATTCCAATGCAATCATGCATTTTGAACCTACTGAAAAAATACTGACTGCAATTCAAAGAAAGATCATCAGCTCAGGGAAAGTTCATAATTGTTGTGACTCCCATCTCATCGTTAGAAGCTGTTACAAAGGCCAGTGTTTCTAACGTGAAAGCCTTACTTCCAAGATGGATACAGTGGCCCCCCTCCATGACAACTACTGATGTAGACTATGTCCTTGACCCTAAATTCCAAACACAAGAATTCCTACACTGTGAACAATAATACCCTGTGTCCAATGACATATTAAATCTTAAACAGTACAACTTCATTATCTATACTGATGGCTCTCCCCAGCTGGCAATCAGAATAAAACAGCAATAATTCACTGCCTGCATAGCAGTAAAGGGTAAAATGAGGGATGGTGTCTTCCACCTTATGAAACATTTACACAATCACTAGGTGATTGCACTGCACAGTTGGCTCAACTTGTACTCATCCTAAATTTCCCATACTTATAGTGTGTCATTCTTATTGTGTCCTAACTATTAAGTGTGCAAAGCATACATTTTGCTCGTATCCCCGGAGTGGAGGATCAAATGATTCTAAATTCAGACTGCAGACTAGATTTCATCATAGCTGCATATGAGGGGTTAGCTTCTGCCCTTGCAGGTGTGAGAGCTACAGTTTCACTTTTTTGTTAATGCTATTGGTACCCAGGATCCTATAAACAGACCAAGCAATATATCCGTAGCTGTGACATTTGTCAAGAAATAAAAGCTTTCACCAGAGCGCATCCAAACAGAAGCCTCTCATTAAAACAAATATACCTAGGGCTTGTGTTTATCTTGACCGGGCCCTTAATCTACTGGTCCCTTTAAATACATCCTATTAGCAGTGGATTTGTGTTCTTGATTCCTGTGGGTATGGCCAAAGCGATTGGCTGACGCTCAAATTGTTATAAAAATATGCAAGTCTTTATCGGCAAAAAAGGCAGTAGCTGCTTTCAACTTTGACCATGGACCAGCATTTGCCTCTAGGGCTTACCGGGATACCATTGGGACTCTCGGTGTGGCTGTGTATTATTCCTCCCATTGCCACCCTGAGGGAAATACGATAGTGGAGAGGAAAACCATTACATAAAGCAGTCTTTAACAGGTAGATTATTAGGTTAAGGTCAGAGTTGGATAAATCATCTGTATGGAGTCTAGAGAGCTTTAAATAATCAGTCTAGAAGATTCTTGGCTGGCCGGACTACCTATGAGGTTCTGTTCAGCATCCAAATGTGGGTCTTAGACCTTGATAATCCTAGTACAGTGACAGCGGATATGCCTTTCGAAACCAAACATTTTTGACTGTCTAATGGGAACTGAAAGATTTCCGAGATGGCGGTTCAAATGAACATGTAAAGTTATCTGTCACTAAAGATGTGAAGGTGCAACCTGCAACTCCTGGCTGGATTCCAAAGACTGGAGATCCGGTTCGAGAGAAGATTGTTGATAAAAAGCAGTCTGTTCAATCTTACAGAGCACAGGTGCCAGTCCTGGCAGTTGAAGATACGAGAACAGTACTTTTTCCACTGCTTACTGATTGTAAACACCAAGGGCCCAATTCCGATGTTGTTCGGAAGGCCTCCGAATCGTATTTGGCTTTACCAGATTCCATTCGTAGCCCTTGTTTACGACCGAATCATACACAGGTCCGAACAACCAAGTACAATGAGAAGTTCGCGTACGCACCGACCAAATCATTTCCAGGACCCAAACCTGTCCGTACAACTCATACGTAGATGAAACGTGCTGCCCAATTGAGCTAGATTTCGACGAGTGAGTATGATGCGCGATCCAGACAGCCACTTCACCTCAGTCTCAGCGAGACAAAACGGTTGTCGGAAGCGTACTTCGGGGGCCATAGCAGGCCCCCTTTCACCCAGGGCCCTCTGAATCTATCTCAAGGGGGTCCCTTGGGTCCCCCTGATCCAAGCATGAACAGCGTGACTGTCACCATGGGGTGTCCGCCACAAGATGTACACCTTTCCCCACCCACCCCCTTTTTGCTATGGGAGCTTGTGTACACGTCTGTACGCAGGCTCCCGTAGAGTTCAATGGAAGTTGAGCAAATCGAATCTGTATGATAACGGACACATCGTACTCGCTCGCTCGAACTCCCGGAGCATGTTTCGTCCAGAAAGCCCTCCGGATCCGAGCCGAACGTAGGGCTTTCTGGATGGGATTGGAATCCGGTCCTAAGTTAAGCTGTGAACTCTGCTACATTTGCAGTTTGCAGAGTCTTTCACACTCCAAGTTGGCGAGCATGAGTGTGCAAAATCCAATGCAAGACCACTTCCCAGTGAGATTTCTCAACATGGGCGGTCGCGGATGGTCGCCAGCACTCGCATTAAGAAACCTTCTGTTCACATTGATGACGCTGCCGCTCGAGTGGAATTTCTCTTTGAGAGGCAGAAACAAGCAGTGCCCTCTTGTTCTGTGCTAGATGCAGTTTGCGCTGATTTTACAGCGCAGGACAAACACCTGGCACTAAAAATCTGTGTGAATGGTGCAAGGTAACACAGTCCACCGATCGTGGTACTCTGCATAGCTTGGTGGAGTTTTTTGTAACCCTGGGCATAGCACTACGCTCACAGGGCATGCACAGTTCGCGCTACTATGCACTACTCAAATTGCACGTAGCACAGTGCAAAAGCGCATAGCATAGCGGGCGTTTTTTGCTTGCTCGTGGTCCTCAACTTTAAGTTGGCAACCACAAGTGAGCAAAATCAACATCCAAGCAAAACATTGTGGCCTTCAAGAGCTATTTTCTAAGTGGAAGTTGATAAATTGAGCAGACTGAAAACATTATTGTTTCAGAACTGGATTTCTTTAGTATCTGCTTGAGAGACTTTTGATCTCAACGTTGCAAGGCCTTCCTCTGAAATGCAATTGCTACTATGCACTACCCTTCGTTAACATTTTGGAGTACTTGTGCACTGCATATTTAATACATCTAATTCTGTAGGAGTAGTACAATTTTTTTAAGTGATTGAGTCTGACTTGAATAGCATGTTCCAGACTATCTTCTTCCTCTCTAGAAGGGTATCAAGCCTCCATTAGCCCTCATTGGATACAGCTTGCAGCTTTGTCCTGCTGCAGATCTTTGACTTTCAAAAAAAGGAACAGGTCTGAACAAAGAATTTTCATTGCATCTCTATTCAGTGATTCCCCGACAATGATGCCTACTTCTCGACCACCGCCGGCTATCTTACCCCGCAGACTTTTACTTTTTCAGACTTTTGATTTAAAAGGTATGCTGAGATAAGAGGATAGGCTTTCGCCCTAGGCCTTTTCAAGAGTAGACCAAATTACCAGGTGGCCTGGCAGAGCGTTTGCAAACACTCTGTACCTCAAAGGTCTACCGATCTACCAAGTTAAAAAAAACTAGAACTCAAAATGGTGCCTATTCATCACAAATTAACTCTTCTGGTGCACATTGGTCATGTAACGACCACCTCATAGCCTTCCAAACAAGTGAAGAGTCGGTCAGACAGTAGAGAATACAAACCAATTAGTTTATTAGAAACACATTGCAGCAGAGCCCAGTCTGATCAGTCTCCTAGGAGGACTGCAGAGGGTTCTGGCTTTCACAAGCATAAAGGTGACAATTATACATTTCAGCATAAGCACAAGACACACCCACCCAGTAACTTTCCACAGAAGGTAGTAAGAAACAAAGGGATACACAGAGATGAGCTAAGAGTCTGAGACCGGGCACACAGTATCTCTCTGGCAAAGTCATTCTGTCTGTGCCTGCAGCTGAGCCAGTGGGAGCAAGTTCCATCTCATGGGAAAGGTATCCAGAAATACAAAACAATGTATTTAGCGAGGCCCAACTCACAGAGACACCGAGAATTTAGCACGGCTACTACTTGCAGAGCCAGGGAGCAATTTATTGTGATCATGGCCTAGAATTGGTGGCTAAATATGAAATGGTGCAGCAAAGGCTAACTTAAGCATCATTATGTATGGTAGCACAGATCAGACTTTTAATTTAATTCCAACAACCTATGCTCAGCAAATTCTGGGGTCAACCATAAGTGCCACCAAAATAGTAGGGGTCAATATAATATCAGTTGTTCCATTTTATCATTGAAAATCAAGGAAAAGTTTATTATATACAGTTCTTTTTCTGTCCTTGATCTTTCTGTAGTAGGCGTTTCTCTTCTTTCTTAGTATTTTGAGGGAATTGGCAGATGGAGCTGATCTTTATCTGCATTCGTTTATTTTTTTAAGGATCATCTATCTTTGTTGAGTTTTCCATCGTACCAAAGCTTTGAGTCTGTTGTGGAGGCTCTCTTTAGTTGAAGGGGGGCTACCTTGTTTAATATCATGTTCATGGAATTGAAGTAGTGGTTGGTGAGATCATGAGCATCGGATATCCCTTCAGGGGGTAGAAGAAAGTGGGAGCTGGAGGTTGTGATTACGTTGGTTAACAATGTTTTTCAGATCCCTAATCCATACTTTAGGACTTGTGGTTAAGCAGAATTAAGTTTCACTGTTTCATTGATGAAGAAGGTGATGATATAATGATCAGACCAATCACATGGATGGACCGTATCCAGCTGGATGGAATCAACTTTAGAGATTACTAAAACAAAGATTGTTCCTTTATCATGTGTAGAGCTGTTGCAAATTTGGGTGAGGTTGAGGTCAGAAGGGACGTTTTTGAGACTATTGACCGCTGCATAATTCCAGTGGAGAAGGAGGTCTCTGAGAAATATTTAGGTATTTTTATGTCCGGCATTAGTAGAGACTATGTCCATGAAATGTTCGGTAAAGGTGAGGTTATCACCTGGTGCATGATAGAGGGTGTGCAGAAGGCATACTGGTTTGCCATTGTTAGTGATGTCGAGGCATATGTATTCACAAGACGGGAATACAGGAGATTGGGATCTGTGTACTGAGAGATTGTTCCGGTATATGCAAGCGATGCCACCCCCTGTCTTAAAAATTCTATCCAGTCTGATGATGTCATAGTTTGGGGTTACCAGTATGTCGATGATGGGTGTAGAGAATTCCTTTAACCAAGTTTCGGTCAAAATAAGCAAATTCGGGTCTTGTGTAAGAATGAGGTCAGCTATGTCAGCTGCATGTCTTCAGGCTGATCTACAATTTAGTAGTATACACTTAAGAAAGGGCGTGATGCAGGATGTTATTGTGTTACTTAGTAAGGGAAACTTGTCTTAGGTTGATTTTCATTATACCTCTAGGATTGTGGTTAGTGGGCCTGTGAGTGTTGGGAGGAATAGTTAGGATTAGAGCCATTTTGGGAGGGTTATCTAGAGGCATAGTGTTGTGATTCGGATGTGGGGGCTCATAGGAATGGAGTAGAGAGAGTAAGTCTTTCTCCGATAGCGGGTTAGTCCTGCGGATTGTGCAGGTTGAAGTATTGTGAAAAGGAACTGATTTACAACAAGGGGTCAAATGTTTGGAGGTGACTACTGAGTGGGTTAAGAGGAAGTTTGATATGGTCTGTCGTGCCAATCTAGTTTTCCAGGGTAGGCGCAGAAGAACCTCAGCTAAAGCATGTAGTTCTTCTATGATTTGCCGTAATGAGAATAGAATCTCGTCAAGTCTAGGGACTGGTGAAGGTGGGAGCAACATTGGTTGATGTATTATCGGTGTGAGAGGTGTGCTTGCGTTCCATGGGTGATGAGAAGCGGCTACATATTCTAGGTTTTGTGAGGCGTCCTATCTGGTTCTCTCTCTTCAGATCCGAGGGGGGGGGGTAGACCGGAGTGGGGAGTCGGTGTATGAGGCATAGAGGTGTGCGGTGGGGAGGTGGTTGTCGGAGTGATGGTTTTACAGGAGGTAGTACATGGTGAATGTATTATGGGTGTGGGAGGGGTGCTCTTAACTCTCATGGGTGGTAAGAAGGAGGCACATATTCTAGGTTGTTGTGAGGTGTCCTATCTGGTTCCATCTCCAGATTGGGGGTGGACTGGAGTAGGGAGTAGATGTAGGAGGTGTAGTGGTGTGCGGTCATGGGAGTGATGGTTTTGCAGGAGGTAGTGTTGACAATGGAGGGAAATATATTCGTTCCAGGGGAGGGTGCTGAATCTGTGATGGGTGTAAATGCTGGTGCAGTAGCAAGGGGGGAGTGCCTTATGGGGGCGTCAAGCGGGCTGAGGTGTAATTATTGGTTATGATATCAGTGGAGCAGGCTAGCGGTAGAATTTGGCGGTGTAATAGGCTGTGTGCTGGTGCTTTGGGATGCTTTGATTTTGCTCAGTCCACCATCTTTGTTCTGAAGACAGAGGGACGAGAACCAACAGTTTTGGATTGGGAGGTGGATTGAGTGTCCGGTGATGGTAGCCACAGCCAGTGAGGGGGTGGGGCTGTTAAAAGGTCTGGGGGATTCCAGGCAATATATTGGTCAGGGGGAGATGACTATAGTAAAGAAGGGCATGGGTGTATAGTGACAGAGAAAGCAGTGGGGCTGAGGGAGGTGGTTGTTTGTGGTAAGAAAGTACATCAGGGTTTAGAGAATGATAAGAAACTGGAGCTGGAGCAATGGCATGATAATGGAGAGGGGTTGAAGCTGAGGGGTTTGTACTGGCAAGCAGTACATAGGGTTCATTGGAGGGCAAAGGCTACAGGACATATGTTGTATACAGTTGGAGAGGGTACCGAATTGTAGCACCTAGTTGTTGGGAACAGCAGGGCTGTGTATTACCCATGAGCATATACATTTTATAGTGTCTGACATATAGTGTTGTATGGCCCAGTTAAACAGAGCTTTTGTGCGTTAGAATCATAAAACCTCTGGGCCTCTGTAGATACGGAAAGAGCAGTGTTTTGAGAACCGAGATTTACAATAATGTAGAATCTGGGATCTAAGAATTGCAGACCTGGTATGGCACCTGTACAAAATCCTGCACAGGTAGGCAGCAGCCCTTGAAGCCGCCAGCATGGTGTTGATGGGAGCTTGTCTACTGAGAGCTTGCATACAATATCCTGTGTAGGTACTGGTAGGCGGCGACCCATGAAGACATCAGGATGGAGACAGTGGGCGCTTTTCTGCTGAGAGCTCTCCATAACATCAGTAATGGGGACTGATTATCTTATGAATTAATGATCTGCTTCGACAGCTCCCATCTTTAGGGTGCTCGTAAGGCAGGAAATGGGCCTTTCGGATAGCAATGGATCTTTGCCAGCTCCATAGTGCACTCATTCTGCACCCTGAGTTTCTGCCACCTTGAGGGACTGATACTCAAGAAGATTAAAGCACATGCCTCTTTCCTTGGCCATGGCATGCATAAGAGGTGGGCACAAACATCTTTGGGCCTCTGATGAGGGCCTCTTTTTGCCTCACACGCACAGGCACATCAGTTTAAATCCTCCAAGCCCCATTATAAAGTAGACATGTACATACTGGCTGAACATCAAATTGTTTGTGCAACATTCGCAAAGGCCTTCTGGGCTGTACAGACCCTATTGTGATTGACAGCAGTCGGCAATGGCGTTGAGTGCCATGTGGGTCCAGAGCTAAGGAAAGGGCCTCAGGCAAGCTGCTGTGTCACAGATCCTTACCGTGCTCCACCCTCGGGTAGGCGCATTTGGGCTGCATGGTGATTGGGTGCCTGGAAAGTTGCCAAACAGAATTATGTACAAATTTAGGAGCATCAGTTGACTTGTGCCTGAGACAGCAGCTTCCCAGGAGCTCCCTACCAAACTGTATCATTTCTCCCATACTAGCTGCCAAACATACTGTGTGCAAAGGGACATACATACTGTGTGCTCCAGGGCAGAGGACAAACAAAATACTCCTCTGATTGAAATCTTTTCATCTCATGAAAAATATTAACATTTTCACTTATAGTCCTCACCTGAGGTGAGGAGCCATGCAGCTAACCAACCACTGTAAATCATCATCATCATCAAGAGGTCTTTATTCGATTTGCATCATAAAAGACAAATACATATTAAAAAACAATTCATCCTCTTGCATATAAGATACTGTAAATCACTTCTGACATCTCTGAAGAGCAGCCGCTGAGGGCATCAAGTGCCAGAGTGCTCATTAGCACCTCTACTTCGTGGGCGGCTAGGGCGCACAGACCTTGGTAGGCCAAGCACCTGAAACAGGACCCAGAATCTTCCTGCAGGGCGGGTGGGCAGAACCACATGATTCCATGGGGCTTTTATGCAACTCTGCAGCAAAGCTTGGTGAGTTCCCCCCACCTCTAGTTGTGGTGTAGTATAGTTTTGGCCTCAAACCATTAAGGCACTTTAGGTATGTCAGAATACGGCAAGGAGCGGGACACCCATGCAGTGTGTGCGGGCCAGTGACAGAATCATTAATTCTTTGTATCTGGATCTACTAATACTTAGTCGAGCTGCAAAAATATTGGCTTTTACCAACATTAGGATGTCTTGGTATTCAAACTTGCAATGAGGCAGTGGATGCCTGTTTGAAGGGAGCCTTTGGAGAGCTTGGTTTCCGGGGTTTTAACATTTACGAAAGCCGCCTTTTAAAAAACTGGGTCTCTCTGAAGCAAAGGGTCAATTAGATGGTTGGGCTTGATATGGGATGTACTGATGATTATTGAAATATAAAACCTTATTATATTTTTTAACATATGAGTTGTTTACTTTTGCATGCACTTAAAATAAAAAAAAATAATCTCTTCTTTCTTTGCAGAAAAGCACAATGCACTTTGCTAAACAATAGGCTCTGTCTGTCATTTCAGTAGAATTAGCAATTACTGAGATTAATTCAAGCATTCTACCCATCACTCTTTTTTGCTTTCCTCATGGCATACTTCTGTGAATATTTCTGATATATAAATAAATAAGACATTGTCCTCAGGTAGAGACATATCTCTTCACCCCTATTTTTCAATTTCTTTCATGAACAGGGACCTACATCCTTTAAAGAAATAAGACCTTTTGTGCAGCATATTTTTAAAATATTATTTTTAACGTCTTCATGTTGTTGCCATCAGAATACATTTCTACCTTGATTTATTTGTATGATCCTTATCAAAAGGATATTAG
Source organism: Lissotriton vulgaris (assembly GCF_964263255.1). Taxonomy (NCBI): domain Eukaryota; kingdom Metazoa; phylum Chordata; class Amphibia; order Caudata; family Salamandridae; genus Lissotriton; species Lissotriton vulgaris. The sequence continues at coordinate 505,138,589 of NC_141693.1, read as the reverse complement.
TTTTAACCTCAGCATAACTGGGAAATGCAGACATTGAATGTCTAGCTGATACATGGAAGCTAATCCATTTAATTTAAAAAAATCAGTCCTTAATTCATGCCAGTGGTTCCTGGCGCTCAACACCTGCACTTGTTTTACAGGGTGAGTACTATAGCTTTCTTTTATGCGGGCAGCAGCAGTGCAGATCATTTTTTGAAAGATGAATGCATACGGGTTGGGCAGCTGAATTTTTCCCAAATATTCTTCTGAGCTGCTTTCACGTTCACCCATTTCATCACAATGCCTACACCCTACCTGAGCCTCTCATTGGATAATTATAGATAGAGCCTGACTCATGGCTCAGATGGTGCAAGACAAGTTTGAAAAAACAGGCCTATGACATTCCTAGCAGTGAAGAAACATGAGGAGCAAACAAAAGTGTAGTCTTTACATTCGCCTGTGAGCCTAGCGCCTAGTAACAAATTAATGCACAGAGGCCCACCACTGTATATCCCTAGCAAACCTACCACTAGTGTGGGACCCACAGTTCTCACCCCTCAGAAAAGGATCACTGATACAACATCGACTCTCATAACATCAAACAACATAATTATTGAGTAAACAATATCGTAAACTAAAAAATATCGACACACAATACTCCAAAAAGAAATATCACTAATATTAAATAAAAAATATTGTTGAAAGAAATCTAAATGACGAAAATATCAACGACCAAAATATAGAACACAAAAATATTGATAACATTAAATTAAAATGAAACACATCAAAAACATTGATACAAACAATATCGACAACAGAAACATTGATAAAATACATTTTACCTATGTCAAAAATAATATTTGAACATAAAGAAATACTATTTACAATAATAAAATAAAATTGCACATACTAATTAATGTAAATATACAATACAATTAATAACAAATAACCACATTAGTTAAAAAAATGTAATTAAATATACAAAAACAAATTAATAAACAAACAATATTATATATAAAGTAAAATAAAAATAATGAACATAAACAAACATAATTACATATTATAAAGAAATAAAAATAAAACATTTAGCTATATATAAAAATAAATAACAACAACAAACAAAATAAAAACAAACAATGAATGAATACTAAATAACAAGCATTATATAATCAATGAAATAATTAACATTAAATGTACTGTATGATGGACGACCACGGAGGAAGAACGAAAGTTTGAGAGAGAGAAGACAAAATGAAAATCAATTACACAAAAAACTATTCCAAACACCTGCAATAATGATAACAAAAACCGTGATAACTGAATAAATTAAAATAACTTATAAAACTTTATAATATAATATCGTTAATATATAACAAATTCAACATCATTAAAATTGCATCTCGAAATTTCTACACCAAGATTTAAGGACACAACAACAATAAAATATTTCACAAAGTAAGTATATGACTTCACCAACAACTAAAATAAAATATTTAAAAAAAACATGAATAAATTAACAAAACATAGCTAACAAACATTCTTTTTTTTATCAGCTTCTACAAAAATCCAAAAAAGCAGAACATCTACTAAGGTTGCTCCATCAATTAAAAAGTGTAAGTATATTTCCTTAATTCCAAGTAAATAATATTGAACACTTAATAATATAAATAATGAAATTAACAAAAATTACAACGTAACGTTTAGTTTTTCCCAGATTATAATTCACAACAGCTCCACCTAGCAAACATTACATTTGAAAAGAAAGCCAAAATCAAAAAAAATAGAGATTTATAATACAAAATAGGTATATCAAATAACCCAAAAATTAGACCTAACTATCAAGCCAAAATTTGGGGTATCTATCAGGTCAAAAGTTATCAATTCCGCGTGCCCGTTTTGACAAACCATGACTAATGGAGCAGTTTGTTTCGTAATTAGTCCAGACGTTAATTCCGAACCATCCATGAAACAAACTGCTTCGGGAGTTGGCTTTAAACACACTGGAAGTCCTAAGGTTTTAGCTAGCTTATTGTCCACAAAATTTTCTGTCGCACCACTGTCCAGTAGGACTGAAAGAGAATGTCTTACTTGAGTATTTACAATCAAAAAGATCTGTATTAAAAAATGCCTGGGTATATGCGGTACCATGAAAGCTGCAGAATTAGAGGTTTGAAAATTACGTTTCCTCGAACAAGTAACCTCCCCCCTTGTCGAGATCATTTGTTTCCCGGCTCATTAGCAGAGACTGAGGTTACTGTAATTTTTCGTGAAGTCTTAGGCTTTATCGGACATTCTCTGGTGAAATGACCTGCCTTGCCACAATATAAAAACAATTGTAGCTTTCTCCTTCTCTCTTTTTCTTCTGAGGAGAGTGGTCCTCTAAGTGTCCCTATTTGCATAGGCTCAGGTTCTGGGAGTTTACTGTCTGTGTCTTTTTTCTCATGTCTAACAAAAGTTAGTCATGATTCCAATTTGGATTTATCTCCCTTCCTTTCTCATAACCTGTGCTCTAACTTTACCACTAAATCTACAAAATCCGAGTAGTCTTCGGGCAAATCAACCATATGAGCCAGGGCGTCTTTTAAGTCGTCCCTCAAACCTTTATAAAAAAGAGAAACTCGTTTTCCCTCAGACCACTGTGTTTCAGTGAGTAAGCGATTGAAACTTGTGAGGTAGGTTAATAAATCCTTATTACCCTGCTTAAGATTCAAAAGTTCATTATCACTTGCCTGCATAAATGTGTGTTTAGCAAAAAGGCGAGTCATAGTACGTTTAAACTGATTCCAATTGTGGAGAATCGGATCATCCCTATCAACAAAAGGAATAGACCAATTGGCTGCTGTGCCACCTAAAATAAGACAGGACAAATGCCACTTTCGTGGCATCAGTGGGAAATTGTTGTGGTTTGCAGACAAAATGTAATTGGCATTGATTGATAAAAACAAGGAATTTATTACTATCTCCATGAAAAAGTTCTGGTGCAGCTAAAGGCACAGCATTAGGAACAGTTACGGTAACCTCAACTGGGGGAGAGACATTAGAATGTTTTGACCTTCCCCCCGTCTCAGCAGAGGTTTTAAAAAATGGAGTAAAAGTTGTGCCCCATTGAGATTCTCTTGGTTTACGCCTACCCAAATCATGTCTTAAAGTGGCGTTTTCCAATTATAATTTCCCTATCTCCTCTTGCATGTGCTGCAGAATTACTGACACTGATTCATTGTGAGCCAAATCTTCGTTTAAGGCTTGCGTCATATCCGTGGCGTCAATGCCGTCGTTTTCTTCCCCTGTATTCATTATCCAACAGAACTGTTAGTTTTAAGGCTTGTGCTTCTGTCAAAGCCCAGCTCACCTGAGTATCCGGTTAGTTCTGTTTAATAATGAATGTATAGTCAGATACATATTGGAATGTTTGGGAGACTACACTATAACGAAGTCAGGAATAGTTGTTCTACCGCTGGGCTACTTCTATAAACCAACTAACCAGACATCCCAAAGATCAAACTTAAATCAAAGAGAGATTCGCTTGTGGAAGAATAGGGGGATCCCAGGAGGATGGAAATTCTGACCTTTGAAAACCGATTAGCAACATTAACTGATCTGGAAGAGTGTGATTGACTGTATCAATCCACTATAACCACTTAAATAAGTCCCGAAAGTCTAGAGCCCCTGCTTCCCCCTAGTGAAATAGTCCCGATCTTGAGAGAACCAAAAAAGAAATCTAGTAAACGTTTTTTAAAGATAACCTCATGGAACTTGGCAGGCATTATGAAAAAAAATATATAATGCAAACTGGCTAAAATTGTGGCAAGGCCATGATATTATATGTTTCCAGGAGACATGGTCGACTGACCCAATTTTTTATAAATGTGTATTGCTCCTACCAAACTCCAGCCAAACCTTCACCATCGGGGAGGGCCAAGGGGGGAATTATGACCTTAATCCTGAATAAATTCCCAGAAAAGGTTTTAAAACTTGAATCTCTGAGTGAAAATTCCCATATTCTCACACTGGGGATATGCAAGGAAGGCATGCGGCTCCTAATTAATGCATACAACAACGAGAATGCCCCAATAAATATGCTATTGGGGAAGAGGTCGACAAAGCAATAGAACACGCCACAAATAATAGCAGCAACTGTCCTTTTAACCTCCTATGGGTCGGATATGTTAATATATATCCCTGTAAATACAACACAGTTCCTATATGTTGTATAGCGGACACACGGGAGATAGCCTTGCTGTCAAAGCCCAGCTCACCTGAGAATCCAGTTAGTTCTGTTGGATATTAAAGACAGTCCGTTCCCACCCTGAAACTGCCTACTCCAGCACACTAGTTATTCACAGTGCGCAAAGAACCAGAAACTCCAGGGGAAGTGGATAAAATATTAAAAAGAGAAACAACACAGTTCCTGCGTCTTTTCCCTGGAGATGAGTTGAAACTATCTGTGATTCAATCAGACTTCTTAGGGAACAGGTGCCTAATAAAACATAAACAAGAACAGGTAAATACAACCTAGCCCTAATAGTGTGCCTGACTTTTCCTTCTCTTTATAGTGTGCCGATATGCCTCTCTATTCCTGGTCTCTATCCTGCAGGTAAATGATTCTTTATGTTCTGGGATGTTTCTTGTATTCCTGAAACTTTTAAAACAAAGTAAATAAGTGATTAGGATTGCATACATTAATTCCTAAAATTAGACCTATGACTCTTTTTGTAACACACTCACTTGTTTACTTGCCCTGAAGCTCTGCAAAAAAAATGGGTTCTGTACTTTTGCTTCAAAGCACTTATGACCTTTTTTTAAAATTAAGCCCTATTTACCAAAAGTCTTGCAATTACTGTTCTTTCAGTTTCGAGTTTCAAAGTCCAAGAGAAACAATGTTCTTTTCACAAAGTTCCTAAGATTCGAGTGCAATACCTGGAAACAATGTCCGTATTTATTTTCATCTAAGCCTTAATAGAACTCTTGAGAGAGTTGTCTAAAGATCTTGTCTTTAAGAAAGGGGGTTTCACTTACTTGATACTTGAAGAGGTTGTTTTTCTATCTAACCTTGTTCTTTTATCTTGCGAGTGATTGGGAGAAGAGACAGAATTCTTTGAAGCCGATTGCCGGAAGACAGATGAGCCTACGACCACACCTTCTTGCAGCCAACACAGAATCTGAAGGGTACAGGAGCACAAGTGCAGATGAAGAGGATCCGGTCTCTGGTAAGCGAAAAATAGACGAGCACAAGCGCTGGGTGGGAATCAATGAGGTCTTTTATAGCCAGGGCTGGGTGTGGTTCTCGCGCGCTGCGCGTGGATCACGAGATGCGTGCAGCGCTTCGGTTTTTATGTAAATTAGGTTTTATCATGAGAGGGTTTTGCACATTTATCTAGAGTGTGTTACAAAGAGAAACGCCTTGGTAAAAGCAAGAATAATCAAACGAACAAAAGAGGAATCATCAATCACATAAAAGCTAAAAACTAAAGCCTAACTAATGAGTTAGCACAAAGTACCTTAACACAGTGTGTGTAAATAGGAGCTACTAAAGAGGTCATTACTGTACTGAGAGGGGTCAAGCTCTCTGTTGCTCACTAACCCTAATACTTGCCTACTTGCCCACAACGAATACAGCAACTGCCTAAATAGGATCCTAGCAGAGAGAAACTTGGTAATCACAGGTGATTCAGTAGCACTATTTGGGAAAATGGGTGGAACCTTCTTACGAAATGACCAAGAGTCAACTATTGACTATATGTTAGTCACAGCCCCTATCAGTTTAAGAGCCACTAGGTTGGAGAACCAATTCACCATATTTAGTGACCATGCTATGCTCTCACTACAGATAAAAACAGCTAGGGTGGAATTTCTAAAAACTCTAATTATAGATACCACAATAGTGGCAAGAAAAAATGGAATACAACTAAAAATGGGCCAATGACAACCAACCTATAGTGAATGCTAAAATTATATCTGCTACCCTTAATAATATAGTAACATGTCTAGATTCTAAGATCGAAGTAGATGTAATGGTAAAGGCTTTTTGTGATATCCTAGAGCAGGCAAAACAGACCCTTACCCGTTCTAAAAATATCAATAGGAGACTGCAAAGGGGATGGTTTGGCTCACCATGCTCAGCGGCAAGGAGAGCTTTGATCCATGCTCTGAAAAGCAGACCTAGAAACCAGGAGGAAATTAAGGAACTAAGGGCTAAATATAAACTTAATCAAAGAAACAGAGAGAAGGCAGTAAAATAAACTATATGGGAGGACCTTAGAGAGGCAGCAAAAATGGGAAACAGCTGCGACTTCTGGAGGATAAACTCCACAGACCCTACAATAGATAACAATGTAGATGAGGAAGCATGGGCTGCTCACTTTGAGAGTATTTTCGCCTCTATATCCCAAACCCGGTTTTAAATATGGAAGATGGTCAACAGGCCTCTTCTTCTTTCTTCTCACTCAGTGAAGTAAGGAAGAAATTGTTGTCATGTAGTGCAGGCAGGGCCCCTGGTCCAAACGGTGTACCAATAGATCTTTTTCAGGGAATACCAGACCTTTGGGCTCCGTTACTGACAAATGTGTTGAACAGCATAATTCGAGCCGCCCCCCCCTCAATCTTGGTCTATTGGTGTTATAGTCCCCATATTTAAAAAAAGGGACAGGTCTGATCCAAAAAACTACTGGCCAATCTAACTGCTGGATACGACAGCAACGCTAAAGGGATGGCTCCTCATCTCTAAGCTAGAGGATTGGGCCAATGATAAGAATATCTTAATGCAGGCCCATATGGTTTCCAGCAGGGAAGGGGCATGGTAGACCAGTGCCTAAACCGGTCACTCATAATAAAAAAAATATAAAAAGATGAAGGAGGAGAAGATGTACATGACTTTCATGGATTTGTCGGTAGCGTTCGATTGTGTGACCCATGAAAAGCTGTGGACCATCATGAGGGAGATGGGAGTTGATCTATTATTTTAAACTTTGTTAGACAGATGTACTCCATTGCTATGGCCTCGGTAAGGCACAAAAAATGGATGCTGCACATGTCCATTTAAAATCACCAGAGGAGTTAGGCAGGGCTGTATTCTTGAGCCATTTCTCTTCTCCATTTATACAAATGGAGTGGAAAAAGCCCTTATCAAGTCCACAAGAGATGTTCCAGTTTTTAACTCAGAACCTCTACCTATCTTGGCATATGCAGATGATGCGGTGTTGATGGCCAGAACTGGGTCTGGCCTTCTGCACCTCATATCTTTGTATGTATCTTTTATAAACTCACTTGATCTGAGGGTGAACCATTCCAAATCCTTTGCTGTGATAGTGGGGGCAAGGAAAAGGGAGAGAACACCGTACCTCCATGTGAAAAATGAGAGGATTGAGGTGGTGGATTCCTTCCCGTATTTGGGGGTTCTTATCAATAAGGATTGGGCATCGACAAAATTAGTGCAAGGACGCAGAGGGGTAATGGAAAGAACCCTGTCGGCAGTGAAGACCTTTGCTAAAAAACTGGGTGATAGGCCACTATTACCAATAAAAGACATTTACCAGACCAAAGTTATATTAGCAGTGACATATGGGGCGGGTGTTTGGGGCCTTGTTGAAACAGGTGCACTGCAAACTATTGAAAACAAGTTTTTTAAATCTATAGCTGGCCTCCCCATCTCGATCCCCAACTAAATATTACACTTAGAACTGGGACTGCCTAATATCACCGACTCAATACAATTGCCCCCCATTCTCCTGCAGCACACAATCTGGAGAAGGGATACACTGACCCGGATACACACAATAATTAAGAATTGCGTAAATATGGATAAGTGGAGGAAATCCAGATGGCTGTGGTACGTAGAAAAACTCTTAAACAAGATTGGGTTACCTGAATTGTTTCATCATCCAGATGAATGTAGAAAGATCTCTAAAGAAAAGGTCAAACATGTGTTTAGGATGAGGGTATGGTATGAGAGAAGGGAAACTCATGGTCAGAAGAAGGCAATGGTGAATTATAGATCAATTCCCCCAGTGATAGAGAGAGGATATTTTTACTACTTTTCAGGCGTTACAAATGCATTTCACAGATTTATATTGATTAGGTTTCATCTGAACATGAACCCTCCTATGATAGGATACCCCGGAAAAATCTATAACCATGCTGATCTAACTTTGTGCCCCTGTGATGGCTTGTTAAGACAAGCCGATCTTCGCCTTTTTTTATTCTGAAAATTGTATAAGAAGGAGAGGAACAGTTACTTAAAACCGATACTGGAGAAAATGAATTTTAAACAATGTAGAGTGGCACTATATTTTCTAAAGAGTCTATCAGATCCTTTGACTTTTTTTACTCTGGCTTAGTTTCTCTGGGCGTGCATGAAAAAAAGGAAAAACTCTGCACTAGAACCAGTCACTGGATGAAAAGTACGTAATAGGAGTAGAACTTTGGAAACGGATAATCTTCTATAGATCCAATTTAAAAAATGTTTTAGTAAGATGAAAATGAACTATTATATTTGGGATTTTAAATGAAATTGAATATTGAAAATCCTTTTTATTTCCTTTTTATATGTACTTTTAGGATCATTTTGTATTTGAGCGAATAAAGGATTTTGCCTATGATTATGACTATTCAATTATAAGATGAGCTCAATAATTTTTTTGGGCAAATAATTTTTCATATTTACAAGAATTATTAAAATGTTCTATTTCTATTGTTAAATAAATTTAATTTTACCATACAATTGTTTTAAACTATTTTAAATATGCCACAAACATATCCACTATAAATATTTAAATCTTTTTTAATATTTACAATTTTATTTTAAATTACTCTACAACCTTATCCCCTATAACCCCTAAATCCCACTCCTAACATTTTACAAAAATAATTTTAAATATTTAAATTTTTATACACAATTTTTAAATTACTCCCCACCCTTGTCCCCTATAAATCCAACATCCTGCTCCTAAAATTACACCAACATGGAAAACATTTTTTTTAAATTACTCCTCACCCTTATCCCCTATAAACCTAACATCTTCCTCTTAAAATATAAACAAAATGTAATTTTTTGTTTATTTTAATCCACAAATTAAAAAATGTTCCCCACCCTTATCCCCTATAAACCCAACATCGCCCTCCTAACACCTAACAAAAATGTGAAAATTATTCAAATGTTGAACCAACATTTTTAAATCACTCCCCACCCTTATCTCCTATAAACCCAACATCCTGCTCCAAAGCTTAATAAAAAAACAATACAAAGTAGTTTTTAACGTACATTTTTTAAATCTCTTAAACATATAATAACTAATATTAATGTAATATTATTAAAATACTAACATAAAAAATTTTACAACTATATTTTGACGTTGAAACGTATAAAATCAATATTTTTGCATAATATCAAATTCGATATATTTTGACAATGAAGAAACGTACCTCCATATTATTGAGTCGATATTACCGCAGTGCGATATTTCCACATCGACATTCTGTCTCTGCACTACAGAACCTACCTGTGTTATGAGTTCTGCAGTAACCTAAGTAGTTGGGGTGAGGGCAGATTGGGTGAATGTATGGCACTGGGCCTTCTTTTTTCAATTAGAAAGATGTAATATAGCCATGTGTGTCTTGAGCTACAAAATGTCCAAAATTACACCAAATATATAGCCACCTTCCAACAAACACAATGAGATATGAGCGCCCATACACAGGCACAGACATAAAAACATTGACACACAAGCACATGCAAGCAGACATTTTTGTTTCCTACCCCAACTAAAAATAGCTGTTAAAAGTGACCAACTATTCAACCCTATCATAATACATCTGAAACCCCCAGCTTACGTCATCAAACGAGCACTTTTCTCAAATGCGTATTGTTTGTGACCATTAGAGGCGCAGGGCTGATAAATAGAACAATTGTTTTTCTCTACATAGGAGGGCCCCTTGAAAAAAGTTCTGCACATTAAAAGCGTAGTGTGTGTGTGTAAGCCAGCGCAGACCTTTGAATTTTCTAATATTTTAAGTGTGATATGCTTCAATTGACACACAACATTGTTTTAGTTAACGCATTAGAGCAAAAACAAAAACTTTAGGGATTATTATGATGGCTAGAGGACATGAGTCCGCCTGCCATCGTTGTGGTGTGTGGGACCCCCCCCTGCCAGTCATGCGGCAGTGCCACCACTGCAAATACAATGCGCCCGTCAGTATGGCTGGAGCATTCAGGCCTTTTAACATTGCGGACCGTGCTGCTGGCTGCAGCACTGTACGCAATGTTAAAATGGGATGCTGTGTATTTCGCTGCACTAAGTGGGAGGCACCACGCGGTGTCTGCCATACAGTGCAGGGAAAAACAGGGGGGTACCCTCCATTGCAGCAACACCTCCCCCAAAGCAAGGGGGGACTGCAACGGGTCGCCAAACCCAATCTCCGACGGCCTTTCCATGGCGGCATTGCTGCCATTGAAAGGCTGTTTTTAAACAACATCCTAATTTGGTGGCTGGTGCCTGCTAGTCACCTCTACCATTTTAAGCACCCTGCACTGTCCGCCAGGCAATCGGACCAATTGCTGTCGGCGGTGATGTGGCGGACAGACTTTGCATCCGCCGTAGTACTCACCACCATCCCAATTGGGCAGTGGGTAAATCGCTGTGTGATGGTGGAAGGACTGCCACTGCTGGCCCTGCGGTGGTGGTCCTTCCCCATCCTAATCGGCCCCTTTGTTCATTTCTAAGACTTTTCGTACTTTAGAAAATGCCACAGCCTCTAAGATTATTAATGTAACAGAGAATGAACAAGAACAAAACAATCAACTTGAATTGATGCCAGGGAGTGTCTGATGGAGATGAATCAAATGTCAAACCCCCATTCGGCAGCAGAAATAACAAGATTTTGAGAGCACTTATCATTTACAAATTAAGTACTCAAAAAGTCATATTTGTGATTGAATCCTGTTACAGCATATGGGGCCTGCAATCTTTCCTTAAAGCCTGCGTCTAATTTCCAAATTACGTCAAGTTATAACATCTTAGGTATCTATATTATAGAAATGATTTACCTGCTCAACTATAACTTTTTACGCTTGAGTTGTGACTTTATAATGCATCTTGCCAGAGCCAGCAGCCAAGGTGAGAAGTCGGTCACAGAGCATAATTAGAGCTAAAGTTTAAACAACACTATCAAGAACTGGCTTTTTCTACTTCTGATCTGTTTACTAAATGTCCAGTGATTAACAGAAAGAAGATATTTAAGGTAGCATGTTCATTTTTTGCATGCAATTGTTCATTACTGGAAAGATAGAATATCTGTGCCTGATTCTTTGCATTCTGAGCTAATGCATGTTTTAAACTGACTTACATAAAAGTTATTCTAATATATGTTTGCAAAAAATTCTGAAGTACATTACAAGGTCTATTTGTATTGTTGCATGCTTGCAGTCCAATATTTTTCCTATGAAAGGGAAACACATTTAGGGCCTTATTGTGATGGTCAGAGGCACGGCGGTCCCACAGGGGCAATCAGGATGTGACCGCCATCCTAGCGGTCGCATCCCGCATCTTTTGCATTGCGACGGGCGGTACTGCAAGCAGCACCCGCCGCAATGTACAAGTGTAAATGTGACAGGCATCGTGTGGTGCCTGCCACCTTGTGCATGCCAAAGTAGGGGGTACCATGGGTACCCCCAAAGTGCGCCCCCGCCCCCCACCCCCGACGCCCTGGGGCCTGCAATGGAGCCCCAATGCAAAAGATGCCGTTATCGCCGCCAGGGAAAGGCCCTGATACTCCCACATCATAATATGGCGGGTGTTGCCTGCGAGGCATCGCCACCATATTATGGGCCAGGACTGCACAGCAGGCAATTGTAACGATTGCATGCCTGCGGTAAGGCGGTTTGATGGTCTTTCCGTTCGCCGCTGTACCCCCACCATTGGAATGTGGCAGGGGTAATTGAAGGGCGGGCGGGCAAAGATGTCGGGCTGATGGCGGTGGCGATTCACCCAACACCATAATGGCCATCTTGGTATTTAAGCAGTTTATAGGAAGGGTTTTGTTGTGACCACGTATTTTAACTCCTTGTATTCTCATGATGAGCTGAGCCCGTCATGGCATACAGTGCTCGGTTGCTCATGACGAGCTCAGCTCGTCATGAGCCCCACCCACAGGGGGAGCCCTGGCGCTCCCCCCATGGGGACCCGATCTACCTCTTTTTTATGGGGAAGGCCGGGGTAGACCTTCCCCTGCCTCCCCCCACCCCCCTCGCCTGCGTCATCAATGACATCAGCGCGTGAGGCAAGCTGACGTCATTGGAGGTTTCCCTTTCTCCTCCGACGCGTATGGAAGACATTTTCTTCCTGCACGTCAGAGGAGAAAGAGGTAAGGGACTGGGGAGGGGTTATGCGAGTGAAAGAGGCATAAGGGGAAAGTTAAGGGTTTTCCTTTCCCTCAATGTCTCTTTTGTGCATTCCTGCTGCACGATTGTGCGATCGTGCAGCAGGAATGCCCACTCGAAGCCAGGGATTTATTTTTGTATTGGCAGTGTTCGTTTGCTCGGGGAGAAGCCCCTTGAGCAAGGGTTGCTCCCCTTTTGGGGGCCTTCCTTTTTGCTTTGTTAAAAATGTATATGACACACTGTGTCAATTGAGTAAATGTAGTGGGGAGTGGCCTCTTTTGGTGCATATATTTTGCCTTGCCATTTTGGTATGCCCGTGATTTTAGGTTTTAGTTGGTGTAGCTCACTCCAGCACCCCACTACAGACATGGCCATATGCAAATTAGTCTGACCCTATGCCTCATGGGAACAGTCCAGAATGAACTGCCAAGCCATATCTTCCCTGGCCTGGAAACAACCATACTGGGACCGGTTACTGGCTAATCAGCCATTATCAGCCAGGTTAGCTTGAGTCCAGTGGCAAAGTGAGCAAGGGACCCACGTCTGCCAACTTAGGGAAATCAATGCGCACAGGGCCAGTCTGATTTGCATATGGCCATGTCTGAACTGGGGTGGTGAAGTGAGCTAAACAATGATGATGGATTAAACCAAGATCATTTGACTGGGGGTGCATGTTTTGGTATCCCTTGAAGGGCATTTCTGCTGGGTTTTTTTGTAGGGCACCAGGGTTTATTTAATTGCTGGGGATCTGCCCCTTGGACATGGGTTGTTCCCCTTTATGGGAGGATGATTGTGGCCTTTTCTGACCTCTTTGAGTGGCAGAGTAGCAGTATGTGTTTAGTCCCATCTATCCCCAAGGGGGGCAGAAGCCACTAGACACCAGAGATTTTTAAATTTTTGTTTTGGTGGGGGGTGTCCTCAAGGGCAAGGATTGTTCCCCTATTGATTTTATACTGTTAGGCCCACCTACCCCTTAGCTTGGCAGGTGGACTGGTGCATTTTTTGTATATGCGATTCTAATGTTTTTTTCTTGTATAAAACTGTTGATTCCTGTTTGCGGTTTCGACAGTGGTTGTTCTGCAGGTTTGTGTAGTTGTATTTTTTAGGTAAGAAAAACATTTATGTTGTATGTACTCCAAATGAGTAATATTGCAATGTATGAATTATTTCTTTTGTAAGTGGTGTGATAGTGGCATTTAGCTAGTGTTTTGAGCATGAAAATCTTTGTGATGTGTTTTGCATTGTCTTATGTGTATTTTTTTCTCTCTTTCTTTTTTAGTGGGATATTGTTGATCCATACTGTGTCTGTGCAGAGTACGTGGTGGTGAGTTTAGCTGCTGCTGGCGAGTGAGTGGTATTGTTTTGCAGTGTATAGGTATTTTTGATAAAGGTGAATTTTGTTAATTGCTTATTGTACATAGTGTTTATTGTTGTTGACTTGTGTGAAAAGTTACTTTTATTAGCAATCATTATGCCTAGCTGTATAATTACTGCTCAGCAGGTGGTTGATATGCTTCTTGAATCTTCCTCTGAGCCGGATTATGACACTGACAGTGTGTCTGAGGGAGAGGAGGGAGGGAAAGATTCTGGCAGTGAGTTTTCTCTCCACATGGAAATATCGGATGATGAAGGTTCTCTCAGTGCAGATGAAGGGCCTGTTTTAGAGGAGGATATTGCTGTGCCAATGGGGCAAGATGCATCTGGATTGCAGCCTGAGGCTGCTAGTCTTCCTACTGGACTCTGGGTTGATCCTTACATGGTGCAGCCGGTGTTGCCTGCCTTTAGCGGTGATGCAGGATATAGTGTGGATTGTGAACATTTTTTGCCTATACAGTATTTTCAGTTATTTATAGATGATGTGTTTTGGGTGAGATTGTTGAGCAGACTAATTTGTATGCTGAACAGTTTTGAGGGACATCAGTGACAAACTTAGGCCCCACTCTAGAGCTACCAGGTGGACTCCCACAAATCTGGAAGAGCTAAAGAAGTTTTTGGGTTTGACTTTATTGATGGGTTTGGTAAGGAAGCCCAACCTTTCTTCATATTGGTCTTCCAGTCCCTTGATGACAACAGCCATATTTCCAGCTGTTATGACTAGAGATCGGTATTTACTTTTGATAGTCACGTTGCATTTTGTGGATAATTCTTTGGCCTTGACACATAGTCACCCTGACTGTCTTTTTAAGATTTGGCCTGTTCTTGATCACTTTGTTGATCGATTTTCAGAGATTTACATTCCAGGGAAATAAATATCTATTGAAGAGTCTATGGTTTTGCTCAAGGGTCGTTTTGTTTTTAGGCAGTACATCCCTAGCAAGAGGGCATGCTATGGAATTAAACTGTATATTTTGCCTGATAGTAAGACAGGATATGTTTTTAATTTTCGTTTGTACGCTGGTAGAGATTCCACTATTGACCCCCCTGGTTGTCCGTCCACTTTGGAGTTTCAGAGAAAATTGTGTGGGATCTTGCTTGAAGACTGATCAACAGAGGCCACCATTTGTACCTTGATAACTTCTACACTGCTATGCAATTGTTTAAGGAATTGTTTGAAGTAGACACTTTTGCATGTGGCACAATCCGCTCTAACCGCAAAGGTTTTCCGAAAGAGCTTGTTTGCAAAAAGCTTCAGCAGGGTCAGTGCAGTTCCTTGCGTAGTGAAGAACTACTAGCTGTGAAATTTGTGGAAGGAGGGATGTGTACATGCTGACTACCATCCATGATGAGAGTTCAGCTAAAATTGAGGTTTGCAAGGGATTCTGGGTAAGGGAACGTTGGGGGATCCACGCACGCCATACCTCTAGGAAGCCCCCGGATGTCTACTTTTCAGAAAAGTGTGGGTTTGGTAGGTTTTCCTAGATGGCCGGCAAGCACTGGGCCAAAGACCCAGGTGCCCCCCATTGCAAAAGCAATTTGTTTTGACATAGGCAATTTTGAAGTCGCCTCACTACGTTTTGAGCCCTTGCCTGTCACGGGTACTTGGGCCTCCCACACAAGTGAGGCATCATTTTTATCATGGGACCTGGGGGAGCGTTCGGTGGTAGGAAATTTGTGTGAGCCCAGTGATGCCATACTTTTCCACACAAAAATGAGTGAAAAAAACGTTTTTTTCATCTAAAATTGAGGTTTGCAAGGGATTCTGGGTAATGGAACGTTGGGGGAGCCACACAAGCCCTACCTCCTTGAGAGCCCCTAGGTGTCTACTTTCCAGAAATGTGGGGGTTTAGTAGGTTACCCTAGGTGCCGCCAGAGTTAGGGTTCACAAACAACAGCTAGACACTTTGCCAGAAAAGGATAATTTTTCACTGTGAAATTGAGGTATGACCATGTTGCGTTTTGCGCCGTTTCCTGTTGCAGGCACTAGGCTGACCCACACAAGTGGGTACCATTTTTCACAGAAGACTTTAGGGAACGCGGGGTGGAATGACATGAGTGGATCCACTCAGATCCCAGGACTTTCCACCACAAAAATAAGGGGGAAAATGTGTTTTTTGTCAATTATTTAGGTTTGCAAGGGATTCTGGGTAACAGAACTTGGTGGGAGGCAGTCAAGTCACCCCATCCTGGATTCCCCTGGGTATCTAGTTTACATAAATGTATAGGTTTGCTAGGTTTCCCTGGGTGCCGGCAGAACTTGGGTTCAAAAACTACAGCTAGGCACTTTGCCAAAAAAGGGTCCTTTTTCACTGCGAAAATGAGGTGTGACCACGTTGCGTTTTTCACCGTTTCTTGTCGCAGACACTAGGCCGACCCACACAAGTGGGGTACCATTTTTCTTGGAAGACTTTGGGGAACGCAGGGTGGAAGGAAATTTGTGGATACACGCAGATTGCAGAACTTTCCACCACACAAAATGTGGAGAAAATGTGTTTATTGTCAATTTATTAGGTTTGCAAGGGATTCTGGGTAACAAAACGGGTGGGAGGCAGTCAAGTCACCCCATCCTAGATTCCCCTGGGTGTCTAATGTTCAAAAATGTATAGGTTTGCTAGGTTTCCTTACGTGCCAGCAGAGCTAGGGTTCAAAAACTACAGCTAGGCACTTTGCCAAAAAAGGGTAATTTTTCACTGCGAAATTGAGGGGTGGCCACGTTGAGTTTTGCGCCGTTTCCTGTCGCAGTCACTAGGCTGACCCACACAAGTGGGGTACCATTTTTCTTGCAAGACTTTGGGGCACACAGGGTAGAAGGAAATTTGTGCATACTTGTCGATTCCAGAACTTTCCACCACAGAAATGTGAAGAAAATGTGTTTTTTTTTGTCAATTGTTTAGGTTTGCAAGGGATTCTGGGTAACATAACCTGGAGAGAGGCAGTCAAGTCACCACATACTGGTTTTCCCTGGGTGTCTAGTTTTCAAAAACGTATAGGTTTGCTAGGTTTCCCTAGGTACCGGCAGAGCTAGGGTTCAAAAACAACAGCTAGGCACTTTGCCAAAAAAGGGTAATTTTTCACTGCAAAATTGAGGTGTGACCATGATGCGTTTTGCGCCGTTTCCTGTCACAGGCACTAGGCCGACCCACACAAGTGGGGTACCATTTCTCTCAGAAGACTGTGGGGAATGCAGGGTGGAAGGAAATTTGTGGATACACGCAAATTCCAGAACTTTCCACCACAGAAATATGGAGAAAATGTGTTTCTTTGTCAATTTTTTAGGTTTGCAAGGGATTCTGTGTAACAGAACCTGGTGGGAGGCAGTCCAGTCACCCCATCCTATATTTCCCTGGGTGTCTAGTTTTTCAAAATGTATAGGTTTGCTAGGTTTCCCTAGGTGCCGGCAGAGCTAGGGTTCAAAAACTACAGCTAGGAACTTTGCCAGAAAAGGGTAATTTTTTACTGCGAAATTGATGTGTGACCACGTTGCGTTTTTTGCCATTTCCTGTCACAGGCACTAGGCTGACCCACACAAGTGTGGTACCATTTTTGTCAGAAGACTTTGGGGAACGCAGGAAGGAAGGAAATTTGTGAATACATGAGGATTCCAGAACTTTCCAACACAGAAATGTGGAGAAATTTTTTTTTTTTTTGACAATCGTTTCGGTTTACAAGGGTTTCTGGGTAACAGAACCTGGTAAGAGGCAGTCAAGTTAACCCATCCTAGATTCCCCTCGGTGTCTAGTTTTCAAAAATGTATAGGATTACTAGGTTTTCCAAGGTGCCGGCAGAGCTAGGGTTAAAAAACTACAGCTAGGCACTTTGCCAAAAAAGGGTCATTTTTGACTGCGAAATTGAGGTGCGACCATGTTGCGTTTTGCACCGTTTCTGGTCGCAGGCACTAGGTCGACCCACACAAGTGGAGTACCATTCTTCTCATAAGACTTTGGGGAACGCTAGGTAGAAGGATATTTGTGGAAACACGCAGATTCCAGAACTTTCCACCACAGAAATGTGGAGAAAATAAGTTAAAAAAAGAAAATTTAGGTTTGCAAGGGTTTCTGGGTAATAGAACCTGGTGGGAGGCAGTCAAGTCACCCCATCCTGGATTCCCCTGGGTGTCTAGTTTTAAAAAATGTATAGGTTTGCTAGGTTTCCCTAGGTGCCGGCAGAGCTCAGGTTCAAAACTACAGCTAGGCACTTTGCAAAACAAGAATCATTTTTCACTGCGAAATTGAGGTGCAACCACGTTGCATTTTGTGCCGTTTTCTGTCGCAGGCAGTAGGCCAACCCTAACAAGTGAGGTTCCTTTCTTCTCAGAAGACATTGAGGAATGCGGAGTGGATGGAAATTTGTGGATCCACGCAGATTCCAGAACTTTCCACCACATAAATATGTGAAAAATTTGTTTTTGTTGTCAATTTTTTAGGTTTGCTAGGAATTCTGGGTAACAGAACCTGTTGGGAGGCAGTCAAGTCACCCCATCCTTGATTCCCCAGGGTGTCTACTTTTCAGAAATGTATAGGTCTGCTAGGTTTCCCTAGGTGCCGGCAGAGCTAGGGTACAAAAACTACAGCTAGGCAATCTGCCAAAAAAGGGTAATTTTTCACTGCAAGATTGAGGTGTGACCACGTTGTGTTTTGCGCCGTTTCCTGTCGCTGACACAAGGCCGATCCAAACTAGTGAGGTACCGTTTTTATCGGGAGACTTAGGGTAATTCAGATTTGTAAATCAACTGTTATTACCTATTGAGTGTTCATGCATTTCTCCCTTCCAAATGAAAGACATTGTGTAAAAAAGAAGTCATTTTGAAAAATGTCCAATAATTCTCATGCTGGTATGAGTATTACCAATTTTGAAAATGTGCAAATATATACTGTTTCTAAACTCAATGATTTGTACCGAATTCAGAAATACATAGGTGTCTTTCATACAGATTTTTCCATGTATACATTTCCCCAGAATAATTGCTCTATAGCCGGTACATAATAAAATACCATTGCAAATTGCTGCTCAGTTTTTGGCTCTGGGTTCGTCGGTTTCTTGGTGAACCTACAAGTTCTATATATCCTCACAACCAGGAATGTCCAGCGGATGTATGGTGTATTGCTTTCAAAGAACTGTCATAATTACAAGAAGTTACAGGTGAAAACGTAACTTTTTTCAACTAATTTTCAATTTTTCCAATATTTAACTGTTAGTTTTTATAAAGAAGCCTTTATGGATTTAGACAAATGTCCCCTTTCTGAATTCAGAATTGTGTCTACTTTTCTAAAATGTTTAGCTTTCCACTCTTTTTTACCATTAACTGGAAGGATGTTGAAAGCACTAAAATAGCAAAAATAGGCTATGTCCCAAAAAAATGCCAAAAACTGTGTAAAAAATGTTGGTTCTCTGACAAAAGACTGTCATTCCCTAAAAGCTGGGTAAATGGAGATTTCAGCCCCACAAACCCTTTTTTGATAACATGTTCAGGGAAAATCCCAGAGGCTTTCATTTGCAGCCCATTTTTCCCATTTTTCTGAAAAAAACAAAAATGTTACTGTATTTTGATTAATTTCTGGTACCCCTCCAAGGGAATCCACAAACCCTGGGTACTTTAACAATTCCAATGATGTTGGAAGAAAAGGACGCAAAATTGATGTGGATACCTTATGTGGTCAAAAAGTAACAGGGGCCTAAGTGCGCACTACCACAAATAGCCAAAATAAAGCTTAGCACAGGAGGGGAAAAAGCCTAGCAGTGAAGGGGTTAAGAAATACAGTAATCCCGGCCATTCAATAAAAAGGTATGAAATTTGCTCATCAGTTACATGAACTTACAAATAAACTCCGCCTTCCACCTCGTTGCTGTAATGTCCTTACAATGTTGGGCAAGAGGTGTTTTATCCCTCAATAATGCAGTATTCATTAAGTTGGCAAGGTAATTAACAACTTGAAAAAATATTTCCTGGAGTACACATTTGGTCATTGATGCTTTAACTGCAAATCAGAGTATGTTATGAGAGGCATCTTTACTGTACTAAGCATTTCACTGTTCAAAAGACAGATTTCAGGTATAAATAATAAAAAGGTAGAGACCTTTTTACCTCTCCAATACTGCATTGCTATTTAACTCCAAGAACACATAATATATTGAAATATTTCAGTTCTTCAATAAACAGCGCGTAGCATAAATGATTGTTGGTGTATTCGAAAAGTATAAGCAATAACCCACTAAAGTAGGGTTTCAAACAAGCCCATTTCATTCTCTCGATGTTATCTTCTATTTTCGTAATGTTTATATGTAGCCCTATGTAGCATTCCAATAACGTTTAACTTTCCACTCACCATTGAAAGACTTTAGTGTTAAAATGCATTTCCCGGATGTTGTAGTTGTAAGATCCAAATGTTCAAAACGTCTGCCCCTCTTCACTTGCGTGTCCACGTAACATCATTTGACAACTTAAAAAAAAATTATAAGTACATGATGCACTAGCTTACAACTAAGCTCGATTTAGTCATGACACAGTGCATTTCAGTCAAAGGTTGGTTTATTTTGTTAATCAGCTTGCTTCTCAGCTTTTTCAGGGAGAGAGAAATACGATAATTGAATAATAAAGATCACTCAAGGAACACATCTTTCTTAAAAGGTCAAGTGCAAATGATGACAAAATTAATTAATGCAAAAAACTGCCATGCTCTTCTAAATCAAACGCAAGAGAGAGTTAGGCCAAACATCTTAAGCTCATTTTAATTCTTTCTAAACACAATTTCAAATAACTTGTCTTTTGCAAATTGTAGTCGTTTTATGTTAAACTACTCTTCTTTTCAATGTCACAAAAATCAGCTATGTACCACATGGCAATTTTAAGTACTAATTAAATTCCATGGTGAAAAGAGAATTATCCACAGTTCTACAATTTTACCTTTTTGGGTTCTTCCTTGTGATGTCGTAACTTTTTCCTCTACTATTTGTAAATAGGTAGTAACTGCAAAGAGAGAAATTACTGACCAACACTTTGAAAAATTGCAAATACCCTGCTGGAATTTTCCACAATGTGCCTCCTTGTAAATGGTGGCAAGAGGGCAATCTTAGCAAAGCAAATTCTTTACTGATAACCATTTTTTAGAAAAAACACACTCTATTGATCCACATCTTCCATTTACCGTAAACTATAATAAAAAAATAAATCTGTCTCATTTTGGTCATTTTCTCGTCTCTTTTCTGAGAAAATCACAAACACTCATTAGCTCTGCTATCTCCAACATGCACCTAACAATGAATAACGCAACTCAATACAGTTACAAAACCAGGCCCTCATTACAGCCCCTGTTATTTCCCTGACTTGGAATAACCTTTACATGTGAAAAAACATATCTTATAATTCATAGCTGCTTGGTATCTCTGGTTACTCGGCTCATAGGAATTTACTAGCTACTTATAATGAGCGCCTATATGGTGTTCACAATAACTGATTGACCCTGAGCATCACTACGCTCTCGGAAGTGAAAACACAACTGCATAGCAATGGGGTCACTAGAATGTTAAATGGTTTAACATACTTCACATCTGTTTGCTAATCACGGTCACTAACTTTCATTATGAAAACACAGTACAGTAAAGGATCACAATTTTACCTGCATTTGATCGCCGCTCTGGCGCAACGCCCCTTTATCTGCGCTTTTAATCATTGTATTGTGTACCACGCGGTATTTGGCTCCTGGCACCGATCCGCCACGGCTTGTGCCGTTTGCAGCGGCGGTGGCCACACGAGCACGACCTCATTTCCGCCCCCACATCCTCACTTCCGCCTTGCTGGCCAATTGGCAGGTTAGCGGTCTAGTGAGTAGAATAGCCGGTTCTACTTAAATCCAGCGTTAGCGTCAGTCGGGGCTAACTGCTGGTAAGAGAGGCTGCAGAGGCTCCGTGTATGACTGGATAATTTAAAAAAAACTCTTTTAACAGAATAATTGTTATTGCAGTGATCGCTCCTTAGCGCTTGACACCCTGGTACTATTGTTGATGTTAATAACAAATTTTACCTGCATTTGATCGCCGCTTTGGCGCAACGCCCCTTCATCTGCGCTTTTAATCATTGTATTGTGTACCACGCTGTATTTGGCTCCTGGCACCGATCCGCCACAGCTTGTGCCGTTTGCAGCGGCGGTGGCCACACGAGCACAACCTCATTTCCGCCCCCACATCCTCACGTCCGCCCTGCTGGCCAATTGGCAGGTTAGCGATCTAGTGAGTTTCTTCCCCTGCGTACTTAATGACACAATGGCGGAAGCGCAGCGGATGAGCGCAACGGGAGCGCCGACTTCGCGCCGAAGTAGTGCCAAAGTCCTGCCCGTCTGCGCCCGTCCACGCCAGTACGGGCCCAGGGACCAGTCCCCCTGTCCATTATCCCATAACATACTCTCGCACTGCTTTACTGAGGTTTCGGCCACCGACTTGCTCCTCGGAAACTATCCTTAACTGTCACAATGCACCCACTATTTGCTCGACCTGCTCCCTTACATTGGACTCCCTCACCTCGGTCACAGATTACATATCCTCTACTTTCTGGACTAGTTCTCCCCTATGCACTCTACTCCTGCTGTCTCGCAGAAAACATGTTCTTCCCTAAATTTTATCTGCATTAACTGTCGATCTCTCTCGAAACACAAGAGAGACATATTTGATCTCCTACAGACAGCTAGCCCAGCAGCTATGTTTGTCACAGAAGCATGGTTAAATGAAAGTTCTGGTCCTGACATCGCCATGGCTCTCCCCAATGATTACACCTATGTGGGGCGTAACCGTGTTCTCAAAGATGGCGGGGGAATTGCCATAATCTTCAAGAGAGAGTTCTCATGTAAATGGGAAGACCTTGATTTTCCAAACTGCGAAGCTGGTTTGTTTAAACTTCTTCTCTCTCCCCATTTTACTTTAACTGGCACACTGATCTATCGTCCACAGGGCTCGGCTGGTGGATGGGTCTCCTCTTTTCCTGAACTCATTGCCCCCTTAATCGCTCAATCTACTAACTTCCTTGTTGTAGGTGACCTAAACATTCATTTTAACTCAGCTTCATGTGCCACCACTACTCGTCTATTACAGGATCTAGCAGCTTTAGATCTACATCTTCATAATTCCGGCGCTACGCACAAGGCCGGTAATTTATTAGACCCCATTATTTCCAACCTTGCTGACATCTATTATCAATCTTCCTCCCCGGTTACTTGGTCTGATCATTTCATTGTAAATTTTTCAATTAAGATATCTTTAGCTAACTCTTCGACTACTGCTCACCCCCATAAAGCTAGTAGGAACTGGAAACGTTTAGATAAAGACAAACTGAACACTCTGCTTAGCAATTCGAAACCCACGTTTCCCAGTATGACTATCAAAGACGTGCCCGCTGTCAGATCATCGCTGACAACAGCCCTGGATTCCTGCCTGCCAACTCAAACTAATAAATCACAGATCCATCACCCACCGGCCCCCTGGTTTAATGACTCCCTTTGCCAAGAAAAATCCAACTGTAAAAAACTGGAACGCATTTGGCGTTCCACTTACTGTATTGATCATAAAATAAAATAAAAAGCTGCCCTTAAAGCTTACCATTCTGCCTGTGATATCGCCAGAGCCAACTACGCTAACAGCACCATACTCAATGCTCAAAACAGGCCGAAGGTCCTGTTTAAAATAATTAAAGATCTCTCTGGAGCGTCCTCCTCACCTAAGGACCCCTGCCTGGACACTGCACAGTGTAATGCCCTGGCAAACTTTTTTCTCGAGAAAATTGAGAGGATCTATGATATCTTTAATACCACCACTGCTGTATCCACTCATCCTGATCAAGCTTTACTCACCTCCCTTCCTACTGTCACCACCAGTTCAGTGCCCGCTACTCCCCCACTCCATTCTTGGGAGCCAATCTCCCCTTTGCTTCTAAAAAAATATCTTCAAGACATTAAATCTGGCTCTCCCCTTGACCCGATGCCTCCTCAAATTCTGAGTACCTTGGATCCAGCTCTACTCCAGATTATTCTGGATGTCTTGAATGCCTCATTAACAGAAGCAATTGTTCCGAATGAATGGAAACACGCAATGGTGGTTCCATTGTTAAAAAAGGCCAACGCTGATCCTAATAACCCTTCCAACTTTCGCCCTATTTCCTTACTCTCTTGTTTCTCTAAAATTTTTGAGAAGCATGTCAACTCCTTGCTCAGTTCTTTTGTTGAAACTTCTAATTTTCTGCACGGCTCTCAATCCGGGTTCAGGGCTGGTTTCTCCACTGAAACCACTCTTCTTGGTGTGTCGGAGACCATCAGAAGACAAGTGGACAATGGGGAGACAGTGGCACTCATCTTGCTTGATTTGAGTGCCGCATTTGATACTGTCTCCCACGCCATCTTGCTGTCCACCTTAAAATCTGTGGGTGTCGATGGCTCCGCCCTGGCCTGGATTGCTAATTTTCTTTCTGATCACACTTTTCAAGTTTTCTCTTCTACTTCTGTTTCGTCTACACTCCCCTCCACTCACGGTGTTCCCCAAGGGTCTATTCTCAGCCCCCTTTTTTTAACCTGTATGTGAGACCCCTTGCTTTCTTAGCAGAACAAGCTGGTCTCACAATTTACTCTTATGCGGACGACACTCAAGTCGTCTACTCACTGTCTACCAATAAACATTGTCCTTCGTCATCCCTTCAGTCCGGACTGAAGCAGATATCTGACTGGATGTTCAAACATAAATTAAAATTAAACGGGGACAAAACCGAACTGCTCCTGTTTGGTCCAGATACTTCACTCTGGGGCCCGCAACATTGGCCTCCGGAGATGGGCCCCCTACCTACGCCATCTGTGGCAGCCCGCAACCTTGGTGTCCTCCTTGACAATCAACTATCTTTCAAGCAACACGTTGTAAAAGTCTCCGCCACCTGTACCACCATCATCAGGTGGCTGAGGAAAATCACGTGGATGCTGCCGGAGGACACCCTGAGGACTGTAGTCCAGGCTCTTGTCACCTCACGCATGGACTATGGGAACATTCTACTTCTGGGTGCCTGTAAGGAGGTAACCAAGAAGTATCAGGTGGTACAGAACATGGCAGTTTGCCTCATATGTAACCTGCCTGCCAGAACCTCGACTGCTTCTCATTTACGTAAACTGCATTGGTTACGAATTGAGAGCCGAGTTAAATTCAAAGCACTCTGCTTAATGCACCGGATCAAGACTAGTAAAGCCCCGAACTACCTTTCCTCTTTGGTGCAGCAATACGTTCCCCCCCGCACTCCAAGGTCCTCCACTCAGCACAAGTTTAGGGTACCTCGTGTAAACAGAGTCAAAATGGGCGGACGCTCGTTCTCTGTGTTAGCTCCTTCCCTATGGAACTCCTTACCCCAATTTTTGCGCTCTGAAATGTGCTACATGACATTCCACAAAGGAATTAAGACCTGGCTTTTTAATACTTAATCTTCTGTTGTTTTGTTCCTCTCACCTTCTTACCTTTTGTCTGCTCTAGCGCCGGGAAACCTCCGGGTAGCTGCGCGCTTAACAAATGTAATTATAATAATAATAATAATAATTCTTCTTGCATCACGTTTGCAAACCGTATTTATTAATTGCAACTCTATTAAATCTATCTTTATGATTTGGTGAACATGACATGGACACTACGTAGTTGGTATTTGTATTCATTTGGAAGACTGGAAATGTAAATGGGCTCTACATCCATGTGACGTCCCTAGCGCAAATACATAATTTACTCTTATATTTTCATTTTGTAATTTTTTTTAAGTCAGATCTACAGTGTACAATAATTGCAAAGGCGTGTTCAAATTGAAGACATCAGCCTGCAGTTGAAGTTACTCCACTCACATTTTGAGCAAACTACTGGCCATATCGGTTTAGTAACACCCATGAGCCAGCTAGATTTATGACAATGTAGTATACCATCTAAATGTGTTGCTTGCAAAAGTTTGGTACAGCTCTTTCAATATAGTAGAATACCTACACCAAGTTATCATCGGACAGAAATATTGTGTCCTAAGTATTCACCCCATTGGACTTAATAATATAAAACCTACCCCAATGGATCAATATTTTTATAAACAATGCTTAGGACACCATATTTTTTGTCAGAATATATTTTTGATGTGTTCAAAGAACAAAAACTGCATTGATCTTAAATTTGAAAATGAAGTTGTCCACATACTTACATTTCCAAAGGATACTGTGACCTTAAATTCTATGGTACAGGTGAGAGGTGGCAACCAGGCGTCATGTGTTTCAATGGAAAATTCTGCTGGAACCTACGTTATTGGCTCTGATTTATAGATACTTAGGAAAGTCCTTATGGCAGCATATAACAATATAATAAAAAAAATGACAATGTCAAATTTAATATACTGTAAAGGTGACTGTAAGTTGGATCATTTTCTGTAACAAGTTTGTGTCTGTGGCTTCTCAATCCCTTTCCATAGTTGACACCCTGAAGCTTAGAGATCATTAGGACAATTTGGCCTTGAATTGATCAAACATTTTCTGTACATAGTCCTAACTGCAATCCAGTTTCTTTCTGTTATGATATCTACATATATATTTGAAATCATGACACTTGCACACGTTAAGGTTAGGGATTTTAAAGTCCTAGAGAAACTGCTAAGGATTGGGTATTTGGTTGGTTAAGGTATGCACCCTGCCCAAACCACGCCTGATTAGAAAAATAGAACTTAGTTTAATGAAAAAAACAAGACCAAAAAAGGAAAAAATCGAATAAGTATTCATTTCTAAATAATAAACTGAAATGTATTGCAAAAAAACATGAAGTGATAACTGGGGCTATCTGTTCATGCCGGAACGGAACCAACCCAAAAGTTCAAGCTGACTGCGATGGAGTGTGTGTTTGATACGGGGACCAGCCTTTTCCATTGAACAATACCTTAGATGCGTTATCAACAGAGAAGAGATGTGGAAAGCAAATGTCCATGGGTTGTCATCGAAGGACAGGATTGAAGGCACTGCATCGGTGCCTAGCTATTCAAAGGTGGAGATGCATCGGAAACTGGAGACAATGCGCCGCTCAGTCAGTACTGCGGTGTCCATGGTGTTCACAGCATCAGTGATGCATCAGCATCAAGGGAGATGTGCCTATTCGGAACAGCGCAATAGTGCCGATATGTTGATTCTTTTTGCCCACTTCCAAGGGCCCATAACTGAATTGGCAACCCTAGGCAGGGCAAGACTTGCAGTTAGCAAAGTCCAGGTGCTGTTGAGGATTCATTTAAGTGTACTGCAGTCATGGTGTCAGAGGTCCAGTACGTATACCCAGTTGTGCCTTTGAAGTGGATGAGCCTTCAAAGAAAGGTTTTTGGAGTTCACAGACGTCCTCCCTTCCTGCCCTGGCTCCAAAATGTAATAAGGTAATCCCAATGTTCTTCTACGGGAGAGATAGGCCTTTCAGTAGTAAACAATGAATTTAAGAGTTTTTCACTCCCAGGACATGTAAAACTTAATAGTAAATGTCCTACTTTTTAAAGTTACTACACCCTGCCTTGGGCTGTTTAATGCCTACCTTAGGGGTGCCTTATATGTATTATGAAGGAAGATATAGGCCTGGAAAGAGGTTTAACTTGCTAGGTGCAGTGGCAGTCCTGAGACATGGGTTATATTTAAGTGAGTGGCACAAACAGTGCTGCAGGCCCACTAGTAGCATTTAATTTACAGGCCCTGGGCACTTGTAGTACACTTTGCTGGGGAGCTTTAAGTAAAATAAGTATGCCACTTGGTTATGAGCAAATGTTGCCATGTTGAGAGGTAAAGGTGCATGCCCTTTATCATTGGTTAGCTGTGGTAAAGTACTCAGAGTCCTAAAGTAGACAAAAATGTGGTCAGTAAAAGAGGAGGAAGGCAAAACGTTTGGGGTGACCCTTAAAAGAGGGCACTTTTTCCACAGGCACATTTCTACCCATGCAGAAGAAATAGATATGTATAGAAGGAGTAATCATTTGCATTGATACCATGGGTACAGAAGTTGGTTGACTTTGTGAGTTCTGTTAATTTGGAAATCTGTAAAGTTAGGCTTTTTTGCAGTAAGACCGCTTTACTGAAGTACAATTAGGATTTTTGCTCATATGAGTTGGGTAGAAAGGGTGAGAATTCTTGCTGGTTTAACTTGGAGAAATGTGCCAAGTAAATCTGAATATATTTTGTAAAAGGTGTTTTGATCAGTCTCAACAAATAGGAGCTGCAGTTGACAGAGAAAGAGAAAGGAACACTACATGCATGGTCTGAGGCATGGTGCTTCTTTCTTTGCTTTGAATATCTACATTTAAGAGGCTTCTCTGAGATCAAGCTAGGCTGACCTCTTAATGACCAACAAGGAGAAGAGGGTTGAGGTTCACACAAAAATATTGTCTGTTGTGCAAAATCTTTCTGTGTACCTTGGAAAGTGTTGAAGGTAAAAGACTCAGAAGGATCTCTATTCACCTGGTAGCATACCAGAGCCAGGGACAACTAAACTTTTGGCTGCAGGTCTGAGAGAAGAGGAGGCTCCCCTTTTTCAATTATGAATCCATGGTTTACTTTACTTGACCTCTTCTGTGGAAGTTTGGGAACATTGGGAACATCAGGGAAAAGGTTATATAATATATTTGTCCACCTCTATAGGACTAGGACACAGTGGCAAGACAATACAACAAATAATCAGCCTTAACGGACAAGAATACTTGTTTATCCCACCTCAGATTTTTTGTCCACGTGATGTAAAGCTCCAATAGTTCTAAAAAGATAATGGGGCATATTAACAAACTGCATTATGTAGAATGTTTGGTAATACTACAATAGTACTACTGAAGTACTACACAATACTCCACCACCACCTTTTCTATCCATTCTATGGTGATATCCTCACACAAGTAGGTGTCCTAATTACTAGTAAATTGGGGACAGAGCAGGGAGAGGGGCTGGAAAAATCAGCACATTTATTGTTTAGTGGTAGGGTTTATGGAAGAATAAGGAGAGGTTTAGGGAGGTCTAGGGAGGGGTTTAGGCAGGGGGCATGGATGAGTTTAGGCTGGGGTATGGACAAACCAACTATTGTCTGCAGAGAGAGGCATTGGATACTGTGAAACCCACGTTGAGAGCCATTTTGCTGTTAAAGACAGTCAGACACAGGAAGAAAGGGTGTTATATATTTTGAAGTGTTGACTGAGATCATATATAGATATAATTGCTTTTATCGTAAGACTCTTGAACTATACTCCATTTGTTTTTATTGGCATTATTTTATTGTTTGTATGTTTTATATTTTAATGATTTTAAAATGTATTAATATGTTTTTATTCAGTCTTTTATGTAAATTGTTCACTGTGGTGTACTTTTATGGCTTTGGTTAGCCGAATAAAGTAGTTTGAACTTGAACTTGGACAAAGCAACTGTACTTGATTTTTAAATGTGATCAATATAGTTAATTAAAAGTTCTTTAATTTTTCTTAATTCAAAATAATGTCAAATTAGTTTATTCATACAAAAGATTGTTAAAATATGATATGTTATAAATAAATAATAATGTTTTCAATTTAGATATATTGTAAACATTAAGGGGACGATTTTGATTCGGAAAAATGCCCTCCGAATTGCCGTACCGAGCTTTTTTCCTGTACGATTCGTATGGATAACCGTACCCGTACGTACGACCTAGTACGATGTGTACCCAAAGCAGTTCTCAGTACGATTCGTAAAGAAGACCGCACAACTCAATGATCCGTACAAATGGTATTTGGAATGCGCAGTACGCGACGTCCGTTCGGATCAAAGCTGTATTTTCTGACCTAGCAAGTACGAATCGTATCAACAACACTCAGTATGACTCTTTGTCTACGGGAGCTTAAAACATCTGTAAAAGCATATTTCGCTTTGGAATGCGTACGGAACGGACCCCCCTGGGTAAGGTGCGCACACCCCATGATAGCAGGAGTTCGGTGCGTCAGGGTACGGTGCGTACATCCCTGGATTTCAGGGGTAGTGTGCGTATGTCCCTGTGCGTAAGCCCCATGAATGTTGGTGTACGGCGCGTAGAGGTACAGTTCGTACCCCCCAAGGCCGTAGGTGTATGGTGCGTTCACCCCTTGCATACACCCCTTGCGTCTAGGGGTACGATGCGTATGTGAATGTATGGCTCTCCGTACGAATTGCCTATGTGCGACGTGTTCCATACGAATCGCGCACTCATTCCCCGGTCCGGATCATACTTGGCGGGTCATACGGCATGTTTACGAATCGTACCGTTCACTATGAGAGTCTAATTCGTACGGATTTAGCCTTGTATTTCGTACGGTTCGCACGGATTCGCACGTATTTCTATCCTACAGATAGTACTACGCGATTCAGACGGATTTGTATGAATCGTACGGAAACGGCTTCGAATACGAATCGTCGTACAGATTCGTTTCCCAAATCGGAATTTGCCCCTAAATGACCTTAATTCATATTTTTTACTATTTTAAATATTTTAATTCAATTTAACATTATTTCCTATAGTATTTTATTTTAACTCCCTATGGTAGGGTGTTGCAGTATCAGTGAATCATTAATTGTAATGCTGGATTTACTAATGTTTCTTTCTGGCAGTAGCAACTTACACTTTTAATTAGACTTCCTTTTCATTAGGTTAAGATATGCAAGTCCACACTTTTGAGTAGCAACTTTACACTCAGATTTTGTGAAAAATCAAATGTATAAGTGTAAACTACACGTGTAAATTACTCATAAGTGCAACTTACCTTTATGATTAGCCCCAAATGTATCTAACCTCATACAGTCCATTCAGTACATGATTTATTGACTTTTGTCTGCATATGGATTTTTACCTCATTAAAAGATTTTCAAATCCCAAGGTAAACGAGGGGAAACCAGACCAAACAGTTCAATGTCAATAATAAAGAAGATACACCTCTATCGCTATGATTTCCACTTCCACCCAATTTCAAGCTTTTTACAGTGAAGTGTGAGACTCCATGAAGCCACAAAATCAATGTATCTGACATTGTTGAGCCCTGTTCAACCACAACTTTGCACCATTTCCTAATGATAGATTTTCATTTCCGCATTCAGAAGTACGGGATTAACTATTGATTGGTGGTGTAGGTGAATCACTGTAAAAAGATGGTTCAACAGCCCAGTCTGACTCGCAGATCCCCCACCTCATTTAAAGGAAAGGGGGACTAAAGGGTTTTAAATGACTGAGCCATTATCGGTTTCACAATAATAAAAATCTCTTCCTGGAGGCTTCTTAGCCATGGGGCTACATGGAGCAGTGCATTAGAAAGGTGTGATGCTTCATATTCCTGGGATCGTCATGTGAGACATGGAAGAGCCAGACAGTTAAAACTGTAAATTACCTCTAGCCCGAGGGTGAAAACATCCTCGTTATCAGTGTCATCGAATGTTTGAATTTCAAATGATGACATGACAGTTAGAGTTTTTTTTGTAGTGATACTTTTTATTTGGTCAGGGACCACATAAGCATTTTTATTTAGTAATGATTCTTTATTTCAGTCACAGGACATAAAAGCAAATAAAATAATAAAATACATCAATACAATTAATCAATACAAGATAAAAACAAGCAATTCATTCACAAAAAAATACAACATCATGACCCACCCCTGTGTTGTTAAATACCTGGCAAACAATTCTTGTGCCTCAACACAGTATACACATACATGCCCCCCCACCAATTCCACAGGTCAACCAGGTTAAATAAAGTGCAAATGCTCGAGACTATGATAAAAACAAATTAATCACCCTTTGGTTTTTATAAAAACGAACATAATTTAAGTGCATGAGAGTGGTAGATAACAATACCTCATAGAAAACAAGTGGGAAACAAAATGAGTGAAGAGATGTGTATAACAAGACAAGGTGTGTACAGACATGTAGGTAGGGGAGACATGAACTATGTCGTCCCCATAATTCTCAACTCAAAATAAACTAGCTGCCCATCAGATAGTAACATGATGTACTGGAGCAGCTTGTACAGTGACAATGGGCTCTATACAAAATTATAACACACAACAACATAACTCTCCACTGTAATTAGCAACACTACATAAACTAACTCTTGTGCCCTACCACAATATGCACATACATGCCCACCATGAGTTGCATGTTGGATGAAGTGCAAATGCTACAACAACTCCAGTTCCCTTTTTAAAAGCAGGTTAGTAAACCTTCTGCTGACCAGGGATAGAGTCTGATGTGCACCTGATTCATTATATAATAGTAATGCTTAGCTAGCCTCCTGAAATCAGCATGCAGCACAGTAGGGAACTGTGCATTTTTGGGGCAGCTCGAACAACCTACGATCATACATTGGCCCAATCAGCAAATGAGTTATAGCTGGGGCTCCCAACACTGGATAAACCAGCTACATACAAGGGCAGATGTATGCAATAGTGGGAGGCCAAATCGTTTCCTGGGCACTTCCACCGCTAGTAGGAATCTGATCGTTTCTGAACTCAAAATTCAGAGAGCAGGTAAATAAGGTTAGTACCCCATATTCCATCAATAAGGTTTCAATGATTTTGATGTAGCACTACAACACAATGGAGAGCAAAACAGAATATGTTCTTTGGTTTCGTCCAATCGAAGGATAAAGAACGCAATTGTTTACCATTTGCATTGGCACTCGCCTTTTTCCATTTATACGTATAATTATTCATCTCTAAATTTGGTAAAAAGGCGTTTTAGCCCACCACTGCGGAGGACCCTCATCAAGATAAAATTCAACTGTGGAGAGGGTTTTATGATCAAAAACCTCCCAGTGAGGCTATCTCTATCAGAATTCTGCGTGTATTCTGATTTTTTATACCCCTTGGCTGAAGAACTGATAACAGAAGGATTAATCCACAAAGCTTCCAAACCAAAGTTATAAAGTCATTTTTAATGTGACGTACCCAAGGGACAGTCACCTCCGTACCCAACTGAATAAGTTCGGGGAGGCCTTGACTGTATGATTCCAACTCTAGAGTAGACCAGATCCTAACCCAGTAGACCAAGGGTCTTAAAGCTGCCAGGTCGCCAATCGGATTTACGGCTAAATTGAAATATACTGGGACAAGTGGTGTAGATTGGGGTAAAGAAATTAGAGATCTTAGAAGATAATTTCCTCTGCCTGTGAGGGAGTATAAGGATGCTGTGTCCCAAATCTCTGCCCCATATTATGCAGCCAACTGGGCAGTGGCCTTGTATACCTCAACTGCTTGAGATACTGCCTTCAGGTTGAGTCATAACCATTACTTTGACAAAAGTGATACAACCACATCATATAAACTACTTTCACCAAAACTATGTCAACTTCCCTGTGTTCAATTAATGTACTGAAGTTTCCTTTGCTGGGTGGGCATGATAAATGGCCCCTAAGTCTGAAGATAAAATGTATGACCTAGACAAACTACCAAGTTTGCTAGACCTCGATCCACTACAGGACAGACTTTATATAGGAAAAAGTCCGGGTTCTCCATAAGTTTTATTCACCTCTTGCTGCCTCTTCCGCATCGCCACTTGACCCTACAGTCAACCTAGTCTATTGGGGTGTATTGAATATTGTTTTCTAACATTATTTATGGAATTTGTTTTAAAAAACAAATAATAACTCCTTATCCCCACATCCTACTTTACCCATTTTAGTGTCATTTTATTTTAATCATTAAAATTTATTTTTTAACTAGTTCAGTTTTGAAAGTTTGTCTTACCTATTTTTTTAACCATAATGTTTTTTTGATATTGCCATTCAAATTCCAAATGCTATTTAGTCGAAGGAAGGATTAACTTTTTTCAGTGCAAAAGTAAAGTTTATTGAAGAGAATATGCAGGGACATTGAAAAAGATACAAAAGATCAACAATATGCATATAACCATAAGGATCACTGACATAATATCGAGGGACATAATATCGACTACCAAAAATATCGGCGAAAAAATATCGACGGACAGAATATCGACTTAGTATCTACAAACAGATAAGTACAAAAATATAGAGTAAGAAATATTGTATACAAAAATATAGTTTGTAAAAATATCGACTTTATTAAAAACAATGTTAAATTAAATTAATATTAAAAATTATTTACTAAAATATACTTTAAAATACTTAAATTACCTTATAATAATTAAAGAATTATTTAAAGTTATAAAAAACATTTTAGAATCATATTTGTTAAAACATATATATATAGTAACATAAGATAATTAAAAAATATCCAATATTATTACCGTAGGATAGCAGAAGTGTAAAATTACTATTCCCACTCCAGAGAGTGCAACAGTAGATAAGGCGTTGGATAGCGTAGAGGTAAAAATTACTATTCCCACTCCAGACAGTGCAACAGTAGGGAAAGCGTTGGATAGCATAGGGGTAAAAATTACTATTCCAACTCCAGAGAGTGCAACAGTAGGGAAAGCGTTGGATAGCGTAGGGGTAAAAATTACTATTCCCACTCCAGAGAGTGCAACAGTAGGGAAAGGGTTGGATAGCGTAGGGGTAAAACTTTCTATTCCCACTCCAGAGAGTGCAACTGTAGGGAAAGCGTTGGATAGTGTAGGGGTAAAAATTACTATTCCCACTCCAGAGAGTGCAACAGTAAGGAAATCGTTGGATAGCGTAGGGGTAAAAATTACTATTCCCACTCCAGGAGAGTGCAACAGTAGGGAAAGCGTTGGATAGCGTAGGGGTAAAAATTACTATTCCCACTCCAGAGAGTGCAACAGTAGGGAAAGCGTTGGATAGCGTAGGGGTAAAAAATACTATTCCCACTCCAGAGAGTGCAACATTAGGGAAAAGGGTTGGATAGCGTAGGGGTAAAACTTACTATTCCCACTCCAGAGAGTGCAACAGTAGGGAAAGCGTTGGATAGCGTAGGGGTAAAAATTTACTATTCCCACTCCAGAGAGTGCAACAGTAAGGAAAGCGTTAGATAGCGTAGGGGTAAAAATTACTATTCCCACTCCAGAGAGTGCAACAGTAGGGAAAGCGTTGGATAGCGTAGGGGTAAAAATTGCTATTCCCACTCCAGAGAGTGCAACAGTAGGGAAAGCATTGGATAGCATAGGGGTAAAAATTACTATTCCCACTCCAAAGAGTGCAACAGTAGGGAAAGCGTTGTATAGCCTAGGGAATAAAATTACTATTCCCACTCCAGAACGTGCAACAGTAGGGAAAGGGTTGGATAGCGTAGGGGTAAAAATTACTATTCCTACTCCAGAGAGTGCAACAGTACGGAAAGCGTTGGATAGTGTAGAGGTAAAAATTACTATTCCCACTCCAAAGAGTGCAACAGTAGGGAAAGCGTTGGATAGCGTAGGGGTTAAAATTACTATTCCCACTCCAGAAAGTACAACAGTAGGTAAGGCGTTGGATAGCGTAGAGGTAAAAATTACTATTCCCACTCCAGAGAGTGCAACAGTAGGGAAAGGGTTGGATAGAGTAGGGGTAAACATTACTATTCCCACTCCAGAGAGTGCAACAGTAGGGAAAGTGTTGGATAGCGTAGGGGTAAAAATTACTATTTCCACTCCAGAGAGTGCAACAGTAGGGAAAGCGTTGGATAGCGTAGGGGTAAAAATTACTATTCCCACTCCAGTGAGTGCAACAGTAGGGAAAATAGATACTTCTTATTTTATTTTAAAAAATATGTATATTAATGCCTATAAAAAAATTAATTACAAGTAATTACCAATTTAATATAATATAATAATTATTTAATTACAAATACTAATTTAATTTAATCATTACAATCAGTTATCTAATAATACTAATATTTACAAATTAACAACTTATTAATTAATAATTAAAAAGTTACTTAACAATTAAAATCTAATAAATACACAACAAAAATTAACATATGTAATTAGTTATAATTAAATTACATCCCACCCTATTCCCCTATAACCCCACAACCCACTACAGAAAATAAATTAGTACAATAAACATAATTATCAATTAATCAATTTAATAAAAATAATTCTCAATTAAAATTTAATTAATTACCAAATAACAATTATTTAACTATTAATTATAAATAAATAACACATCATAAATTAACATATTTAATTAATTATGATTAAATTACTTCCCACCCTATTCCCCTATGACACCACAACCCGCTACAGAAATTAAATTTGTTAAATTAACATAATTATCGATTAAGCAATTAAATAAAATTAATTGGCAATCAAATTGTAATTATTTACAAAATAAAAATTAATTAACAATTAATTATAAACAAATACCAATAAATAAATTTGCATATTTAATTAATTATAATTAAATTACACTACATAAATTAACATATTTAATTAATTATAATTAAATTACTTCCCACCCTACTCCCCTATAAACCCACAACCCGCTACAGAAATTAAATTAGTTAAATTAACATAACTATCAATAATCAATTAAATACAATTAATTGGCAATTAAAATGTAATTAATTACAAAATAAAAATTAATTAACAATTAATTATAAACAAATACCAATAAATATATTTACATATTTAATTAATTATAATTAAATTATTTCCCACCCTATTCCCCTATAAACCCACAACCCGCTACAAAATTGAATTACGCAAAATTAAAATAAAAATAAATTCAAAAATTAAATTACATTATAACATAAATAAACACTTTTAACATAAAATACACTATAAAAAATTCGATAATATTAAAAGTTTGATATTTTTCTTAACCTATATTATTTACTTCGATATTTTGACTATCTATATTTTAAAATTCGATATTACATTACTTACCTTCAAAAAGATATTTTTGATGTCTATATTCTGTCCATTCGATATTCTGTCCAGCCTATATTTTGTACTCGATATTATGTCCATTCGATATTTTGTAGTCAATATTTTGTCTGTTTCCCAACCATAAATATCAAATGTAAAATGGAGAAAGGAAAAAGGAAAACAAAAAATAAGGGGGAAAGAAAGACAAAAAGAGAACTAGTAATAATAATATACCATCATAATAAAATAAGAACTACATAACAATAAATGGAGAAATTGTATAAAGGAGTAAAGGTACCACCAATTAGACTTAGTAATAGTAATAAAGAGCAATTCATGGAGGTTTAATTACTTTTACAATTCAAGGATTATTAAAACATGACATACAAGTATCATGATTTAAAACATTTGTAATGGGTAACCATAAGAGATCTCTTTTAATAACAAGCATGACTAGATGAACATATGCTCTGTCAAGTCTGTGATTGAAGGAAACTCCATAGCACCATGCTTGAAAATATACCTTAGAATTCTTCCAAAATGTTTTAATCTGTTAGAAAGCAACTGCAAGAAGTAAATCTATTATAATAAAAAACTTAGATTGCGATGACCAATCTTCGGAAAAATATGAATGAAAGTTAATAGAACATGTGTACAAAAAAATCGTATTTATCTGTTGCCAAGCTTGTAGCCAGAAGTCATAAATGAAGAGGCAGTCAAATAGCATATGTTTAGGATAATATGGGGGCAGTGGAACAGGACCAGCACGTACACAGGATATCAGAATCTATTTTGTGTAATGTGGCATAAATAATTGAAAGTCTATTTAACTAAAACAGAAACTTTGAGTGACATTAGTTGCTCTAGAAGATTTCCTTTTTTTGTTCCAGATCTTAATCTAAACTGAAACTGAAAATGCAGTTTTTACATCAAGTTCCCAAAAACGTTCTACCTCTGTTTTGTCCTTGGTATTGGCACCGTCCCAACCCCCAACGACTCCACCCGACTGACCCTTCTCACTTGGACCCCTCTCACCTCAGAAGATACCTTAAAGACAATAAAAAGCTTCCACTCCAGAGCACCTTCGGCCCCTCTAACTGCTGCATGTCTTTCACAGGGCTGCCACTGCCATTGCACCCATGCTATGCCGAACTATCATCTGCTCCCTCTTGAAAGCAAACTGGAAGTGCACCGACGGCAACCCTCGCCTAAAGAAGCCCTCCGCAGACTCGACGGACCTCAAGAACTTCAGGCCCATTTCACTGCTTCCTTTTGCAGCCATAGTCATCGAAAAGGCCGTCAGTACCCAGCTAGCACACTTCATAGAAACCAACAACATCCTAGACACTTTTTAATATGGATTCCACAGCAACCACAGCACCAAGACCAGCCTCCTCACTGACACAGATGACATCCACACCCTCCTTTACCAAGGCCATAGGGCAGCTCTCATCCTCCTGGACCTATCAGCAGCCTTTGATACTGTCTCCCACCTCACACTAGCCACCAGGCTCCATGACGCCG
This sequence comes from Lissotriton vulgaris, assembly GCF_964263255.1. NCBI lineage: Eukaryota > Metazoa > Chordata > Amphibia > Caudata > Salamandridae > Lissotriton > Lissotriton vulgaris. Next base: position 505,100,579 of record NC_141693.1, on the reverse strand, counting down.
GAATCCAAGGAAAGTCCTTAGACTGGATAGGATCATTCCTTTCAGGCGGAACACAGAGAATAAGACTCCCGCCCTCCCTCTCAGAACCAACAGAGATCAGATGCGGAGTACCCCAAGAATCCTCCCTCAGCCCCACACACTTCAATCTCAACATGGCCTCCCTCGCAATCCTTGTCTCTTACACCAATGATACCCAGCTCATCCTGTCCTTCACCAAGGAACCCAACATTACCAGGCACAACTTCCAAGAAGGGATGAAAACCATTGCGACCTCGATGAGGAACAGCTGCCTGACGCTCAACTCAGAGATAACAGAAGTCCTCATCATCAGCTCCCCCCTTTGCATGGGATGACACCTGGTGGCCCCCGCCCTCGGAAATCCCACCAACACCAATGGACCATGCACACAACCTCAGCATCATACTCAACTCATCACTCACCAATAAATGCCAGATCAATGCGTTAGCCTCCGCAGGCTTTACTACCCTCCACCTACTTCACAAGATGTTTAAGTGGATCCCCCCGACTCCATGAAAACCATCACTCATGCACTAATCACCAGCAGACTGGACTACGGTAAAGCCCTCTATGCCGGACTTAACATACTTTCTTCGATATCCCATGGCGCAACAACATCACCCAACACCTCTGCAACCTTCACTGGCTCCCTGTTGAAATAAGAATAACCTTCAAGCTGCTAACACATGCCTACAAGGCCCTCCACAATAGCATACCCCAATACCTCAATGACAAAATTTCCTTCCTCACCCCCCAAGAGAAACCTCTGCTCAGACGACCCCTCCCTAGCCACCATCCCACATTTATACAGGACCAGAGCAGGTGGAATATCCTTCTCCTACCTTGCAGCCAAGGCCTGGAACAAACTCCCCCTTCACCTCTAACGGAGGCCAACACTGCACCAATTCAGGAAGGACCTCAAGGTCTGGCTCTTCGAATTACCCCAATGGAGCTGCTCACACCCACCCCAGCACCTTGAGATCTTCACAGGTGAGTAGTGCGCTTTACAAAACCCTGATTGATTGATTATCAAATGTTTACATTTTTGAGATGCGGGAAGCAAAATATTTAAGACATTGTTCATAGTAGGTATTGGAGAAGAAATTATGTGATCAAGGAGAAATGTATTATGAGGATTAAGCGACAGAAGTTAAGGACAAATAGTTGGGATTATATGAAGATGGGAAGGAGAAATGTGATAGAGCTACTGGGAAAAAGCTGGTAATCCATTTGAGACCTTTAGTATTCAAATCTTTTGCAAAAAGTAGTCTTATTATGTATTTTAATAAAGGTATCATACTAAATTGAAGACTGTAAAAATTGATCTTTAGAGTTTCTATAAAAAATTTAATATAGTTGCAATACTGTGCATGTATTCTTAAAAATCAGACAAGATAGTGATGAGGGTCTAGAAGTAAAAGATAAAAACTATAAGAAAAAAAGGATGAAAAAAAAGATTTTTCAACATCAGTCTATAAGGTAGTTTTATTTATTTATATATTAACTTACCTGTATACATCCGTAATCCGTAGTTTACTACCCCGCACCCTGCCCTTCCCCATGTCACTGCCCAGCAGGTACTCCCACTACCGACCGCGGCTGTTAGAATGATAACCAGTGAGTCTGGGTACATTTGTGTGTGAGTAACAGTGCACTTCACAGTGGTGAAAGTCTCTGCCTTGCCTTATCGTGCCTGATTTTGGAGGACGTCGCTGGGACAATCTTTGAACTTTTCGCGGCCCCGCTCCGCGCGAGCCCCTCAGGGGTGTCAGCTTTGCCGGTTGATTGGAGAGTTTCCTGAGGGACTGCGAGGACCAGCAGGCCATACTACCCGCAGCTGCAGCCTCTTTCCCCAGTGTCCATGCCCCCTGCCTGGCAGGTTAATATTGACCTTATTCGCCCGCGACGCTGGACGCGCATGGGTGAGCGCCGGGCGAAGCCCGGGCAAAGGGCGGGCCGTCTGAGTCCGTCCGAGGACGTTTGAGGCCGGGCTGGGCTCCTCCCCCTTAATCCTGGGTTTGCGTTGAGTTTTTATGATCATATTTATGCTATTATTCCTCTTACATTGTTGTATTTCTTCCTGTGCCAAAGCCTTCGTTAGTCTGTCATTATGGCACTACGATCTGGGAAGGGTAGAAACGTAAATCTTCATCTATGGGCGGGGTGGTTACTGGAACCATGGATCAATTTATTAAACGGGCTACAGTAATACTAGAAAAAGAAATAGCCCTTACTGAGAAACGCCTGTCCCTAGATCTTATAACGGGGAAGCGCTCGTCTTTAGGTCCAATCGGGTCAGCAGTTTCCCCCGAACCACCAAGATCATTAGACCCCTTAGCTGTACGGGTCTCTAATTCTAGTTCCATGCTGGTAGTACCTGTTAACGTAGCAGCTTGTTCTACTTTAAACTCAACAACAATCACTACGGCTTCTAGCGGCTCAAATCATAGAGTCTCAAATTCCCCCTCGCCACTTAGACCCCCTCTAAAAGCTCAAAACCTGGGATCATCAAAAAGCAAAAATTACTCAGATAAAACTAAATCCAGCAAAAGGAAAAGAGGGGGTAGTCCTCAGAAGGGTGGCGCAGCCAAAATCCCTAAGGAAATTAGCAAAATCCCGGCTTCTTATGCTGCAGTTCAGCCCCCCAGCCCGTCCCCGGCCTCTTCAGACCATATTCAATCATCTCCCAATTGTAGTGTAAATGATGGGTTTTTGGGCAAAAAGGAAATTCTAGTTAAATCTCTGATGTTACACTTATTAAAGAGAATGGGAATGATCAATTCCAAATTAGATCAGTTGGAGAAATTAGTTATAGCAAATTCCTGTACGTTGGATAAACTAGCAAGTTTTGGGGAATGGTAGTGGTACAAGGGTGGTTCAACCAGTTACTATTGACAAGCCTAACATTCAGTCTGGACCAATCTGTGTGGAGAAGTGCCCTGTAGGCATGCACCCCCTAGATATTACTAGGGATAGGGGCTTGGAGTCAGGCGTGGTGCCCAGAACGCAGTCAGCACCATGTGTTCCAGATACAGGTAGTCAGTTAAACGGGCATTCGTCACTGGGGAAGGAGGTTATTAAACAGCGTCTCCCTTGTGTAAATCTTCCCCCAGAGTCCACACCCTATACGATCACACTGGTTGGAGTTCCAGCAATTGGGGAGGAGAAATCAGAATCACACAGGGAGCTGAAAAATAAAGTAATACATTGGCTTAACAAGAACCAAACTCTTCCCCGCTCTTCCAATACTGAGATTTTAAGTGTTAGAAGGGCGAGCTGGGTGGGACACAGCCCAAAGGACCTAGAGGGTGATTGTGTAATTGTGAATTTTAGGGACCCCTGGGTGGTTGATTTTATTTGTAGAGAACCAAGGTTTGGGAGATGTTCAATCACTGGGTCTAAACTATTTTTATCCCCGCACAAACCGTGGTCCACCCTATCCCCTACATAATTTCAGTAGGGGAAGACCTTATGGTGAAAATCCTCTTGATCGGGTGGTGCAACCCCTCCGTTTGACAAATCGGTTTGAGCCTTTTACAGGTTTAGAGGGGGTGAATTGACTCACGATTTCCTCTAGTGGTAATATTGTGCCCAAGCGATCTGGAAGGGAACCCTTGGGGGTAGGTATTTTGGAAGTTGGAGTTGGTGTTGATAGTGTTTTAGCTCCCTGTGGATCTATAGGGGTGGATAGGGTGGGCCGGGAGGCCGGCTTTGGCGTGGGATGGTCCCCTCCGGGCTCCCCAGTTAGAGAGCCCCCAGTTAGAGAACTCCTGATAGAGAGTGGGTGGTCAACAGGGTTTAACCTGAGGGCGATAGTACAAACACAGCCAACCACCCAGGACACTTCGCTCAAAATAGTTTCGTGGAATATTGCAGGGCTGGAAAGCAAGCTAGTCATAGGAGAGTGGGTCGACTTTGTGGATGACCACGACATCCTAGTATTCCAAGAAAGTTGGGCCCCCGACCCCATCTACCGTCTGGGGTATCTCAATTTTAATAAACCCGCAATCAGGGGCAAAATGGGTAGAGCGTCAGGTGGTTTAACCATTTGGGCGAGGCAGTCACTTAGTTATAGGCCCACAGAAGTAATAGTGCATAACCCAGATATCCTTGGAATAAAGCTCACCAGGCCTAACTATATGGAGAATTTTATTGCTAATATCTACGCCCGAGGCCTCCCTGGAGGGCGGAGTCCGGCGATTATTAATGAGCTAGATCATTTTCTTAACTTTATTGGAAGGGATAAGTTTATAGTTGTGGCTGGGGACCTGAACTGTACCTTTGAACCCCTATTATGTGAGGGAGATGACATTTATGCAGAAGAAGATGCACAATGGAATGTCCAACACCTTGAATTAAAACCAATTAGGAAGGGGACTGAGGCAGCACTACATTGGTTGGGTTTGTGCCTCGAGTGGGGGCTGGGAGCGGTAAATGGCCGATCATATTCCGACAAAACCAGCCGGGCAACATTCGACAATGGTATCAGCACAAGTCAAATTGATTATATTCTAATCAAAGCTGAGCATTGGTCACTACTTGAGGACATGTTAATCTCAGCCCGTCCCGAGAGTGATCATAATCCGCTGGTTCTCAGTGTAAATCTTGAGGGCAGCTTGGGGAGCAGTAGAGCCACTGAGTGTGTCACAGCTGAGGCCATCCTTACAAATGACAGGCGTAGGGTTCGGTGGAGTAGTTTAGTAGAAGATCCCATAATCCTAGATAGGATCTCCCATGAAGTCTCATCCACCTTGTGTGCCCTTCGGGCACTGGTGGAACCTATGGATCAACTAGCGCATACAAGTGTACTCCATGAGCTGCTTTTTAGTGCTCTGAAAACTCTCTTCTCTGAAAGCTCCAAACCTGGTAAAGCCTCGGTTATAAAACCAGGGAACAAATGGTATAATAAATCGTGCCGACAGGCACATAGTTCCCTGGTTAAAGCCTTAAAATCCCGAGTTATTGAAGATATTAGAACAGCTAGGCTAGAGTATAAAAAAACCCAAAGGGAGGCTAAGAGAGAATGGGATGACCAACACTGGCAGGACTTATATGAGGCAAGCAGGTCTAGAAATCAGACCAAGTTTTGGCAGATTGTCAAATGGGGGAATACCTTGGAATCACTAGTACCGGCGAACCATGTGTCTGCGGATGACCGGGTTGAATACTTTGAGTCCCATTTTAGGGGCCCGACCCAGTAACTGTTCGTGTTTCTGTTGGTTCCCCCCCAATGACACAGACATTGCGTCCCCCCTAGTGTTTGAGAATACAGATGCGGAGAATGCATTGGGTTTGGTACAAGCCGGAAAAGCTCCAGGTATGGACTGTATTTCGGATGACTTATTTCAATTTGATCCTTCGAACTGGGTGCCTTATATCACTCTATTGGCTAACGCCATTTAGAATGGGGCTCTGAACCTGGACTCATGGTGGGGGGCCGAAATATTACCAATATTTAAAAAGGAGGACCATTCTGCCCAGGGGAATTATGGCCCCATCAGCTTAATAGACGCAATTCAAACAGTCATAGCTATGATGGTGTTAGCCAAAATCCAGGTCTGGATGGACCTTGAGAGCATCCTATCCCCCATGCAGGCTGGTTTCAGAACCTGTGTCAGTACGATCGACCAGGTGTTTAGATTCATCCTATTATACTGGAAGGTGGTGACTTTGAGTGGAGGAACTATTTATGCAGCGTTTGTAGATCTAAAGTCTGCTTTTGATCTCGTCCCAAGAGACAAGTTATGGGATGCTCTAGGAACTATGGGAATTTTGCGCGAACTTTTGGAAATAGTATTAAGATTACACGAGGAAAACTTTGTGCAGGTTAGATGGGGCAAGCAGGGGCAGGTTACTGAGAGATTTTCTGTTACCCGTGGTTTCCAAATGGGGTGTGTACTTGCACCAACCCTGTTTTTGTTATTCATCAACAGGGTCGTGCAGTACTTTGTTGATACACCAACAGATGCACCTGCTCTAGATGGCACAAAGTTCCCACTTCTATTTTGGCAGATGACACCCTTATCTTATCCAAAACTCAGAAGGGGCTCCAAATTGCATTAAATAAGTTCGAGGAATTTTGTAAACATAATGATCTCCAGGTCAATGTTAGCAAGATAAGCAAGATAGCAACTAAACATAGGCCATTGTTAGGCCATGTTAGTATGAATGGTCTTGGGCTAGAGCAGGTGGAAGTTATGACCTATTTAGGGGTCATCTTAGAAAACAGGCTTAGATGGAAACCGCAGTTCGATGTACTTTCCTTGAAATTTGCCCAACTGACTGGGTGCCTAATCAAGGAACAGAGAACTTAACTAACAAAAAGGATAGGCCCTGCACTAAAAATATATAATGCAAAAATAAGATCAGCGATCCTGTACGGTGCAGACTTATGGGGCTTTGCAGGCCTTTCCTCGTTGGTTAGAGTACAAAACAAATTCCTTCGTAACCTGGTTGGCCTCCCCCAATCTAGCCCTATAAAACCCTTGTTACTTGACCATGGCTGTCATTCTATTGATGAAGTTGCCCGGTTTAAGACTATTGCACTGTAGAGGAGGATATGGTCAACTCCGGAACTTGCATCTTTTGCTAATGAAATTTTAGAACTTAGATCCATAATGGGATCAGGTAATCTCCCCTGGTTCAGAAATGTAAAATCCATATTGGAAAACATGGGCCTTAGTCAGTTGTGGTTGGCCCCTGGAAACAATGCCTTCCCCTCTAAAAAGAAATTCAAAACACTTTATTGGGCAACTCTAAGACACCACCTTATTATCCAGTCAGACGTCACCACCCTGTCTGGTAGGTTTTTGGACCACACACACGACCCTTCACTAGAGGATTATTGGGACATTATTACTAAGAGTAGCGATAGGAATCCATATCACCAGTTCAGGGTCGGGTCGTTACCATTGTTGTTGTTGTTGTTGTAAGCTTTTATTCGGCAATTTGCCATGAAGCCAGCATAAAATACATTTAACATAATCATAAAGACAAAATTACATCTAATTAGAAAAATATAGTGCAAATTGTTGTACTATCCCCATACAAGATCCAATTATTTACAATTCACATTAGATTATTTACAATTCATAAGAGAAACATATCCATTTTACATTCATGGGAATTTACAGACCTCATATTAAAAACATTTATATAAAATTTATAAATAATTAAAAGCCAGAGTTAAAAACTTAGTATCTATGTTTTAAAACCATACTTTTTCCTTATCAAGCAGATACTGAAAAGAAATCGACTGACTCCAAAAGTTAGCAAGCTAATGGTCGAGGATCTAAGTAGTCTTTCCGCCTCTTTGTATGAACGTATACCCAAATTTTTACAAAGGGGTTTAATCCATTTTGTGCGTTGAGCTTTGTACAGTGGACAAAAAAGAGAGGATATGTGCCTCATCTTCCCTTTGCTTCAAGTCACACAGTTTACAAAGTGTATCATTTCTGTTAGGATTAGGATTCCCCCACCGGGAAGTATTGGCATTTATTTGGAGAACCCCGTACCTAAATTGGAGATACAAGGTTTTACTGTTAATCAAGAGGGGGGAGGGGGATCACTTGTCCTGTGTAACCTGGGTACAGTTCTTACTAGAATGACCCTTGGTAAAAGACCCTCATACACGTGTAATCATGATGGTATTTGGGCGGTATATCTTGATTCTCCGCCTTCGTATACACGTCTGTGCAGAATCACGGGGTCAGTTGGTATGCACCCTCCACCTGGAGGAGAACACCCTAGGTTAAAACAGTAGTGATCAGTGATTATTGGTGAAGTGAGAGTGAGTTTCTTAAAAACAATCCAATCATGCCGGGAAGGAAATAATTTTATTGGCCGGGATTGAATTGGTAACGGAGGATATAGCTGAATACGTTGAGGAAATTGTTAGGTTTCACATATATTCAATCCTCCAGTTTTCAAAAAATGGTCGACATGTTTCAGCCTTTTTGCCCAAAGGGTCGGTGCGGCTTTCTTCAGGACCAGGTGAGTTCAGTGAAGAGAGTGACTGAGGTCTACTCTTTAATGACGGTCAAAATTGGACCTATAAGTGAGAAAAAGATAGTATTGCTAGGGTGTGGGTCATAAGGATTAGTGCAAGAGTCAAGGTGAAAATAGGTTTTATTCAAGAGTTAAAACTACGCTATATGACTCCCTAGTTCTGGGGGACATAAACCACATACTCAGTCCTGGCAGACAGGTCATGGCTGGGAACCTCCAATAATGTTTTTGCAGGAGGTGAAGGTAACTCTAGAGTTCATGTAACTCACTAGGTTTCCTTAAAATACATATTGTTAAGTAAGATACGCAAAGGTCAAGAGTAGTCTATGTGAAGTGATGAACCTATATGATCACCATAATTATTTATCAAAAAGCGTTGTTACATAAAGCCACAGTATCAGGGAGCTGTTGTAATTTATCCCCAAATACCAAGAATACACTTGAAACACATACCTTCCAATAGTTAATTTTTAACTTTTCACAGGTACCCAGAGGCTTGAAGGAGGGGCTCCTACAGAAACAGAAGTAAGTTTTAGTTGAGGGAGCGGGTGGGTACTTATCTCATTTAGGTGTCCCGGTTGTTCGCGCCATACCTCATTGCTCCACTCGCGAACCTGCAGCTTGTGCTGTCTCTGCCTCTCGCGGTCCCGGATATGGCAGTAGCCAGCGTTGCCGGGTTAAATGGTCATTTTCCGTGTGGAAATGGAGAAAAGACTCTCGGGCATAAACGTTGGTAAAAGAGAGATATCTCGGCAAAAGATAAATGCGATATTAATCACCATATTAATCACAAAGTATATAGTACCTAATTAGAAAGGCAGTGATGAATATATACAGGACAACCAGGTTAATATAGTGAGGGTTAATGTTACCAAAGGAAGAAATACTCCCGTATTTGTGTCAGTTAGCAAGTAGTTGGGTGTTATTATTCAGGTATTGGGGGTGGTTTTATGATTGGTCATATATGGGGGTATTATGATGAAAAGATGATTATATACCCGTTCGTTCTTAATCACAGTTGCTTGCCATATTCTCAGGGAGACAGTTCATCTATAGAGGCTCAGCCAAGGGACATTATCATTCAATCCCCGTTGGTCTGTCTTAAGACGGTGAACCCATCTCTGTTCCTTTTCGAACAGGATGCGTTCCGCGTTGTGATCTTTATTGCTCAATGTCTCCAAGATGACCCATCTTAGATCTTCCACAGTGTGTCCCTTCTCCAAATAATGGTTGGCCATTTTTGTGGTGGCCTTCTTGCACTTCACATTACTTCTGTGTTCACAGATTCTTTGTCGTATCTTTCTGCATGTCATTCCAATATATTGCATATTGCAGGGGCACGTGATCATATAGATCACGTGGCTGGAATTGCAATTAGTATGGGTTTTTATGTACCATTTCAGATCTGGTGATAGTTGAATCATTTTCGTGGTGGTCGTAAGGTGGCATACCGAACAACTTCCGCAGGGGAAGTGACCTTGGACAGGTGTAAGATCCCAAAGTTGTGTTTGTTTTATTCCTTGCTCCAATTGAGGTCTAGTGTGTACTAGAATATCCTTAAGGTTCTGGGTCCGTTTATTGGAGAATCTTGGTTTTGGCCATGATAGATTCGCAGAGGTAAGGATTCGCCAGTGTTTGTTGACTATTTTCTTGACTTGGTTGGAAGCCGGACTGTATGTCGTGACACAGGTCATGAGGTCTTGGTCTCACTCTCACTTCACCAATAATCACTGATCACTACTGTTTTAACCTAGGGTGTTCTCCTCCAGGTGGAGGGTGCATACCAACTGACCCCGTGATTCTGCACAGACGTGTATACGAAGGCGGAGAATCAAGATATACCGCCCAAATACCATCATGATTACACGTGTATGAGGGTCTTTTACCAAGGGTCATTCTAGTAAGAACTGTACCCAGGTTACACAGGACAAGTGATCCCCCCTCCCCCCTCTTGATTAACAGTATTTAAAGCCAAGGAACTTGGTGGGATCACTGATTTTCCTTTTCCCCATTCCTGATTATTACACGATACAAGGTTTTAGCCAAGGGTGGTTCCACTACATCCATAAATTGCTCAAATATGGGGATGTCCTTAAATTGCAGAAACTTAATTGATAATGAACCTGTGGCATGATCATGTATATTAGTGTTCATATAATACCAGAAGGCAGATTTTACCTGGTCTTTACAATTAGGTTGCATGGATGTTGGGTTTTTCCAAAAGTGTGAGAGACCCAATTTATTGAGCCATGCAGATATATGTCTCAGCCACTGAATTGAATTGTAAGTGTCCAATTCCATGATTTCTAGCAGTCCCGCTCTATAGTCTGCGAGTTCCGGGGTGGTCCATATTCTTACCCAGTAAATCAGTGGCCTCAACCAGCATAGATAATCTGTACGTTTAAAGTTTATATCTAGAAAAACAGGTACTAAAGGTGTTCGTGTTGGTAGCCTTAACAACCTCCTGCAGAACATATTCTCCACAGTGTGGAATGTTTGGTTAGCATACGGCCCCCAGATCTCGGCACCATATAGGGCCGCAGATTGTGCTTTAGCTTTGAACACTTCAATTGCTGGTGTTATAGCTTTTGAAGTACTCCTTCCATGGATTTTCAAAATGGGAATGGAGTTCTGTTTTAATATCAATCTACTTTTTTCTAGCTGATTTGACCAGGACATTTTACTATCAAACCTGATGCCCAGGTAATCAAATGATTCCACATATTCAAGTTTTGTGTTATTTAGGGCCAGATTTTTCTTAAAAGATTTTGGAGGGTTAATGGCCATGTATTTAGTTTTGCTTGAATTGATTTCTAACCCCTTCTTTTCACAATAACTATCAAATTGATTTATTAAGTTTTGTAAACCTTTGGGAGTTTGGGATATTAAAATAGTGTCGTCTGCAAAAAGCAGCGCTGTTATTGCCTCATTGCATAATTTGGGGGAATCGTGGTTACACTGTGCCAAAAAAGGGGGGATATCATTTACAAATAAAGAAAAAAGGGTCGGGGCCAGCACACACCCTTGTCGTACCCCCGGTCTAACTGGGATAGCTTGGGTGAGTTCGCCATTTCTTCCCCATCTTATTTTTGCAAAATTGTCTGTGTGGAGTTTTATGAGGTTAGACAGCAATTCTTCAGGGACACCCATTTGCCCTAAGGTATTCCATAACAGTGAGCGGGGGACTAGATCAAACGCAGAGCGTAGATCCATAAATGCTACATATATACTGCACTTCTTTATTTGGACATACTTCCAACAAATACACATGAACCTATGTACCTGATCTACAGTACTTGTCCTGATTCTAAAACCTGCTTGATATTTTGAGAGGATTTTCGTTTCCTCAATCCAATCTAAAAGGCGGTTTAAAATGTGTCTGGCAAAATTTTTTTGTAATATATCTATTAAACTTATATTATATTATATTATATATTAAACTTGTCCGAGCCACTGTTAGTGGAAAAAGTAGTAGATTTAATCCCAGCATCCGGCTTGGATGGTGCCGGGACTTGAGGGGTAGTAGTTGTGCTGGCCAGATTTACTTTCCGAGGTGCGGGTTTAGGAGGGACAGCCAACTGGGTACCTCCATTATTTGGGTGTGTTTTGGCAGATTCAGATTGACCTTTCCTTGAGTCGCTGTTGAGTCTATTCAACTCGGTCCCATTGTCTCTCCTAGGTCGTCGGGAATGTTGTATTTGTTTAGGAGCTATGGGGCTAGGTTCCACCCTTGTAGTCTCTCCGCCAATCTTGGAATGTAATTTCACCAAGGATTTTAAGGCGAAAAAATTATCCAAGGAGGTTTGTTCGAATTTGTCTAGTCGTTCTGTTAGACCTCTTAATTTTTCGAGGACTGGTGTGAGCAGGGTTGACATGAGTTCTTGCATCTGATCAAGCAACGGGTTTTTGGCAGGTGAACTCTTTGGACATTCCAAAATCTGCATTTGACCAAGTGTAGCATTATGGTCATCTCCTGCTTGAGAGTTATTTACTTCTGGCCTCATGTTTATAGCTTCTTGCTCTACGAATTTACAGGAGGTGCCTCCATTCATGTAGTTCCTGCAAATTCTTTTAAGTGTTTTAAGTCTATAGGCTTTTCTCGGGGTAACCACTCTCTTCCTTTTAACAGCAGGTCGACTATTTTTAGGCGACGATGATATAAGGACTGACCCTGGAGGTGTATCATGCACAAGAATTACAGGTAATGTAGGTGGATCAAGTGTTTTATTGGTCGGACAATTGTTTGTACCAATACCGGCTTGGATTCTGCCTGTAGGTGCAGGGTCCGGAATGATATCGAAAGCGCCATTATCATGACTTGAGTCAACAACACAGGGTTGCAATAGACCGGTTGGTACAGATAATAAAGGTTCAGCTGGAGTGATGTTAACCAGAGATGTAGCATTGACTAGTGGTCCTAGTGAGGATCGTTTATGTGCCAAGTATTCCCTTGATAGTCTGCGTTCTGCCAGGATAATTTCCTTTTCTACTACAGACACGGCTCGGGTGATAAAGTTATCCATCGTACATAGTGTTGAGTTCCCCCCTCGTCTGGAGCTTCTACCTGAACCAGTAGTCATTGGTGAATATGAAGACATACGTAGTTACAGTATACTTTTATAGAGTCCACAGCCAACAGATAGTAATTTTACCTTAGTTGTTAAGGGGCTGGCCCCGGACGGCCACAGACGGCCCGCCCTTTGCCCGGGCTTAGCCCGGCGTCCCGCTTGCGTCCCGCAAGACGGACTCTCTCTTGATGATGTAGGCGAAGCAGTGGTGGGCGGGGCACTCAGGGGGGCGCTGACCAGATGTCAGGTGGTCAAGCAGGGACTCCTGGGATAGTGAGTCCCTGCCGCGCTACCCCTGCAGCCTCCTCTGGTGATGATTCTCCCCCTGTCACGGCAAGCAGGCAGGGTCGATGTTCTTTAAAGTTGGTGGGACCACCCACAAAGCGAAGCGGCTCCCGCGCAGCGGGAGCGGCGAGTTGCTGGCTTTCAAATCCGAGGGGCAGGCAATCCTCCGCAGCGTCTCTGGGCTCGGCTCAGCAATGGGGCACACAAGGCGGGTAAAAACCGCTTCCTTTTACTGCTCTGCCGGTGGTGGGCGGGGCACTCAGGGGGGCGCTGACCAGATGTCAGGTGGTCAAGCAGGGACTCCTGGGATAGTGAGTCCCTGCCGCGCTACCCCTGCAGCCTCCTCTGGTGATGATTCTCCCCCTGTCACGGCAAGCAGACAGGGTCGATGTTCTTTAAAGTTGGTGGGACCACCCACAAAGCGAAGCGGCTCCCGCGCAGCGGGAGCGGCGAGTTGCTGGCTTTCAAATCCGAGGGGCAGGCAATCCTCCGCAGCGTCTCTGGGCTCGGCTCAGCAATGGGACACACAAGGCAGGTAAAAACCGCTTCCTTTTACTGCTCTGCCGGTGGTGGGCGGGGCACTCAGGGGGGCGCTGACCAGATGTCAGGTGGTCAAGCAGGGACTCCTGGGATAGTGAGTCCCTGCCGCGCTACCCCTGCAGCCTCCTCTGGTGATGATTCTCCCCCTGTCACGGCAAGCAGGCAGGGTCGATGTTCTTTAAAGTTGGTGGGACCACCCACACAATTAAATGGCGTGGTCTGTCTAAAGAGTTTTGCCCTTGGTGCAGGGACCAAAAAGAGTCGATAGGCCATGTTTCCTTTGTCTGCCCTGCTTACCTAGCCCCCCGGAGAAAATGGTTAAAACCAATCTGTAACAGCTTGAGAACACGGGCGGGGCAGGAGGCTCTATGGCTTCTGAGGACCAATACATCAGATCCTGTGGCCATAGCTGTAGCAACATTTTTTGGGTGGACGTGGATTATTAACACCAGGCACCCACTTGATAGTTAACCACTTGATTGTTCTGATTTGTAACATATTCCTAGTACGTCTTTAATTGTAAATTTAATGAGGTTTTACTTATCTTTATTTAATTGGCTTGTATGATTTGTTTAATTCATTATGTAGTGGCAAATTGTGTTTAGAAATCAATTTTTGTATTTAAGGTTTGATAAACTAAGCTCCAATGCTTTGTACTATGTAGGGCATAGGCTGTATTTAGGTTGAGTAGAGTGTTTTATGAATGTCTTTTATGATGGAACATTTCGAAATAAAAACGTATGAACTGAACTGAGTAACAGTGAGTGGGAATAAGTATGTATGAGAATGAGTAAGTGTTGGAATGTGGGTTAGAGTGAGTGAGGGGAAAATGAGCAATTGTAAGAGAAGAAGCATTTTTTAAAAACAAATGAGGTGAACTCCTAGCAGGTATTATGCCGCACCACTTTCAACAATCACCACCCACCACTGGGTTGAAACAAACGTCTGTCAAAATTAAAAAAAAACATTTGAAAGACTAAAGTAAATGGGAGGTGTGACTTAGCTGTATTATAATTTGTGTACTGCTTTCCATGTGGTTAAGATACATGGTAGTGCTAATATTGGGCTGATGGATATTATGTTATGCAGCTTTGTAGAGCGTACTATAACCCACGAAGCACTGGCCCTGTGCAGGTGTGCGCCTAACCAAACCTACGACCTAGTGAGAATACTCGAAAATTCGAGGTCTGCAGTTTGTTAGGGAATTCAAGAAGCAACAAGAAGGTTCTGATGTGTGATGGCAGGTCTTCTTGTGCTTTAGGAGCAATGTAGTGTGCATTAGGAGAAGGCTCAACTGTTGATTCTGGCTGTAAGTATGTGTGCGATGTGTGCAAGCAGGAGTCCGAATGAGTGAAGGTGCCTGGCAGTTTTGAAAAAGCAGAGGCAATGTTAGTTAGAGCTTTGAAAGTGTGAGTGAGATGTCTCTGTTATGCTATTTTTTCTGTGGGGAGCCAGTAGAGCTCCTTCAGGTGTGGTGTGATGTGAGTTGGTGTGGGAGGTTGATAGTGATTCTGTCTGCCAATGTTTCTAATGGTCTTCAGCCTTCTGTTGAGCTTTTTATTGATCCCAATATAGAGGGCCCCATAGTCCAGCTTGCTTGTGACCAGGGCTTGCATGAGTTTTTTCCGGGTGATTATTGGTACCCATTTGAAATTTCTCAGCATCTTCAGGGTATGGAAGCCTAGGGCGGTGACTGCATTGACTTAGACAGTCAAGTTCAATTTGCTGCCGATGATGATCACAAATTTCTTGGCAGGGGTGGTGGGTGTCAATTCTAGCTCTGTTGGCCACTAGGTGGAGTCCCACAGTAAAGTACTGTTCCCAAAGATCACAATTTTGATCTTGTCGGTGTATAGATTTAGACAGCATGGGCAGATTTATCAACAAGTTGTGTCACCATTGCACCACTCAAGGGGGCGCAAGGGCCATGCAACTATTAAGTCAGATTGATCAAGCCACACAAGGCCAACATGTGTAGCCATGCATTTTTTTTATAAATCTAGAGTAGCACAACACAGAGTAAATTGGTGCCTTCTGTTACTTTGCCCCAAGGAGATGTTTCATGGGTGGAGCATGGTTGTTTCCACACATGCACCCATGGATCTGCACAAAAACAATCCTGTTTGCAATGAAGGCACCCTTACACCACAATGCAAGGATGCTTGAGCTGACCCTTGGCAGCACATTGTGCGCCAGAGCACGGAAAGGAATGCACAGTATGATGTGAAATTCAATGCATTCCTGCCCTTTCCCTTTCAAGCCGTGCAGTCCAGTGCCGCAAGGTAGGTTGCTGTGCTGTGTGAATATTGATAAATCAGCTCCTTGGTCTTCATCTAGTGGGCAATTTCAGTCAAGCAGGCATTGAACTTGAGCCAAGTACTGGGCATTCTGTCGTGAGGGAGAAAATGAGCTGCATGTTGTTAGCTTAGGAGAGAAGAGAGGATGTTGATGTTAGAACAATGATGCTGGCTAGAGGGCTCATGTATGTGGTGTAAAGGCACAGACTGCGCGAGTATCCAGGAGGAACTCCGCAGATGAGGTCTTGGGCGATCGAAGTGAACAGTGTCAATCTGACTGACTGGATCCGATGGATGGAGAAGGTCCAACAGGGTGCGTCTTCTTGGATTCCCATGTTGTGTAGGTGTTTGAGGACGGATTGGGAGACCGCAGAGTTGTCCAAGAGGATGAGGGTCTCAGTATCTCCTCTGTCCAGAGCTATACAAATGTCAGACATGGAGGCAGTGAGGACAGTTTTTGTGCTGTGGTTGGGTCTGAAACCAGACTTAGTGGTGTTGAGAAGTTGGTGGTTGTTGAGGTATTCAGTGAGGTGTCTGTAGATGATTTTCCCCAAGACCTTGGATGGGTATGGTAGCAGGAAGATTGGCTGGTAGTTGTTGAGTGTTCAAGGATAAGTTGGGAGTTTCCTCAGGAGTGGAAGGACAGTTGCATGTTTACAAACAACATGGTAGGTTGCAGAAGAGGTGAAAGCAACCAGAATGGGTGTGAGTATGGTGCAGATACGTTGCAGTCCTCTGAAGTAGGTGTGGTGGGGTCAGTGGTCCATTGGGGCCCCTAAGTAGATAGACATCAAGGTTGGCTGCTGCGGTTTAATGTAGGCTAATGATGGCCCATGTGGGTTGCATTGGATATTTGGTAAAATTTGGAGGCATTTGGCGACATCTGTTAGGTCTGTCTGCGGGTTGGAGCTACTGGAAATGGTAGTGATTTTGATGCTGAAGAATTGAGAGAGATTGTTGCAGACTTAATGACCAAGTTGTAGAAGGCCACTGGTGGGTTGAAAATCTTCACAATGTTGAAGATGTCTTTGCTTCTGTTGGTGCTTTCATCAATGCCCTCCTGCAGAGCAGATCTTTTGGTGGTCTGCATCATTTAGTGGCAGTTTCTCAGGGTGGATTTGAACTTGCTTTGGTCTGTATTGGCCTGGCTTATTTTCCATTTATGCTCTCCAGTTGTTTTTCATTGGCATTTGATCAGTTTGAGTGCCTCTGTGTACCAACTGGCCTGAGTCCTGGATCATGTTGTATTGATGTGTTTAATGGGGCCAGGGAGTGGGCGCAGGAGGCGGTCTAACTATTGAAAGTCTTGATGGATTGAGGGAGTCTTTTGCTGTGCTTGGGTCTATGGGTGTTGAGAGCAATGTTCGAATCTTTGTCAGAGACGCTGCTCCAGTTTTGACGGGCTGATCTGGATGTGTTGGGTGGGCATTGGACTGGTATGGGGATGCTGAACTTGATGAGGCTGTGGTCTCTCCTGGAGACTGGTGTGGGCTTGTCGACTCTGATGGTGAAAACAGGGTCCAGGAGGTGTCTGGCAATGTGGGTAGGTTCCTGCACTTGTCCGCTAAGTACCAGGCTTCGAAGGTCTTTGATGAGTGCTTTTGGGTAGGCCTGGGCGGAGTTCAGCAAGCGGTGGAGTCTGTTAAGTCACGCTGCTCACACTGATTTTTAGCACCAGGAGGTTGTCTTGCACTGTAAAATCAGCGCAAATGGCGCTACACGTCACACCAGAGGGCTTTTTTGCTTTCTGCTGCTTGAGTAAACATTTTAGTTGAGCAGCAACTTCCTCAATGCAAGCTGCAGATTTCTCAATGCAAGAGGTAATGGTCTGCTGGGATCACACGGGAGGAGGTATTTAATGCCATTTGATGTTGAAAGCACTTGCTAACTTAACATAGGTGAGCCTCTCAAAAGCAAAAACTCCGCTTCACATCACTTCATGGAGTTTTGTGGAGCACAGAGTGGGCAAAACCCAGCAAACTCCGCTGACAAAGCAAATTCTTCGCCCACCGCTACATTTGAGTTGGTGGTCAGAGTGGTCTTCCAGATGGAAGTTTGCATTTCTGAGTAGGATGCAATTGCTAGTGTTGAGGTCAAATGGTGCAACATAGTCTGTGATGGAATTGGTGAAGTTGGTGCACTCTCCTGGTGGTCTTAGGGTGAAGTTGGCTGTCATGTGGGGTTTGAACAACAGGTGTTTCATGATGAAAGATGATATGTCCATGTGGGTGGTGCAGCTAGGCTTGTGAAGCTGTCTTGCATGGTGATTTTGTAGCTAGGGTGGTGGCGTTGGTGATGTCAGGTGCTGATGGAAGGTTTAGCCAGGTTTCCATGAGGAAAAGTAGGTACAGGGTAATGCTGTAAGGCAGGTCCCAGATCTCTGTGGTGTGTTTCATGAGAGAGCAGGTGTTGAGAAGCATGGATTTGAGTGCGTAGTTTTGTGCAAGTAGTTGTTGGTCTGTGTGAGAATGAGATAATGGGGTGTTAGGTGCTGTCGGTACAAGTGTGGTTAGTGTTGTATGTGGGTAAGTGCATGAAAACATGCAGGAAGTGCAGAAAAACCCTCCCTCAGTATTGTGTGTTGTGGTGAAGCAGCAGCATGCGGAGGGGTGGCCAGGGTTGAGGACGTGGGGGGTAGCAGCGGAGTAGTGGTGGGAGGGGGAGGACAGGGTTTCTGGCATAGGGAATAATCCAAATGTGGGTGAGCACAGACAGGCGTACCTTTTGATGCACCTTCAGTGCACAGCGGCATACCCGCTGCACATGTATGCTATGCTTATGCACTGTGGTTGCCATTAAGTAGGTCCTGGGAGGGAGGAGGAGTGATGTAACTTCCTGAGCAGATGGATGATGTTAAACCCGGTGATGTCACTTCCTGTACCGCTAGATAATGGAGCGTTGTATGGATAGTATAATGTCTTGTGGTAAATTCACAGTGAGGGTGAAGTTGTAAGATAAAGTTTAACTTAAGGTTAATGCTTGAGTTTGAGATCAGGAATCAGCAGGTTAGCAGGGTTAGAATTAGTTTTATAGGTGGGTTTTAGGGTTAGGGTACTTTACTAAATTGGTGAATACTTGTAAACAATCGGTCCTTTTCACAAAGGTAAATTTGATCATAAAAGTAAGTTTGTGAGTGAAGTCACATAATTGTGTCTGCCAGGAATTTACAAAGGGTTCCTGGCAGGTATAATCTCATATACTTGGGGATCTTCACAGTGAGGTCAGATGTCTCTGCTTCTGTAAATCCAACCAATGGGTGTGAAACTGGGTGTTCCAAAGCATAGCTGGTCTTGGAAGTTTATGGACACATGCAAACAAGTATATTTGTGGATATTCATAAACTCTTCTCATTCACCTTAACACACTGAAAATGGTCAGATTTTTACAACAGTTAATGGATAGCCTAAGTCCCTTTCCATGGAGAGAAGAGGACTGGATTAAACCCATATTTGATGTGGGTGTAAGTTAAGGGGTTTCCTAATGAGGACAAATATTTTCCCTTAAAAGAACAAAAGAAAGTGTATATTTCCCCAGTAATGTTTGGAGTTCTCCACTATGGAGCCACTATGAATATGAGCCCGCTAGGAATCTTGCATAACAATCCAAAGAGTATGCCAGAAAACTTGTACCTGGCACAGCTTTCCGGCCTTATATCTCTAAACATTGTGTGAAATGAAGAGAGCAGACAATTATATTCAGGTAGAGGTAGCAATCTCAAACTGTAATTTTCTGCCTTTCTTTGTGAATCTAGCATAAGATGTGTTATGGAAATTGAAAACCTATTGAACATTTGTCTGTGCCACTAATGTGCAATTATGTAGGATTCATTACACTCAGAGACGTAGATTCCAAACTTTTGTTTTTAATTATTGGCTTTTCTGACTTAAAATATATAACATATTATGGTCAAGACCCGAATTATGATTGAAACCAACCTACTTACCCGCTGACATAAAACTGATTGCAGTACCTAATTAATTTGTTGATGTCACTGATTCATGTTTATTTGCTAGACTTTCCACACCCTGACTTTTCAAATCAATGTTATCTGCTCACTATTTATCTGTGTAGTACAGACAACAAACTTGATGATTTGCAGTTGGCTAAACATTTTTGATGTGCATCATAAGGCTTAGTGAGCCACACATATTGCTATTACGTTTACTGTGTTTATGTATTTGCATTTCAAAATATGAATTATATACAAAATATCATTATTGAAAAATATCAGACGATTACTATAGCTTGCATGCACTTAATATTTAAACTTAAGTTTAAAATGTAGTTATATATATTGTGAGAATATTTATCAAAGTCTATGGGGTCATTCAGGCACTAAAGAACAGTCCAACAGGACCAGTAAAAATTACACTGGAATGTTGCATGAGTTAGTCCAATAAGGGTTAACAGGAATGTGGCACAATTAAACATTTCACATACTTTTCGCTAGTAGGACCTGCTGAAAGTAAAAAACTGCTTGTCAGAGACATCTCTAGCTGATGTCTCACATGTCTTTTGAAATTTAGGTATGCCCCCCACATTCGGTTTAACACAAAATAATGGTAAGTTAAAATTGGTAAATTTAATTCAATTTTACATCAAGTAATAATATTTCCCAGAGCAGAGAAAATTCAAATTTATATACAGCCCTAGTTAAAATAGGTTTGAAATCTTCCACTGCAAAACTGAGATGATGGATGAGCTCTCTCATTCCAAGGTCATTGTGTTGTGTAATAATGTAAATCATCCTGAATTCAGGATAGTTCTGCCATGGGGATTGTGATGTCCTTGGCTTCTATGCCTCAGATTCAATTACTGTATGGCTGTTGGGCACCCACACTACCTGAGATCCTTACAGGTTTTTTTCATACTTATTGCTTATAGAGTGCAGATAAGCCTCCAATGGTGGTCTATGCTTTGGTGGTTACTCCTGTTTCCTGAAATTATACTATGTTTAATAAAATGCATGTGTATTGCATCTGGCTTGGTGTTGATGTGTCTTTTCAGTTATGACATGTCTAAAATGAGTAAGTGCTCTGTGGTATGTCCTAAGTTGTTAGGATCTGAAATGAGGAAGGAATGATAGAACATTAATGTCGGGTTCACTTGAGTTAATCTTCATTTTGCCTGTTCATCCTTTTTTTGGTATTGTGCTGATTTCTCTTTCCTCTTGCCCTGTGGTGTTGTGTCATGGTACATAAAGTGCATAATGTTTACCCATTAGTTGATGGCTGAGAAGGAACAGAAAAGATGAAACACACAAAAAGTGATGGGAGGAATGCTTGCAATTTGTCTAACCACTGGCAATCACCCAATTGTAGCATCCCAACACATCGTTCTATGGATTTAAATGCCATCTCTGTTTGGATCCAGCCATATGCAACAGTCTTGACCCTGATCGGCATGGGAACAGTTCAGCCCAACCTGCCAGTCCAGGTCCTCCTTGAACTGAAACACAAGCATTCCAGGACCGATGTAACCCTAGTTATGAGCTCATCAGCTATTTTCTCAGTTGGAGGGTTAAGACCGATTTGCATATGGCTGGGTCCAATCTGAGGTGACATGGTGAGCAAAAGAACAATGGGTTGGAGTGCTACCTAGAGTCATCGCTAAATGATAAGACTTAATGTAAACAACCTCTGATCAACTGTTGTGTGTTGAAACGTCAGGAAAGAGATGAGGACATTCTTTTGCATACAAATCCTGAGGCTTTGTTTGTCAATTGTTGAGGATGCATGCTCCTCTGCTTCCCTATTACTTGTATTCAAGTACAGAATCCTCAAGTATTCTGGGACTACTGCTAATTCCTGTTTCTGAAGAGTTGATGTTTGTTTTAATTACTAGAATGCTTTTTTACATTTTCAATACTGAGTCAGTGTGCTTAAAGCATAGAGTAAGTCAATATAATATATTACAGATGCATTGATTCCAAGTGGAAAGATATTTCCTCTCATCGATGTAGACCAGATATTGAAGTTTTTTTTCTGAATTATTTATTTCCGACATAGGAATTGTTGTGTGAGGCAAATGTGGTTGCTGCAGTCTTGTTAAACTGACAGTTGTGTCAAGCAGGAAGACAGAGAGTGAGGTGATTCCTGAAGTCACACAATAGTGCTCACGGTTACTCAATGACCTTGAGAAAGACCTCTCTCGCATGCAGGGAGGTATTTTTCAAATAAAGATCATCTTTGAAGGAAGGCTGAGTATGAAAAATAGAGTTATAAATTCCATGTGATGCTTATTGTAACTGGTGCAAAGCATGTCCCCTGAGGCCATGCATGTCATGTATACAATCGACAATGTTAAATAGTTGGGAATAGATTCAAACTCTCAGAAGTTATGGTATTGTAAGAACAGAGTTGCCTGTTGTGCGGTCTTTTTAAGCATAATTTTAACAGCAGCCAAACAAGTAGCAACACACCACACTTCAAATGACCTTTAGGGAAGAAGTTCTATTCCATCAATCAATAGTCACCAACACTAAGTCAATTGTTGCTCGTCACCAGAATACTCTCTGTCCTTGCTCTTGCAATAGAATTGGTCTTGTATACCACCATCGATGCTAGTGTTATTTTCCTCCTGTGCTGAGCTTTTGGTTTTCCCATTGTTTCATGACGAGCTCAGCTCGTCATGAGTGTAAGGGGTTGTACCTCATGACGAGCTGAGCTCGTCATGAGCGTCGAAGGTGTTAAATGTTATGTACTACTGTGTTGCATTGGCTATTTTAATACTATTATTATTTGGCTTCATAAAATGTATTCCTCTAATTTCCACTTGTCTTTCTTTTTGCCATTATCAGGCTCCCTGGATTTCTGTGCTGCAGTAACTGGCTCCACCTGGGACAAAATACCTTGAATGCTTTCAATGAGCTCCTGCTTTAGTCAGTGAAGTCACACCCAATGCAATATTGATGCTGTCATATAAAATGCTTCAGGCAATTTGTTCATACATTGATTGGATATTTGGTGAGTTGATACATTTTATGTTATGCTCAACTAAAAACATAAGGGCATATTAGCAAGCCATTTATCGCTGCGTTAGTGGAACTTTCGTGCCACTAACTCTTTTTTTAAACTCCCTATTAACACAGACCCAACCACTATTTATCTTTTGTTTTAAAAATGTACAATATTTCAATTCCCATTATGATTTCTCAGAGCGTATGAGTATGGTTGGGTCTGTGGTTGTTTGTGTGCATTGAGAGTGTGTTATGTGGGACTTGTGTATATTTATGTTGGAATTCCAATTTTCTGTATGTCTTTTTTTATAAACCTTGATAAAATGGTTTAAATAAATATTATATTTTCTACATGTTTGTTTTCCTACCCCATTTGAGGCAAGTTTTTGTTTGTATGGCTATGTCTTAACTTATCCGTGGAGTAGTGTGGCTCACTGGTTAGAGGCGGCAGGCCCGAGAGCAGAAGTCGGCCCGGGACCAGGGTTCAATTCCCGACGCGGCAGGGTTGTGGACCTTGGTCAGCGGACTCGATAATTCTCGCTTCGGTGCTTACTCTAATCAGGGGTTCCACTCGGCAACTCTAGGCATTAGCTTGCCTAATCTCCACAACGGCCCACACCAATTCCAGGGATGCCTGGCTCCACCTTGGGGACTCCCAGCAAGGGACCATCCCACAGGAAAAGCCAGGACGGGTTCCCCAGAGTTATTCAGCGCCGGGACGCCCCGTTTCTGGGGCAGCTGTGCGCTTTACAAGTATACTACATTTACATCAGTGACTTTGAGTGCTTTATAAGCTTTTTTTCAGGCAGGTTGGGTTGTTTTCTGATTGTTGCTATGGAGGTACTAATCATTCAGCTTGGAGTACCTTGAAGGCAACACCAACCACCGCCACTGCCACTCCCCCAGGACCACCACCATGGCAGAGCCAAAGAAGACAGCAGGCCCTGTGCAGACATCTCCGCCTCGCAGACTTAACGCCAGTGGATGTCATTGCCCACTACAGGCTCAAAAGGAAATCCATCCAAAAGATCCTGAATCTGATAGGCCACAGGCTGATACCACCAACACAGCGGATAACCAACATCCCTCCACAGATAAAGCTTCTGACTATGTTGCACATGTTGGCCTCTGGGACCTTTTAACTAACAATGGCCAGAGTCGGTGGAGTTTCACAGGCAGCCTTTTCAATCTTCCTCCCGACTGTCTGGCATACTCAGCCTGATACTCCAGCACCTTCACTTCCCCAACTCTGTGCAGGAACAGATTGAGACCAAGCAAGGCTTCCACACCAAAGCCAGATTCCCGCAGGTGTTTGGGGCACTTCACTGCACACATGTCCTATTTGTGCCCATTGCAGCACACATATACCGCAACAGAAAGCACACCCATTCTATGAATGTGCAGGCAATAGTGGACCACTGGGACCTGTTCACTAATGTCATAGCCAGGTTTCCAGGGAGTGTGCATGATTCTTACATCTTCCGACAGTCCATCATAAACCAGCGCCTCCAGGATGGCACATACGGAAATGCATATCTTGTTCGTAAGTACAAACTTAACACACCACATGCCTCAACTCCACATTTATGCAACTCACAATTGTGAGAATGTACATGTTACAACATATCAATCAACATGCTCACACACCAGACCCAACAACACAAGTGGAGAGGAGTTGGCCTAACGGCTAGGGCGTTCGACCTCAGTCCTGGGGAACTGGGTTTGAGTCTTGTTAACGACGCTGAACATCCTGTGATTCTGGGCAAATCTCTTAATCTCCCCATGCCTAACAAATAAATGAATGTGTGTCCCGATGTAAAATAACTGGTGCTATGTAAAGCACTCTGATACCCGATTTGGTTGCCGGTCAAGTTCGTGCTACATAAAACTCTGCAAAAAAAAAGTAACTGTGGGAACTGTGGCTTATAATCCCTGCACCTGCCAGGCCTTTGTGCCCCAAATCGTTTTTTTTGTCTCAATGGTGTATTTCCAAAAGTCAAAGCCTAATGTAGACATCTGAGCATAAAAGGCCGCAGATTAAATTTGCTTTGTATTTGTCAGCATACTTTTCATTCCCGTCTTATTAACATTTTGAAAGTAAAATGATTCTGGATTTGAAACATTATAACCTGAAGTGTGAAAACTTACCGAAAAATGTTTATGAGCTACCCTTTGGTGGCTCAGGACAAGGTTACCATTGGTTATAAGTTAATACATTTCTAGAATTTGCAGATTTATATAAGAAATGATGACCATAGTGGTTATAACAATACATTTGTTCATAATCTGATGAACCTTATAAGTATTCATGATCTGTAAACTTTGCAGACATCATATTATTAACAGTCTCAAAGTCCCAATCATCAGAAAAGGTACTAGATGAAACAAAGTCATCTTGAATTGGTGTGGAATCTTCAACAGCTCTGCTGGACCAAGAATGTCATATTCAGTTCTGACCCAAGCTATACCACCTGGGATAGGAACGGCTGTGATGTTCACTGATGACAAGTCTCTTTGTTCACGATGAGATGATTTGTGTGGCTTGAGTAGTAAGTTGATGTTCTTACTTGCTGTGTCCTTTTTAACATATCTTCCATTTATCAGCATTCCCAAAGTAAATACAAGAGTCAACCAAATTAGAAGAAAAAGTACACCCAACACAATCCAAAGTTGAATCCATGGTGAAACCAGATAAGTTTTTTCCAGTTGATGAGAAAGTTCTGTTGCTTGTTCTTTGAAGGTTCTTTTAGCTGGTGTTGTTTCAGGTTCACTGGGATCCTCGGGAAACGTATCAAAGTTAAGTTAATGAAATAGCCAGAGGCAGTTCTGTCAATTGTTCGGATTGCATCAGGATTTGGTGAAATTGCTGGAACCTCTTGATCACTTGTTACATTTGTATAGTCAGTTGCTATTTCATTGTAGACAGGCGTTTCTTGCCGAACTGTTATTTGGGTCTCAAGAGGTACAAGTTCCATGGCTTTGATGCATCATCCTTCTTTTCGCACCTCAGATTCCTCAAAAGTGATGAGTCTGTCAGTTTCAACCTCTTGGATAGTAGCCAGATTTGGGCATCTGCTACATCTTTGGAGTCCACTTGGCCTACTACTTATGATCGGCCACATTATGTTGTTTGACCAGGTCGATGGACACAAACCTGTTCTCTTTTTTACGAGCAAGGGGCAGCAGTAATACTGTTCTTGATCTGTGGATGGCTAGGACAGGTACTGGTTGTCTGTAATTCCTTCTAGTCTGCGATCTTTTCTCGGACTAGATCCCCAATCTTTGGAATCCAGACAGGTCTTGCTGGGATGGATGGGCTCTCTTCAGTGGTTTTTGGCTTCAGGAGTATATTACTTTGTCTGGATCTTATTTCATTTAAGTCCTGCAAAACAGCCAAACGATCTTTGATATCAAAAGGTTTTTGTTCCACCACTGAAGTGTGACAATTGAGGTCCTGCACAATCATTCTAGTTCCAAAAGGTATTTCATATGGAGTGATACCCCCTAGAAAACTTCTTGGCTGATTGTTAAGACTACGTTGGACACTTATTAAATCTTTGACCAACCTGTCACCCGAGCCTAGTACCCTAGCTGTTATAGATTGCTTTATGTCCCGTTTTTTTCTCTCCACTACCGAATTTCCCTCAGGATGGAATGGACTAGAATACCGCAGTGCAACGCTCATTTTGGCCATGGCCTCTTTGTAAGCTCGAGAGATAAATGCAGGACCCTTGTCAGAATGTAGCGTGCCGACTGCGTATGTGATGATAAAAACTCGCAAATCTATTATAACAGTTTGAGCTGCAGCTGACCGCTGAGGCCACATCCAAATGGATCTTAAGCACAAATCTACTGCCACCATGATATATTTAGAGTTACCATCCCTCTATAAGGGACCGCAGTGATCCAGGTAAACGCATGCGAATGGTTTATCTGAAATTAACAAGGTCGTCTGCGCAGGACATTTCAGTGTAGAGACTTTCCTCTTTTGGCAGATTTCACTTTCCAAAACATAGTTTCTGGTTTGTTTCCTCATGTGTGGCCACCAGTTTCTCTGTTTTATTAATGATACTGTAGCGGAAACACCTGCGTGTGCAGAAGCGAGCCCTTCATGTGCTGCTAAGATTAGTCCTAATCTATAATCCTTGTTTCGAATTACTCTATCCCCCACTCCAAGGATTTGAGCAAAAGGAACATTATTCGCATCAGTTATGTATGAGTATTTGAGTGGAAAGCCTTTTGGCAATGTTTTACCACTGTCTTTGCTTGAAGCATTGACAGCTTGCATTATTTAGCCGTCTATTTCTGTTTTTGAACAAGTGATTGCAGCTACGGAAGCCGTTTGCACAGCTTCCTTCGCAGCTTCATCAGCCAATGAATTCCCTGAAACGTGAACGCCATCATGTTGATGACTCAGTGTTTGGATCACGTGAGCTTTTTGTTGTTCTTGTTGTAACTGAACTACTTGTTCCCAAAGCAACTTATGCTTGATTGTGCCACCTTTTGCATCTTTGTAACCATTTTCAATCCAGTTCTGCAAGTATTCATTGTAAGATTGAATGCAATCACATGATTTGCACACTATGAGTGTGGGGAATTCGCGATCAGTATTTTCAAGCGCCATCTTGAATCCTTGTAGTTCAGCTCACTGAGCTGTACAATATCCTAGAGATTTTGTGGCATATTATCAAGGACCGGTGTTAAAATTATCGCTGTTTTATCAGCAGGAAACTGCCGATAAAACGGCGATAATGGGCTTCATAATACGCCCTTGTTAATTCCCATAGAAGCCCAGGTTAATACCAGAACATTGACTTCTATGGGAAGTAACAAGGACGTATTATGAAGCCCATTTTCACCGTTTTATCAGCAGTTTCCTGCCGATAAAACGGCGATAATTTTAACACCGGTCCTTGATAATATGCCCCTGAATTTTAGTGACCATTGGTCGGAATTGCCATCTCGCCAGCAACCTTTAACGATCGCGCACACAGCCCAATAAGCTCATTTACCCCCAATTGCGGGCTGTGCTGATCTGTCAGTATAAATGATACATTCATACTGCTCTAGAGGCAGAATGTCAGTAGGTAGAGCATATTCATGTTCATATTGTAGAAATTCTTGTGTTTTCAAATAAGGGTAAAAAACGTATTCAACGTCTGAGGCAGCAAGTGAATTAACCTATTGTATCCATCTCGGATGTAATGCTTTAGCATTTGGAATGCTCGCTTTTGTCACTGCCTCTATGGCAGGTACTGGAGTAACAACCATTATGCGCTAACCCTGTACGAGGGCTCTCTCTTTTGCTACTGCAGTTTGAACCGCTGTCAGAATTTTTTCTGTTGAAGTAAATTTCATTTCTGCTTTTGTGTACAAGTGTGATTTGTAAGCTATTGGTACTTTTCCGCCTTCATTAAAGGTTAAGTACGTGAATCCGCATCTTCCTGGGATGTTTCAGATCACTAAGTTGTATACGTAAACACGTGTTTGAAAATGTTTTGTTGCCAACATGTCCGTTTGGACTGAACGTAAAATGTCTGTGTGTTTTTGAGTTCAATTAATTTGTTTGAAATCTGGTTTAATTAATTTGTAGAGAGATTTAACCCTTTCTGCGTAATTTAGAATGTAAGTTCTTCCCAAATTCAGGAAACTTAGAATTGACCGTAAGTTTTTCAGCATTTTTGAGGGATGGAGCAGCGCGTTTTTCTCTAGAAAGTTTGCTGCCAGGCTTTTGCCTTCACTTGATAACTCGTATCCTAGGAAAAGGATGTTGAGGTGGGCAATTCTCGATTTCTTAAAATTGAATTTATACTCTTCAGAGGCGAATCCCAAAATAATGGTGTTCACTCTGTTTAAGTGCCTATCCAAGTCATCGTCTGTTAGATAGATGTCATCGACATACGATATTGCCTCATCATCATAGGTTTGTAGTAACTCTGTTACTCTGGCTGAAAATAACCCTGCACTATTCTTGAATCCCTGGGGGAGACGACAGAATTGACGATGTGTTCCCATGATTGAGAAAGCGGTCAAATACCTACTTTCATCTGTAATGTTCTGACAGAAGAAACCGTTAGAAATATCTAATGTGGTTTTATATTTTTTACGTACAATGTAATTTATTAGTGCTGCACTGTGTGCATTTTGTTTTGAAAAAGTTTTGCAATAAGAGTTTAAATGTCTGTAATCGAAAACTAGAAGATATGTATAGTCTGGTTTGGAGACAGGAAACAAAGGATTGTTCATGGACGAGGTGCATGTTTCAATCACCCCTTGGTATTCAAGTTGATCTAATATCTCTCTGACTTGTTTTTTAGCTTCTTGCTTAACTGGGTACTGCCTTTGTGCAGTTAGTTGAGTTTTTAACTGGATTTTATGTTGAGGAGAATTCTCATCCCATTCTACATGATTTTTTGTTTCCGTTCCAGGGACGACATGGCTAGGCAGTTCGGGCTGGACTGTTCCCATGAGGCACAGGGTCAGACTGATTTGCATATAGCCATGTCTGAACTAGGGTGGCAGAGTGGGCTAAAGAACGGTGATGGATTAAACCCAGATCTTTTGACTGGGTGTGAGTGTTTGATTGATTCAGATGCTCTGTCCATCACCACCCACTTTTGTACCACTTTTGGCCGCCATAAGTGTGACAGGGTATGCTCAGACGTGAGTCCCTTGCTCAATTTGCCACTGGATTCAAGCAAGCCGGGGTGAAGACGGCTGGAATGCCAGAAACTGGTCCTCGGAAGCTTGTTTCCCTCAGGATGGAATGGACTAGAATACCGCAGTGCAACGCCCATTTTGGCCATGGCCTCTTTGTAAGCTCAAGAGCTAAATGCAGGACCCTTGTCAGAATGTAGCGTGCCGACTGCGTATGTGATGATAAAAACTCTCA
Source organism: Lissotriton vulgaris (assembly GCF_964263255.1). Taxonomy (NCBI): domain Eukaryota; kingdom Metazoa; phylum Chordata; class Amphibia; order Caudata; family Salamandridae; genus Lissotriton; species Lissotriton vulgaris. The sequence continues at coordinate 505,071,014 of NC_141693.1, read as the reverse complement.
AATCTATTATAACAGTTTGAGCTGCAGCTGACCGCTGAGGCCACATCCAAATGGATCTTAAGCACGAATCTACTGCCACCATGATATATTTATAGTTACCATCCCTCTATAAGGGACCGCAGTGATCCAGGTAAACGCATGCGAATGGTTTATCTGAAATTAACAAGGTCGTCTGCGCAGGACATTTCAGTGTAGAGACTTTCCTCTTTTGGCAGATTTCACTTTCCAAAACATAGTTTCTGGTTTGTTTCCTCATGCGTGGCCACCAGTATCTCTGTTTTATTAATGATACTGTAGCAGAAACACCTGCGTGTGCAGAAGCGAGCCCTTCATGTGCTGCTAAGATTAGTCCTGATCTATGTTCCATGTTTGGAATTACTCTATCCCCCACTCCAAGGATTTGAGCAAAAGGAACATTATTCGCATCAGTTATGTATGAGTATTTGAGTGGAACGCCTTTTGGCAATGTTTTACAACTGTCTTTGCTTGAAGCATTGACAGCTTGCATTATTTAGCTGTCTATTTTTGTTTTTGAACAAGTGATTGCAGCTACGGAAGCCTTTTGCACAGCTTCCATCGCAGCTTCATCAGCCAATGAATTCCCTGAAACGTGAATGCCATCATGTTGATGACTCAGTGTTTGGATCACGTGAGCTTTTTGTTGTTCTTGTTGTAACTGAACTACTTGTTCCCAAAGCAACTTATGCTTGATTGTGCCACCTTTTGCATCTTTGTAACCGTTTTCAATCCAGTTCTGCAAGTATTCATTGTAAGATTGAATGCAATCACATGAATTGCACACTATGAGTGTGGGGAATTCGCAATCAGTATTTTCAAGCGCCATCTTGAATGCTTGTAGTTCAGCTCACTGAGCTGTACAATATTCTAGAGATTTTGTGGCATATTATCAAGGACCGGTGTTAAAATTATCGCTGTTTTATCAGCAGGAAACTGCCGATAAAACGGCGATAATGGGCTTGATAATACGCCCTTGTTAATTCCCATAGAAGCCCAGGTTAATACCAGAACATTGACTTCTATGGGAATTAACAAGGACGTATTATGAAGCCCATTTTCACCGTTTTATCAGCAGTTTCCTGCCGATAAAACGGCGATAATTTTAACACCGGTCCTTGATAATATGCCCCTGAATTTTAGTGACCATTGGTCGGAATTGCCATCTCGCCAGCAACCTTTAACGATCGCGCACACAGCCCAATAAGCTTGTTTATCCCCTATTGCGGGCTGTGCTGATCCGTCAGTATAAATGATACATTCATACTGCTCTAGAGGCAGAATGTCAGTAGGTAGAGCATATTCATGTTCATATTGTAGAAATTCTTGTGTTTTCAAATAAGGGTAAAAAACGTATTCAACGTCTGAGGCAGCAAGTGAATTAACCTATTGTATCCATCTCGGATGTAATGCTTTAGCATTTGGAATGCTCGCTTTTGTCACTGCCTCTATGGCAGGTACTGGAGTAACAACCATTATGCGCTAACCCTGTACGAGGGCTCTCTCTTTTGCTACTGCAGTTTGAACCGCTGTCAGAATTTTTTCTGTTGAAGTAAATTTCATTTCTGCTTTTGTGTACAAGTGTGATTTGTAAGCTATTGGTACTTTTCCACCTTCATTAAAGGTTAAGTACGTGAATCCGCATCTTCCTGGGATGATTCGGATCACTAAGTTGTATACGTAAACACGTGTTTGAAAATGTTTTGTTGCCAACATGTCCGTTTGGACTGAACGTAAAATGTCTGTGTGTTTTTGAGTTCAATTAATTTGTTTGAAATCTGGTTTAATTAATTTGTAGAGAGATTTAACCCTTTCTGAGTAATTTAGAATGTAAGTTCTTCCGAAATTCAGGAAACTTAGAATTGACCGTAAGTTTTTTAGCATTTTTGGGGGTTGGAGCAGCGCGTTTTTCTCTAGAAAGTTTGCTGCCAGGCTTTTGCCTTCACTTGATAACTCGTATTCTAGGAAAAGGATGTTGAGGTGGGCAATTCTCGATTTCTTAAAATTGAATTTATACTCTTCAAAGGCGAATCCCAAAATAATGGTGTTCACTCTGTTTAAGTGCCTATCCAAGTCATTGTCTGTTAGATAGATGTCATCGACATACGATATTGCCTCATCATCATACATTTGTAGTAACTTTGTTACTCTGGCTGAAAATAACCCTGCACTATTCTTGAATCCCTGGGGGAGAAGACAGAATTGATGCTGTGTTCCCATGATTGAGAAAGCGGTCAAATACCTACTTTCATCTGTAATGTTCTGACAGAAGAAACCGTTAGAAATATCAAATGTGGTTTTATATTTTTTACATACAATGTAATTTATTAGTGCTGCACTGTGTGCATTTTGTTTTGAAAACGTTTTGCAATAAGAGTTTAAATGTCTGTAATCGAAAACTAGAAGATATGTATAGTCTGCTTTGGAGACAGGAAACAAAAGATTGTTCATGGACGAGGTGCATGTTTCAATCACCCCTTGGTATTCAAGTTGATCTAATATCTCTCCGACTTTTTTTTCTGCTTCTTGCTTAACTGGGTACTGCCTTTTTGCAGTTAGTTGAGTTTTTAACTGGATTTTATGTTGAGGAGAATTCTCAACCCATTCAACATGATTTTTTGTTTCCGGTCCAGGGACGACATGGCTAGGCAGTTCGGGCTGGACTGTTCCCATGAGGCACAGGGTCAGACTGATTTGCATATAGCCATGTCTGAACTAGGGTGGCAGAGTGGGCTAAAGAACGGTGATTGATTAAACCCAGATCTTTTGACTGGGTGTGAGTGTTTGATTGATTCAGATGCTCCGTCCATCACCACCCACTTTTGTACCACTTTTGGCCGCCATAAGTGTGACAGGGTATGCTCAGACGTGAGTCCCTTGCTCAATTTGCCACTGGATTCAAGCAAGCCGGGCTGAAGACGGCTGGAATGCCAGAAACCGGTCCTCGGAAGCTTGTTTACAGTCCAGGGAAGACATGGCTTGGTAGTTCAGGCTGGACTGTCCCCATGAATCACAGGTTCAGACTGATTTGCATATAGCCATGTCTGAACTGGGGTGGCAGAGTGGCCTAAAGAACGGTGATGGATTAAACCCAGATCTTTTGACTGGGTGTGAGTGATTGATTAATTGATTCAGATGCTCCGTCCATCACCACCCTCGTTTGTACCACTTTTGGCCACCATAAGTGTGGCAGGGTATGCTCAGACGTGAGTCCCTTGCTCACGTTGCCACTGGATTCAAGCAAGCCGGGCTGAAGACGGCTGGAATGCCAGAAACCAGTCCTCGGAAGCTTGCTTCCGGTCCAGGGAAGACATGGCATGGCAGTTCGGGCTGGACTGTTCCCATGAGGCACAGGGTCAGACTGATTTGCATATAGACATGTCTGAACTGGGGTGGCAGAGTGGGCTAAAGAACAGTGATGGATTAAACCCAGATCTTTTGACTGGGTGTGAGTGTTTGATTGATTCAGATGCTCCGTCCATCACCACCCCCTGTTGTACCGCCTTTGGCCGCCATAAGTGTGGCAGGGTATGCTCAGACGTGAGTCCCTTGCTCACTTTGCCACTGTATTCAAGCAAGCCGTGCTGAAGACGGCTGGAATGCCAGAAACCAGTCCTCGGAAGCTTGTTTCCGGTCCAGGGAAGACATGGCTTGGCAGTTCGGACTGGACTGTTCCCATGAGGCCCAGGGTCAGACTGATTTGCATATAGCCATGTCTGAACTGGGGTGGCAGAGTGGGCTAAAGAACGGTGATGGATTAAACCCGGATCTTTTGACTGGGCGTGAGTGTTTGATTGATTCAGATGCTCCGTCCATCACCACCCCCTCTTGTACTGCTTTTGGCTGCCATAAGTGTGGCAGGGTATGCTCAGACGGGAGTCCCTTGCTCACTTTGCCACTGGATTCAAGCAAGCTGGGCTGGAGATGGCTGGAATGCCATAAACCAGTCCTCGGAAGCTTGTTTCCGGTCCAGGGAAGACATGGCTTGGCAGTTTGGGCTGGACTGTTCCCATGAGGCACAGGGTCAGACTGATTTGCATATAGCCATGTCTGAACTGGGGTGGCAGAGTGGGCTAAAGAACGGTGATGGATTAAACCCAGATCTTTTGACTAGGTGTGAGTGTTTGATTGATTCAGATGCTCCGTCCATCAACACCCCCCTTTGTACTGCTTTTGGGCCGCCATAAGTGTGGCAGGGTGTGCTCAGACGTGAGTCCCTTGCTCACTTTGCCACTGGATTCAAGCAAGCCGGGCTGAAGACGGCTGGAATGCCAGAAACCGGTCCTCGGAAGCTTGTTTCCGGTCCAGGGAAGACATGGCTTGGCAGTTCGGGCTGGACTGTTCCCATGAGGCGCAGGGTCAGACTGATTTGCATATAGCCATGTCCGAACTGGGGTGGCAGAGTGGGCTAAAGAACGGTGATGGATTAAACCCAGATCTTTTGACTGGGTGTGAGTGTTTGATTGATTCAGATGCTCCGTCCATCACCACCCCCTGTTGTACCGCCTTTGGCCGCCATAAGTGTGGCAGGGTATGCTCAGACGTGAGTCCCTTGCTCACTTTGCCACTGGATTCAAGCAAGCCGTGCTGAAGACGGCTGGAATGCCAGAAACCAGTCCTCGGAAGCTTGTTTCCGGTCCAGGGAAGACATGGCTTGGCAGTTCGGACTGGACTGTTCCCATGAGGCCCAGGGTCAGACTGATTTGCATATAGCCATGTCTGAACTGGGGTGGCAGAGTGGGCTAAAGAACGGTGATGGATTAAACCCAGATCTTTTGACTGGGCGTGAGTGTTTGATTGATTCAGATGCTCCGTCCATCACCACCCCCTCTTGTACTGCTTTTAGCTGCCATAAGTGTGGCAGGGTATGCTCAGACGTGAGTCCCTTGCTCACGTTGCCACTGGATTCAAGCAAGCCGGGCTGAAGACGGCTGGAATGCCAGAAACCAGTCCTCGGAAGCTTGCTTCCGGTCCAGGGAAGACATGGCATGGCAGTTCGGGCTGGACTGTTCCCATGAGGCACAGGGTCAGACTGATTTGCATATAGACATGTCTGAACTGGGGTGGCAGAGTGGGCTAAAGAACAGTGATGGATTAAACCCAGATCTTTTGACTGGGTGTGAGTGTTTGATTGATTCAGATGCTCCGTCCATCACCACCCCCTGTTGTACCGCCTTTGGCCGCCATAAGTGTGGCAGGGTATGCTCAGACGTGAGTCCCTTGCTCACTTTGCCACTGTATTCAAGCAAGCCGTGCTGAAGACGGCTGGAATGCCAGAAACCAGTCCTCGGAAGCTTGTTTCCGGTCCAGGGAAGACATGGCTTGGCAGTTCGGACTGGACTGTTCCCATGAGGCCCAGGGTCAGACTGATTTGCATATAGCCATGTCTGAACTGGGGTGGCAGAGTGGGCTAAAGAACGGTGATGGATTAAACCCGGATCTTTTGACTGGGCGTGAGTGTTTGATTGATTCAGATGCTCCGTCCATCACCACCCCCTCTTGTACTGCTTTTGGCTGCCATAAGTGTGGCAGGGTATGCTCAGACGGGAGTCCCTTGCTCACTTTGCCACTGGATTCAAGCAAGCTGGGCTGGAGATGGCTGGAATGCCATAAACCAGTCCTCGGAAGCTTGTTTCCGGTCCAGGGAAGACATGGCTTGGCAGTTTGGGCTGGACTGTTCCCATGAGGCACAGGGTCAGACTGATTTGCATATAGCCATGTCTGAACTGGGGTGGCAGAGTGGGCTAAAGAACGGTGATGGATTAAACCCAGATCTTTTGACTAGGTGTGAGTGTTTGATTGATTCAGATGCTCCGTCCATCAACACCCCCCTTTGTACTGCTTTTGGGCCGCCATAAGTGTGGCAGGGTGTGCTCAGACGTGAGTCCCTTGCTCACTTTGCCACTGGATTCAAGCAAGCCGGGCTGAAGACGGCTGGAATGCCAGAAACCGGTCCTCGGAAGCTTGTTTCCGGTCCAGGGAAGACATGGCTTGGCAGTTCGGGCTGGACTGTTCCCATGAGGCGCAGGGTCAGACTGATTTGCATATAGCCATGTCCGAACTGGGGTGGCAGAGTGGGCTAAAGAACGGTGATGGATTAAACCCAGATCTTTTGACTGGGTGTGAGTGTTTGATTGATTCAGATGCTCCGTCCATCACCACCCCCTGTTGTACCGCCTTTGGCCGCCATAAGTGTGGCAGGGTATGCTCAGACGTGAGTCCCTTGCTCACTTTGCCACTGGATTCAAGCAAGCCGTGCTGAAGACGGCTGGAATGCCAGAAACCAGTCCTCGGAAGCTTGTTTCCGGTCCAGGGAAGACATGGCTTGGCAGTTCGGACTGGACTGTTCCCATGAGGCCCAGGGTCAGACTGATTTGCATATAGCCATGTCTGAACTGGGGTGGCAGAGTGGGCTAAAGAACGGTGATGGATTAAACCCAGATCTTTTGACTGGGCGTGAGTGTTTGATTGATTCAGATGCTCCGTCCATCACCACCCCCTCTTGTACTGCTTTTAGCTGCCATAAGTGTGGCAGGGTATGCTCAGACGTGAGTCCCTTGCTCACTTTGCCACTGGATTCAAGCAAGCCGGGCTGGAGATGGCTGGAATGCCATAAACCATTCCTCGGAAGCTTGTTTCCAGTCCAGGGAAGACATGGCTTGGCAGTTCGGGCTGGACTGGTCCATGAGGCACAGGGTCAGACTGATTTGCATATAGCCATGTCTGAACTGGGGTGGCAGAGTGGGCTAAAGAACGGTGATGGATTAAACCCAGATCTTTTGACTGGGTGAGAGTGTTTGATTGATTCAGATGCTCCGTCCATCACCACCCCCCTTTGTACTGCTTTTGGTCCCCATAAGTGTGGCAGGGTGTGCTCAGACGTGAGTCCCTTGCTCACTTTGCCACTGGATTCAAGCAAGCCGGGCTGAAGACGTCTGGAATGCCAGAAACCGGTCCTCAGAAGCTTGTTTCCGGTCCAGGGAAGACATGGCTTGGCAGTTCGGGCTGGACTGTTCCCATGAGGCACAGTGTCATGCTGATTTGCATATATCCATGTCTGAACTGGTGTGGCAGAGTAGGCTAAAGAACGGTGATGGATTAAACCCAGATCTTTTGACTGGGTGTGAATGTTTGATTGATTCAGATGCTCCGTCCATCACCACCCCCTTTTGTACCGCTTTTGGCCACCATAAGTGAGGCAGGGTATGCTCAGACGTGAGTCCCTTGCTCACTTTGCCACTGGATTCAAGCAAGCTGGGCTGAAGACGAGTGGAATGCCAGAAACCGGTCCTCGGAAGCTTGTTTCCGGTCCAGGGAAGACATGGCTTGACCTAGCAAACCTATACATTTTTGAAAAGTAGACACCCTGGGGAATCCAGGATGGGGTGACTTAACTGCCTTCCACCAGGTTCTGTTACCCAGAATCCCTTGCAAACCTAAGAAATTGTCCAAAAAAACAAATTTTTCCTATATTTATGTGGTGGAATGTTCTGGAATCTGCTTGGATCCACAAATTTCTACCCACTCCGTGTTCCCAAAAGTCTTCCGAGAAAAATGATACCCCACTTGCGTGGGTCGGCCTAGTGCCTTCCACAGGAAACCGCGCAACAAGCAACATGGTCACACCTCAGTTTCGCAGTGACAAATGACCCTTTTTTGGCAAAGTCCCTAGCTGTAGGATTTTAACCCTAGCTCTGCCGGCACCTAGGGAAACCTAGCAAAAGTATACATTTCTGAAAACTATAGACCCAGGGGAATCCAAGGTTGGGTGACTTGACTGCCTCCCACCAGGTTCTGCTACCCAGAATCCCCTGCAAACCTAAATATTTGACAAAAAAACACATTTTCTCCACATTTCTGTGGTAGAAAGTTCTGGAATCTGCGTGTATTCACAAATTACCTTCCACCCTGCATTCCCCAAAGTCTTCCGAGAAAAATGGTGCCCCACATGTGTGGGTTGGCCTAGTGCCTGCGACAGGAAACGGCGCCAAAATCAACTTGGTCACACCTCAAATTCGCAGTGAAAAATGACCCTTTTTTGGCAAAGTGCCTAGCTGTAGTTTTTGAACCGTAGCTCTGCTGGGCCTCAGGGAAACCTAGCAGACCTATACATTTTTGAAAACTAAACACCTAGGGGAATCCAGGATGGGGTGACTTGACTGCCTCCCACCAGGTTCTGTTACCCAGAATCCCTTGCAGACCTAAATATTTGGAAAAAAACCACATTTTCTCTGCATTTCTTTGGTGGAAAGTTCTGGAATCTGCGTGTATCCACAAATTTCCTTCCACCCTGCATTACCCAAAGTCTTCCAAGAAAAATGGCACCACACTTGTGAGGGGTGGCCTAGTGCCTGCGACAGGAAACGGCTCCAAACGCAACGTGGTCCACCTCAAATTCGCAGTGAAAAATGACCCTTTTTTGTCAAAGTGCCTAGCAGACGTGAGTCCCGTATTCACTTTGCCACTGGATTCAATCAAGCGGGGCTGAAGACTGCTGGAATGCCAGAAACCTGTCCTCGGAAGCTTGTTTCCGGTCCAGGGAAGACATGGCTTGGCAGTTCGGGCTGGACTGTTCCCATGAGGCACAGGGTCAGACTGATTTGCATATAGACATGTCTGAACTGGGGTGGCAGAGTGGGCTAAAGAACAGTGATGGATTAAACCCAGATCTTTTGACTGGGTGTGAGTGTTTGATTGATTCAGATGCTCCGTCCATCACCACCCCCTGTTGTACCGCCTTTGGCCGCCATAAGTGTGGCAGGGTATGCTCAGACGTGAGTCCCTTGCTCACTTTGCCACTGGATTCAAGCAAGCCGTGCTGAAGACGGCTGGAATGCCAGAAACCAGTCCTCGGAAGCTTGTTTCCGGTCCAGGGAAGACATGGCTTGGCAGTTCGGACTGGACTGTTCCCATGAGGCCCAGGGTCAGACTGATTTGCATATAGCCATGTCTGAACTGGGGTGGCAGAGTGGGCTAAAGAACGGTGATGGATTAAACCCAGATCTTTTGACTGGGCGTGAGTGTTTGATTGATTCAGATGCTCCGTCCATCACCACCCCCTCTTGTACTGCTTTTGGCTGCCATAAGTGTGGCAGGGTATGCTCAGACGGGAGTCCCTTGCTCACTTTGCCACTGGATTCAAGCAAGCTGGGCTGGAGATGGCTGGAATGCCATAAACCAGTCCTCGGAAGCTTATTTCTGGTCCAGGGAAGACATGGCTTGGCAGTTCGGGCTGGACTGTTCCCATGAGGCACAGGGTCAGACTGATTTGCATATAGCCATGTCTGAACTGGGGTGGCAGAGTGGGCTAAAGAACGGTGATGGATTAAACCCAGATCTTTTGACTGGGTGTGAGTGTTTGATTGATTCAGATGCTCCGTCCATCACCACCCCCTCTTGTACTGCTTTTGGCTGCCATAAGTGTGGCAGGGTATGCTCAGACGTGAGTCCCTTGCTCACTTTGCCACTGGATTCAAGCAAGCCGGGCTGGAGATGGCTGGAATGCCATAAACCATTCCTCGGAAGCTTGTTTCCAGTCCAGGGAAGACATGGCTTGGCAGTTCGGGCTGGACTGTTCCCATGAGGCACAGGGTCAGACTGATTTGCATATAGCCATGTCTGAACTGGGGTGGCAGAGTGGGCTAAAGAACGGTGATGGATTAAACCCAGATCTTTTGACTGGGTGTGAATGTTTGATTGATTCAGACGCTCCGTCCATCACCACCCCCCTTTGTACTGCTTTTGACCGCCATAAGTGTGGCAGGGTGTGCTCAGACGTGAGTCCCTTGCTCACTTTGCCACTGGATTCAAGCAAGCCGGGCTGAAGACGTCTGGAATGCCAGAAACCGGTCCTCAGAAGCTTGTTTCCGGTCCAGGGAAGACATGGCTTGGCAGTTCGGGCTGGACTGTTCCCATGAGGCACAGTGTCATGCTGATTTGCATATATCCATGTCTGAACTGGTGTGGCAGAGTAGGCTAAAGAACGGTGATGGATTAAACCCAGATCTTTTGACTGGGTGTGAATGTTTGATTGATTCAGACGCTCCGTCCATCACCACCCCCTTTTGTACCGCTTTTGGCCGCCATAAGTGAGGCAGGGTATGCTCAGACGTGAGTCCCTTGCTCACTTTGCCACTGGATTCAAGCAAGCCGGGCTGAAGACGATTGGAATGCCAGAAACCGGTCCTCGGAAGCTTGTTTCCGGTCCAAGGAAGACATGGCTTGGCAGTTCGGGCTGGACTGTTCCCATGAGGCACAGGGTCAGACTGATTTGCATATAGCCATGTCTGAACTGGTGTGGCAGAGTGGGCTAAAGAACGGTGATGGATTAAACCCAGATCTTTTGACTGGGTGTGAATGTTTGATTGATTCAGATGCTCCGTCCATCACCACCCCCTTTTGTACCACTTTTGGCTGCCATAAGTGAGGCAGGGTATGCTCAGACGTGAGTCCCTTGCTCACTTTGCCACTGGATTCAAGCAAGCCGGGCTGAAGACGGCTGGAATGCCAGAAACCGGTCCTCAGAAGCTTGTTTCCTTCCAGGGAAGACATGGCTTGGCAGTTTGGGCTGGACTGTTCCCATGAGGCACAGGGTCAGACTGATTTGCATATAGCCATGTCTGAACTGGGTTGGCAGAGTGGGCTAAAGAACGGTGATGGATTAAACCCAGATCTTTTGACTGGGCGTGAGTGTTTGATTGATTCAGATGCTCCGTCCATCACCACCCCCTCTTGTACTGTTTTTGGCTGCCATAAGTGTGGCAGGGTATGCTCAGACGTGAGTCCCTTGCTCACTTTGCCACTGGATTCAAGCAAGCCAGGCTGAAGACGGCTGGAATGCCATAAACCAGTCCTCTGAAGCTTGTTTCCGGTCCAGGGAAGACATGGCTTGGCAGTTCGGGCTGGACTGTTCCAATGAGGCACAGGGTCAGACTGATTTGCATATAGCCATGTCTGAACTGGGGTGGCAGAGTGGGCTAAAGAACGGTGATGGATTAAACCCAGATCTTTTGACTGGGTGTGAGTGTTTGATTGATTCAGATGCTCCGTCCATCACCACCCCCCTTTGTACTGCTTTTGGCCGCCATAAGTGTGGCAGGGTGTGCTCAGACGTGAGTTCCTTGCTCACTTTGCCACTCGATTCAAGCAAGCCGGGCGGAAGACGGCTGGAATGCCAGAAACCGGTCCTCGGAAGCTTGTTTCCGGTCCAGGGAAGACATGGCTTGGCAGTTCGGGCTGGACTGTTCCCATGAGGCACATGGTCAGACTGATTTGCATATAGCCATGTCTGATCTGGGGTGGCGGTGTGGGCTAAAGAACGGTGATGGATTAAACCCAGATCTTTTGACTGGGTGTGAGTGTTTGATTGATTCAGATGCTCCGTCCATCACCACCCCCTTTTGTACCATGTTATATCTTTCAGGCAGAGAGCCTTTCACTTCTGTGAATGTACAATGCTGAGATGTTGTAAGCTGTGTGGAATAAGGGTCTTGGTCAGAGTTGGGAGACTTGTGCATTGTTTGTCATCAAACGTCTTGTTTATGCCAGGGGTTGTATGTACACAAGAATGTGTCAGAGTGTGGCCTGCTCCTTTAAGGATGTGGACCACACTCAGCCATCTCATTGAGGTGGACTGCACCATGTTAATATGTTAGGCTATGCTATTCATTATGCACTGTCACTTGCCTTGTCAGTGTGGCTCTCAGACATGCAGCTTTGCATGTTACTTCACATGTGCATGTGTTTTGTGCAAGATTAATTATGTGTGAGGATGGCAACCTTTAGGCACATTAGCAATTAGAGCCTACTTGCTGTTTAACCCCTTCGCTGCTAGGCCTTTTCCCCTCCTGTGCTAAGCCTTTTTCTGGCTATTTGGGGTAGTGCACGCTTAGGCCCCTGTAACTTTTTGACCACATATGGTATCCGCGCCAATTTTGCATCCTTTTTTTCCAAAGTCATGGGGATTGTAAAGGTACCCAGGGTTTGTGGATTGCCTTGTAGGGGTCCCAGAAATCATGCAAAATACAGTCAAATTTTTTTTTCAGAAAAATTGGAAAAACGGGCTGCAAATGAAAGCCTCTGAATTTTTCCCTGCAAATGTTATCAAAAAAGGGGTTGTGGAGCTGAAATCACAATTTCTCCAGCTTTTAGGGAATGACAGTCTTTTGTCAGAGAACCAACATTTTTCACACAGTTTTGGCATTTTTCTGGGACATAGCCTACTTTTGCTACTTTTAGTGCTTTCAACCTCCTTCCAGTTAATGGTAAAAATGAGTATGAAAGCAATAATGAGTCCTGAAAATGTATACATTTCAGAAAAGAAAACAACATTGTGAATTCAGAAGAGGGTCATTTGTCTAAATCCATGAAGGTTTCTTTATAGAAACTAACAGTTAAATATTGGAAAAATTGATAATTAGTTGAAAAAAACAGCCTTTTGTCTCAACGTTTTCCCCTGTAACCTCTTGTAATTATGACAGCTGTTTGAAAGCAATATACTGTTACATCCGCTGGACCTTCCTGGTTGTGGGGATATATAGGACTTGTAGGTTCACCAAGAACCCGACGAACCCAGAGCACAAAAATGAGCAGCAACTCGCAATGGTATTTTATTATGTACCGGGTATAGAGCTATTATTCTGGGAAAATGTATACATGGAAAAATCGGTATGAAAGACAACTATGTATTTCTGAATTGGGTACAAATTATAGATTTTAGAAACAGTATATATTTGCACATTTTCAAAATTGGGAATACTCATACTAGCATGAGAATAATGGGTTATTTTTCAAAATTACTTCTTTTTTACACAATGTCTTTCATTTGGAAGGGAGAAATGCATGAAAGCTCAATAGGTAATAACAGTTGATTTACAAATATGAATTACCCTAAGTCTCCAGATAAAAACGGTACCTCACTTGTGTGGGTATGCTTTGTGCCTGCGACAGGAAACGGCGCAATAAGCAATGTGGTCACACCTCAATTTTGCTTTGAAAATTGACCATTTTTTGGCAAAATGTCTAGCTGCAGTTTTTGCACCCTAGCTCTGCCAGCATCTTGGGAAACCTAGCAAACCTATACATTTCTGAAAAGTAGACACCCTGGGGAATCCAGGAAGGGGTGACTTAACTGCCTTCCACCAGGTTCTGTTACCCAGAATCGCTTGCAAACCTAAGAAATTGTCCAAAAAAACACGTTTTTCCTACATTTATGTGGTGGAATGTTCTGGAATCTGCTTGGATCCACAAATTTCTACCCACTCCGTGTTCCCAAAAGTCTTCCAAGAAGAATGATACCCCACTTGCGTGGGTCGGCCTAGTGCCTTCCACAGGAAACCGCGCAACAAGCAACATGGTCACACCTCAGTTTCGCAGTGACAAATGACCCTTTTTTGGCAAAGTCCCTAGCTGTAGTTTTTTAACCCTAGCTCTGCCGGCACCTAGGGAAACCTAGCAAAAGTATACATTTCTGAAAACTATAGACCCAGGGAAATCCAAGGTTGGGTGACTTGACTGACTCCCACCAGGTTCTGTTACCCAGAATCCCTTGCAAACCTAAATATTTGACAAAAAAACACATTTTCGCCACATTTCTGTGGTGGAAAGTTCTGGAATCTGCGTGTATTCACAAATTACCTTCCACCCTGCATTCCCCAAAGTCTTCCGAGAAAAATGGTACCCCACTTGTGTGGGTTGTCCTAGTGCCTGCGACAGGAAACGGCGCCAAAAGCAACGTGGTCACACCTCAAATTCGCAGTGAAAAATGACCCTTTTTTGGCAAAGTGCCTAGCTGTAGTTTTTGAACCATAGCTCTGCTGGGCCTCAGGGAAACCTAGCAGACCTATACATTTTTGAAAACTAAACACCTAGGGGAATCCAGGATGGGGTGACTTGACTGCCTCCCTCCAGGTTCTGTTACCCAGAATCCCTTGCAGACCTAAATATTTGGAAAAAAACACATTTTCTCTGCATTTCTTTGGTGGAAAGTTCTGGAATCTGCGTGTACCCACAAATTTCCTTCCACTCTGCTTTCCCCAAAGTCTTCCAAAAAAAATGGCACCACACTTGTGAGGGGTGGCCTAGTGCCTGCGACAGGAAATGGCTCCAAACGCAACGTGGTCCACCTCAAATTCGCAGTGAAAAATGACCTTTTTTTTGTCAAAGTGCCTAGCTGTAGTTTTTTAACCCTAGCTCCCCCGGCACTCAGGGAAACCTAGAAATCCTATACATTTTTGAAAACTAAACACCTAGGGGAATCCAGGATGGGGAGACTTGACTGCCTCCCACCAGGTTCTGTTACCCAGAATCCCTTGCAAACCTAAATGATTGAAAAACAAAACACATTTTCTCCACATTTCTGTGTTGGAAAGTTCTGGAATCTGCATGTATCAACAAATTTCCTACCACCCTGCGTTTCCCAAAGTCTTCCAAGAAAAATGGTACCCCACTTGCGTGGGTCGGCCTAGTGCCTTCCACAGGAAACCGCGCAAAAAGCAACATGGTCACACCTCAGTTTCGCAGTGACAAATGACCCTTTTTTGGCAAAGTCCCTAGCTGTAGTTTTTTAACCCTAGCTGCAGGCACCTAGGGAAACCTAGCAAAAATATACATTTCTGAAAACTATAGACCCAGGGGAATCCAAGGTTGGGTGACTTGACTTCCTCCCACCAGCTTCTGTTACCCAGAATCCCTTGCAAACCTAAATATTTGACAAAAAAACACATTTTCTCCACATTTCTGTGGTAGAAAGTTCTGGAATCTGCGTGTATTCACAAATTACCTTCCACCCTGCATTCCCCAAAGTCTTCCGAGAAAAATGGTACCCCACTTGTGTGGGTTGGCCTAGTGCCTGCGACAGGAAACAGCGCCAAAAGCAACGTGGTCACACCTCAAATTCGCAGTGAAAAACGACCCTTTTTTGGCAAAGTGCCTAGCTGTAGTTTTTGAAACGTAGCTCTGCTGGGCCTCAGGGAAACCTAGCAGACCTATACATTTTTGAAAACTAAACACCTAGGGGAATCCAGGATGGGGTGACTTGACTGCCTCCCACCAGGTTCTGTTACCCAGAATCCCTTGCAGACCTAAATATTTGGAAAAAAAACAAATTTTCTCTGCATTTCTTTGGTGGAAAGTTCTGGAATCTGCGTGTATCCACAAATTTCCTTCCACCCTGCATTCCCCAAAGTCTTCCAAGAAAAATGGCACCACACTTGTGAGGGGTGGCCTACTGCCTGCGACAGGAAACGGCTCCAAACGCAACGTGGTCCACCTCAAATTCCCAGTGAAAAATGACCCTTTTTTGTCAAAGTGCCTAGCTTTACTTTTTTAACCCTAGCTCCCCCGGCACTCAGGGAAACCTAGCAATCCTATAAATTTTTGAAAACTAAACACCTAGGGGAATCCAGGATGGGGAGACTTGACTGCCTCCCACCAGGTTCTGTTACCCAGAATCCCTTGCAAACCTAAATGATTGAAAACCAAAACACATTTTCTCCACATTTCTGTGTTGGAAAGTTCTGGAATCTGCATGTATCAACAAATTTCCTTCCACCCTGCGTTTCCCAAAGTCTTCCAAGAAAAATGGTACCCCACTTGTATGGGTCCGCCTAGTGCCTGCGACAGGAAATGGCGCAAAACGCAACGTGGTCACACTTCAATTTTGTAGTGAAAAATGACCCTTTTTTGGCAAAGTGCCCAGCTGTTATTTTTTAACACTAGCTCTGCCGGCACCTAGGGAAACCTAGCAAAACTATACATTTTTGAAAACTAGACACCCAGGGGAATCTAGGATGGGTTGACTTGACTGCCTCCCACTAGGTTCTGTCACCCAGAATCCCTTGCAAACCTAAACAATTGTTGAAAAAAACAAATTTTCCCCTAATTTCTGTGGCGGAAAGTTCTGGAATCTGCGTGGATCAACAAATTTCCTTCCACCCTCCATTTCCCAAAGTCATCCAAGAAAAATGGTACCCCACTTGTGTGTGTCGTCCTAGTGCCTGCAACAGGAAATGGCGCAAAACGCAACGGGGTCACACTTCAATTTAGTAGTGAAAAATGACCCTTTTTTGGAAAAGTGCCTAGCAGTAGTTTTTTAACCCTAGCCCCCCCGGCACTCAGGGAAACCTAGAAATCCTATACATTTTTGAAAACTAAACACTTAGGGGAATCCAGGATGGGGAGACTTGACTGCCTCCCACCAGGTTCTGTTACCCAGAATCCCTTGCAAACCTAAATGATTTAAAAACAAAACACATTTTCTCCACATTTCTGTGTTGGAAAGTTCTGGAATCTGCATGTATCAACAAATTTCCTACCACCCTGCGTTTCCCAAAGTCTTCCAAGAAAAATGGTACCCCACTTGCGTGGGTCGGCCTAGTGCCTTCCACAGGAAACCGCGCAAAAAGCAACATGGTCACACCTCAGTTTCGCAGTGACAAATGACCCTTTTTTGGCAAAGTCCCTAGCTGTAGTTTTTTAACCCTAGCTGCAGGCACCTAGGGAAACCTAGCAAAAATATACATTTCTGAAAACTATAGACCCAGGGGAATCCAAGGTTGGGTGACTTGACTTCCTCCCACCAGCTTCTGTTACCCAGAATCCCTTGCAAACCTAAATATTTGACAAAAAAACACATTTTCTCCACATTTCTGTGGTAGAAAGTTCTGGAATCTGCGTGTATTCACAAATTACCTTCCAGCCTGCATTCCCCAAAGTCTTCCGAGAAAAATGGTACCCCACTTGTGTGGGTTGGCCTAGTGCCTGCGACAGGAAAAAGCGCCAAAAGCAACGTGGTCACACCTCAAATTCGCAGTGAAAAACGATCCTTTTTTGGCAAAGTGCCTAGCTGTAGTTTTTGAACCGTAGCTCTGCTGGGCCTCAGGGAAACCTAGCAGACCTATACATTTTTGAAAACTAAACACCTAGGGGAATCCAGGATGGGGTGACTTGACTGCCTCCCACCAGGTTCTGTTACCCAGAATCCCTTGCAGACCTAAATATTTGGAAAAAAAACAAATTTTCTCTGCATTTCTTTGGTGGAAAGTTCTGGAATCTGCGTGTATCCACAAATTTCCTTCCACCCTGCATTACCCAAAGTCTTCCAAGAAAAATGGCACCACAATTGTGAGGGGTGGCCTAGTGCCTGCGACAGGAAACGGCTCCAAACACAACGTGGTCCACCTCAAATTCACAGTGAAAAATGACCCTTTTTTGTCAAAGTGCCTAGCTTTACTTTTTTAACCCTAGCTCCCCCGGCACTCAGGGAAACCTAGCAATCCTATAAATTTTTGAAAACTAAACACCTAGGGGAATACAGGATGGGGAGACTTGACTGCCTCCCACCAGGTTCTGTTACCCAGAATCCCTTGCAAACCTAAATGATTGAAAACCAAAACACATTTTCTCCACATTTCTGTGTTGGAAAGTTCTGGAATCTGCATGTATCAACAAATTTCCTTCCACCCTGCGTTTCCCAAAGTCTTCCAAGAAAAATGGTACCCCACTTGTATGGGTTCGCCTAGTGCCTGCGACAGGAAATGGCGCAAAACGCAACGTGGTCACACTTCAATTTTGTAGTGAAAAATGACCCTTTTTTGGCAAAGTGCCCAGCTGTTGTTTTTTAACCCTAGCTCTGCCGGCACCTAGGGAAACCTAGCAAAACTATACATTTTTGAAAACTAGACACCCAGGGGAATCTAGGATGGGTTGACTTGACTGCCTCCCACTAGGTTCTGTCACCCAGAATCCCTTGCAAACCTAAACAATTGTTGAAAAAAACTAATTTTCCCCTAATTTCTGTGGCGGAAAGTTCTGGAATCTGCGTGGATCAACAAATTTCCTTCCACCCTCCATTTCCCAAAGTCATCCAAGAAAAATGGTACCCCACTTGTGTGTGTCGTCCTAGTGCCTGCAACAGGAAATGGCGCAAAACGCAACGTGGTCACACTTCAATTTAGTAGTGAAAAATGACCCTTTTTTGGAAAAGTTCCTAGCAGTAGTTTTTTAACCCTAGCCCCCCCGGCACTCAGGGAAACCTAGAAATCCTATACATTTTTGAAAACTAAACACCTAGGGGAATCCAGGTTGGGGAGACTTGACTGCCTCCCACCAGGTTCTGTTACCCAGAATCCCTTGCAAACCTAAATGATTTAAAAACAAAACACATTTTCTCCACATTTCTGTGTTGGAAAGTTCTGGAATCTGCATGTATCAACAAATTTCCTACTACCCTGCGTTTCCCAAAGTCTTCCAAGAAAAATGGTACCCCACTTGCGTGGGTCGGCCTAGTGCCTTCCACAGGAAACCGCGCAAAAAGCAACATGGTCACCCCTCAGTTTCGCAGTGACAAATGACCCTTTTTTGGCAAAGTCCCTAGCTGTAGTTTTTTAACCCTAGCTGCAGGCACCTAGGGAAACCTAGCAAAAATATACATTTCTGAAAACTATAGACCCAGGGGAATCCAAGGTTGGGTGACTTGACTTCCTCCCACCAGCTTCTGTTACCCAGAATCCCTTGCAACCTAAATTATTTGACAAAAAAACACATTTTCTCCACATTTCTGTGGTAGAAAGTTCTGGAATCTGCGTGTATTCACAAATTACCTTCCACCCTGCATTCCCCAAAGTCTTCCGAGAAAAATGGTACCCCACTTGTGTGGGTTGGCCTAGTGCCTGCGACAGGAAACAGCGCCAAAAGCAACGTGGTCACACCTCAAATTCGCAGTGAAAAACGATCCTTTTTTGGCAAAGTGCCTAGCTGTAGTTTTTGAACCGTAGCTCTGTGGGCCTCAGGGAAACCTAGCAGACCTATACATTTTTGAAAACTAAACACCTAGGGGAATCCAGGATGGGGTGACTTGACTGCCTCCCACCAGGTTCTGTTACCCAGAATCCCTTGCAGACCTAAATATTTGGAAAAAAAACAAATTTTCTCTGCATTTCTTTGGTGGAAAGTTCTGGAATCTGCGTGTATCCACAAATTTCCTTCCACCCTGCATTACCCAAAGTCTTCCAAGAAAAATGGCACCACAATTGTGAGGGGTGGCCTAGTGCCTGCGACAGGAAACGGCTCCAAACGCAACGTGGTCCACCTCAAATTCGCAGTGAAAAATGACCCTTTTTTGTCAAAGTGCCTAGCAGTAGTTTTTTAACCCTAGCCCCCCCGGCACTCAGGGAAACCTAGAAATCCTATACATTTTTGAAAACTAAACACCTAGGGGAATCCAGGATGGGGAGACTTGACTGCCTCCCACCAGGTTCTGTTACCCAGAATCCCTTGCAAACCTAAATGATTGAAAAACAAAACACATTTTCTCCACATTTCTGTGTTGGAAAGTTCTGGAATCTGCATGTATCAACAAATTTCCTACCACCCTGCGTTTCCCAAAGTCTTCCAAGAAAAATGGTACCCCACTTGCGTGGGTCGGCCTAGTGCCTTCCACAGGAAACCGCGCAAAAAGCAACATGGTCACACCTCAGTTTCGCAGTGACAAATGACCCTTTTTTGGCAAAGTCCCTAGCTGTAGTTTTTTAACCCTAGCTGCAGGCACCTAGGGAAACCTAGCAAAAATATACATTTCTGAAAACTATAGACCCAGGGGAATCCAAGGTTGGGTGACTTGACTTCCTCCCACCAGCTTCTGTTACCCAGAATCCCTTGCAAACCTAAATATTTGACAAAAAAACACATTTTCTCCACATTTCTGTGGTAGAAAGTTCTGGAATCTGCGTGTATTCACAAATTACCTTCCACCCTGCATTCCCCAAAGTCTTCCGAGAAAAATGGTACCCCACTTGTGTGGGTTGGCCTAGTGCCTGCGACAGGAAACAGCGCCAAAAGCAACGTGGTCACACCTCAAATTCGCAGTGAAAAACGACCCTTTTTTGGCAAAGTGCCTAGCTGTAGTTTTTGAACCGTAGCTCTGCTGGGCCTCAGGGAAACCTAGCAGACCTATACATTTTTGAAAACTAAACACCTAGGGGAATCCAGGATGGGGTGACTTGACTGCCTCCCACCAGGTTCTGTTACCCAGAATCCCTTGCAGACCTAAATATTTGGAAAAAAAACAAATTTTCTCTGCATTTCTTTGGTGGAAAGTTCTGGAATCTGCGTGTATCCACAAATTTCCTTCCACCCTGCATTCCCCAAAGTCTTCCAAGAAAAATGGCACCACACTTGTGAGGGGTGGCCTAGTGCCTGCGACAGGAAACGGCTCCAAACGCAACGTGGTCCACCTCAAATTCGCAGTGAAAAATGACCCTTTTTTGTCAAAGTGCCTAGCTTTACTTTTTTAACCCTAGCTCCCCCGGCACTCAGGGAAACCTAGCAATCCTATACATTTTTGAAAACTAAACACCTAGGGGAATCCAGGATGGGGAGACTTGACTGCCTCCCACCAGGTTCTGTTACCCAGAATCCCTTGCAAACCTAAATGATTGAAAACCAAAACACATTTTCTCCACATTTCTGTGTTGGAAAGTTCTGGAATCTGCATGTATCAACAAATTTCCTTCCACCCTGCGTTTCCCAAAGTCTTCCAAGAAAAATGGTACCCCACTTGTATGGGTCCGCCTAGTGCCTGCGACAGGAAATGGCGCAAAACGCAACGTGGTCACACTTCAATTTTGTAGTGAAAAATGACCCTTTTTTGGCAAAGTGCCCAGCTGTTGTTTTTTAACCCTAGCTCTGCCGGCACCTAGGGAAACCTAGCAAAACTATACATTTTTGAAAACTAGACACCCAGGGGAATCTAGGATGGGTTGACTTGACTGCCTCCCACTAGGTTCTGTCACCCAGAATCCCTTGCAAACCTAAACAATTGTTGAAAAAAACAAATTTTCCCCTAATTTCTGTGGCGGAAAGTTCTGGAATCTGCGTGGATCAACAAATTTCCTTCCACCCTCCATTTCCCAAAGTCATCCAAGAAAAATGGTACCCCACTTGTGTGTGTCGTCCTAGTGCCTGCGACAGGAAACTGCGCCAAACCACAGTCTGGTCACACCTCAATTTCTCAATAAAAAATGACCCATTTTTGTCAAAGTGCCTAGCTGTATTTTTTAACCCTATCTCTGCCGTCACCTAGGAAACCTAGCAAACCTTTAAATTTTTGAAAACTAGACACCCAGGGGAATCCAGGATGGGGTGACTTGACTGCCTCCCACCAGGCTCTGTTACCCAAAATCCCTTGTAAACCTAAAAAATTGTCAAGAAAACACATGTTACCCACATTTCTGTGGTGGAAAGTTCTGGAATCTGCTTGGATCCACAAATTTCTACCCGAACCTGCGTTCCCCAAAGTCTTCCGAGAAAAATGATACCCCACTTGTGGGGGTCGGCCTAGTGCCTGCAACAGGAAACTGCGCCAAACGCAACGTAGTCACACTTCAATTTTGTAGTGAAAAATTTCCCTTTTTTGGCAAAGTACCTAGCTGTCATTTTTTAACCCTAGCTCTGCGGCACCCAGGGAAACCTAGCAAAACTATACATTTTTTTAAACTAGACACACAGGGAAATGCAGGATGCATTGACTTCACTGCCTCCCACAGGGTTCTATTACCCAGAATCTCTTGCAAACCTAAAAGATTGTCAAGAAAACACATTTCTGCGGTGGAAAGTTCTGGAATCTGTGTGGATTAACACATTTCCTTCCACCCTGCGTTTCCCAAAGTCTTCCTAGAAAAATGTTACCCCACTTGTGTGGGTCGGCCTATCCCTTGAGACAGGAAACGGCACCAAAAGCAACATGGTCACACTTCAATTTTGTAGTGAAAAATTACCCTTTTTTGGCAAAGTGCCTAGCTGTAGTTTTTTAACCCTAGCTCTTCCGGCACCTAGGGAAACCCACCAAACTCACACATTTCTGAAAAGTAGACCCCCAACGTGTCCTTACCCAGAATCCCTTGCAAACCTCAATTTTAGCTGAAAAAAATTGTTTTTTCACACATTTTTGTGTGGGAATATGTGGCATCATTGGGCTCACACAAATGTCCTACCACTGAACGTTCCCACACGAAAATGTGTGAAAAACTGATTTTTTATTAGCTACAATTGAGGTTTGCAAGGGATTCTGGGTAAAGGAACTTTGGGGGCTCCATGCAAGCCATACCTCCTTGAAAGCTCCCAGGTGTCTACTTTTCAGAAGTGTGTGGGTTTAGTAGGTTTCCGTAGATGGCAGTCGAGCACGGGACCAAAAACCCAGGTGACCGCCCTTGCAAAACCCAATTGTTTTGACATAATTATGTGTTCATTTCTGCAGTGTGAGATTTTTGGCACAATATTACATGGAGATTGTGACAGACATTTTTAAGTTTGCAGGACATTGCAGACAAGAAAGACATCACCATGTACTACCATGGGTTAACAATAATATCTACATTTGTAGGTTATTCATTGATGGAATGTACACCTTGACAGAGAGACTCAAAAGACAAACATTTCAGTACAGCTATCTATTCCTCAAACACACACACATACTGGTTGGGTTTGGCACAAGGGTGAGTGATGGTTCAGTACATAAAATTTTATTAACAAGAGATTTCAAAAAAATGAAATGCACTGTCAATAATTAAATGCATTTAAACCGAACCAGTGACTCGCAACTCATGAGCTGTAAAAGCCACGGCAAGGCACCAATCACTTTACAGGCCATTCACGCATCTTTCATGCCTGATACACACAAGACCATTCACACCACCAGGCACAAAACCAACACATTACAACATTCACAAAAAAGGGACAAGGTACACTCTGCTTCAGAAAGAAAAAAAGACAAATATTACTGCACAGCCATCGAATCCTCAAGCACGCACACATACTGGTTGGATTTGGCAGGAGGGTGAGTGATGATTCAGTATGTATGTTTGCTGGAGGTGGTGGCAGCACCTCGATATTTCGCTTAGTGAAGGCGAGCAGATTGCGAGGGTTCTCCTCTGCTCTCTTCTGGTTCCCACTGAATTACCGAGTCATTCTTAAGATTACCTGCATTCGATTTTATGAATTGTGTGTAATAACTTCTGTGCTTTTTAAAAAACTTTTAATACTGTTACCTCTTATAGCGCTTGAGATTTGGTCCCCCTGTGCCCCGTTCCACCGCGGCTCCCTGGTGCCGATTGATGTGGAGGGCTAGACGGGCGCCATCTTGAGTCAGGCTCGGACCCGGCTGGACCCGAGTTAGCGGTCCAGTGGAGGGAGGGGCTGTGGCTACAAATAAACATGCACTTCAAGACGCGCAGCGGCCACGCGCAGCGGGCGCGCCGTCTGCGCACAGAAGGAGGGCCCGTCTGTGCCCGTCCGTGCCTCGGACGGGCCCAGGGCCAACCACTTTGCCAACGCTCCTCGGCGACCCTATAACAATCCCATGCGGTACTCACGCGGGTACCTCATGACGCTGAAAGCCAGATCCTGCTTGTGCAATGCCACATGGGAAGTGGCAAACAGTGCATCCCAGGTCTGCCAGGTGTGTAATTTTCGTTTTCAGCCTACTCTTAACTATTTGCCTCTTCGTCCCGCTGACTCTTCACTGGTTCAAGCTGGTTTGATTAATGCTAGGTCATTGGTCAAACATGCAGCAGATATTTTTGAGCTGCTGAGTGAAAATCAGCTGGATTTACTTTTTATAACGGAAACCTGGCTCAATGAAACCTGTGCCCCCTCTGTTGAACTTGCCATTCCACGCGGTTTTAAATTTTTTAGATCTGATCGCCCTCTAGGTAGAGGTGGCGGGACTGCAGTTGTCTTTAGAGGACAGTGGACTTTTTCTTACGACTCCCAAGAACAACTGGCTGAAGCCGAGATGCTCCACTTTTCTCTAATATTCAACGCTCACTCCTCCATAGGTGGCACGCTGGTATACCGCCCTCCAGGCTACGTTGGTAATTTTGTGCAGGTCTTAGAAGAGATAATAGTCCCTCGGATTTTACGTCACTTCCGGTATCTCCTTCTGGGGGACTTCAATATTCATGTTGATAGTTCGGACCTGCCAGAGGCGGCTCGCCTTGCAGAAGCTCTCTCTATGGCCCAGCTAAGACAATGGGTGGCTGCTCCAACCCATCTAGGAGGTCATATTCTGGATCTGGTATGCTCGAATTTTGACATCACTATGGCCCATCCTGAGCCAGTAATCTGGTCGGACCATAAGCTTATCAGATTCTCCTGGCCTCTACTGACTTCTGCTGTGATTCATCCCCAAACCGCCCATACACAGAAGATTAACTTAAATACCCTTTCTGATGGCCTTGCTGCTTCTCGCCCTTTGCTTCCTCCTGATATTGAGGCTGCAGCCAGCGCATTTAATTCATGGGTGGAATGCGCGACTGTTGCATCAATCAATAGCAGCCGGGTCTGCAGACTCCGTTCTACCCCCTCCAAACCCTGGTTTTCTCATGCCCTCCGCGACCTCAAATCAGGCTGTAAAAAGCTAGAGAGGTTGTGGAGACAAGCCTATCTTCCCGAGGTGAAAAAGGATCTGCGGGCTGCGCAAAAAAAGTATTATGCAGCCATCAGATCTGCCAAACGTAGCTACTATGCTGGACGTATTAACAAAGCGAACAACAATAGTAAGGAAATCTTTACGATTGTAAAAAGTTTTGTATCTCCCTGTGCGTCACAACCTCTGCTACCTGCATCAAAGGAATGGTGTGAAGAACTATCTGAGTTTTTTATTGAAAAAATTGTTAAAATTCAGGTGGAGCTGCAAAATGTTTGTAATGGCCCCACATCGTCTTTAACTACTCTGCTTCCTTCAATTCCTCCACGCACTGAGCAACTGGCTAAATTCACCCCACAACTAAATTCTGACATCATTGCTATTGTTGCTGCTTTAAAATCAGGATCTCCTTCTGACCCTTGCCCGGCTAGAGTATTTGCGGGTTTAGCGGAAACAGTGGGAAATGAGGTAACCCAGATCATCAACCTCTCGCTTCTTACGGCTACTGTCCCCGCCTGCTGGAAGCAAGCAAAATTGCTCCCATTGTTAAAAAAAAAATGGATTAGATCCGGCCACTCCGTCCAATTTCCGGCCAATATCTTTGCTCCCAGCTCTTGCAAAAATCTGCGAAAAGATTGTTTTCAATCAGCTGGATAAATTTGTTGAATCGACAGAGGCCCTACATCCAGCTCAGTCTGGTTTCAGGGCCGCCTATAGTACCGAGACGGCCTTAGTCGAAATATCGGAGGCTATTCGGGAGTGTCTTGACGAAGGTGGCAGAGCGGCTCTGATCCTACTAGACCTCTCTGCTGCCTTCGATACGGTGCCTCACTCCCTTTTACTCGCCAGACTAGCCGACATTGGTGTTATTGGCCCCGCATTTGACTGGCTGACTTCATTTTTAAATAACCGCACACAACAAATTTGGCTGCCTCCATTTGCCTCTACCCCTAAATTACTTTCTACTGGTGTTCCACAGGGGTCCACTTTAAGCCCTTTACTTTTTAACATTTACCTTACCCCTTTGATTTACCTTGCTGAACAGTTGGGGGCAAAAATTATGGCGTACGCCGACGACACACAACTTTTGTTTACCTGGTCTAAAGATAATTTAGATACGTCGGTGGCCCAACTTTGTTTGTCCTCTGTTTTTCAATGGTTAGCACATGCCCAGCTAAAATGTAATGAAAGTAAATCCGAGATCCTGCTGTATGGCTCTTTTCCTGAGGACTTTAGTGAGCGTCTCTGGCCTGCTGACCTACCCCCACCAAAAGCCACATCTGGCCCGGTGAAAAACTTAGGGGTTTGGTTCGGTAAGAACCTTAAGTTTGAGGACCACTTAAAGAAACTCACTGGGGTCTGTTTTTCTACCCTAAAAACTTTACGTAGGTTCTTCCCTTTCCTACCGAAAGAAGCTAAAGAGACTGTCATTCGTGCCTTAGTACTCTCTAGGCTGGATTACGCGAATGGACTGTTCTGTGGATTGCCAGCATACCTGATTCACCGTCTTCAGGTCATTCAGAACACCGCTGCCAGACTCCTGTTTAATGTCCCTAGGCGTTCCAGCGCTCGTCCTCTGCTATGTGCTCTCCACTGGCTTCCAGTTGCCCACAGGATTTTGTTTAAAATTTTAGTGCTTGCTTACCGAGCTATCCATCAAACTGGCCCTGTCTACCTGAGGAAAAGATTTTGTTTGTATGTCCCTAATCGCCCCCTGCGATCGGCCAACCTGTGCCAAATGTCCGTTCCCAAATTCAAATATTGCAGACTTGGCGGCCAATCAATCTCAGTGAGAGCAGCAAAATCCTGGAATGCTCTTCCCCTCCACTTAAAAACTGCATCGACTCTTAGTGCTTTTAAGAAAGGACTAAAAACTCACCTTTTGAATATTATAGTCTAATTTTTTCTATTTCTGTTTCCCGATATTTGTCCTCTCCCATACTGCCTAGCCTTCAACGCGCCAGGATACTATTTTTTTAGTAATAGAGCGCGCTATAAAAGCCTTTAATAATAATAATAATAATAATGTACAATTGTACTAGCAAGTCATTTCACAAAAATGAAATGCACTGTTAATAATTCAAAGGATGAGAAACAGAACCATTGACTCACAGCTCGTGAGCTGTAAAGCCACATCAAGGCACCAACCTCTTTACAGGCCCATTCATACACCGTTCATACGTGTGACACATACAAAACCTTCACACCGCCAGCCGTGGGCCCATCACATTACAACACTCACACCAGCAGACAGCGCCATTAAAGGGCCCATCACTTTCACATGTCCACAATTCTGACACAGCAACTACACAAAGTGATGGACTGCATGGAGTGGCGCTCAGCTAGCAGTGTGTGTAGTGACCAACAGAAAGTAACTACTCACACACCGCCAGCCGAGCGCCAGTACACCCACACCGCCATCCACGCACCAGTCCACACACACCCCCAGCCAAGCACTAATGCACACATACCGCCAGTCAAGCACCAATCCTTGTACTCCGCCTGCCAAGCGCCAGTCCACGCACACCACCAGCCAAGCACCAATCCTTGCACTCCACCAGCCAAGCGCCAGTCCACGCACACCGCCAGCCAAGCACCAATCCTTGCACTCCGCCAGCCAAGCGCTAGTCCACGCACACCGCCAGCCAAGCGCC
Organism: Lissotriton vulgaris; assembly: GCF_964263255.1. Taxonomy (NCBI): domain Eukaryota; kingdom Metazoa; phylum Chordata; class Amphibia; order Caudata; family Salamandridae; genus Lissotriton; species Lissotriton vulgaris. The sequence goes on along the minus strand of NC_141693.1, from coordinate 505,043,924 downwards.
AGTCTGCGCACACCACCAGCCAATCGCCAGTCCACGCACACCACCAGCCAAGCGCCACTCCACGCACACCGCCATCCAAACACCAGTGCACGCACACCGCCTGCCAAGCGCCAATCCACACACGCCACCAGCCAAGTACCAATCCATGCACTCCGCCACCCAAGGGCCAGTCCACGCACACCACCAGCCAAGCGCCAGTCAGCGCACACGGCCAGCCAAGCCACAATCTACCCACACTGCCAGCCAAGCGGCAGTCCATGCACACTGCCATCCAAGCACCAGCCTGCACACACCGCCATCACATTTAGAATATTTTTAAACAAAAAAATAACACAAACTAATTGCAAATACATACAAATATGCTAACACAAAATCTGAAACTAAATACATTGCACTAATGCCAACCTTGAAACAGGATAAAAAATACTAAACAATACAGACCAGGCAGTTCACTTTACCACTCATGGATACTCCCAAAAATTCTTATGCGTGTGGTACGATTTAAAACAAGCTGACACACACAATCCAGGTTTAGAAGGACAATCGGGGCAGTACATACAAGTCTCCCTCCGCACGCCTCTTGGCCAACAGACTCTACATCTCCTAGTGGGAAAGTCTTTTGAGGTTGTGGAAGGAATGTATTCAGGAAAATGGTGATCTTTCAGTCTAGCCACATCCTCCACCACTCCAACTCTAGGAACACTTGCCTGTTCCACGAGAACAAGGCTACCTATTATAGACTCCTGAAACTTCACAAAAGGCGTCTTTGACTCAGGACAGGATTTCTGAAACACAACAAAAGCATTACAGGTTGCCAAGTGGAAAAGATGAATAGCCAACTTCTTATACCAATTGTAAGCCTAAGAGCAGCATAAGGTTCCAACCTGTGATCTACTCTGTCAACACCACCCATGTGCCTATTATAGTCTAAAATGCACACAGGTTTGCGTACTTCAGCAGCCTGACCCCAAACAGGCTCAGGTGCAGTGCTTTCATCATGGGTGGTAGTCAGCATGTACACATTTATCCTGTCTGAAAACTTCACAGCTAGAAGCTCCTCACATCGCAACGCACTACACTGTCCCCGCACAAGCTTTTGGCAAACAAGTTCTTTTGGGAAACGTTTGCGGTTACAGCGCATTGTGCCACAAGCAACAGTGCCCACTTTGGCCAATTACTTGAACAACCACACACCAGTGTAGAAGTTATCTACATATAAATGGTGGCCTTTGTTAAATAATCCTCTAGTTCCCACACAATTTTCTCAGTCACTCCAAAAGTGGAAGGACAGCCAGGGGGATTAATGCTGGACTCCTTACCAGTGTACACCCTGAAAGTAGAGACATATCCAGTCCCACTGTCACACAGCATATACAGTTTAATTTCATAGCATGCCCTCTTACTAGGAATGTATTGCCTAAAAACCAATCTGCCCTTGAACAACACCAAAGACTCATCCACTGCTATTTCTTTACCAGGAGCATAGATCTCAGAAAAACAATCAACAAAGTGATCAAGGACAGGCCGAATCTTAAAAGACGGTCACAATCAGGGTGATCTCGTGGCAACGCTAAACCATTATCAAAAAAATGCATCGTCCGAAGCAGAAGCAAATACCGATCACGACTCATGGCTGCTGAAAATATAGCTGTTGCCATCAAGGGACTAGTGGACCAATATGAAGACATTGATGGCTTCCTTAGCAAGCCCATCAAAAATGTTAATCCCAAAAACTTATCATCTCTTCAAGATTTGTGGGAGTCCACCAGGAGGCTATAGAATGGGGCTTAAGGCTGGCACTGTTGTCCCTCAAAAACTGTTCTGCATACAAATTAGTCAGCGCTACAATCTCTGCCAAAAACGCATCATCCATAAACTACTGAAAAAAATGTATTGGCAAAAAATTCTCAGTATTCACTCTACACCCTGGAACACCAGTAAAGTCTGGCAATGCTGGCTGCACCATGCCAGGGGCAACCCAGAGGCCAACACTATCAACGGGAAGTGCAGCAGCCCCAGCCTGCAGCCCAGATGCCTCTTGCCGCACTACTCCAACCGGAAGCCTAGCATCCTCAGACGCCTCTTGCCTCACTACACCAACAGAAAGCTTAGCAGCCTCAGATGCTTCTTGCTGCACTACACCAACGAGAAACCTAGCAGCTCCAGATGCCTCTTGCCACACTACACCAACAGGAAGCCTAGCAGCACCAGATGTCTCTTGCTGCACCACAGCAACATGAAGCCTTGTAGCCGCAGCCTGCATCCCAGATGCCTCTTGCCGACGTACACCAAAGGGAAACCTTGCAGCCCTAGGCTGCAGCCCAAATGCCTCTTGGTGCACTACCGGCACATCAATATCCTCCTCTAACACAGGCACTTTATCAGCACTAGAAGAAGCTTCATCATCCGATGAGTCCATGTGAAGAGAAAACTCACTGCCTGAATCTTCCCCTCCTACCGCTGCCTCAGAATTGGACTCAGTCTCTGAACCAAGGTCAGAGGAAGACTCAAAAAGCATACCAACAACCTGCTGAGCAGTAATCCTACGGCTAGCCATTATCCTTACTAAGAAAGGAGACTGCACAAACAAGTCAACAACAACCAACACTGTGCAAAGTAAGTAGTAAACAAGGTAAGGCTTTAACACAAAGATCTATACACTCCAAAACAATATAACTCTTACGAAAGATAGCTACACTCATCAGCACCTACTCTGCAGAGACACAGCAAAAAGCAATGATATCCCACTAGAAAAACAATTACACATTAGACAACAAAGTACACATCAAGCACTAATGCAAAAAAGATTTGACAATCAAAACACAGAAGCCAAACAAACTGCTATTACTACACCATTTACAAAAACATATTCATCTAGGGAAATTGAACTACTTTAGAGTAAATAGTACAAAAAACATGCACTTACTAAGCACATGCACCTACACAAGCTGCAAAACCAGCAATTACAAAACCGCAACCTACAACAATCCAAACAGCAAAAGCCTTGAACTATAATAAAATAGAGAAATACAAAAATTACTATTACATTTCACAAACAATATAACAATTAAAATTATAACACACAATGTCGCTACCCAAATGGACATTCGGCCAGATGGGCCTTCACATAGGGCTGAGACTAATGGGGATTAGGTGAGGTTTTCCACCAAGACACTGGTTATATTTTTGGATGTTTTTATCTGCCCGCCCCCTTTGGTGGCAGTCTGTCTTCTTTTTGCTTTTTGTCCTTACTGTACCCCCCTCACCCGGGGGCAGTAAGGACAAAAAAAGACCGACTGGCACCAAGGGTGGAGGGCGGAAAAAAACATCCAAAAATGTAACCATCTTTGGAAGCGAACCTTGCCCAAGGGCTCACTTCCACACATTACAAAACAAAATCCCTAGGGCCTAGTGGGCCAGAAACTCCAATAAACAGCGTAAAAAACAGGCCGATATGCCCCCGGGGGTGGAGCAGAAAAACATACCTAAAAAATGTCCCCTCTAGGAAGCAAACCTTGCCCGAGGGGTCGCTTCCATTACAAAAATATTGGCCCCAAAACAATCCCTGATGCCTAGTGGCATTTTCTCCCCCCCCCCCTCGGGACATAAGACCAAAAAAACAGGCCTATTTGCCCCCAGGGCGGGCAGAAAATCAAAATATATATATGGGCCCCCACCTGGAAGCGACCCTTCCCCAAGGGGTCGCTTCTATTCTAATGAAATTGTCAAAGAAAAATCCCTGGTGCCTAATGGCGTTTTCCTGGCAAAACGGCTGAAAAAAATGGGACGATTTGCCCCCAGGGCGGGCAGAAAAACATTCCTGAAAAATGCCCCCTCTAGGAAGCAACCCTTGCCCAAGGGGCCGCTTCCATTGAAAAAAAATGCCCCCATAACAATCCTTGGTGCCTAGTGGCATTTTCTGCCGACCCCCGGGGCAAAATGGCTGAACAAATGGGCTGATTTGCCCCCAGGGGGCAGAAAATCAAAATTTCAATTTGGCCCCCACCTGGAAGCGACCCTTGCCCAAGGGGTCGCTTCCTTCGTTCTAAAAGTAAATGCCTGGCGCTAGTGGCGTTTTTCTGCCCCCCTTGGGGCAAAACGGCCCAAAAAAAGGCCGATTTGCCCCCGGGGGGGGCAGAAAATCAAATTTTAAAATGGCCCCCACCTGGAAGCGACCCTTGCCCAAGGGGTCGCTTCCTACATTCTAAAATTAATTAACTGGTGCTAGTGGCGTTTTTCTGCCACCCCCGGGGGCAAAACAGACGTAAAAACAGGCTGATTTGCCCCCATGGGGGGCAGAAAATCTAATTTTATAATGGCCCCTACCGGGAAGCGACCCTTGCCCAAGAGTTCACTTCCTACATTCTAAAATTAAATCCCTGGTGCTAGTGGGGGCATTTCCGCCACACGATCGCGACGCTGTGCGCGATCGTGAGGCAGAAATGCCCTGCAAAGAGACATCAGGGTAGAGGAAAATATCTTTCCTCTCCCCTGATGCCTCGATGCGGGCCCGGAACCCCCCCAGGACCGAGGAATCCTACCTGGTTCCTCCGACGCTCAGGAAGCAAATGGCTTCCCGAGGTTGGGGATAGATTTTAGAAAAGGTGATATATTTCATTGTCCTTTTAGGATGCTGCTCTGTTTTGATTCAATGCCTCCCCTTATGTTGCTCATATTGTACTACTTATCTCACTCCCCTACTAAAACTGTAAAGACCCTCACCTGATAGCAAAATAAAGGGTATCCATATTATCATAGCATGTTAAACGGAAGGTCTGATAGAATTGAAACATAACATGGTCATCTTACTCTTGTTATACCCAAATGTATGTTAGCATGTATATGGCTAAAACGTTATATCTGCATATTGTGTGTAGATGCAACAAGTAAACACAGACGTTGTGCTGGTTAAGTTGACATCTGTACCACCCTTTTAGCTTTCGAAGACACCAGTTTCTCTTCCATCAAAACTGTTACTTGCTCATTTACAAGAAATGGTCTTTGTTTAGTTTTGTTTCTCCAATGCTGAAACTATTTTGCTCACCATGCCATTCCAGTTTGGACCCAGCCATATGCAAAACTGCCCCCAATGGGAACAATCCAGCCCCTCGTCAGCCATCTCAGGAGGCTGGTCAGGCTGGACTCCACTGTAGTGTACTTTGTGAATAAACTAGTTTGTTTGTATTCTCTAGTGCGTCATCGACTCTTCATTGTTTGGAAGGCAAAAGGAGGTGGAGAGTAACCCGGGTGACCCTAGTGGACCGCTTCCTTCATAGGGTGTTCATTAAATGTTGAACTGTGTCCTGGCCCATGAATTAACTACCTAGCCCACTACATTTCATTCAGCAGCCAGCACTTTAGTCAACCAAGAAGTAACTTTCCTGATCCACAAAGGTGCTAAAGAGAGCATCCCATTTCTGTCACTCAAAAGAAGATCTAAATATATTTCTGGAATTAACCTAAAAGGATTTTGTGGTATGCATCACTTCAAGGAAGAGGCATTCGTTCAACTACAAGATTCCTTGGTATTGAGCAATTTGCTAGCCCATCTTGATCTTTAGGATGCTTATCGTACAGTCACTATTTACAAAAACTGCAAAAAAACTTAAATTGCAAGTGTTACATCAACCCGTTAACAAGTCCCCTCTTCAGTCTTTTCCCCTCATCCCTTCCTGGTACTTCACACAGGTGACAAGGCAGATGGTGTCATTGTTAAAAGCTCAAGTGAACAGCATGATTGTTATTAGGAGGCATGTTATTACTAGCCAAATGCCATTTCATTTCCCAGAAAGAAATACTCACACCAACTAAATTATTGCACATTTTTTATTTTGTTTTCAATCTAGAGAAGTCTAAAACATATAGAATGTTTGCACAACAACACAAATTCAGAAAAATCTGTCTTTAACTTCCAGAGAGCAATGGCACAGTCATAAAAAGGGGAAAATGTTCCAGGTTCTTCACAAATCTTACATTTGAGACTGTGAGAAAGAGCAGTGGGTTTTCTTGCCGCCTCTACCCATTCTGTGTTCTGAGGACTTAAATTGTAAAAAACTCCACAAGGCTTGAAAATTGAGTATTTAAAATTAAGTAGAATGAAAATAGAGGCTAAAATAAGACCAACAAGGCAAAAATCCAATTAAGACAACTGGAGATATTGATTTTTAATGTTAATAGTGAAAAAAAGTGCCAAAAAGCACAAAACACAATTTAGGGCTACCTGGTGGCGCCAGACTCGGGACAAAGTCACAAGTTCTGGTCAACCGTGATGAAGTGCAGGCCAACTGCAAGGACCCAGCCTACTAGCCACTTGGAGTTACTCTGGGTTCTGGGCTCAAGTGATGTAGAGCCAGTCTTTCTTACCCAGGCAGGAGGGCAGCAGGTCAGCACAGCAAAGCAGGAGTCCAGCACAGCAGTACAGCACAGCAGTCGGACTGCCAAGCAGCAGCTTGGCAGTCCAACAGCAGCAGACTGCCCTTCTTTCTGGCAGAGTATCCAGAAGTATAATGCCTTGTAATGTCTAAGGTCCAGTACTTATACCCAGTGGTGCCTTTGAAGTGAGAGAGACTTCAAAAATATGCATTTGAAGTGTACAGAGGCCTCCCCTTCCTGCCCTGTCTCCAAACTCACTACAGGGATTATGCAGCCCTTTGTTTGTGGACAGGGCACAACCTATTCAGGTGTAAGTGATGCTGTGTCCAGCTCCTCCCTCTCATCCTGTCAGAGATGGCCCACTGAAACATACCTATGATCCCATTGTGCGTGGCTGTTTAGGAGGAATAAACCACGGCCAACTGCGTTCTACACCCAGCCATGCTATCAGAGTCCTAATGCCAGCAAAATCGAGTTCAGAAATGTGGAGGAGGAATGCAAAAAGTTTAGAGGAAAGCCACCTTATGGGTGTCACGTCTATCATTTAGATAACTGGGAAGAATCATGTGTCTGTCTGGTATTGATTTTGATACATTTGGGCTCCCTCCCCTGTGTGCAACTGTGCCATATGTTTCCATGATTGGAAACATTTTATTTTAGAAAGAGTAATAGGAGCCAATATTTTGTGACATAAAATGCTGATTTTTCTAAGCAGTATTGGAAATTCCTAATTTAATTGAAAGCGCCATAGCAAGTATTATCCCATGTCAAAGACAGTTACCTACTGGGAGTAATGTAAGTTAATTATCAGGCCCTAGTTCCCCAGCCACCTCGAAGATCTAAAAGGTATCCTAGACAGATTTGCCGACAGTTACATCCTTGAATACGTTCTGGATAACGAAGAAACTTTCAGAATATTTTTTTCATGACCTATATCATCCTCATTGGGAGAGAGGGGTGGGGGGAGAGTGAGCAGACTCAAAAAACCCTTTAAGTGTGAAAAAGGCCGCTTTATTGGAACAGGTGCACATTTACAAAATACACAAACTCGGCAACCGCCTCACAATCTAAACCCCAACCCAAGTTTTGTTCGTTTTTATTTCAAAAACCCAAAACCCCGCCCCCACCCCACACCCTCCATCACACCCCACCCCCACCCGTACATACCCAAACACAAAACCATACAAAACCCAATAACATTATAACATTATAACATCACCTAATAAATATAACCTTACATTTCTGACTATAAACCAACATAACATATCCCCCGATCCATATTCTCCGAACCCCACGTCAATCAAACTGAACAATCCCCCAAACAATAACCGATACAACTAACGGGTCCAACTTGGCCCAACACTGACGATCTCATAGCAAAACCGCCACGCACCTGTCCCAAGCGACAAAGAACAATGTAAAACCCCATGAACACATGTTTCAAACCGCAGCCAGCCGAAAAATAAATAAATAAATAACAAATAAAAAACTCTCAAAAAAGGGAAGGGAGGGAGGGACAAAAATTCTAAGCTCAACCGGCCACCAGGTCACCAAGCCTAAAATGGTGCCCGGAGCGAGGAGCCCCGCCCATTTATGGGGGAGCGCACAAAAACGACTAAAACCAGCCCAAAAAACGCCCAAAGAACCTGCTAGAAGGAATACCCCACCCAGATCTCCCAAACCGCCCGGGGGAGGAGACCTCCCGGTGGTCGGCTGCCCTCCCCCAAGCCCCCCTTGGGAGAGAGGGGTGGGGGGAGAGTGAGCAGACTCAAAAAACCCTTTAAGTGTGAAAAAGGCCGCTTTATTGGAACAGGTGCACATTTACAAAATACACAAACTCGGCAACCGCCTCACAATCTAAACCCCAACCCAAGTTTTGTTCGTTTTTATTTCAAAAACCCAAAACCCCGCCCCCACCCCACACCCTCCATCACACCCCACCCCCACCCGTACATACCCAAACACAAAACCATACAAAACCCAATAACATTATAACATTATAACATCACCTAATAAATATAACCTTACATTTCTGACTATAAACCAACATAACATATCCCCCGATCCATATTCTCCGAACCCCACGTCAATCAAACTGAACAATCCCCCAAACAATAACCGATACAACTAACGGGTCCAACTTGGCCCAACACTGACGATCTCATAGCAAAACCGCCACCCAGAAAGCCGTGGGGTGAAAGACTTATACGGAGAGAGCCCCACCTTTCTGCCCCCCCAACGCCTAAAGCAGGGAGGGGTGGGAGTACGAGGGAGACCCAGGAAAAAAGGAGGGGGGACACCAGAATACAGAACCGACTACCACTTACTCACCAACCAACTGACGAACCGTCAAACAGCGAGATAGAACCTCCCGCAACTCCAGAAGATACAGGTCCATACCCATACGAGACAGGTGTACCCCATCCCCCCGAAAGAATTCCACCGCATCATATTTAATGTCACTATGGACGATGCGACCGAAACCCAGGTCTCTACAAAATCGGGAAACCTCCAAATTCACCTTCCGCCGGGATTTGTCCACCGCCTTCGGTTTCACCGCATACCTCCAAACCCGTCGAGGAACCATCTCCGTCCAAATGACATGACAACCCGACCACTGACTGTGTAACAAGGCCAAGTCCTTCTTAATCGCCCGGAGCAGGACAACCCCTTTGACAGAACCCATGTCATTCTCACCCAAATGAATCACCAAGACATCCGGGCAAACCCCCCCCACCAACCAAGAATTCAAGGCAGGTATAAGTTCCTTCCACAACATTCCCCCCTTCCCCTTCCAAACCACATTAAACAAACTGTCATTGAACCCCAACGAGGAACCAAAATAACTCTGTCGGGCTTGGACTTGAGCTCTTTTAATGAACGAATGGCCCACGATCCAAATGGTAACGTAAGCAGCCCGAGGACCAGCCACAGAACCTGAAAAAGAAAACAGAGTCAGACAGGCAAAACAGAGGCGGACGCCAGCGCTCCAGTAGGCTCATCACGAACATAGCGCCGAAAACAGTTAGAAGTCCAGCGCCCCAGACCCATGATGTCCTCCCTCGACCATCCCCTGTGGAAGGCCTCTGTGGCCGCCCCAATCCGAAAGGAATGAGTACCGTATGAAGAGCCATCTAAACCAATATGTCGCAGCGCTTTTCGCAGTACCATGCGCAGTTGATAATTCGTCACACTAGACCCATTGGCATGTTGAAAAACTCGAAAATCCAACAACCCACCCGACAATGCCTTCCAACATAGTCCCCAATGTAAAGGGCACGTTTCCTGAGGGGAAACCGATTCTAACCAGACACCTTTACCCACACTGCTCTGATCCGTTTTGGAGTGTGAGAGCCAAACATGAACCCCCCTCTCCGTGATCGTAACATCCCCCCACACAAGGCCAGGAGAGGATCTGTTGCCAAGCAATTCAGACACACGAAAAGCACCAAAAAACATCCACACCATCAACGTGGCAAACAAACACGCTTCCACTCGGTCAGTACACACCACCGGCAGTACAGAGATAACCTGGAACAATTTTTGCCACGACAAAGGGGATCGCATAGAGCGAATAGCACCACTCTCTCTAGACCACCCTTCCAACATCCTCCTACCCAGCTCCCCAGCCGACGGCGAGTATCCCCACAAAAGCTTACCCATGAAAGAAACTCCAGCCAGTTTCCCAGCTATAGTAACCCTAGACAACTTCTTATCCATCAATACCAAAATAAACTGTACCACATCTTCCGACCTTTTCCAATCCAGGTCCCTCCTACAAGCGCCTGACTCCAAAAATTCCTTCCAGGCTAACTCATACGCCGTCCTCGTGGAAGGGGCCAGGGAACCTAAAACCAAGTGAAGGACCCGGAGTCTCCTATCTTCCAAAGCTGTTCCGGCATGGGAGTCGGCTCCTCGTCTGCCTCCAAAGCAAGCCCACGGAATCTCTCCCACTGTGAACGAGACAAAGCATCCGCAATGTCATTGTCCACGCCAGGCACGTGAAGGGCCCGAAAACCAATATCGTGTTTCAGACAACACAACACAAACACTCTCAGAAGTTTCAAAATCTGGGGATCTCTGGCCGACTGTTTGTTAATCACCTGAACCACAGCCATGTTGTCGATCCGAAAAAGGACCTTTTTGTGGGCCAACTCCGCTCCCCACAGTGTGACCGCCACAACCACAGGAAAGAGTTCCAGAAAGGCAATACTTCGACCACCATTCTTCCATTGGATGGGCCACTGTTGAGCACACCACCGTCCTTGCCAGTAAAGGCCAAAACCCTCACTACCAGCGGCATCAGAGAAGATCTGTACCTCCCAACACCAATCCACCTCCCAACACAAAGGCACACCATTGAAGGAATGTAAAAAGAAAACCCACATACGTAAGTCCTCTTTCACTCCCGCAGACAGTCTCACTCTATGATGTGGAAGGGAATGACCAGACAAGGCTCTGCCTAATCGCCTACAGAAAGTCCTACCCGCCCGAACCACCCTACAGGCAAAATTCAGGTGACCCAGCAGAACCTGTATCTCTCTCACAAACACCTTCTCTTTCCCCAACATAGTTCCAACCAGCTCGAGCATTTTCAGTTTCTTTTCCAATGGAAGACGAGCCTGCATCAAATGAGAGTCAAGCTCGATCCCCAAAAAAGACATGGTCGCGCAAGGACCCATGGTCTTCTCCGGAGCCAAAGGCACACCCAAATAACTCATAAGTGATTGAAAAGATGTGAGAGCCGCATGGCAGGCTAAGGAACTGGCAGCACCTACAAAAAAGAAATCATCCAAATAATGAGTGACAAGGTCATGGCCACTCTGTGAAGTAAACCACCATTGAAGAAAGGTGCTGAACGTTTCAAACAAAGCACAGGACATAGAACAGCCCATTGGCAACGCCTTGTCCACGTACCACTTCCCAAGGAAATGGATGCCCAGAAGACACCAGTCCTCAGGATGGACTGGAAGGAGCCGAAATGCGGACTTAATGTCGCATTTTGCCATCAGGGCGTTAGGGCCCGCCGAGACAACCAGCTGCATGGCCACATCCACAGAGGAATAAGACACCGATGCAGCTTCCGGGTCAATGAAATCATTTACTGATTCACCGTCCGGCCAGGACAGGTGTTGAATGAGCCGGAACTGACCAGGCTCCTTCTTGGGGACTACACCAATCGGGGATATGATGAGGTTCGCCAAAGGCCAGTCATCAAATGGGCCCGCCATCCGACCTTCACTCACTTCCTTGTCCAATTTCAACTGTACAATGTCCGGGTGTTCACTCGCTGACTTTAAATTCTGTGACCAACGTCTCAAACGCGGCCCCTCATACCCCAAACGAAAACCCACCTGAAAACCCAGCAACAAGGTCGACCGCAGCTCCGCAGGCTCATAGTCCCGCAAAGCCGCGGCCAATCTGGATACGTTAACCGGAGTACGAGCCTTTTGGCCCAGCCCCAGATGAAGATTTCCCTCCCCTGGGAGCTGGGGGTTGTTGGGGTGGCACGAAAGTTCCCGAACTTTGTGGGGCACCCTGGGGCCCTGGGGCCCTGGGCCCCCAGCATCGGGACAACGGATGACTCTTCCGGCCACATTGGGAGCATTCATGGCGGAACTTACAAAACTGTCTGGTACAGGTCCCGGTATTAAAATCCCAGCACGTGCCGATGGGCGCCTGGGCGGAAGAGACGGCCCCCACCCCTCCCCGGGTGGGACGGGACTGAAAGGGACGATACAATATAGGGAGACCACTGGCTGTAAAAATGGTCTTTCCAGAGGCAGACGAACCCATAGTTTGCTGCCAAAGGTCAGAGTCCAGCTCCCCCCATTTCGCCTCAGGGTCCCAAGCCATCCTGGCCCTGAACTCCTCATCATATTGGGCCCACGCATAATCACTCCGGGTTAGCTGAGCCTTACGAATAACGTCCATGTATTTAAACAGGGACACACAACGCTCAGGGAATTTTTCACAGTAGACGCTGGCAAAGATTAAAAATGCCGCCGTCCAATTTTCTATATTCAGGGGCACTTTAGGGCGTTTAGCGAGCTCGAACTCCTCCTCCTTAGAACCTTCCTTAGCCCGGACTTCCCTGTGGAGCAACTTTAACAGTTCCACATACTCACCATTCCATATTTTTTCTTTCGTACTGAACATCAAATGAGCCCCCAAAGGCTTTGCCACACCCATGTACGGCAGCTTTTTGATTTTTAGTTCCTTACTGTGAAGTACCCTTGACGTAGTGCTCACACCAACCGTGGACGTACCACTATCCACCATGTGACTTGTACCAACCTCCTCACCATTAGTACCAACACCTTGATCACGTACCACACGACCTTTATACAGTTTACCATCTTTCTCCGTCGACATTAGGTCGACACCAACACCAATAGATACCATATGGGGCCGCACGGCATCCTCACCTGGATTTAAAAGAGGCGGTTGACTGGTTTCCGTCCTCCACGTTGTTCGTGCACCGACATCTGGCCTTCGAGGAGCCCTCACCACGGGGCCGAGCACTCGTGGCTGTGACGATTCCACACGACTCCGCACCACTTGGTCCTGTAACATGTCACGAGAAACATTAACATGCCCCCCCCCAGACACCACATCACGAACCTCGCCCTCTTCAGGGCTATCCTCATCATAATCTAAAATCAAAGAGTCTTCCAACTGAGGGGGGGGGACAACCACCGAAGTCTGTCTTGACTCCACCGTATTTGAACGACCATGGGCCTTACCAGCCCTTACTCTGTACCTAGGTGGGGAGGACGACTGAACTCGTCTACACACCCCCCCACCAGAAACATTGACCACCTGTTGACTTCCAGAATATGAGAAACCAGCATTCGAAACTCTACGTGGCACAGGAGAGGTCGTACATAACCTGCCCCCATGAGCAACGCTGGAATCCACCGCCGAGGCCGGGAAGGTCGTACTGGACCCGGATGCACCGCCCATGTAGAAATCCCTCGTTGGGACCATCGAGGTCGTATTAAACCTGCTTGTGATGGCCACGGCGGGATCCCTCGAAGGTATGGGACGTGCCGCGCCAGGCTCCACCCGCACTTCTCCTCGGCGTACCCGGGCTGCCTGCCGCCCTGCCAAGTCTGCTGCCGATGAACGAGCTTCTTCCTGCAAAGAAAAAGGCCGGACTGGTGTGCCGGGTCCCTCACAAAAACCAACTCTATGAGGAGCAGAAAAACCGCTAACAGGAACACCGCCCCCCCTACTAGACACGCTAAAACCACCAGAACCAACCATACTCTTGCTCTTCAAAGCATCGCAAAGACGCGGAGACGGCGGACAGACCTCCTCATCCGAGCTAACATGCAACACAGCCTGAATAACTCTCGCAGCCGTCCCCTGAGGGTCCCAATCCTGAACCCCCCCGACCGAAACAGCACCCCGGGAAGCAGGCCCAGAACCCACCAAACCACCATGACTTCGAAAATCCCCCGACAGCCTATAAAAGGCTCCTTCCCCCCCCACACTTCCCTGAACCATATCCCCCACCACCCGAAAATGGCGGGAATCCCCCCCAGGCCCACCCGCCCTGCCCAGCTCCCCACCCGGAACCAGCAAGTCATGCCGCCCCGCACCCTCACCCCTACCCATCTGGGCCCACTCCCCTTCCCCCAAGGAGCTGCAACCCCCAGACATGGCCTCCCCCCCCCCAACCGACCCAGATGGGGAAAACAATAACGGACTCTGCAGCTCCCTACCCCCCGCGCAAACCAAAACACCACGGCCCTCAGGCCCCCCGACACCCGCAGAAGCCACCAAAGGCCCCCCGCCATGCTCACCAACCGCACCACCATCAACCGTCACCGGGACCTGGACAACATGGCGGCGTAGAACGCTCAGGGGAGCGACCACCTCCTCAACGTCCGGATCCGGGGCACCCCGCAACGGCTGCTGCGCCACAGAAATCACATCCAAAATGGCCTCCACCCGCCCTGCCTGAGTGACGTCAGTCCCCACCCCCGCGGAGGCAGAAGCCGAACGCCTCGTGCAACCACGCTGTCTGGAAGCACGACGGCCCCGCAAAACGGGCGCAGAGGCCGCTCTATCCCTCAGACCGATCTCCGAAACCTCCCCCTCCCCTAGAGGGAAACCCCCAACCCCAGCCCCCTCCAACAACGAAGAATCCAAAGAAACGGCCTGCTCAGAAGAGCCAACCTCACTCCCCCGCCGGGCCCTGGAACCCGCCCTACGGGTCCTAGAACGACCCCGCTCACTTACCCCATCCTGCCTCCGACGTTTCGGGGAGTAACATGCTGCCACCGCAGCCGACACCCTCGCAGAGGCCTCCCGCTGGGGGCGCGGGGTCTCGGCCCGACCCCGGTCGCCAATGACCAGGTCCAAACGCCCCGCCTCGCTAAGCAAGCGAATGGCCTCCAGCACACGATAGTCTTCACCAGACATGATATCGCCAAGGAAGAAGAACAAACCTACCAAAGTATGAACACACAAAAATTCTAAGCTCAACCGGCCACCAGGTCACCAAGCCTAAAATGGTGCCCGGAGCGAGGAGCCCCGCCCATTTATGGGGGAGCGCACAAAAACGACTAAAACCAGCCCAAAAAACGCCCAAAGAACCTGCTAGAAGGAATACCCCACCCAGATCTCCCAAACCGCCCGGGGGAGGAGACCTCCCGGTGGTCGGCTGCCCTCCCCCAAGCCCCCCTTTCCTAAAAGTGACGGTGGAGCAAGATTTTTCTGTCTTCCTTTTCACTTACAGTCCTCCTCAATGTCATTATTTCATAATCATGCTTGGAAAAAAAGTGACTGCTGATTGGTGGATTACTGCTGCGTCTTTATTACTTAATATGGCTTTAAGGATCATGGCGAATGCAGTGTGTTGTTCCTTTTTTATCTCACGGTCTTTAATAAAATCAGGGCTTTCCGACACTACTTAGGACAATCTGCATTTGTCTTGGTTTCTCATACAATTCCTTGTAAAAGGATGAGAGGGAATGTGGTAGACTTTATCAGTTTGACATAGTACACTGGAGTCAGAGGCAAAGGAAACAGCAGGAGGAAATAGAGAAGGAGTAATGGATTCAGACATCTTTATAGGGATGTGTCCAAGCAATTTATTTCCAGCCAACGCTATGTAGAGCTTAGAGAGGAAGTGTCAAAAGGTATGTTGAAATCTGTGCAAGCAGATAACTTTCAGCATTTCACTTAAATGAAACCAAGAAAAAGGAAAAGGAACAAGGTCAATACAAAAGGATACATTTAGAAATAAATTGTAGATTATAATCACTTGCCTGACAGATAGTCTCAAACTGTCCTTTCTTTTCTTTGGTAGTATATTCTGTGCAGCCATGTGTTGGTATATGATATCGTGTTCAGTGGCAGCTCGTTTAAAGTTGGTGTAATGTTGTCTTACGTTTCGTCTAAGGTTTAAACTGCTAGTCGTGATGTGGATAGGTGGATCTGATTAATTTTTTTTTACTGCAGTCATCTGGAACTTGCGTCAAGATATTTTAAATCCAGTTTTGAATTTTAAATAAAATTCCAATTCATGTATATCGTGTTTATTTAATTTAAAGTAATGATGCAAAATGAAGAAGAATTTGGCAAACCATCCAAAGAATAAAAAATGTTTTTGGCAATCGCTATACGTTAATCACATGAAACTCTTAAGGAAAGTGCATGCTTACCATATTTTATATAGTTTAAATATATGAAAATATTCTATATAATTGTGGATAATTTTTACATATCACAGACAACTCTTTGCATCCTCTCTTTATTTAAGCAAACATGCCAACTAGTGTTGAAACCTTTACTATTTCGATAGACCATTTTTCAATTGGGTTTGGGTTTTCGCAATATTTTTTCAGTTTTTAAATATGTGCTGTAACTTAAGGAGATTGTATTCTTTGCCAATACTATCATGAAAAGGAAGGTCGTGGGCTACTGGGCTTTAAAATCAATTCGGTCCAAATTATGTTTTCACAGGTAGTACATTTCCTAAAGGAATAACAATGTGTACCTTCTCACAATACCTAAATAGTTCAAATTTAGCAACCCCAAACGGTGCATTTCCCAAGATGTCCAAACAATAGGCAAGTGGCAATGTACCGGGTAATTCTTTAATAATTTAGGAACTCTGACGTCCGAATCGGAAAGACAGTTGTCCAATAGAGCTAAAAGATCTGCGAAGTTTTATTGATTTTATGTTTCCCTAATTTCTCGATGTAAACGTGCCCCATAAAGAATGTATTACACTAGTATTAGGCACAGGTATATTTTGCTAGGCTATGTATGTTTTTATACATCTTCTTACTGTGGAAATTGTCCTGCGTCAGGGCATACGCCAAGGTGACAAGTCTTCTGTTATTCTGAACAGGCTTAATCGTAGATTTACCATTCTCAGATATCAAATAGTTATGATACAATGTCCACTTAGTTGTGAATAAGAAATGACTACGTGTGTGATGCTGTGACAACATCTTCAAAAGTAATAAAAACGTTCAATTTGCAAAGCATTTCTAGAGGAAATGACCATATAAAATGTCAACCAAAAGTAATTCTATGGAAAAAAGCCTAATCAATACTGGGACATGAGGATTTTGGTGCATCACGCACCAAAATCTGTGTTTTATTATTTATTTTAGGAGAAAAAACTCAAACTAGGTGCTATTTATCAAACCAAGATAAAACGTACTCCTGGGATTCTTATTTATGTGGTGCAATACCTTTTGCTGATATCACTGGTCTGCTCTTAATGAAGGTCTTAGGGCCTTATTAAGAGTTTGGTGGTGCGGAAGCGGGGCCGCCCGCTCCTGTATCTCCAAGCCCATGTAGCAACCACCCGCCAGATCAGGAGTTTTCTGATGCCTGGAGGGCTGTTCTTTTGTGTTGCCAGTGCTTTGCGTGTGAAATAGGCACCACAATGGGAACATCAAAGGCAGTAACTGCTTGGCATGGACTGCTGCAGTCCATGCCTTTCAGGGACTGGTGTGCATGCACACAGGGGGCACATATTGTACCCCCCTGACTGCATCCACCTGCGTGAGGCACAGGGGGAATAGGCCCTCCTTTGTTTCCTCATTGCCACACTTTTCATGGCAGTCGGCCTGCCACGAAAAGTGTGGCGGTGAGGAAACTCATAAGCATATTGTGGCCTCAATACCGCTGCGCCACGGTTTTGGTGGTCCTAGGGCGGCTCGACCCCCTGGTTATAATGGGGCAGTCAGAAGACCGCCACCACGGTCCCCGCAAGCATGGCAGTCAGTGGACCTCCAGACTTGTAATAAAGCCCTTAGTTTCTTGTAACTCGACACATTTATACACAAGAAAAGTAGTTATGCACACTAATAAAACGCTACCTCCCATATGAAACCCATAAAATGTATAAAGAGGGAAATGTCATATTATTTCCATTTTGGCTTTTTGAAGGCATTAATTTCCCAGCAGGCTGATGCACAAACCATTTTTCACAAAGAGTTGTGACCTATTCTTGTCAATTCAGGAGTAGGTAAGCAATAAGCTGGGAGTAATACATATAAATCTTTATGAATTAGGCGAGTGGCCATCATGGGGTCATTTAGAAGTAGACATGGGTGAAATTCAGCATATGTTCCATCCAGAATCCTGGATGTTCTTTTTATTAATATTGTAATTAATGTTATGCTTCAATACAAACAGCCAGAGGTGCATAAACACTTGAATTTGTGAATTTGTGACTGGCAAGTGTCAGTTAAATGAACTAACTGACGTTATCATGTGACTTGTCCGAAATTTTCGGAATAGTTTGTAACATGTCTTAATCACAGGATTCTGGACATTACCATCCACGCAGAAGAAGGACGATTGGGCACCAGTTTATACAGAAAGCCCACCGAGAAGAATACCCTACTCCTCTATTCCAGCTACCATCCACCCGGCCTCCGGGATGGATTACCGTATGGCCAGTTCCTACAGATCCGCCGTAATTGCAAATGGCGGAAAGACTTTTTCAGGGAAGCAGACATCCTTTCCCAAAAGCTAATACATCGTGGATACCCAAGACGCCTGGTAAATAGAGCTAAAAAGAGAGCTTGGTATTGCCACCGAGACCTCCTCCTTACCACTCACCCCAAGAAAACCATGACGAGGATTCCATTTGTCTCTACATACAGCCCACACAGCAACAAGGTCAACCAAATCATCAAGAACAATTGGTCTCTGCTTCGCTCACACGAGCACCTTCAGGAAGCCCCATTATTCTCATACAAACGGAGTGACAATCTTGCAAGTCACCTAGTACATGCCATTACGTGGCCACAAACCACCAAAAAAAGAAACACCATAACAGCAGCCTGGGGCCTCAATCCGATTGTGGGACATTTCAGATGTCAAAACTGCAGCGTTTGCAGCCTGACTCTCAACACAAAAGAATTCAATTTCAGGGGCCATTCACATAAACTCAAAAACAACACAAACTGCAGATCGCAGAATGTCATCTTTGCGATAAAATGCCCATGCGAGCTTCTCTACATCGGCCAAACAACGCAGATGATTAAGCAACGTATTATCCAACACAAAAGTAGGATAAACTGTAAAACCTTGACGGCACCTCTAGTGCACACTGTCTAGAATTGGGACACCTAGATACAGACATTTTGTGGCAAGTGGTGGAAAAACCAAATCTACCGATCCGTGGAGGAGACATTAAATCCTTACTTAACAAAGCCGAATGCAAATGGATAACCATCTGTGACTCTGTGAATAATGGCCTTAACACTCAATGAGTGGAACAGCACTGTTACCACTTGATGACATGTACCCCCTAGACCCTACATACAGCAACTTAACCACTCCTCTTCACTCTGATCTGCTATTCCCTTCCCACTTCCCCCCCCTTCCCTTCCCCTACCTACCACAACACCCGCCCCCCCTCGTCCCGTTTTCCGAGTTTCCAATTGGACTACGCTGTGATATATTGTCAGTAATTAAGTACTGGTAGCTAAATCTGTGTGGCAATCAGATGAGATCCACGATTACAAACGCAATTATCAATGTTATTCGAATTAAGCAGTTCAATCCCTCCGCTAGAACTGTGTTCGCTGTTCACGTGTATCTCACGGCTGTTATGTTTACAAGTTCCAATGCAGTGTTTAATTTAAGTTTTAAATAACCTATGCATTGTCAAATATTATATGACCTTTATTCATAATTTGCCACAATACATTCCTGGGTTTAACATATCACAGCCAGACATTGTTACTTTCCCTCTGACAGGTAATTCCCTAGCGACAGACTTCACTTGTAGTGCATGTCACCCCATAGTTCACGCCCCGTCCCTCGCGTCATTCCCCCAGACCCCGCCCATCCTCCTCCCACACGCGGAAGTAGATCCACCATTCTACTCGAACGCCAGCTTTCACCAGACCGCAGGATCGATTCCGGTGCCGGCACGATGATCTAAGGTAAATATCTTGGCCCCACGATCTACCGCGCTACCTTTAAGACAGGTTAACGTCGCAAACCGGTTATTAATTACCCCGCTCCTGTTCTCATTCCTTTACAAGACTCGTGCAGGTTTCGGCAGATCGCAGACGACCGCCCAGCTCTCCTATACCTGTATGTATTCTAAGTTTACTATCTTCCTATTCATATCCCGAGTAACCGATCTAGTGTCCTGATCCCAGGCCCTAATTTTTTAATTACAGAGCCCTCGTGCAGGTTGAGATTCATTCCATGACGATCACCCTAGATCGCCCCAACTCTAACATCCTTCCAGGTATTTATTACCCTTGCATTTCACGTCCCCCTCCCCTCCTTCACCTCCAGTACTTCGCCCCTTACACTTTCTCCTTCCCTTGCAGCACGCCCTAAACAAGACAACCCAGTCCTGATGACGATCCTTACTAGCGTGGATCGAAATGCCATCGACTCTACAGCTTATCAATAGGCGTACTTCTCTAATGTGGTTCAAATAATGGAAATGAAATTTTGTATCTGTGATCCCACTTTGCCACATGATCTGAACCACCCACTGTAGATTACTTGCACCTCTTCGCAGTGCGCCGTTTCTGCTGTTCACTCTCCCACTTGCGTCGCCACTTTCACCACAGTCACTTTTTGAGGGGGCCCAGTTTCTTTGGTTGTCACCTAATTGAATTTATGCAGTGCTGCTTATAACTGTATAATACCGACCATGAATTTACACTAGAAAACAAGATGATTTACTACCTTGTCTTAAAATTCAAAGAGTGTTCTCCTTTTTTCCTTGCTAGCAATGCGATGTGCATGCATATTTAATTGACTGTTCATTATCACCTATTGGGACACTGTTTTTTGACTGCATTAATCACAGGAGCGGCTCGTGCATGTAAGAGCTGTGGGGGAGACTCAACAGATGCTGAAGAGGGAAAATTAAATACATAATTAATTTTCCCTTCTCATTGTCAGTCAAACCCCCCATCCCGCCCACTGCCGCACCACTCTTCCTACATGAGCCGCTCCTGCATAATCTTGTGAACCTTTTGGACTTGTCAGAAAATCGAGACAAGAAAGTGCAACCAGGTTTGATGTGCACATGTTAGGAGGAGATTGAGATGAAAGTTGCCAGGTGTATCGGATCTGTGGTAAATGTATGGCATATAGAATGTAATGTGATCATTTGTTTGCTTTTGTTTTCTGTTGTTCAGTTAATTGCTTAAGGATTGTTGACTTCAACTCTCTCTGCATGACTGCACACTGTGAACTATTTCGTTGAAGTAGAAATGTAACCATTCCAATATAAGATGTCTATATTACACTGGCATGCCGAGACACCATTTGATGGGGCAAGAAATGTGAAAGACATGTGTATATGTCTTGCTAGGCTTGTTCCCAAGATCACAAATCCACCAAATGAGCCAGGAAAATCAGCTTCTTCAAGGAAACCAATAGGGCTTTCATGCACAAATAAGGCTCCCATGAGTAACCACTAAGCACATCTTCAGACATATATTTATTTTCCCTATTGAACCAACTTGACAACTTCCCTCCAATTGAACAATCAGTGTGGAGAGGCGAAAATTAACAACTACCATTCCTTGATGCCAGAGTTAAAAGAAATAGTTTTCAGACTCCAGACAGAAGTATGGGTATTTGACATGACCTGCGATGGTGAACACAGTGAGGAACACCAGAATCGGCGAGAAATCTGAATCAATTTCCATAAATAAATAATAATGAATCACAGAGAAATTGGACCCTTTCAAAAGGTAACATGGGAACATAAAATGCATTTTCATAGTAGGTTTCAGGTTGTGAGACATCTATTTGCCGCCCAAGGAAAAATCATAGGCAACTGAATGAGGTAAAGTTTCCCTTGTGTAAGAGGTTGCAAAGGTCCTCTAAACAGAAATGGCAGCAAGTAACCATGTTAGGTTAACCATTTAGAGCTAAGAGAAAACTGAACAGAAAGGGAATGTGCAAATATCTCTACCTCTCTCTCTAACTTTCTTTTTCTTAATCTCGGTCTATTCACTTTTCTTTTTTCTTCTCTTCACCACTGACCCTGTACAGCAGCAGGTTATTCCATTTCTTTCATCAATTCTGTGTTTAGATGTATTAAATCCTCAGCACCTGCCTCTACCTTTCCAAAAATACATGGACTTACATTTGTGTACCTCTTTCACTGCCTATGTCCTATTACCTTTACCCCTACAATGCATCTGTACCCACTCACATACCCTAGACTCTCTTCAAATACACAATCTTAAGATCAGTCATAATACCTCATCTACTGCCTATAACCCATAACCCTTCATCCTGCTTTCTTCTTTCACCACTACCCCAATCTATACCCTATTATATCTACCCTCATGTATACCTCACGTCCCTGTCCATTACTATACCCTATTCCTTCTATTCCATGCCTATGGTCTAGCATCTCTGCCGGTTCCTATACCATAGTGTCCCTATCCTATGTGTACCCTATTATAAATAGGGTACACATAGGATATAAATTACACACTTGTGAAGAAGTGTGGCTCACCGGTTAGAGGAGGCAGACCCGGACACGGAGGTCAGACCAGGGACCAGGGTTCAATCCCCGACGCAGCAGGGTCTTGAGCTCAAAATGTCCACGGACTCGATAATTCTCGCCTTGGTGCCTACTTGAATCATGGGCTCACACTCTGCAACTCTGGGCAATAGGTTGCTTACTCTCCACTACGGCCGCACCACGATGGGATGCATTGGAGATGCCCAGTAGGGGTTATCTCGCAGGGAAAAGCCAGGACGGGTTCCCAAAGCAAGGGCCTTGAGACCTTACGGTGAAAGGCGCTATATAAGAATGTATGATTTACGATTTTACGATTTACACATTCATGTATAACAAATTAAAAAAATATTTTTACTTTTATATTTTTTTAAAGTAATTATATACTACATTAACTGAAATATTACAAAAAATATTAAATAGCAGAGGGAATAAAACTACTATTCCAACTCCTAAAAAAACAACAGTAAGGAAAATGTTGGATAGCGTAGGGCTTAAAATTACTATTCCCACTCTAGAGAGTGCAACAGTAGGGAAAGCGTTGGATAGCGTAGGGGTATAAATTACCATTCCCACTCCGGGGAGTGCAACAGTAGGGAAAGTGCTGGATAGCGTAGGGGTACACATTACTATTCCAAATCCAGAGTTGAAAAGTAGGGGAAGCGTTGGATAGCGTCGGGGTAAAAATTACTATTTCCATTCCAGAGAGTGGAACTGTAGGAAAGTGTTGGATACCGTAGGGGTAAACAATGACTATTCCCACTCCAGAGAGTGCAACAGTGGGGAAAGCGTTGGATAGCAGGAGGGTAAAAATTACTATTCCCACTCCAGTGAGTGCAACAGTAGGGAAAGTGTTGGATAGCGTAGGGGTAAAAATGACTATTCCTACTCCAGTGAGTGCAACAGTAGGGAAAATGTTGGATAGCGTAGGGGTAAAAATTACTATTCCATCTCCAGAGAGTGCAACAGTAGGAAAAGTGTTGGATAGCCTAGAAGTTAAAAAAATAACATACTTATAAATAAAATATATTTTTTAAATAATTAATGAATCAAATATTAAATAACTCAAACTATTTACAAATACCAATACATAATTATTAAAAACATAGTTACCAATTAATAATTAATTAACAGTAAATTAATAATAAAGACCAATAAATATTAATTAATACATATTAATTACCAAATAATAAATATTGAACAATAATATATTTTAATAACATAAAACATATTAAATATTAAAACTTAATTACCAACTAACACATGTTGGACAATTAAATGAGTTTTTTATAACAAAAATATTTATTATTAAACATTAAATACCAATTATTAATTACTTATTTATATATTAATTACATGTATCAATAAATAATATTTAAGAATTTTTAATTACCAATGAATTATAAAACAACAATAGATTAATTTTTATAACCACATTTTTTTATTTTAAAATAATTACCACTGAATAATTAATGTCCAATAAATTAATTATCAATACCCAACAATAAATGTAATAATTACTTAATTAGATTTCAATTACTTCCAACACTATTCCCATATAAATGCACAACACACTCCAATAATGAAATAATACATTTGACATAATTATCAATTAATCAATTTATAAAAAATGAATGACCAATTATTAACAATTAATTACCAATTATTAATTAATTAACAATAATACTATTATCAATACCAATGAATTCAAATAAATTATTACTGAATCAGAATTAAATGACTTAAAACCTAATCCCCTATAAACCCACATCCTGCTATAGAACTTAAATGCAAAAACATAATAAAAATTAATTCATAATTCCTAAAAATTAATAATTAGTTTAGTATCATTAAATTACTTCCCACCCTATTCCCCCATAAACCCACAACCCGCTACGGTACTGAAAAACAAAAATAACTATAAAACCATTATTAACATATAAGAAGTGTATGCATATATTTTAAAAAAAAGTAGAACAGTTAACAAAACACAAATAACACATACACATTAAATACATAATAAAATGCATTACAATAATATAAATATCGATATTAGTAACATCTATATTAGTAACATCAATATTAGTAACATCAATATATTTGACATCGACATTACTAACTTCGATATTACTTACTGCGATATAAAAAACGATATTACGTACCTTAGGATCGATATTTTGTCCATCGATATTCTTAACATTGATATTCTGTCCCTTCGATAATGTCACCTCGGTATTAATGTAGGTCGATATTTTATTTTCAATATTTTGACTGCTCACCATTATAAGTACGGGGCCTGCCGTGCCAGGGTGATAGTGATGTCCATTACAGGTGTGGGGGACTTGGATGTGACTGACTGTGAGACTCCGTCAACTCTGGCAGGTGTTGTTTGGGGTGTGCCTGGGGCCAACAGGTGCAGCACGGCCAGCAGCTTGGTGTGGGGTGGGATGTTGGTTGTCTGCTGTGTTGGTGCCATTAGCCTGTTGGGCGATGACGGCCAGGATACATAGAATGGTTGACGCTTTCTGCCTGTAGTGGACAGTGACATTGTCAGGAGTTGTGCCTGTGAGGCAGTTGTGTTTCCTGGGGTCCACCGTCTTTGTCTGTGCTGCCTCTGTGGTGGTCCGGGGGGGTGCTGGGTGGGTGTTGTGGCTCTCTTGGGTGTCCAAGCTGCATGATCAGTAGCTCCATGGCTACTGTTAGTCTTCAGGCGTGGCTGTGGGCTGGGCTCCCTTTTGTGGTGCAGGCTGTGGTCCGTCTTTACACTAGGTCAGAGCAGGTCTAAATTTCCTGCTGCTAACGCGCCTTATCGTGTGTTTTGTGTTCTTATCGCCGATCTGGCTGGTCGTTGTGAATGTTGAGGTGAGGTGTTGTCGCGGCTTTTGGCACGGTAATGCCTACTCTGCTTCTCATTAGCGATAGTTGCGGTGGTCCTCTGTGGCGATGATTTTTGTGACTGCTATCATGGGAAAACTAGTTCTGTGGGCTGTTAGCACCTGCTTGTGAATGGTGGGGTAAATTGATCTCAACATTGGTAACGCTAAAGTGTCATTATTTCGGTGATAGCTCCTTGTGAATATACCCCTATGTTTTTTAAATATTATCTCTTTAACACTACTTACACTATTCACACTCACTACCAAAAATTACCATTTACACCCAAAAAACATTTTTCTGCCACATTACATCAAAATCTTTTAACCCC
Source organism: Lissotriton vulgaris (assembly GCF_964263255.1). Taxonomy (NCBI): domain Eukaryota; kingdom Metazoa; phylum Chordata; class Amphibia; order Caudata; family Salamandridae; genus Lissotriton; species Lissotriton vulgaris. The sequence continues at coordinate 505,018,347 of NC_141693.1, read as the reverse complement.
TTCGATGCTGATGACGAGCTCAGCTCGTCATCAGCCACGGGGGGCGTGTGCGGATGACGAGCTGAGCTCGTCATCTAACGCGGCTTTTGAAAAAAAGCTGCACAGCGCGAAAATCACCGCCGCAGCGATGCGGTTAACACACTTTCACGATACCTCTGTTTCAATTACCAAACTTCACTGTACACCACTACACTCAATGCCACTCTATTTTTTGCCACTCCACTCTACCCCCTTCAGCGTGGCGCGAATTTTCGCGCTGTGCTGAAGGTTCTAATGAGCCTATCGGCTCATGACGGAACGGTTCCGTCATGAGCACAGCTCAACCGACGCTCATGACGGAACCGTTCCGTCATGAGCATGGAAGGAGCTACACTATTACACTCTACACCACTCTAAAATATGGCATACCACTCTCAGCTTCTTCACTCTATGCCACTCCACTTTACCCCGACTCCACTCTATTCCACTCCACTCTGCACCACTACACTGTAGATGATCACACTCCATATCACTGATGTATGCCACTAAACTGTAAGCTACTCCACTGTCTGCAATATCACTGTATTCAACTCCACTCTATGACACTCCACTCTATCTTATTCCCCTCTATGTCACTTCAGTGTACACCACTGCAGTGTATGCTATCCCTCTATAAGCACTGCGCTTTATGCCACTCCCCAGTACGCTACTCTACAACACTCCACTCTACAGAATTCCACTCTATCAACAATGCACTGTACTCTACTACCCTGTACACCACTCCAGTCTACACCACTCTAGTCTATGCTATTCCACTGTAAGCCACTACACTGTACCTCAATCCAATCTGTACTATTCTACTCCACACTACTACACTGTGCGCCACTCCACTCCACTCCACTCTACGCTATTACACTCTATGACTCTTCCCTCTACACCACTCCACTCTACCCCACTCTAGTGTAAACAATTCAAATGTATGCCACTCCAGTATACACATCTCCCCTCTACGCTATTCTAATTTATGCCACTATACTGTACCTCTCTCCACTCTATTCCCAGTACACTCAACAATACTCCATTGTACACCACTCCACTCTTTGCCACTCCACTGTACACCACTATACTCTACTCTATTCCACTGTACAGCACTCCACTCTAGCACTCTCCAGTGTACGCCACCACACTATATACCATTCCACTGTATGCTATGCCAATCTATACTTCTCAACTATAAGACATCCAGTCTACACCACTTCATTGTATGCTACTACACTGTATGCAATAGACTCTACACTATTCCACTGTATGCAACTCCACTGTATTACACACCTCTCAATGATATTCCAATGTATATCACTTCACTCTACACCACTACACTGTATGCCACTCCATTTCTTTTATTTATTTTTATTTTAAGAGTTTTATATAGCGCTGGCTAGACCCGGAGGTATCAGAGCGCTTTAACTGAGGTTCCACAAAAAATTACATTACAAGATTACAACAGTTCCAATTTACATCAGTTGCTAGACAAACAATTACAAGAGCATAGAAGACAAGATGATTAAAGTGTAGAGGGGAGGGGGGTAGGGGAAAAGTGGTAGGAGGGAGATACAGCAGAAAGACGAAAGGAAATTCTGCCCAAAGTCCGGCTGGGAAGGTGACGGTCCAGGGGAAGTCCCAAAACCCATCTCCTCTTCAGATATCACGTAGCTTCACCGGGCATAAGCAAAATAGCTAGGTCTCAATGGGAAAATATTTAAAGAAACATGGAGGGCAAAATAAATTCAGCGTAGAGGGGAGGGGGCAGGGAAGGTGAGAAAGGGAGGATAGGGGAAGAGACAACAAGGAGAGATGAAATTAAGTCTGTCTAAAGACCGACTGGGTAGGTGACAACCAAGGAGGGAGTCCACGGCCCATCTCCTGGCTCACTACACTATATGCCACTCCACTCTGCACCACTTCACTCCATGAAAATCCAGTCTACGCCACTGAACTGAACAACACTTCACTATATGCCCCTTCACTCTAGGCTATTACACTCTACATCACTCCATACCGCGCCACTCCACAGTATGCCCCTCTAGTGTATGCCATTGACTCTACCGTATTACACTTTACCCTACTCCACTGTATGACAGTCTGTTCTATGCCATTCTACTGTACACTATTCCAAATATATGCCACTCTACTCTATGTCACTACACTCAATGTTATTCCGCTCTACACCATGCCACTGTATGCTACTCCACTGTATGCCATTCCACTGTATGCCACTCCACTCTACGACACTACCCTGTATGTTATCCCACTGTACGCCACTTCACTCTGCGCAACTCCACAGCACGGTATTACACTGTATGCCACTGCAGACTACCACACTACACTCTACCCCACTACACTCAACAACACTACACTCTATAAAACAGAATGGCATCTAAGCACACATCGTCCAATATGTATTTGTTGATTCCTTTTCCCCGTAGAGTTCAAAATTTGCCTGCATTCAAACTCATTTCAAACATCATGATATATTGTTCTTGTTTATTTCAGAAACACATCCAGGTACATCATTACTCATAAACACCATGGCCGACACATATTTCGTCTTCCTGGGCTTTTTCAAGGCTATGACACTCAAAGAAAAAGTAGTACGTTGTGTGTTTCCATAAGCATTCAAGTTGTGTATTTATGGTTTCGTCTTCTATTTCTGTGAACTGCGTTGTAGCACACTGTTTCACAGTGTGGGACGTATCCCCATTGCGCATGTATCAAGACATGCATTTGAATTTTGTTAGTAATTAAATGTAATTCAATCTCAAAGGTATGTCATTGAGCAGCACCTTGATAAGCCTTCTTACTCTAGTGAATAGGATGCGGGACCTGCCTAAAAACAATCCTAGAGGTGGTTTACTCCTATGTGTTCTGCAGAATGGAGCACACATAGCCAGTTAAAAAAAACTGAGATAAAGAAATAAACACATTTAACCTCAGAAGGCGTACAGATTTGCATCACGAAAGCGTCACAAAAAGTAATGCTTCTCAGGGCAAGGGGCTAGTAAATATGCCCCTTTGAAAGCACTTTAGAGGTCATGGTGAGCTTACTGCTGATAAGATCTCAGATCTATATAAAAAGAGGTCAAATGCCTAACAGTGAAGCTCTTGTGCTACCTATTACCCTGGGAAATTCAAAGTGGACTATTAAAAACACTAAAGTGTGCCTCAAGGAATAATAAACAGCTTCCTCAACCATTAGCTTGAGCTGTTCGATTATGACCTAAGCAAAGGCCCGTGGCCTCTCAGGATTGAGATCCCTCAGTACAACAAACGCTTACTACAATCATACACAATCAGACATTCTTTTTGTTTGTTGTTATTGTGGTATTCCCTTTGGAAGTATCACTGGAGACAACATTATGGTCCTTTAAAATGCAAAGCCAAGACTTACACAAAACACAGTGTCGAACTAGTCCACGTAAACTAAATACCAATGTTTGATGTTGCAAGAGTGTGTGGTCAGCTTTTCAGCATTTCTATTTAGAACTTTACAAAATCCCTTGGAAATGAATAAAGATATGTTTTAAACGTTATGGCTGCGCATATGTGTTTGTATATGTGGACATGTTATGCTTCCATATGGCAAAAACAGTACGTGCTAAATTATTTTTCTTTCAAGTATTTCGCTGCTCATAACTGACCATTTTTGCAGCCAGCCGAAATTTCAAAAGAGAAAAATATGAAACAGCTTCTCCACAGGATATTAAAAAGCCTTAGCCTGCAGGTACGTTTTAGTCAGTTAGCAGGATCGTGGCAGATGATAGCGAAATATTTCAAATGGATTTGGCTGGTTTAATGGAAACGCTTTAAAAAGAGTTTGTAATGTAACCTGTAATATGTAATGCCAAGCACAGAAAATGTGTTTTTCCTGAGTGATGCTAATGTATGCGGAATAGGAAGTATATGAATGTTCCTTTTTTATTTTGGGCTGGACGATACCTAAATGAAGACATCTTCACACATTATTAAGTCAAACAATTCTCTGTGATATTTCCAGAATCTCCTTTTTTTCCTTACCTAATTGTTACCACTAACTTATGAAAGTGAATAGATGACAAAACACAGCCAATCAATGTACTTCCCTTGTAAACTGAGTATTGACTACAGTAAAAGTCCGTTTTTTTTGCTAGATCGTCTATAGCTACATCTCTTTCATGGGTATTGTAGCTTTGTAGGATTAAAACACGGTTCTATCTTTCAGTATTTGCAAAAGCCATTCAGTGGAATGAATAAAGGAACACATATAGAGGAGAACTGTACGCTATGGTTTTACAAACTGGCAGACAATTCACACAACTATTGCATTAATGAAGAAATACAATATACATATACATTGTTTTTTCACCTATTTCTGATTGGCAAAATGAAGGAAAGAGATTGTCAAACGATCGCCAATGATATATAAAAAGAAAATGTCAGCAATCATATGCAATCATGGGCACTATTTAAAAAGGGAAACGTAAAAGCATGGGCTCAGGTCTCTGCTCCGCCTGAATACACTTTTACAATTTTTCTCTGTTGGCAAACATTCCAGGTGGTAAGCCTGGAAAGCAGTGAAGGGCACAGGTTCCCAGGTGCATTCCTGGAAATGCAAGTCAAATTTTCCTTGGACCCTATTTATGCTATGCGTAGTTCTTTTCAGTAGACAAATCCGCATAGGGGAAAAAGGATCCCGTGTGCAAACACCCAGTTATTTTTCTCTGTCATAAACATCGTTTTCCCTGTGGAGAAACCCTTTCTCCTACAGCCCACCAAATCTGGAGGTGATCCAATGTTCTTCCTACCCTCGAACTTGAGTTTCAACTCCAGGTGCTGGAGTTGATGCATGGTCCTTCCCAAGGTGGAAAGGGCAAAAGGGGAGTTACCAGCAATGTACTGGAGTATATTTACAACGCTCTCCAGAGTGGAAAGTGAAGGGATCAGAATTTGGCAATGCCAAGAAATGTCAGTTTTGTGGATATTCCTAAACGTCCTAGGCATACCCCCTCTTTCCATCACTGGTGTGTAATTTAATGGCCAGCGATCTCCACACTCTTGAAAGAGTTCCCGGCCCTCATAAATAATTTTACATCTTCCAGGAAGCACTTTGTGACTTCCTGACAGGCATAAGAAAGTACAATTTGGTCGTAAATGAAAATATTTAGCCACATTTCCTATTGTGAATAAACTCTGTCTTATAAAAAAAGAAAGCCTTGTTCAGACAATAACTATGGCTAGAAAAATGAAGACAAATAATTTTGCACAATGTATGTGGTAAGTGCAATAAGAAAAGGAAAACACATAACATCCTTTTAAAAACTTTGAAAGCACATAGTGCCAACAGATTCCTCTGTTTAGTATTACAAGGGGAGGGAGGATGTCACTACAACTTAATTTCAACAAGGTTTATACCTGTTTTGTGATGAGCCAAACTTATGATTCTTACAAACAGTCATGTCTAAAGAGCTTTCCAACATAGAATTAGATGTTGGAGAAATTTGGAACACTGGTGAAATTCACGTTATACACAAAATCTGTGTTATGTGACAATCCTGAAATTACTTGACCTTTCACAGTATGGAATTTAACGTCGTTTTTGCACATGAAAGAATAATTTGTGAAGACAATAAAACATTTATTGTACACAAAAGTCTCCGGCAGGTATGTCATGAGACTTTTTTTTATCTGAAGTGGATGATCAAGCGAAAAAAGTCACACAAGATATTGACAAACCACATTTCACCTTAGTATAGTACTTTTGCAAATTTTTAATGGAATTTTACAAAATGCCACTGAAAAATTGTGCAATTCTGTCCACCTCAACACAACAGGCTTTTTAATGCTAACAAGTCTTCCAGCTACTAGCACTGAACAACACCAAGGTGAAGTAGAATTTGTCCAACACTTCCAATGTCTCTGAACCAAAAATGTTTTCAGCCAGAGAACTCAAAAATATGGACCAGCTTGTTCTGATGAAAAGTCTACAAAGTAAGCAATTGGTTGGAAACATTGAGAGGAGGTGGTGGAATTGATGTTTAACACAGATATTAGAGTGCAGATACATTTCTTACATACATAAATATTCATAGAACAAAATGATTGAGTATGAAGATGATTTTAATGCGTGATGTTGGACTATGTAATGCCTTGGTATATATGTTTTACACTCATACTATTTTAGAAAAGACTGACACTCAATGGATGATGTCATCAATGATGTAATTTGAGATGTAAAGTGATGTCACTGACCATGTCCTGGGTGATGTAATATGTGAGGTCATAAAGGTGCTCGCTACGCCATTGGATTCAAGCTTGTCTGGCTGATGAGGGATGATAGCCCAAAACTGGACCCCCAAAACCGGTCCCAGGATGCTTGTTTCTAGTCCAGGAAGGACCTAGCCTGGTAGTTGAGGCTGGACTGATCCCATGGAGAGAAAGATCAAGACTGATTTGCATATGGCTCGATCTAAACCAGAATGGCCTCGCATGCATAAACATGATGGATTTAATTCAGATCTTTAAATCAGTGTGAATGCTTGATTTGTTCAGCATTCTGTCGATAATCTCTTTGTTAAGTAACTCTAGGCCACTAGTTTTAGTTTCTTAACATAAGTTCAACTGTAAGTATAACTATAACTACTAAATAACTATGGTTTGGCGTGGATAAAACGTGAACCTAAATATAATGTCCCTGTAACATTTGGTTCTTTTCAGTGAATACACATATATATATATATATATATATATATATTTATTTTTCTACCCCTGCATAAATATAAAGCAAAATGTAATGAAAAAACATTGAAATATATAACAAAAACTAATTTGACATAAATGTTTCAGAAACAAATTAAACTTCCGTCCAACCTATCAAATTAAACTTAAAACAGCTTTCTAATTAATAAAAAATAGTATCATGAAGGCCACAAACACACACAATGATGGTTCCTAAAGAACACTCTGCTGGATTGCAACTCTACAGAAGAAGACTTTAACACTTCATAAAACAATTAATATGACAGTCATATTGACAAAAAGTGTCAGCTAACAAAAGTAATGAAAATGAAAACGAAGTTAAGATAACAAATAATTAAAACAATGCAATATGTGTATTTCTCCAACATAAAGGGGCATCCTTTACACAGAATAAAACATTCTAAAAGGCAAAAGGAAAAGTAAATAAAGGATTGGACACGTAAATATTCAAAATAAATTAAGTATTGTAATGAAAGCACAACATTAAAGTTAAAGTAAAAATAACAATTTCCCATATTAAAAAAATAAACTAAAACAAAAATTCTCAACAGACTATAGCAAACAACAACTGTGTGAAAACCAACAACAAACAGGCCCAGAAAGTAAAATTCTACAATCAGACAAAGTTCAGACAACATCCAGAATGTAAGTTAAAATATTAGACTGCAATAAAAAATATTAAAATAAATATAACATTTTGTAAACAGTAATGTATACTTTAATACTCTTATACTCACAGATAAAATGCTGGGAACTGAAAAATACATCAAATCCCAGAAAGGGGTGCTATTATTAAATAATAGAGGATAAATGATTAGCAAGGAGAGCACCACCAGTGAAAAACCAGACTGGAAATGCACCAAAATATACCTTAAGGCATGCTATGGCAGAGATACCACAAACATTTTTAAAAAGTAGAAAATGCCCTTGATATTACTTAAATATAAGTCAAAATGGTTTTATAGGATCTGAAGTAGATTAGTTCAAGTTCACAAGAACAAAGTGGTTGCTGAACAGACAGAAGGCCAACTCCCAGGCAGACCAACTCTAAAAGGATTAGCTGCCAGAACAAGTAAAACAGTAAAAGAATCACCACTAACATCTAAAAAATATGAAGCAGCAGACAAACCCCAATACTTACTACCAACGCATAAGAAAGACACCTTTTTTTATATGCAATCCTCAATGCCGACAAAGGAATTATCATTTACGCTACTTATAACAATTTAATAACTTTAACGCACTGTAACACTTGAATGATCAATGGCACATTTAAATTGTGCCCTTCATCATTCAGTCAATTTTCCAAAATATATACTCAATGTCAATATGCAAACATCCCATTAGTGTATGCACTGTTACCTAACTAACAAAGTGCAACTAACAATTAAATGCTAGCACATATAAAGCAACAAACAACAACTATAACCCATCAAAACATTATAGTTTTTGAAGAGGTAATGCTTTTGGCCATGCCTAAATTCTAGCCATCACTGTAATTCAGGAGTTCTACTACTAATTTAATCAGAGCATATGTAGGCATCTCCCCAAAAAATCCTCAGTGTTGTTATATTTCATATTGGTACCCTGATATAGGTCTAGGGAACATTGTACACTTTCCCTACATCATCTCGCCATCATTTCATATGAACAAGCCTTCTAAGGACATAACTCCAAATAAGGACAGACTGCCCTGTATGGACATAATGCCTTATAAGGACTGTAGCCTTTTATGGACTAAACCTATCACCTAGTTCCATGCTGAGGGTGGGTTTTTCCCAATCAATATTGCTAAGACATAATCCTTAGCACATATGAATAATTTATACAGGGGGTCCACTTCACTTCTCCCATCAACCCACAAGGTTGACTCCCCAACGTCATCCTCATACTGAACAATGGGGAACATACGCACATAGGCTGTATAAATACAGCACCTCTTGCTATCAAAAAGCAGTAGAGAACCGAGACTTCAAGGCCAACGCACTGACCAGAGATGCTGCAGCTCAGGCATGCCATCGTTCCAGCTGAGAGTGGTCTGACGATCCCTTGTGGGGTGTCCAACTTAAGTCCAGGATGAAGTCTCACACTCTCACTATTCAGGTACTATTCAGGTATGGGGGTTTGACTAAATCCTAGTGGGATTCTTGGCTCTTTGGCTCTTAGACTTAGGTTCTTAGACTTAGGCTTTATAGCACGTACTCACATGCTAGGTTCACTTAGGTATCTTAGGCATCTTAGGAGTACACACTTAATTTTATAAATGCATTTCATATTCATGTATGTGTTCATGACTATTGCAAAATGGTAGAACAATACAATTTCTTTTTATTCACTGTACTGCTTTTTCTATATCTCTGCTACTGTGTTACAGTTATAGCAGCACACTTATTTTACATGAGAAGAACTATGCTACAATAAATTCTTATTGTAAACACTCTCAACTGTTTCTTCTATGTATCTCTCTGAGAGCAAAACAAGAAAGCATGAGTGACTGGGTGAAAAGTATTATATTGTTTCCACGCATCTGAGGTTATTATGTTCTGAAGTTGCACAAACAAATCTCTCTGATAACAGGAGATTCTAGTAGCACTGCAAACTAGCTAATGCAAAAACATAGGCTGACATTTTCGGTGGGGGTGTACCAACTCAGTTCGCCACCAAGCCCACAGTATATGTTAATCGCAAACAGCACAGGTCCTGCATGAAAGGGTACTATCGGAACTACTCTACAGTGTAAAGTATGCAACTAACCCAGAATTGGAATATTAAACCAAAATACTAATATATTTTGCATATGTTGCTGTTACAGATGTCACTTAAGATTATGACACACTAACTGTCCAACAGAAGGAAACAAAACTGGCCCCACTTATGGAATATTTCAAAGATACTTGAGTTGGTTGTCTGTACTGACCAGGCCATATATGGCAACCAAAGTGTCACATTCCATGGTGGAATGTCTATGACAGCACCATATCCTAAAAAGCTGAGGCAAAACATGCTACTTCCAAGGAAAACTGGGAAAAAAACGTCCTAAACTTTGCAAACCCTAACCCATATCAAGCCAAAAATCCCCAAGCAAACAAAACAAATGCATGAATTCCTATCATGTGAAGTAAGACTCTATGCTAAGAACCAACGACTACCATATAATGGCTGAATAACAAGATCCCCACTTTAAAATAAGTAGACAAAATAATAACACAATTTAACTTTTCTAAAACAAGAACATTCATAAGGTATTTATATTTATTTCTAAATATTATTAGAGCAAATTTGGAATAAGCTGAATAAAAAATACTCAAGAGTTAAGTATTAAGAATTATAATGATATAATATTATAATACATATTTAGAAATGAATAAATATTAAGGCAGAATTAACATTATTTTAAAAGAAAAATAAGGGTCTATGACAGAATTTCGACAGACAGAATTTCGACCTTCACAAATATCGGCGTAATTATATCGATTGCAAAAATATCGACGCCCTATGTACAACATGGTAAGTACCAAAATATCGAAAAAATAATATCGATGTTAAAAATATCGTTGTCAAATATATCGATTTTTTTTAAATTTAAAATAACATAAAAAATACTGTGAATAATACTTATTAATTACTTAAACATATTTAAATATATGTAATAATGGTTAAAAAAAAATTAATACATATTTAATTAAAAAAATAATAATTAAAAATCATATATAATATATACTTACTTAACAATAATTACTATTCCCACTCCAGTGGGTACAACAGTAGGGAAAACTGACCCTTAACCCTAAAAATACCCCTTTACCCAAAAACTAAAAACTGACCCTGAACCCTAAAAATACCCCTTTACCCAAAAACTGAAACCTGACCCTGAACCCTAAAAATACCCCTTTACCCAAAAACTAAAAACTGACCCTGAACCCTAAAAATACCCCTTTACTCAAAAACTGAAAACTGACCCTGAACCCAAAAAATACCCCTTTACCCAAAAACTGAAAACTGACCCTGAACCCTAAAAATACCCCTTTACCCAAAAACTGAAAACTGACCCTGAACCCTAAAAATACCCCTTTACCCAAAAACTGAAAACTGACCCTGAACCCTAAAAATACCCCTTTACCCAAAATTAATTATTATTACAATTAAATTACTTTCCACCCTATTCCCCTATAAACCCACAACCCGCCCCAGTAGAAAAACATATAATTTAGTTAAAAATATACATAAATTATCAATTAATTAATCTATTAATCAATTAAAATAATTCATTGCCAATTAATATGTAATAGCAAAATAAATTAATCATAAAAAAATAATTATTTAATTACAAATAAATTACTTCCCACCCTATTCCCCTATAAACCCACAACCCGCTCCAGTAGTAAAACATATAATTTACTTAAAAATATACATAAATTATCAATTAATTAATCAATTAATCAATTAAAATAATTCATTGCCAATTGATATTCAATCGCAAAATAAATTAATCATTAAAAAATAATTATTTAATTACAAATAAATTACTTCCCACCCTATTCCCCAATAAACCCACAACCCGCTCCAGTAGTAAAACATATAATTTACTTAAAAATATACATAAATTATCAATTAATTAATCAATTAATGAATTAAAATAATTCATTGCCAATTAATATTTAATTGCAAAATAAATTAATCATTAACAAATTTTTTAATTACAAATAAATTACTTCCCACCCTATTCCCCTAAAAACCCACAACCCGCTCTGGTAATAAAACATAATATTTACTTTTATATATTTTTTATTTATAAAAACATATTAAACACATATTATAACAATTAATTTAAATACTTAACTAAAATTTCTAACACATATTAGTAAATCGAAATTACTTACATCGATATATATGCTATCGATATAAGTAATTTCGATATTACTTCCCACCCTATTCCCCTAAAAACCCACAACCCGCTCTGGTAATAAAACATAATATTTACTTTTATATATTTTTTATTTATAAAAACATATTAAACACATATTATAACAATTAATTTAAATACTTAACTAAAATTTCTAACACATATTAGTAAATCGAAATTACTTACATCGATATATGCTATCGATATAAGTAATTTCGATATTACTTACCTTAGGGTCGATATTCTGGCCATCGATATTCTGGACATCAATATTCTGTCCCATCGATATTAGCAACTCGATATAAGTGTAAGTCGAAATTAAAAATTCGATATTTTGACTGTTTACCGAAAAATAAATGTTCTATCATGCAATAAAATGTGTTATTACCACACAAAATCATATATATGTTCAACAAACAAACAAACGTAGCATCAAAAAAGAAACATTTCCCACCCAATAACATAAATAAGTCAGAAAATATAACACTTAGAATTTTTCTCAGCTGAATTCCTAGTCTATGTATTGATGAATGAATCAAAACACTCCCAAAACACAGTGATAAAAAGAGCCCAAAATAACCCACAGAAAACTAGACGCAGATAAATTGAGGGAGTTTGGCAATCCACTCTATTTCCCATAATTAGGGGGCTAATGTATTGCAAAACGGCAGAGAAATAATAAAAAAGAAAGTAAGCAACATTCCATCCACCACATTCATTGCTGAGTATCATTTTCCTAGCAGCTTTCCTATGTCGTTTATAGCCCCATAGAAATCGAAAAATAGTTCTCTCTAAATTTCTAAAGCAAAGTAATTGAAAATCTAATGGTATTGTGCGAAACAGGTATAATACTTTTGGTAGAATCAACATTTTTAAATTGTTAAGTCTGCCAAAGAGAGATAAGTGTAGATGATCCAAGCGCTGTAATGAAGTATTAATTTGAGTTACCTTAGGGTTTAAGTTACGTTCTGGTATTTTCTCTATGGGTAATGAAATTTTGATTCCTAAGTATGTGTTTTCTGGAGTAATTGAAATATTTACAGGCGGATTTTCTCCTGAACAAAGAATTTGTGTTTTTTCCAAATTAAGTTTGTAGCCAGAAAAAGACCCAAACTGTTTGGCTATCTCATCAATAGTAGGTAAAGCTGTTTGAACATCCGTAGTGATAATCACAATATCATCGGCGTAGGCTAGAACTCGATAATTAATATTAGCTAAGTGTATAGGTTTAATGTTTGGTTCTATAAAAAAACGATTAATTAGAGGATCAATATAAAAAGCAAAAAGTAACAGAGAACAGGGGCATCCCTGTCGGGTGCCCCTAGTAATTATTAGAGGTGAGGATGATTGCCCATTAATACGGATATACGCTCTAGGGGAAATATACAGAGTTTTTAACGCTTTTATAATGCCTTGACCTAGTCCCTTCCTGGACAGGATTTCCCAAAGATAGCCCCAAGCAACCCGGTCAAAAGCTTTCTCAGCATCTAGAAATACGAGTCCCATATTAGACCGAGTTGCTTGAGACCAATCCAAGAAAGAAATCACACGCCAAATGTGATCTGCAGTGTCTCTAGCAGGAATAAAGCCATGTTGGTAAATGGAAACTAAAGGGGAAATAATGTTAGATACTCGTAACGCTAAAATTTTAGAAAAAATTTTACTATCAGTATTTATGAGTGATATGGGACGGAAAGATGAGGGTAATAACGGAGGCTTGCCTTTTTTCAGAAACACCGTGATTATGGAGTCATGCCATGATTGGGGGTCACTACCTTGCTGAGCATTCAAACATAGATTCAATAATTCTAATTTTAGAACATTCCTAAAGTGTTTATAAAACTCTAAAGGAATGGCATCGGGACCTGCAGCTTTTCCTGAAGCTAGGGACATTAAAGAGAGTTCGATTTCCTCCCAAGTGAATGGTGAATCTAGTTTCTCCTTATCTTCATTAGATAAAGTAGCATTCAAAACTAAGTCAACAAACCGAGTAATCTGATCTGAGCAATCAGGACGATCATCGTCAGCATACAACTTGGAATAGAAATCACTAAATACTTTAAGAATGTCTTCTAATTTGCTAACGGTCGTCCCTGTCTGATTATTTATTTTATTGATACTAGCAAATGTCGCTTTTTGTCTCGCCCTCTTTGCCAGGAGTTTACCAGAATTTTCTCCAACTTCATAAACCTCTGTCCTAAAGGCAGAGACTTGTTGGGCAAACTTTGTGGCAAATCGTTGATGTATCTTGACTTTCAAAGTAGTTAACTTCTTTATAATGCTTTCAGTAGATAATCCTTGATTACATGCTTGCATAAGTTGAACCTCTAAGGATCTAAGATTTCTAATTTCAGAATCTTCTTGCAATCTAGCTTCCTTTTGTTTACTTATTGAATAGCTCAGTGTTTCTCCCCGGATCCCACATTTAAAAGCATCCCAGACTATTTCAGGGGAAGCAGTACCTTTATTGTTCGAAAAAAAATCTGGGATCCAAGTGTTCATATGATCAATATAAGATAAATCATACAACAATTTACGATCAAATGACCATGATCGAGGGGTATTAGAAGTATTCAATTCAAACTTAAGCATTAAAGGGTTATGATCTGAAATAATTTTTGGAAGAACCCCATATTCCACTTGAGCTAGATCATTATATAAACTCTTAGATGCAAAGAAGTAGTCTAGTCTACAAAATCTTTGGTGGGGAGCAGAAAAAAAAGTATATCCAGACATCCCTGCAGCTTTTTGAGGGTAGTAGAGCCCAGCTACTACAAGAAAACCAAATATAAGATATTGAAGTCAGCTTTTGGAGTCTGGCAAAAAGTCCGAAAACATATAAAACTAAGGAAATTAAATTTTTATACTCCCCTTACATCAAAGGATTTATTACCAGAAATTTTCTATGATTTAACCATGTATAGATGGCAGCAGAAAGGAATAAGGTATCTGGATGATTTATTTTATAATGACCAAATGGTTTCATTTCAGGATCTAATGAATAATTTCTCTGTGGGAAGAAATGATTTTTTTAAATTTCTCCAACTCCTTAGCTTCCTGCAGAACCATCCTTTAATTCCTCCAGTTAAAACACCACTGTTAGAACTTTTGCAAAAAAAAACCCGTATAGGAATTATTTATTTAAGTTTAATGCAGGAATATGGGGATGACTTAGGTCAATGTCAGTTGAAATGGGCTAACAGTTTAGGTATACCCGATGTTGATACTTTATTGTCGATTAAAATGGCCACAGATGGTCTTATAACCGGGATGATCAAATCCCAACATTTTATGTGTATTCATAATCTTTATTACACTCCAAGCAAAATTGTTAAATGGAGCACGACGGCAGGTACGACCTGCAGCCGATGTGGGCTATATGCAGCTGATGAATTACACATGTTTTTCTTTTGTCCTAAACTCTTATTGCTGTACCAACATATTGAAACTTTTTTATCTAATATTTTGAAATGTGAGATTAAGATAACTCCTGAATTGCTATTACTTGGCATAGACCATACTGTTATTAGGTCAAGACCAATTTCTTACTTTCTTTTTCTTTGTATGGCTGCAGCAAGATCTTGTATTACAAAGGAATGGATTAGTCCGGATCCGTCCACGTTTTTTATGTGGCGGGAAAAATTATTATTTATGTACAACACTGAATCTGCTATATATAAGTTAAAGGGGGTTAAAAAAAGAGCTATGGGGGAAAAAATGTGGGCCCCAATTGCCGAGTGGATCTAATCTAATTTTACTGCTTGACTCATTTTTCTTTTGTTTCTTTTTCTCTTTTCCTTTTTTCTGCCAAAACCTGTTATATATTTTTTAGAACACATGTGTTATCTTGTGTATTATGTATTGCTGTATTTCCTTGCAATAAAACAATAAAACTAGACACAGGGAGCATTCAATACACCTCCAGTAATTCAGGGAATCTAATCAAAGACCAAAAATATGACATCAATGTGTAAGTGCTCCAGGAAAATCTGAAACAACGGAAACAAATTATTCTATCTGGAATCAAAATAAAATGCATGCAGGTTAAAAATAAAGTTTGATGTTTTTATTGTATCATATGTGCAATTGGTATTATTCTAAAGAAAAAACATTATAGCAAATAAAATATATCGCAAAACTTTTTTAATTATTGCAAAAAAAGGTACAGTAAAAAATTGCTACACATGAAGATAATTAGAAAATGTTATAATAAAATATAAAAAATATACTTTAAGAAAACTAAATTAATAAAAATACAATATATACATATAGTTTATGAATATCAAAAGTACTACTCTAAATAAAAATTAACTACATTGTTGAAAGTGGTATAATTTGGGGAACATCTCATTTATGACTCCCATTTCAAACTCATCCATATTGAAGAAAATGCTGACGGATGAGTGGGAGGAGATTACTAATTCTTACTCCAATCACACTGTGGAAGTGTTGGCATTTGGGAAATACAAGTTTAATATAGCATACACAAAATACATAAAAATATATGAGATAGACTGCAACAATATAACACTCAACAGTATTACTACTAACTACATTAAAAAGAGTAAACAAAAACAATATTCCTAGCTGCAGTACTCTGATCTATGATGTCAGATATCTTGATATTTAAGGCATATTTGTGTCTCATTGTCTTCTTTAGAAGATATGTTATCAGAACAACTGACACATTATCTGTTTGGTACTGTATTACACTGCATTTACATTTATAGGATTACTTTTATGAATATTCATGTCCTCAAACAAATTCAATCTAATATTTGTATAGATATATACTTGTCTGTGTAGGAACACCAAGAAAGTGAAAAATGTTTAACCTACAAGAAACAATGAGGCATTGTAAGAAAATAAATCTATTGTAATTGACCACCAATTTTTCCCTGTCTGTTGTTTCCTGGTGCAGGCCATTTTGCTCTATGTCACTGCTAAACCATGGCAAGGTTTGCTCTGTGTCTCCAAAGCAAGCACTGTGCATTGACTGCACCCATCTTTCTTTGTTAACTTTACTGTAAGATAAAGGGAAGGGGTCAAATAAATGCACCATTGGCTTGGAAGATAAATGTCATATGTGGGCTTAAATGTGTATGTAAGGAAATGCTGTTTTATGCATAAACAACCCTCAATGTTTCAGAGTGCTGTTGCTGGTTTTTCGATTATGGGAGTGCACTGGGGCCTGCTACCCAGAACCTAGTGCCAGTGCTTTGACCCTTAGAAGTATTTGTTCGATTGGCTTATATTTGCCATAAGTTAACTTACTTATAATGTCCTAGTATATAGTGCCAGTAGGGCCCAGGGCCTGTATGTTACAGTTCCCTCATGGTCTACAGCACTTACTATACCACCAAGTGGGTCAAAGTAAAATATGTCTTTTGTCCTCCCAATGCAGGCTTGTAGAGTCGTTTTAAACTGCTAATTTAAGTGTGCCATTTAAAGTTATTAAAAAGTTCAGACCCCCCTTTTTAACATATATATATACCACCCCTAAGTTAAGCCTATTGAACCTTAAGACAGGGTGCTGTATATTAAGAAGTACAACATGTATTTTATATGCTCTAACAGTAAAATCCCCACACTTCAGTTTTTATGTGGAAATGCTAGTAGCACATTGGCAAGTACAGAGTTACATGCTGACAGCTCCGCTATGCTAACTCCTGAATGGAATATCAAAGGATTATTACATTGAACCCGCCTTGACACCAAAGTCAAATTTAATGTAACTTTTAAGTCAAGGGCATCTTTAGAAACATTCTACTCTGTTGCCCAAAGTTTCCCAATGGCCATTTGCAGATGCTGGCCATAATATATTATTCTGCCTTCCTGGGCAGCGGTGTGGGGTGAATGGCTCCCAGAGAAGGACACAATAGAGGCATGCCACTGAAAGAGGTTGTACCTCTCTCTGACAGGACCCTCACAGAGTGCAAGCCCAAAGGTGAGTTTCAATGGGGAAGCCACTTTTGAGTGGCAAATGGTGGACACATACAAGAGGGGCTGCTCTTTTGTTCTGGTAGACAGGTTGGCCTTGCAGACAGAGAGAGGAAATCAATTGCCAAACTAGTTTTATTGTGGGCATGCAAACCTCAGGTAGCCACACCTAGAGTGGGTTACCAAGGTCCACACATCGAAGGACCGTTTCTCACATCTTGGGAGTGGAAAGGATAATGCACTCTGGTATAGCCGGATACAGCACATTACCGGAAATCAACAACAGGCAGGAAGGAACCTGGTCACCCATTGGCTTAGTAGTCTCCACATCCCACAATGGCAAGTTGTGGCACACCTTGCACCCAAAACTCAGGACTGCAATGGAGAAAAA
This sequence comes from Lissotriton vulgaris, assembly GCF_964263255.1. NCBI lineage: Eukaryota > Metazoa > Chordata > Amphibia > Caudata > Salamandridae > Lissotriton > Lissotriton vulgaris. The sequence goes on along the minus strand of NC_141693.1, from coordinate 505,000,342 downwards.
ACTGAAGAAGGACCTTCCTGCTGTTCCCTAGACCTGGAAAAGAGAGACTGCGCAAAAGACTGGACTGAACCTGCTGATCCATTGGCTGGCATAGAGAAGACTGTGACTGTTTCTCCCTGCTTTAGGAAAGGCATCCCAAAACCCCAGCCAGAGATTTGAACTCCAAAAGTCAGAGGGCTGACTTCCTGCTGCAGCTCCAAGGCCACAAAGGCTAAAGTCACCTTGGTCAACCCACACTTGCTTTATGACCACTGACTGCCAAAGTGCATCCAGGGAGATCAGACACCCAAATGTTGCACCGAGCCTCCTAAACCCGGAATAGTCCCAAAGTGCAGTTATGTCACTCAAGACACTAGCCACAGTCAGCATAGTAATGCTTGTTTGCGTTTTTAGTGGAAAAGCAGTGATTTATAATTTGTTTAAAAATCAATATCTTGGGAAATGTCCAGTATATTTTGTTCATTGTGGTGACCAAAAATGTATAAAAATACGATCTACTTTTATAAGTTGGTGTCAGATTTCCTCTGTGTTTAATTTCTCTCTTCAATGATTTTGATACTTCTAAATCCTTTGCACTTGTTTCTTTGATAGCACCTGACTGCTCAAAGCCACAGCTACCCAGCTACAGTTTTACAAACAAGCCTGACTGGAATCATGACAGGATTGTGAGTTTATTGAACAGAGAGGTCGCATAGCAACACCATATAATAAACCACATTTCCTCATGGTGTATTTATACCACATAATTGTATGACATAGATAAATAGCATCAGGGAACACCATTGAACTCTGGTTGGGAGGCAGATTATATGCACTGGACTAAATCATGGCAAGGATATGCACCTGTATCATGTACCTACTCCTATTTTATATAATAGGTACGTCACCCCTTAAGAGTTTCATATAAGCACAAAAGGCTTAAGGCCTTATTTCGATGTTGGGCGGTTGCAGATACGGGTCCGACTGACCTCCGGTCTGCCGACCATACTGCTGAATTTTAATCTGACCGCACATGGTGCAGTCGCAAGCTTTCTTTTCTGTATGGGGGTTTGAGCTATGGTGGGAAATTGGCCAAAGCACAAGGTACCATACAAAAAAGGGAGTTTGTGTTGATCCCTGCACCGCATGGCAGGCACAGGCACATCACAGCGCCTGCCACACTGTACAGAGATGAACAGGGGGGCTCCAACGGTACCACCTAAGCCCCCCCTGCTAGGGGCCCTCAAAGTTGGTTTCTGAAAGGATTTTCCTATTGAAAAGCTCACCATGGAAGCCCTGCTAGAAACTGACATTGTAATCCACACTATATCTAACCAGAAGGTGAGAGGAGGGTCCAAGGGAATTTAAAGAAATGCCAAGGTTATTGTCCCCGAAAACACAAGATGTACAATACATAGAAACCTAGGGGTCTAGTAAAAAAGTCTGTGAGATATTCTCAAATATACTAACTTTCAGGCCTGACTAGTGCCGGACAGTGTGCCCTAGAAAGTCTAGTCTATAACGGAGAACCCATGCATTAGACCACTCGAGACAGTAGGTGAAACCCAGGAGCCAGAGATGGATTCCCATCAATGTCTTGTAAGTGATCTTATAGTATTATCATGTGGTCATCCAAAGGTTGGGATGGGGTGTCTCCAGGTGATTAAGACTACCTTCAACCCACCTTATAGGACTGGGATCAACCCACGAATCGTTTGTGGACCATGCATGAGATCACTTAGTGGGAAAAGGTGCAGTGCAAAAAGAAATAATTGTGGTGAAAAGAAGATAAAAAAGGATAGAGAACAAACAGCAAGATAATTTAATGGCTGTAAGCCTCTTCCTTTTTAAAACCAGGAACAGCGCAAAAGAGCAGTTTTACCAGATAGCTGCTTGTGGGCCGACATGTTTCTGCCAACAGGGAAAATTGCCTAGGCTTCTTCAGGGCCTCTGTTCTATTTATACTTAATTGCTACCGCTTGTAAGTGCTACCAAATAAACCATCTAGAACGTGAACAAAATAAATCATGAAAGGATATACATATCTATTCCTCCATGCCAAGTGGTATATTTTCTCACCTACAACAAAGAAACGAATAGAAATAAATGCACAGGTCAACGCTATATAATTGAATGTTCTACACACAAAAAGGTAAAAAATCCTTTTTCACTCACCCAGAATGGCAGGGGATAAAACCTCACCTCTCCTGGACCAATCTCAGGATATGAGAGGCCACGCTCTATGAGGATAAGAAAAATGGTATTGTACAAGCAGGGTCGCTCTATACCTCAATCCCCCAGGATGAGACATTAGAGACCATTACGTCCATCCTAGAGCGGTCGGATCTGGATTCCATTACACCAATTCCTTTCATTATGGCCTTAGCAAGGATGGCAATGAAAGAGAATTTTTTCAAATTTGAAAACACCATCTACTTACAAATCTCAGGCGGTTCTCAGCTATAGACTAGACTTTCTAGGGCACACTGTCCGGCACTAGTCAGGCCTGAAAGTTAGTATATTTGAGAATATCTCACAGACTTTTTTACTAGACCCCTAGGTTTCTATGTATTGTACATATTGCAATCCACATGCCATAAAATTCCGTCTATTGGGATTACGCGACGATTCTGTCTGTCAGACACGCTTCATGAGCCCGTCAGCGGCCAGCCGAAATGTCCAGCAGCTTTCAAAATCGACAGCCTCCATTGTATAGAGGCTGTCAATTTTGAGACCAAGATGATGCTCGGAAAGCAACCGGCTTTCTGCTCCTCATTGTAATGAGGCCCTCAGTGTTTAATGTTTTAAAATGTGGCATGCTTTAAATTGGGAATAGCATGCCCACACAGAGAATAATTATCCAAAAGCTGTTTTCACTATGCAGATAAAGCAGCATTCTACATGAACAGGCCTAGCAATAAATGAAAGCACAATTTTATACCTCCAAATGGAAAAATGCTAAAACAATGTTTCACATTCATTTTTCAGTTCATATCAAAATAATTTTTATGGCTGACATTAGTTTTTTGTTAACTTTAGTGGGAAATTCCCATGAATTCCCATTTAGTTTGTGCTGCCCGAAGGAAAACATTTAAAAATGGGATTGTGTCTCAGCACTATTTCAGATATCCAATGCACATTCCTGCTGCTAACAACGTTCCTCCTGGAGGACAATAGCTTGATCTTTTGGTCAAAAGTATTGTCAACAAGTGGCCACTTAGAAGAAATTAACCATCTGAAATTGGGACAGGAACAGTAGTTATAACAAATGGCAACCTTCACAGTTCTTCATTTACCATTTATTGATCCTGCTCATTATTTAGATCTGGGGAAAAATGCTGGTAACTATCTTGTTTTAGACCTCACAAGAGGGTTTCAAGTGAAGCAAAGGAGGGATTGATCAAATGAAGGTGGGACCTTTGAGAAAAATCAGAACTGAGTGGAGTAAGTTTCCGACTAGTACACAACATAATGTTGACACTTACCACCAACTGCTTACAATATTGCTGGACCTGAAAGAAACATCTTTCAAAAACACTCTTCCTGACTGCAAAAGAGATCCAGTCACTTCTACCCCATCCTTGTACCCAGTCAGTGCATTTGCTCTAAACTTCAAGTTGTTAACCTCCTATTTGCCTTTTAAGGGAAATAAAAATACGGAGACCTGAGGATGCAAAAATGTCTCAGCTGACCTGTGTAGACTGTACCCTGAGGGCTATAGTAGTGAGTAGAAGGAACCTTGCCAGCGACAAGGAGCTAGGCTTCCCCAGCGGAAGTACACTCTCAGCAGGCAAAAAACCCAGGTTCATCCTGCTCTTAGCTTTTGTCCCGTTGACAATTGTTTCTGTCAGATGTCCTACTCTAGAGATTACAGCCTTGCACCTCTGATGGAGTCTGAGAACCAAAAAGCAACTAGTGGCCTTATTCAGAGTTTGGTGGAGCAGGACATCTAATAAATGTCCAACCCAGGATAATTACTATCAGCTGACATCAGTGGCCTCATAATACAATGGACCGGACATACATCACTTTTTGGGAGTTTTCCTCTATCATTTAAATGCTAAACAAGGTTCTAAGACTAAGTAGGCAACACGCAAATTAATCCCAGGGGCAAAGCAGCCTTGTAGCTATGAATATTGTCCTACCTGGAGAATTGGCATCGAAATCAAAGGTCTCCACAGGAGCTCAACCAGGGAGTGGCAAATGGTGGACACTTACAAGAGGGAGTCTTGCTAACTTGATCATTGGTGCTTTCCCTATTGGAAGATATTGTGCTCTTAAAATCAAACCAAAGGCTTGTTTTAAAGTTTGGTGGATAGATACCCTGTCACAATATCACACCTTATGTACTGCAGATGGATTAGGATATAATGCACTTTTAGCAAGGCAGAATGGAAACTTGTCACATTTGTGATGGAATATCCAGCTGCCAAACTCTAAATTAGGCCCTTAGGTAAAAACTTTGATTGTTTTGATTGGCTAGGTTTACTAAACCGCACTGACTCTATGATAGGCCTCAAATCCCACCTAGATCCTGTACCACTATGAACTAAGTATTATATTTGGCTCTTTACTAAGTTCTTGTTGCCTTAAAATGTTGAAATTCATGTCTTCTGTTCTACTGATTATTTTGAAGTCTTTATGGTTTTAATTTGATTCTGTATTTTTCAATATTTGAATGTTACCTTACCAGCATAATTGTTGATACTATTTAACGTGAATATACATTCTTCTGGGGGTAATGCCTGCTGCTTGTGCCAATTCTTTAATGTATTGATCAGAGTTTCCCTGTGAGTTTTGTTAAGGCCTAACCGGGGTGTGTGTTTTTTAGGTTGCTAAAGGCTGCTTGTCTCAACTTAACAAAGCACTTTGTAACACAAAACGGTGTTTGAACACAGAAATATAAACTGGAAAGAAAGTATAGTGGGTCTAAACAGCATGGTTTTATCATACAGAAATGTATAAGGAGATAAACCAGTCATTTGACACACAGGCACTGGAGACATATTCCTGACTTTAAGTCAGACAGGCCCCTTCAGGTCTCAGACTCAACAGTAATTATAGAATGACTTTGAAATGGATCCCTGTCGACTCTAAATTGATAGTCCATTACAGGAAAAACACAGATCTTCTTTTTCAACAATGATATCTCAACAATGAGTGTAACGATCATTAAGGTAATGCTTATCAGTGAGGCAGCTCCGATGTACATTCTTTCTACAAGGATATTGTAGGTATTTTCATGAAGCATGTTGATCTTGTATTGTGCATTCTGTGAAGTGGGTCATCTGTAGGTGTTTGTGTGAGTTCAGGTTGCGAGTGGTTGTTTATAACTGTCCATGACTGAGCATCCCGAAGGCTGACGGTGATTTGGATTCTCACAGTGCCTGTCAGTGGATCATAAAGGTGATCAGAACACATGCTCACCATGTTCTTGGCCCCTCTGCAGAGCACACAGAGGAATAGCGAGTGACATGTGCTATTTATAAATGTGAGTATATGTGAATATGTGACCTTTTTGTTTGAATATCTTTTATTGCTTTTTTGAATGTTACACATAATACACATCATAACATCTGTAATGAAATTATAACATTGCATCACATTACCATGTATAAACAATCGGTCAATAGTGGTGCTATAACAACATAAATGAGTCTTCCATCCGCCGCAGCATTGGGCGATAATATATCAAAAGATGGGCCCGCTCGTACATCTCCGGTAAGTTATACCAAAAAGCAAATATAAGACGGTTGACTAGTAATATGCATCAACATCAATCAAGAGAAATCATGAAATAGCACATGTGCATTTCGATATCTATATCTTTAGGGCCTTTTTCACAACTTAAGCAACAACGGAACACAAAACTATAAAAGGAAGATATTAAAATATAAAAGGAAAAGCGGGTCAATAATAAAGAACCAACCATGTGCCTTCACCAGTGCAATATATCGCTTGTGGGGTATGTGCTGTGTGGAAGCCAAAAGGTATGTGTTCGCCGCGCGGATGGGGCCAGCATGGGAGGCGGCAGGGTCAGCGGCATGTGCAGTATTAGCGCCACATCCATGGCCTAGCGGGAGCAGATTGTCCGGCATTCGAAGAAATGTCACTGCAGTATTCCCTGATAATGGCAGCGCGTGGGCGAACATGGGGCATGGAGGGGCCTCCCGTGGATCATCACTGCCAGTGTCCTCTCACCCTCCCGCAGGGGCAGCCATGTTATGTCTGTGGAATATTGCGTCGTTGGTATGCGTGGTTAAATGCCTTCAGAGTGTCATCCGAGGACTGCGCTAGGGGGTATTTCCGCATTCCCGCTGTCTCCTCCCTGTGCAGGATCGTACTTTCTGCCCTTGCCCAGTTATCAAAGGACCTATGCCAGTGTGTCGCCTGGGGGGTTCGCTGCACTTCCAGTGCTTAGTGATTAATCTTTTTGCCGTAATAAGCCCTAGGTCCCAGAATCTAGCAGGAACCTTCAACTGTTTCGTTAGTTTATATATGCCTAATAGCATACCTCCCATGTGTGTTGCAACCCCATACCAACACCCTCCGCCAGAGTATCCATCACTGTGTGCCAGTATGTTTGCAACATGGGCATGACCATACCATGTGTAAAAGGTCTGCAGCTACAAGCATGCATCGTGGACATGCAGATGTTGTGAGTTTGAAATAATGGTTTATCTTGTCAGGTGACAAATACGCGCAGTGGATTATGTAGAATTGTATGAGTTTGAAGCGGGAATTGCGCTGGATATTCGTGGCTCCAGATAACACCATTGCACACTCCTTAACCGTCCACAATCGTCCTCTATCTGCCATCCACTTGTCCCGCAGAGTCTGAGAAGAGAACTGCGTATGCGTGAGGAGTGCCTGCTCAAGCCAGTGTACCACATGGGAACCATTCCCCATAACATGTAAGTACTGCACCAGTAGGTGTACTGGCATATTCTCGGATAGGTCTTCCGAGGCTCACGTCAGTGTGCGTACAAGTGGAGCATGTAGGAGCAATTGCCCTGCTGGGAGGCTCGTGTCAGCTGCTAGCGTACCAAAGGGGACCACCGATCCCTCCGCATACAAATCTCCCACAGTGTCTACCCCTACTCTCGCCCAATGCTCTAGTGCCGTCCCTGTGATCACTTCCCGCCCTTTGGGCGTGCCCAGCAGCGGGAGCACCGGCGCATATGGTATCACAGTATTAGTGATCTTCAGGCTACGTACAAAGCTTTGGTGCACTACCGCTAAGTGCAACTGCGTCGGACAAGAAGTTTTGGTCAGAGGGTGAAACAGTGTATGGATCTGCGTCAGTGTCAGGGTCATGGTGTCCGTTGCTGTATCTCCCAAGTTTTTCCCACTTAGCCAGCTGGCCACCCACTGCAGTTGCGCAGCTAAGTAATAGAGATCCTGGTTGGGAACTGCCAGGCCTCCTGCCTCTGTGGACGCATATAACGTCCTCAGCGCCAATCGGGGTCTCCCTATGTTCCAGATGAGATTTCTAATGAACGATTCCAGCTCATGGAAAATGCTAACCGGGACGTAGACTGGGAGATTGGCATAATAGTACAACAACCTAGGTAGCACTATCATTTTTGTTAACATGATCCGGCTGGGCACATTTAAGGGGAGGGACCTCCAAAAGGTCATTTGCGCTCGTAGGGAAGAGATCGCCCGCACTAGGTTGCCCTCCAACACATCTGTGAGACTTCTATTGATGTATATGCCAAGATAACGGAATGTCGCGGGGTGCCAGGTGAGACATACGCCGTTTACTGTGATGGCACACTCGGGCACATCTGCGTTAAAGGCACACACTCCAGATTTGGTCCAGTTGACCTTAAGCCCCGACATTGACTCAAAAGTGCAGAAGATGTCAAATAAAGCTGACGGCAAATGGGTTAGGTCTCTGACATAGAGCAGTAGGTCGTCGGCGTACAGGGACACCGTGTGCAGACCATCCGCTAAGGGGATACCCCAATTCACACCACACTCCCGTAGTCTATCCGCCAATGGCTCCATCATCAAGAAAAAGAGCAGGGGGGATAGGGGACATCCCTGTCTGGTCACCCTTTGAACACGTATGGCATGAGACAATAGTTTACCTGTACGAACCCGTACAGTGGGCTTCTGATACAGTAGTTCCACCAATTGAATATAGTCGTCACCCAGGTCAAATTTCTGCAGCACTGCCACGAGGTAAGGCCACTCCACAGAGTCAAAAGCTTTCTCTAAATCGAGTATCAGACATCCCGAATAAGGCCATTGTTTCATGGCATAGCTCTGCACTCTAAATAGGCGCCTGATATTGAATGAGGTTCTACGGGTAGGAACAAAGCCGTTCTGATCGCTATGGATGAGATCCGACTCCAGGGGAGCCAAGCGTTGAGCCAGCGCAGGGGCTAGGATTTTTGTAGTCTGTATTTAAGAGGGCCAGTGGGCGGTAAGAGCCCAAGTGCATGCGGTCTCTACCAGGTTTCAGGAGAGAAATCAGAGTAGCCTCATTGAGCGTGGGTGGGAGGGAAGAGTCATCAATGGCCGCTGCATATACCCGCAGGAGCTCCGGGATTAGGATTATAGAGTAAGCCTTGTAGAACTCTGCTGGTAGCCGTCTGGGCCCGGGGATTTACCGTTAGAAATGGAAAAAATGACTGTGTGTAGCTCGTCAGGTGTAAGCGGAATCCCCAACTCGTCTCGCTGCACATCAGTTAATGTGGGTAGGGTAAATTCGGTGAGGTCATCAGCTATGCTGGCAATGGGAACCTGTGGCTGTGTGCGGTATAGAGCCTTGTAATGCTCCACAAAGGCCCCATGTACGTCGCGCTGAGTGTATACTGTGGCACCCCGCACTGTAGTTATAGACATCACCGTTGTTGTCATAGTGTCTTGTTTGATCAGTCACGCCAGTAATTTGCCTGGTTTATCCCCAAGATGATGGGTTCATGCTGAGTGGGCTGCATAATTCAGACATTTCAACCTGTCTAGTAAGCGTGTATGCTCTGCGCGGGTTTCCGACAGCGACTCATCGTCGTCCGCCTCTGCCTCCTGTTCCTTCCTAAATAGATCGGCCTCAATGTGCGTCAGCTCCTTATCCAGCTGTCTCTGCATACCTGCCTGTGTGTCTAAACAAAGACCCCTAGCGACCACTTTAAGAACGTCCCATTCAATTTGGGGGGTAGAAGCTGTACATGTGTTGTCCTCCAAGTACTGTGTAATGCAAGATGACAGTGAGCCACGAATGGGGCGTCCAGCAACAGGTCAGGTTTCAGCCTCCAGGTGGGTATTGGCGGGTGTGGACGTTCCCAAGCCAAATCTAGGATATCAGGATTATGGTCAGAGTGGGTGCCACCCATGTAGTAGGTGTCCATAACATGTGGAAGTAGAGCACTCGACAACATTTATCTATCTAACCTAACATGCAGTGTGTGTGCACCTGAGTAATAGGAGTATACTTTAGCTTGTGGATTACGACTCCACCAAACGTCATGTAGGTCCCATTGCGCTGCCCAAACCTTTAACTGGCTGTGGACCATAAAGTTTAAAAAATAAAGACTTGAATTCTTTACAACGTCTGGTGTGATGAAATTGACTGTTTGACCAAATATATGATATACAGATGAAACGCTAAATAAGCTAAGGGATCAATGAGACTATCCTGGAGGTGCACGGGCCTGTCTTCTCATATTTTAACGCCCTCATGGCCCCATGTACCGGTGCTCCAGCATGGGAGGGGGAGGAGTGATCTAGGCCAATGTCTAGGATACAGTTGTAATCACCTCCCAGTACCGGGGGGATGTCGTGCCAGGGGGCTAGTACTGTGGACAGTTGTGTAAAGAAACTCCCCTGATCAGTGTTTGGGGCGTATAATGATGCGAGGACAATCAGCTGTCCATCCAACTGACCCTGTATTACCACATATCTGCCTTCAGGGTCCACCCGGGAATGTCTGATTGCAAATGAGGTCCCTGGCTGCACCCAAATTAGCGCCCCGCGGGCATATGCCGAATATCCAGTCGCAAATAGCTGCCCCGCCACCTGCGATGTAGCCGCTGTATTTTCGCACCAGCCAAATGTGTCTCTTGTAATAGAGCTATTTGGATGCAATGTCACCTAAGGTGAGAGCAGATCTGGTACCTACGCACTGGCGTGTGCATGCCGCGCACATTCCATGTACAAATCCAAGTCCCCGACACAACGTTGTTGAAGGATCACCTCATCCCCCCCCCCACTCCCCTCTGCTTCAGGCAACCATCGCAGCACCCCCACAGGCCACACTTTTAATGCTGCAGGAAATAGATTAACGAACACCATCTGGATTGGCACAAAAAATAAAAAAAAAGGGAAAAAACAAATCGCTTAAAACATTGGACCAAACAAGAAATGTGTAATACCAAAAGGACAACAGCAAAACATGCCATCGTCCAAACTCTCTATTGAGGCAATGAACATCAAAATTCAGGGGGGTTGCCGTGCACTTGTCGCAATTGTCGCTGGCCCGGCAGTCCCCTGTGCCTCAAGAGCGTCCCCTCACTCAGGCAGTGCAAGACGGCCAAGGGAAATGTATGTGGTGTTATTGATTTAGGACCCAGGTCCCATAGAGCACAACTCTCAGTGTTCGGGTCTTACTGGATAATGCAGCACCCCCACCTCACCTCTCATGTCAAAGGAGGAACCAAGTCTGCCAGTCCTGCGGTAATTCTCCGGCCTCCACTATACTGGAACGTCCCTCAGAGGCCCAGTCCAGCAGTGGCGCTAATAATCGCTCCCCATCAGAGGAGCACTTAGAAACAGGCAGGTACATAGTCAATGGAGCAAATCAGCCGTTTGTGGGTGACATTAGGGGGCTTCGTGGACATTTGCGAGTCCGGTAGTCCATAAATATTTTCATCGTCGTTAAGTTGCGCACGTAGGCTGGCTTCCAACTCCGCGTCTGTGTCTGGGGAGCCACGGAACTCCACCACCAGTCGTAGGGCATCTCGCTGCTCACTTTGGACAAGGTCTGCTGGTGGGCCCATTTCTGCCTCAATGTGGGGCCTCCGCATCGGTGACCTCCTGTTCCTGCGGCGCCGCCAGGAGCCCCCGACTCTCAGCGGAGGCGATGATGACTGCGTCGTCCGGGAGTTCGCAGCCATCCCGGCATCCAGCCAGGACTCAACTTCCTCGGGAATGACAAAAAAGTGGGTTTTTTCCTGCGCCACCACTCGTAAGCGCGCAGGGAAAAGAAGGGAGTACTGCAATCCCTGCTGACGGAGCCGCCGCTTGACCGCTAGGAATGAATGTCTTTGGCGCTGGACTTGTATAGTATAGTCAGGGAAGAACATGATCTTGGTGTTCTCAATTCGGATTTCTTGTAGTTTTCTGACTTCCCTCAAAACAGAATCTCGGTCTCGATAATTCAGAATTCTAAGGAGCATTGGTCGAGGGTTAGAGCCCGCTGGGGGCGGTCTGGTCGGCACCCGGTGCGCCCGTTCTACCACGAAGTGCGGCAACAGTGTGCCAGGTGGCAGAAGATTCCATAGCCAGGTTTCCATATGAGTCGCAGGATCCCTTCCCTCCCAGAGTTCCGGCACACCCACTAGTCGCAGGTTGTTCCTCCGTGCCCTTCCTTCTGCATCCTCAGCACGGTCTTCCAAAAACTCCACTCTGGTAAGAAGGTCTTGTACTTGTTTGTTGGCTTGCGTGACTCGGGGCGTTATATCTTCCATAGTGTTCTCTAGGGTGGAGGTGCGTTCCGCCAGTTTTTTATGGTCAGCTCGCAAGTGCGTAAGATTGATGGCGACGCCATCTATCTTGTTCTCAAGAGAGGTGCGGGTGAGCTGTACTGACTCCTCCAGGCGCTCCATAGCTGCTAGCATGGTGTTCAGCTTGGACGCAGTCTGGTCAAAGTCTGCCGATTTCGTCACCTTCTCCATACTTCCCTTAGCGAGCATGCAGCCGGAACCCGGTCTTCTCCTGGTGCCCCCAGACATGAGCAGCGAGGTTGTCGTCGTGTATGGCGGCGCGTGCGAGAGGCGCTAATGTTCCATGTGCAGCAGGGCTGACCGATAGGTAGGTGTTATGACCTGATGCCAGAACAGGGCTCACTGACGCCTGGGGCCGCAGCCAAATGCCCCGCTCACAGGAGTCTTGATTTCGTGGTGTCGGCAATCACCGCCTCTTAAGACTGGGAAAGTCCCGGTCAGTGTCCAGGAAGAGTCTCCAGCCGCGCTACAGTGGGCCTCCCCAGGAAGCAGAGATCAGCAGGCTCGTGCAGGCACTGCATGTGGGGGCATGCATGCGTCTGCGCAGATCTACCGCTATCCGGCCAGATGTCAGTGCGCGGGGATCCTTAGGGAGTGTCAAGGCCGCTTCATCGCACCAGCCGCAGCGTCAAGGCACCTCACGGGCGGCAGTGACACTCACACCAACCTCTGTGTGGCCTACAACAACCAATCGGCGCCAGATTGCTCCAGGCCCTCGCCACGTGTCCACCGCCGCTCCATCCTAATACCGGGTCAGGCCGTCGGGCCCGCAATGGCGACAGCGTGCCGCAGCCTCCCATTGTCTTCACCAGCAACAGGGCCGCTCGAGACCGGGGGGGCCCCAGCCGCAAGAATTCCTTACTGTAGACGTTCAAGGCATCAGCACGCCACCCCCGCCGCAGCGCCTGGCTCTCCCACCGGCAGCGGCAACTCCAGGTCTCCGCCAGCAACTCGTCACTCGGGTCGCAACATCAGGGCCTAGCGGGTGAAGTCAGACCCCGGCCTCACGCAGCCATCCCCGCCGAGCAGGGCACCACCAGGCCGGCCTCGGAATTCGCATTGGCCCGGTGCGGTCAGCAACACCCGATCTGCACAAAACATCATTGGACTGCCCCTGGGCATGTATCACAGCTCTGCTGTAATCGTCGGCCGATTCCGGATAATTGACACGGAGATATGGCCTAAGTTAGGGGAGATCGGGCAGGAGCTCTAACCCAAGACGTCCGCTGCCATTGCGTGCTTAGCCACGCCCCCATTTGTGAATGTATGAATATGCATGAAAAGGGTAAAAAGCTTTTGAAATAATGATAGGTTGAAAATAAAAGAAAACAAAGTGTGCATCAGTGAATGTGTGCAGGGGATGGTGAAGTGAAGTAGATGCAGGGACATATGGTCAGAAGAAAATATAAAGAGGATGGTTAAGAGGAAAGAGAATCAATGCAAAATCCTTCCCCAGTGCATCTGTTGGCCATTGAACGGCACTGGGGAGGAGTATAAATGCCCCTCTGGTGCTCTGCACCTGGGGTAGCATTTGTATCAGGACAAGTGGGGGAACGCTGGGGGATTCCCACAGATAAGAAGAAATGTAAGGAAAATGCATGATTTTTGTTGGCGTTTGAGGTTTGCATGGCATTGTGAGTGAGAAAAGTGTGTGGAATTGATTCAAGGCACACCACCATGGAATCCCCTGAGTATGTAGTGTAATTGGTAGGTTTCCATGGGCCGCCGCCCAGCACAGCTTTCAATACAGCAACTTCCCCATCACTGATCTTTCCATTTAGAGTTTTAGGGCCTTTTGTGTGGTGGTCTCCTGGCCCACACACACAAGTGGGGTACTGTTGTTATCAAGAGACATGTGGGTACTCCAGGTGGTACTAAATTTGTGGATCCCTACAGACTGTGGACCTTTTCTGCAAAGAAATATGAGGAAAATGTGTTTTCTTTAGTCAATGTTTAAGGTTTGCAAGGGCGTCTGGGTGCAAAAAGTTTTTGAGAGTCACACAGTTTGCCCTGCTCTAGATTTCCTCAGGTATCTAGTTTTAAAAATGTCCCAATTTGTTATGTTGCCCTAGTTACCGGCTGAGCTAGGGTCCAAAATCCACAGCTAATAAAAACAGAGTCAGTTCTTAGTGGAAAAATATAGTGTCTGTGTTGGTTTTGGGCACTTTCTTGTGGCAGGCGCTAGACCTACGCCTCAACAGTGAGGTACCAATTTTATCTCGATACTTGGGGGAATGCTGGAAGGAAGTTTGGGGCAGCCGCAGAATCCAGAACTTTCCATCACAGAAATTTAAGTAAAATGTGTTTTAAGTCAAAGTTTGAAGTTGGAAGGAATTCTAGGTTAAAAAAAAACCTGGGTAGAGCCCGCAAGTCTCCCCACTCTGAATTCACATGGTATCTAGTTGTAAAAAGTTTACCTAGATGCCGGCTGAGGTAAGGCTCAAAATTCATAGCTACTCAATTTGCAAAAAAAGGGTCGTTTTTTGAGTGGGAAATTGTGATGTCCATAATGTTTTTGGGTCCTTTCTTGTAGCAGGCACTAGGCCTACCCACAAAAGTCAGGTGTTATTTTTATTGAGAGACTTGGAGGAATGCAGGGTAAATGAATCAATAAATACAAGTATTTCTAAAGTGCACAGCTACTAGGTGAGTGTTCCGGCAGTCAGGCAAGTGGCCAAATGCGATCATCATCTACCTTACAGTTTGAACAAATGAGTTTTTAATTCCTTCCCAAACATGGTTTTATCTGGGATACATCTGAGTTGGATGGGGAAGCTCATTCCAGTGCTTAGCTGCCAAAACAGAGCAGGCAGAGCATCCATCTTCTTCTGTTTGGTTTTAGAAATGACTAACATTCAGGTAGACTGTGAGCATCAGGTTCTTCTCAAGAGGAATTCATATTGGACAGATATGTAGGAACAGCCTTGTAGAAGACTGGGTGCACAAAAGCAAGGCTTCAAAGAGAATCTTTTTTCCACTGGTAGCCAATATAGTTGGTTATGGTAGTAAGATAATGAGGCATGTTTGACGAATTCAAACAAAAGGCAAAATTCCTAGTTCTGCACGGTTTATCGCCGCAGTACTAGGTAGTCCGGGATCCCCAAGTAGAGAACATTGATGTAATCCAGTCTGGAAAGGATCAGTGAGGTGCACCCCTAGATTCTTAGCCACTTCCGTTGGGGTGGTTAGTGTGCAGACATTTGGCCAGGCACCTAACCAACAAGGAAGGAGGTTGGGGTCAATCAATAAACTCACTGTGTTTTTTTTTTTTGTCCTCATATCCACCATGGTAGAAGAAAGCCATTTAGAAACAAGCCGAAGAACCGCTGTCTCATTATTATAGTGGATGGGACCAAGTGGAGAGGGGGGAGGCCGACATCCCACAGCTGTTAGTGGCTGAGTCTCATTATTGGTTGCCGCTAAGGACACCCTCAGCTTGTCCTGTGCCGGGCTTGACCGGTTATCTGCTGGATCAAAAGGCTGAAACATGGGCACCATAGTTGTGTAATCATTGGACCCGGGGGAAAAAAAAAACCCTGGATCTTTATTGTGCCCAAACCAGCATGTGCCAAAAGTCTCTTTTATTTTTATTTCCCAGTCTAGCTAGATCCATTCTGGCCGTATGTAGGATAGATGCCAACCAGTCCCCATGTGAGGGGGGTACGGCGTCCTTCCATCTTCTGCAAATCTCCCTCCTTTCCAAGAGAATAGTGTAGAAGGCAAGACTTCTTGCTGCTCCTTGTGCGCCTGTCAGGATACCAAAAATTACTAAGGATAGGTCTATGATGACTGGGAAGCCCAATGATGTTGTAAGGGTCTTCCCTATTGCTTCCCAAAATGTAGCGAGACAGGGGATTCAAAAAACATATGAGTGTTTGGTGCTGCCTGGAATCCACACCTTGGACATGCAACTGGGTTGCCTGAAGAAAATTTAGATAGCCTCTGGGGAGAGAAATAAGCTCTATGTAGGGTGTATAAATGGTTCCTACGAAGCCAAGAGGGTTTTACTAAGCTCTTTAGGAGGTCAAAAGAGGTTGACCAAAGATTTAGTGGATCTTGATCCATAATTTGTGTTCCCCACAGATGGACTGGTAGCGTGAATGGACCGTCTGATTCCTCAAGCAGGAGATTGTACCATTTTGAAACCTCCTCTTTAGAGAGACCAGTACTCACTAAGGTCGTTATTACTTGACTGGACCCTCCAAGAGCGAACCTGTTTCTTTTTAAGGGTTTAGAATTATAGGCCTGTGTCCAACTAGTCATTTGTAGATATTTAAACCTCGATATTGTTGACCCTGTACTATTCTGGAGGTACTCCCACGAGAGCAAATCTCCCTCATAGAAAAGATCTCCCCAAACCTTTAGGCCAGCCTCTTTCAAAGGCATGGCTAGATTGTCTTCCAGCCAGGCCGGACTTCCAGGTAGCCCCCAGAGCGGTGTCTTTTCACAAAAATACCCTTGTTTTATAAAGTTTGTTAACTCATTCCACATTTTCGCTAATCCATATAAAACCTTCAATTTAAACTTTTTAAAAAATTTCGGATTGACAAATTTGAATAGGTACCCCGAATGACTAAGGCCTTCCCCCTCCAACATGGCTGAAAACATCAGGCCTACCCCATGGTCTGTCGTTTTTTTTTAACAGCAATCGAGTATGCAACAGCTGAAATGCCCAAGCATATAGTTTTAAATCTGGAGCAGCCAAGCCCCCCTTCTCCCATCGTCTTCTAAGCTTTTTCCAGGCAATTCTTGGAAGTTTTTTGTTCCAGATAAAAGAAGTGATCTCTGACTGTAATTTAGATATGTATGTCTGTTCAAAATAAAGAGGGATGGTATTAAACAGAAATGAAATTTTGGGCAAAATGGACATTTTTATCAAATTAACTCTCCCAATTAAGGATAGTTGCAAATGTGACCACGATTGCATCAACTTTCTACATTCTTTGCCGACTGCTGCAAAGTTTACCATAGTGAGTTTGTTAAGATCTTTTACAATGTTTAAACCCAGGTAACGCATTGACTGGCCCGGCTGCACTTCCAAAGCTCCGACATCATCGTTCCAAACCAACATCTCAGTCTTGGAGGTGTTGATCTGATACCCCGATATCCGACCAAAACACAGAGCAATTTTGAATATTACAGGGAGGGCTGTAGCAACATCCGATGTAAGGATAAGCAGGTCATCGGCATATAAAGCCACCTTTCTCTCCCACCCTCTGTGGCAAAAAGATCTGATGGTATTCTCTCTCCTAAGTTGTTGTGCGAGAGGCTCAATATAAAAGTCAAACAAGAGGGGGGAGAGCAGGCAGCCCTGCCGTGTCCCTCTAGTTATAAAAAAGGGATCCGACAACTCCCCATTAATCAGTAGGCTCGCCCTTGGACTTCGATACAGCAGACCAACTGTACGACGAAAACCCTCACCCACGCCGAATTTGGCCAAGGCCCCCGACAGGTATACCCAATTGACCCTGTCGAAGGCCTTGGTTGCGTCCAGCGTGAGGATAGACAGGGGCAGGTTCTGTGAAACCGCTGTGTCTATTGCCCCTATTAGCTCGTACGTCAGTTCATATAGCTGTCGCCCTTTTACAAATCCCTTTTGATATGCATGTAAAACTGACGGTGCTACCTTAGCCAATCTAGAGGCCAATACTGTGGTGAAGATCTTGTAGTCCACGTTTAAAATTGAAATTGGCCTATATGATTCGCAAGCGTCTTTAGGTTTTCCGGGATTCAGGATAAGCATGATTGATGTATTGTCCCATGATGCCGGCGGAGAATAGCCTTCAAGGAGGATTTGGTTAAACAGCTTGATAAGAAAGGGAACTATCTCAGCTTCTAAGATTCTATAAATTTCTGCAGGAAGGCAGTAAGGCCCTGCGGCTTTACCCTTCTTACTTCTGTTTATAGCGATCCTCACTTCTCCTTCAGTTATGGCGCTATCCAGAAAAAGGGATTGTTCGTTCGTTAATCTAGGTAGATCTATATGCGATAGCCAGTCTATGACCTCCTCAGGGCGAGTTGTAATTTCCTCCCTGTAGATGGTTTCAAAGAAGTCTTTAAAGGCCTTCCTTATTTCAACATCTGATGTTAAAGCTTTGTTACCCACATTGATGGTGGCTACGTTGTTCCGGGCCTGATCTGTTTTGGTTTTCCAGGCAAGCATTTTACCTGCCCCTTCGCTGTATTCAAAATGGGCCAGCTTGCTTGCCTGCCATCTCTTCTGTAATCTAAGATCTATTACTGTTCCAAGATTAGTCTTCAAAGATGCCATTTCCCTTCTTTGTGTATCAATGGTGGATTCATCTGCCCCTTTACTAGTATCTATAAGATTTTGAAGGCTAGTTATGCTTTTTTCAATTGAAGTGATTTGCTCTCTGTACTGCTTCCTTTTATATGAGACCGTCCTTGTTATGACTCCCCTTAGAAACGCTTTAAACTAGTCCCAAATGATCCTAGTAGGTGCAGAGTCATTGTTGTCTAAAAAGAAGTTGTGTGTTTCATGATTGAGATATACAGTGTCCTCTTAAGAAGAGAGAAGTGAACGATCGAAGGACCATCTTTGCGGCGTTCTGTCCGTTCCTTGTACTAGATCCATTACCATTGCGTGATCTGAGAGATGTATTGGGAGATACACAATGGATCTAACATACTCAGCCAACCTCCGACTAATTAAAATGAAGTTGATCCTTGACTGGTGTTTATACTTATAGTTCCGTAAAGACACCCCTTGCTGATTCCCAGGCTTCTCTCTCCATATATCCAGATATCCATACGTTTTCATTATCGATTGTAGCATAGCCCTATATTTTGACAAAACTAAGGATCTACTATTGGGGGATTTATCCAAGATCGGGTCCAATACATAAACTCACTGTGTTATCAGGATTATATTGCAGGCAGTTGGCTTCAAGCCACCTCAGCACTGTCACAATTCAGGCTGCAAATTTTACTTGGTTTCCATCACTTTGTCTTTATAGGTCAGCAGAAGCTGGGTATTATCTGAGTAAGATACCACTTGGATACCAAAAAATTCAATCAGCATACAGGGTCATGTAAATATTAAAAGGGTAGAAAGAGGTTTATGGTTCCCCCAGATTCCTGAATGTTCCATCATAGAAATGTGAGAAAAATGTGTTTTTTTAGTCATTGATGTTTGCAAGAGATTCTGGGTAAAAAAATCCTGGTGAGAGCCACACAAGTCACCCCACCCTAGATTCCTCCAGTTGTCTATTTCTTTAAGTTATGCAGGTTTGCTAGGTTTTCTCAAGTGTAGGCTGAGCTAGGACCCAAAATCCCTAGATAACCACTTTGCAAGAAAATGATCAGTTTTAAGTGGAAAATTGTGTTTTATCCATGTTGCAATTTGGTCCATTTTCTATCCCGAACACTAAGCCTACCCAGCAAGTGGGGCCCCACTTTTATTACGAGATTTTGGGGAATGGTGGGTGGAAGGAAGTTTGTGGCTGCCACAGATTCCAGGGCTTTCCACTTAAAAAATGTGAGGAAAATGTGTATTTTTGTCAAAGTTTGAGGTTTGCAAGGGATTTGGGGTAAAACAAAAACTAGTGAAAGCCACAAAAATTACTTGACCCTAGATTTCCATAGGTGTCTAGTATGTAAAAATTTACAACGCTGCTAGGTTTCCCTAGACGCCAGCTCAACTAGAGCCCAAAATCCACAGATACAGACAATCCACAAAAAGAGAGTCATTTTTCAGTGGAAAAATGTGGTGTCCATCTTGCATTTTGGACTGTTTCCGTTTATGGGCACTAGGCTTACCCACACAAGTGAGTTATCACTTGCATAGGAAAACATGATTTCACTGCATTTGTTCCTTCCAAATGTAAGCCAGGATATAAAAACAGAAGCCATTTTGAAATCATATGGTAGCATGAGTGCCCACAAATTCAGAGATGTACAAATTAACTGCTTGTACTGAATTCCAAATATTGTGCCCATTTCAGAAATATCTTTGATACCGATTTTTACTCTAAATGTTTCACCATATCAATTGGTACACAGTATACAAGGAAAACCATTGTATTGTGCAGCTCAGTTGTTGGCTCTGGGTACCTCAGGTTCTTGGAGAACCTACAAACAATATAAATCCCCACAACTAGAAGGGACAAGCACACACAATGTTATATTGCTTTTGTAAATCGGCCATTGTAACAAAGCATTAAGGATGAAAATGTTGTCGCTAATGGTTGTTTTTTACTACTCACTTTCAATATACTCACTTTTAATATTTATTTAAACTGATGGTTAGTTTATTTGGGAGAACCTTAAGGGATTAACACAATGAATTCAGAATTTTGTCTACTGTTTAGAAATCTATAGGTTTCCTGGTCACAAATGGGTTTCACATAGATTTTTTCACGAAGGCACAAATGGGCTCCCTGTTTGAAAAATGCCACAACTGTGGTAAAAAATAAACTCTCCGTTTTCCTGAAAGCTTGGAATATGGTAACCTTAGCACAACAAATCTTTTGTTTGTGCAATTGTCAGCAAAAATACATTTTTTGTGGTATACTTTTTTTCCCATTTTTCCACAAAAAGTTCTCAGTTTTCTATATTTTGGCAATTTTCTTAGTCTACTCCAGGAGAATCCACAAATCCTGGATACCCTTAAAATACATAGGAAGTTCGTAAAAGAGCATACAAGTTTGGTATGGATAGCTTATGTGGAAAAAAGTCCTAAGCATAAACTACCCCAAGTAGCCCAAAAATGGCTCAGCACTGGAGGGGGCGGCCAATAAGGGGTTTATTGGTAATGCATTATGAAATGAGTAAATACCTTCTTGTGTAAAACCTCTTTTATGAGACAGAACAAATCAGTGGCATTGTAAGCCCCCCTACCTTTTTTTAATTCCTACTTTCCCCCTCCATTCTGGTATACATTTTTGGGGCTTGAAGTTTTGTCACAGATGGACTGGTTAGATGTCCTTGCAAGACCTTTGGGAATAATGTGTTTTCTAATTATTGTTTAGCACTCCTCACATGTTTGCCATCTTTTCCCCTTTCACTGACTTCGACGCAGGGTGCAAGCTCCTCAATTTAGTGGCCCTGTTTCACCTTAGCTATATATTTCCTAACGCTCTTTTTTTCTGGGGTCAGAACACCTTTCCTACCTCAGTTTCATATATGTACTCATAGGTGCTGAATGATGGGGTGGGGGTGTGCTGCAGTATCCCCAGAATAACCATGCTGGAGTTCAGAAGGTGAATGATCTATAAAGATGCCTTTAAGTTTGTTTGGACATAAAATTGTCAATATTTGTGACATAAAATCCGAATTTACCATTGAAGAGGGTTTTAAACTACAGCTCCTTAGACACAAAGGGGCATATTACCAAGCAATAGCAATAATTATCGCTATTGCTTGGTTAGCGTGAAAAAATTATCGCCGAGCTGTGGCGATTTTTATCGCAGATAAACCTTGGTATTACCAAGGTTTATCGCAAATGCGATAAAAATCGGCCGCAATGCATGAATATCGCTGAAAAGTCAGCGATATTCATGCATTAGCGAGCTAATGCTCTTAGCCATGTTATCCACCTCCCATTGGATAACATGGCTAAGAACTGCTCAGGGCAGGTGTTAGCTTTTGGAGATATTCGCGCTTAGCGCGAATATCTCCAAAAGTTGGTAATAGGAGATAGCGATCTTGGCACGCCCACTTTGCATGTCATTAGTGAAAAATATCACTGACATGCAAAGTGGGGCCGAAGATGGCCACTATCTCCTACTAGCTGTCGCTAACTGGTGTTAGCGACAGCTAGGTAAAAGGGAGATAATTTTATCTGCGCTTTCTTGGCTTTTAAAGCCAAAAAAGCAGAGATAAACCCCCTTGATAATATGCCCCAAACGTTTCTACCGCTCCTAATAATGTTAGGCTAGGCCTCACACATACGGAGAAGAGTTAGAGACTCCAGGTGAAGCCCACATCTAAATAGATGGAAGTCATGGACATTATTTACACCGTCCTGGTAAAAGGCAGTTATGCTTGTAAAGGTCTTATTTGCCTTCTTTCTTATTTTTGTCCAGAAACTCTTCAAGGCATTAGAGAATCAGGTGATCACTGCATACTATGCTTTAGACGACTGGATCCTTTCTCTTTCCTACACATATATGTAGTCATTAATTCACTTCATCTGGATAAAGCATGTCGTCTTACATGTATCATATGCCAAAGGATGTAACAGATAATTTATGTTTGTTTCTGATTTGAGTACTTTGGATCTGATTTGGGTACTTTGTTTCTGATTTGGGTACTTTGTTGCAATGTAAGCCTATAATATTAACTCTGTAGCTATCTGAAAAGAAGTACACAGGATCGTTCCGAGTTGCAGGTAAATAGAATTTAATCTCTTCAGGTACCAACTACTCTAGAACAACTGATCCATAGTAGATTACAAATAGCCGTGTGTTACAAAGAGTGAAGTTGAGAGTAAGAGAATACCACACATTTTACCTTTATACGGTGATTCGTGAGATATAATAGTTTAACAGCCACCACACACACAACAGAAATAAGGTAACAAACAAAATAGACATAGAGAAAAAGATACAAATCTACATTGAGTATGAAAGAAAAATATTATAAAAAAATGTAAGGTAACTAGACCAGTGTCTCCTAGCAGACCGTGGCTGCCCTTTTCCGGAGAAGCCCTTTCCAGCGGATGTATGACGTTACAACGCATACTTTTACCACGCATACCATTACAACGCGGTATTTACAACGAATACCGTTACAACGCAAAGCGCTTAGAGGTGCTGGATAGTGGTAAGTATAATTTTATATTCCAACTCCAGTCCCCGTGGACACTAGGGAAGGTGTTGGATATAAAATTATACTTATTCCCGATCCTAGAGCGCCCCCCAGCGCAATGTGTTGTAATGGTATGCGTGGTAATGCCTGCGTTGTAGTGGTAGTGCGTTGTAAAAACTTTGTTGTAACAGTTGTATACCCTTTCCAGCACAATAACTCTACAGTGTGATTCCAAATTGTACCACCATCTGTTTTAACTACATTTCTGAAACTTTTGACCACTTTCCTACGATTAGTGAACTTTGACCATGCTTTGGCTCCCACAGGAGCACAAATTCGAACTGAATCTCCCATTCCCACATTTATTTTATTTTATTTAGTGTATCTTATATAGGGCACGGCTACCCCAACGGGGTGTCCCGGCGCTCGTTGTGTGTGAGTATAGTGTTACAAGTTCTTAACGGGGTTTAACAGAATAGGAATGATTTTACAGCTTTTCGGAATGGTAGTTCTTCTTGAATGAGTCGGATGGGTAGGGGAAGGTTGTTCCAGAGAGTGGTGGCACCTACTTGAAACGTTCTACCACCTGAACGTACCTTTTTAAATTTAGGGATGACAAGAAAATGTTTTGAGCTGGAGCGGAGGAGCCTGGTGTTCCTGTAGGGGCGAAGGGAGGAGGAAAGATATGCAGAACCCTTGCCCCTTACAGCTCGGTGGGTCAAAATCAAGGCTTTAAATTCTGCTCTTGTTTAATCGGGAGCCAATGGAGGCGACGTCTGTAAAGAGAAATGTGATCACGCAGGGAAATGCCACAGACCAGGCGGACTGCAGCATTTTGGACCATCTGAAGGCGATGGCATAGGCCAGAGGGGAGTCCAATATAGAGGCCATTGGCATAGTCAAAATGAGACGTGATCAATGCCTGAATGATAGTTCTTCTGGTGTTGTTGGGTAAAAAGTTAATAAACTTTTTAATTATTCTGATTTTCGAAAAGCAGGCGGCCGATACAGTTTGGATTTGTTTGTCGAATGAGAGATTAGTATCCCATCTGACTCCAAGATTCTTTACTGACTCTTTGGGTGTGGGGGGTGTCCTTAATTTGTGGGGCCACCTAAGATTGGATTCAAGGGGGGAGGATTGGTGAAAGAAGAGGACCTCAGTTTTTCCGGCATTAAGCCGAAGGAAATTATCGTCCATCCAGCCGGCTATGTTGTTGAGGCATTTCTTTAATGGGTCAAAGGTAGACTGATTAGGATTATTGTAGGCAAACAGTAGCTGAATATCATCAGCATAAGAGGTTGATTTTATACCTGATTGGGGAATAATCTCAGCTAGTGGGGAAAAGTAAACATTAAATAGGAGGGGGCTGAGCGAGGAGCCCTGTGGGACTCCCCACTTCAAAGGACGATTGGCCGAGGTGTAGGGAGGGGTGAAAACCGCTTGGGTTCGGTTTTTTAGAAAGGATGAAAGCCTGTAGTGTAGTTCCTATTTTCCCAATAGGCCCTGCGCATTGGAATAACATAAACAGTAGTATCGACGTACAAGTGCGGATCTTCCAGGCCTCCACTGACTATGCTAAACTTAATTGGGTTTGTTACCAACTAGCTCAGAGGTCACTGGAAACTTTCTTGACTGAATAGGAAGTGATCAGCTTCCCTGGTACAGACAAGAAGGGATTCAGTTTTCCAACAACCGTGCAACATGACAACTTTGCTCCTCAGATAAGAGTCAATCTCTAGGGTCGTGTGAAACAATAGACAGTTATTTTACTCAGTCAGTTGTAGTGCAGATTACTTTCACAATATGTAGAGAACAGAGAGACGGGCGTTTTCAATAAAGGGTAACATTTATTGAATAGTCTTTCTTCTCGTACAAGAGAAATGTATTGCCACAATTGCAAGACTTGTTATTATAAAAAGTACGTACAGTAAGATGAGTATTGCGAAATAATACTGTAAAAGCATTGATATGGTTTCTTAGCCATACAATGGTTTAAAATGAATAAAACATATATACATTCATATATACATTAGGCTAAAATACTCAACTGGTGCTTCTAATTACGCCTACCCCAGTGTACCTGACCTAAGCCTAATACTTGGGAGGGGAGTAAGTAAGTAGCTTTAAGTTAAGTTGGTTTTGCCAAGGTTTGCTTCAAGAATTCTCCCTAAGGGTTTAGTCAACACCATACCTCTGGAATAGAATGATGGAGGTCTGGTATCTCCTTCAGGGAACTCGATATCCCAGTCACTCGCAAGAGTGGCTTGGAAACGCCGGAGCTGGATTTCTCTGCTGGAGAAAAGACAGCGTCTCTCTTAGCGCGTCGAGGAAGAGGAGGAGGGGCAACGTCCGCGGGCAGCTTGCATCTGCTGGGCTCTTGCAGGGGACGGCTGTTCAGCTCCTAAGTTCACCACACCATCGTTCGCTAGTTAGCAGCGATAGCAGTAGCGATAGCAGCTATGGTATCATCAGCATAACAGCAGCAACTTCAGCTTCAGCGAAGACAGCAGCATCAGGTTTGCTTAAGGCAACGTTGGTAATATTTATACCTGAAAGGTGCCTTGTTTGACGTACGTTTTTGGACATAAGACGTCAATAAAGATGTCACTAGAAAGTGATGGTCTATCAGTGCTCATTAGAGTTCTATTACTAATCAAAACATAGCAAGCGGGGATTTCCCAGGTTGCTGAGTTTTATCTTGTTGAAGAACTCGGAGTGTTAATCTAGGAATCTTAGATAGTAACTTCTGCTATGTCATTCTACTAATTAGCTGCAAAGGAAGTGGCAGAGGAAGCGATTCTGAAATGTGGCTCTGTTCGTGTGAGGCCAGAGACGAGTTCCTGAATATTACATTTGATCGGTTATGCCAATATAGGGAATAAATGGATTTATAGCCGTATAGGGGCATAAGGTCACAGTATCGATCAGGGTCCTAGATTAGAACGCAACACCCACTCCACGAATTCATGTCCATCAAATTACTAAAACTAGAGCAATAAAATGCATGTGTAACATTGCCCACCCCAAAATACATATATGCATTTGAAACAGGCGTATTTGTAATACGTGAAATTGTATCTACTGTACGTTTTTGAAGCATAGAAATCATTCAAAATTATGACAAATGCAATCAATGAACGATTTTGCAAAAAGAATTACACATGAAATATCTCTTAATACAGAAAAGAAGGGCGATATAATTTCATCACAAAAAAATGCATTGCAGTAAAATGTGCTAGAAGCTGGTGTATAATTATTATGTCTCTAGATGTATCTAAAAATAGAAGTAGAAGTAGAAGTTTCTGTTCTCTATGAATAGTTCTACTTTAAGCAAAGAATTTTCGTGCCAGAAAAAGGTGAATATTAAAAAGTGTTCAATTCAAAAGAATTTTAGCTTGAACGGGGAAAATAGAGTTCCAACGCTTTTAGCAGTTTTTGCTGTTCAAAACTGAAGGCCGAATTCAGAGTTCATGGGAACGCTGTGTGTCAGAATGCTTCTCTAAAGTTATTGTTTCTGTTTGGGTGAGAACATCATATCAGACAGGCTCTCAAAGAATTGGTCTACAAAATCAGGTGACAGTTTGACCAAATTCGATAGTGCTGTAACTTGGCAGGTGTGAGAATGATTGCTGTCATCAAAGGCTGGATCAGCAAGGTTCACAGAAGGTCGTACCTGGATGATGTTGCTTTTGTCACTCACTCCACTGTTACCACCTAGTCGTAGTACAGGAGTCTCAACGAATGCCGTCATCAGGATTGGTAAACGCTGGTGACAACACAATGCGTGAGCCGTTATCGGACTTAGCAAAGTATCGATATCCATTGGTACTGCTGATGGAAGTGCAAGACAGGTGTCCAACACGCACTCATCTCCGCATAGCATACATCGTAGTACAGGTAAGATGCAGTTTTGCCATATCGGTCTGAATGAAAGGAACCAGGTCATGTTTAGATCTCTCAGCCTGGCCAATCCAAGGACTCTAGTTATTCTGTCCCGGTAGCGCACTGCTAGGATTGTTTCTTCCATTCCTATAGGAGTCATGTCTGAGCTGTGGCTTGCCATATCGGAGCAGGAGGGTCAAAAATAAAATCCCTGCCACAAGTCCCAAAAATAGGGGTATGCCGCCAAAGACAGAGTGGGCAAAATTTGGAACGATTCCCAGAATTGCTTGAAATGGTGTTAGCAGTCCCGTAAAAATCGTCTTAAATATGCCTGGGATGCCTGTGGCACTAGACATGTTAAGGAGTTGGCTCAACATTTCTACGAAATGCACGGGGCAATTTGTTGATAAAAGGTCATGAACCTCCGTAGTTGTCCTTGCAACTAGGAGATCATACGTCTCTTTTGATGACATAATGGGCACTGTTGTCTGCAAAAGCACTGACTTTATTTTGCTTAAAGTATCAATTCGTATAGAAGAGAAATGCAGACGAGGCCAGATGGGAGTCTCTATGTCTCCACGGCCGCTCGGGAACAATGCTTGCATACAGCATTTGACCATGGAAGTTACGCTTACGAGATATGCTTTCCCTGGCAAAAGGCCACAACATCTGTGATCCATTCTTAGAATGTAACTCCCATTCGCGAGTTGCATAGAGAAAGGCTCTATCTGCGTTGCAGGTGTGATAAGCTGGTGGCATGAAAGGTTGTTAGTATTACCTTCACAGGCTCCATGTAAATTAATACCCTGGCACAAAAGTATACCGCTTAGTGAACGTTTACAGTTTTCACCACTAAGAAATACATTTTTGTCACTGTCACTATAGCATGAATGTGTGTATGGTAATTTCCATGCTAACTTAACATAACCTTTACCTAATCGTTCATACTGGCCAGTAGGTATGTATTCAAGGCACTTTTTAAATCGGAAAGTTGTTATCGGAATTGTGATAATCCCGTGTATTATCCATTCAATGACAGGACTTTCGGACATTGTCAATGGTAATCTCTCAAGTTTTTCGATGCTCAGGATTGTATAGTCTGCTCCTTTCTGTGCTAAGCTGATTTGTTTATCAGTAAGGTTAAAGATGGAAAACAATGACGTTGTGTTGATTAAACGCCAAGGCACATAGCCTGAACGAAGATTTTGCAGCGTCCAGCCTAATTGTACAATAGAACGTAATTGCGACTGGCCATGCTGTAACATTAGTAAGTTTCTGTCTATTATATCAAAGGCAGAGGATACAATATTGTCCAACGAATATATTCTGGAGGACAGAGTCATTAACCCATTGTCCACTACAGAAAGTGATTTTTCCAAATGAATACGATCAATTTCTTGTATTTTTTCAGCTGTTTCAATTTGTGTGACTTTCCAAGCCTCGTTGTATGCAGCATAGATACTGGCCGCTATGAAACGCTTTTGACGCTGTTTGCGTGGTCCCATAAGAAAATCGCGCAAATCAGCACCCTCTTTAAGTAAAGAAAAGTGTTGCTTATTTCCAGCCAGTGTGGATGATCCTAGCCATTCAAGGCAGAGTTTCCCTACACTGTATGTTGTTACTATCCCTGGATGTTGTCTCTGGGAGTATCTAGGGTCTTGTCTGGTCATTTTTAACCCCTGTGTTTTATTCAGGAATCTATCTTGACAGTTGTTTGTGTCAGTAGGCCAGATTAACCACTTTTTCCAATCAGGATGTGTTCTGTTTAGATGTAGAATTTTAGTTACATCTATCTCAATATCTGTTGTTGCATTTTCAGGTATTGGCTTTGGAATAAACGGTTTGTTTAGGTCTTTGATCTTAGCTAGGCCAAGACAGGATGTTTGATGAATTGTGTCATTTAAAAACATAATTTGTTCTGGTATCATGCAGGTTCTAAATAATGCTTCTAGGCCTTGTACCTGCCAATCTTTCGTACCCCAGATAGTTTTTGTTTCAATGGTATTATTCCAATAATCAAAACCAAATGTCATCATTTTTTCATAAAATGCTTCTGAATATATCAATTTAGTGTTTGTCAGCATAGTATTCAATCCTGTTTTATCTAACAGTCTGTAATAAAACGTTTCTGCATCACTGGTGTTAAACCCTGAGAAGTACTTGAATTTCTCAAAGAATGTTTTAGAACTGATTTTAGGTGGTGTAGCACAATGTTCCCATTGATTATACTTAAAAACATTTCTAGGCTGTGCAGATTTATGCAAATAATGATCGCCATAATGTGTAAAACAGAACATCTCTTCATAATTAGACGAACCTTGTAAATAATCATGTTCTGTAAATCTAGCTGACATTACTAAATCAGACATCATGTTATTAATACTATCAAATCATCAGAGAATGTACTAGGTTTTACAAAGTCACTTAAGGAAACCTTCAGTTGATGAGGATACTTCAGGATCTCGACCGGACCATAGATCTCATAGTCAGTTTTCTCTCATACTACCCCACCGGGTATTGGAATGGCTGTGACATTTACTGTTGACAGTTCTCTTTTCTTCATGGGGGATGATCTGTGTGGTTTGAGGACTAGGTTGATGTTCTGACTTGCTGTGTCCATTGTACTATATTTTCCCTCAATGAATTTTCCCAAACAAAGTACCATGATGAGCCAAAGCAGGAGGAAAAATACACCTAGACCGAACCAGAACTCTAACCATGGGGAAATAAGGTAGATTTCCTTCAGTTGATGAAAGAGTTCTGTTGCTTTTTCTTTAAAAGTCTTTTCTGTTTCTGGCATCACTTCGGGGTTGCTTTGATCCTCGGAAAAGTTGTCGAAGTTGATGAAATAACCAGAGGCAGTTCTGTCAATTGTTGGAATTGTTCTTTCAATTTGTCTTTCGGTAGCACTTTCTGATGCCACATCATTGTAGACCGGTGTTTCTTGACGAACTGTTTCAATCTGTGTTTCAAGAGGCACGAGTTCCATGGCATTATTGCATAGTACTTGTCTGTGCACTGCAGGCTGATCGAATGTGATTAGTCTTTCAGTTTGAACCTCTTGGATTGTTGCAAATTTGGGTATTCTGTTGTTTCTCGGGAGTCCACTGGGCCTACTGTTGATTATAGGCCACATGCTTGTGGTTTTACCAGGTCGATTGATACAACTCTGTTCTCCTTTTTACCAGCAAGGGGCGGTAGTACTACTGATCTTGTTCCGGTGACTGCCAAGACAGGTACTGCTTTTTTGTAAGAAGGCCCAAATTCCTTTTTCACCGCTATTTTTTCTCTGACTAGATCCCCAATCTTTGGAATCCAGACAGGCCTTGCTGGGGCTGTTGCTTGTGGTGCCTCGTCAGTGGTATCTGGCTGTCGAGGTCCTGAATTCGCATTCTAATTCCGAACAATAGTTCGTATGGGCTGAAACCTTTTAGTGCATTTCTTGGCAAATTATTAAGACTGATCTGGACACTTATTAAATGTTTGACCCACCCAGCGCCTGAACCTAATACCCTCGCTGTTATAGATTGCTTTATGTCCCGGTTTTTTCTTTCTACCACACTGTTAACACACCTTCGGGGTGTGACGGACAAGAATACCGCAGCCCAACTCCCATGCTGGTCATGGCCTCCTTATAAGCTCGAGAGCTGAAAGCAATACCCTGGTCAGAATGGAACATGGCAATTGCGTATGTGCCGATAAAGACTCGCTGATCTTTTATAACCGTTCTGGCGTCAGCCGAGCGCTGGAAGCCACATTTTTTTAAGTGGATTTAGCCTTCATGATGTACAATGGGACGCGCTTCTCTTCTTTGATTGCGCAGATATACCACCTTATGCTGTCTATCAGGGTTCCTGACACTACACTGGCCGGTTCTCCACTGCGATCTCTGTTGCAGTCTTCACAATGTTTAGCAAAACATTGAATATCTATGCTCATTCCCGGCCACCAGTACTCTGATTGTAATTCTTTCAGAGAGTCTCTGAATATTTGGTGTCTCAGACCCAATCCCATATGTGCTTCCTGTAATAGGAAACCCCTCCGGTCCATGTTTGGAATTACCCTATCCCCCACTCCAGGGATTCGAGCAAAAGGAACGGAGTTTGCATCGATTATGTACGCATAATTGAGTGGATAGTTCACGGGTAGTGCTGCACAGTCGCCTTTTACGGACGTTTTGACTGCCAGCATGGTTTCCCCGTCTATGTATTTTCCTGCACGCTTTTTTGTGGCTACGGAAGCAGGTTTAGTTGCTTCCGCTGTGGCTGTATTAGCCAATGAATTCCCTGCAACGTGAACGCCATCACGTTGAAGACTCTGTGTGTGTATCACGTGAGTCTTTTGTAGTTCTTTCTGTAAAAGAGCTACCTGGTTCCAGAGCAGATTATGCTTTATTGTGGCACCTGTGTCAATAATAATAATACTGATTTTTGTATAGCGCGAACAGCTACCTCGCGAGGAGGTGTCCCGGCGCTGAAAAGAAACCGCAGCAGCAGAGAGAAATGCAGGGAGAGGTACTAGGCTTTCTGCGCAAAGAGCCAGGTCTTTAGGAGTTTCCTAAAGATGGCTTCTGACGAGGCAGATTGGATGGCAGAGGGGAGGGAGTTCCAGAGCTTCGCAGTGCCTGCCGAGAAAGATCTACCTCCGAGTCTCGCCCTTCTCGCTCGTGGTACAGCCAGTAGGATCTGCGAGTTCGAGCGCAGGTGTCTCTCTTGATGGTAACGGGGGAGTCGGAGTTTAAGATAATTGGGACAGTTCCCATTTTGTGGTCTGTACGCTAGGGTGAGCGCTTTGAATTTTACTCTGCTCGCCACTGGGAGCCAGTGCAGCTCGTGAAGATGCGGAGAGATATGATGTTTAAAAGGCACGTGTTTTATCAGTCTCGCAGCCGCATTCTGCACGCTCTGCAGGCGTTGTGTCAGATATTTCGGGAGGCCAAGATAGAGGCCGTTTGAATATTCCAGTCTGGATGTGACTGTCGCATGGACCACCGATTTACGACAGTCAGTTGGTAGAAGAGAGAGGAATTTTCGGAGGTTGCGGAGTTTATAGTGGCAGCTAGAAGTGATTTGATGTATGTGAGAGGAGAAAGAAAGCGTCTCGTCCCACCATACACCCACATTTTTTGCCTTGGTGCCAGGGGTGGGAGCAGGACCCATTTCGGTGGGCCACCAGAGGTCAGGGGAGGGTGGAGTACTTTTCCCAAAGAATAGTACCTCGGTTTTGCTAGCATTCAATTTTAGCTTGTTAGTGTTCATCCATCTGGCTACGTCACTAAGACAGCCTTTTATTTTGCTAAACGCTGCTTCTGACACCTCAACGTATGGGAAGACTAGTTGCGTATCATCCGCATACGAAATCGCCTTGACCCCCCCATTTGGCAATTAAGGTAAAAAGTGGAGCCAGATAAACATTGAAAAGTAGCGGGCTGAGGGCGGACCCTTGCGGGACGCCACACCACAGCTGTTTGGGTTCAGAGGAAAAAGCGCCCTGAGCTACTTTCTGAGAGCGGTTCGTCAGATAAGAGTGCAACCAGCTCAGTGCCTTGTCCTCTAAGCCAATATCCTTCAATCTGAGCAGCATTCTACCGTGATCCACAGTATCGAAGGCGGCAGATAGATCCAGGAGCACCAGCATGGCCGATGCTCCTGAATCCAGCGACCACCTGATTGACTCAGCCACCTCAATGAGGGCAGTTTCGGTGCTGAAGCCGGCCCTGAAACCAGACTGTGTTTCGTGTAGTATGCCTCTTTTTTCGATAAAACTATTGAGTTGGCGTTGGATACGTTTTTCGAGCATTTTTCCCGGGGCTGCTAGTAGGGAGATGGGGCGGAGATTGCTCAGATCATCGGAGGCGCCATTGGTTTTTTTTTCAATGGGAGAAGAGTGGCATGTTTCCAGCAGTCGGGGAACGTGCCAGTCTCAATGGACATGTTCCAGATGTGTAGGAGTGGCCCCACCGTGGCATCCAACATCATTTTCCACAGTTTGGGGGGGCAGGGATCATCAGGAGCACCTGATTTGCATTTGAGTAGTTCTTTCAGTGCATCCTCGTGGGTGATTGGGAGGAACCGAGTTAAGGGAGGGGTAGGCATCTCAATGATATCATGGTCTGCCATAGTTGTTGGCTCGGAGGGGGTGAAGGAGTCATAGACCTTCAGGATTTTTTTGTCGAAGAAATCCGAGATATCCTCACAAAGTTTGCTAGAGGGAATAATTTCTGTTTCGATGGCCTTGGGTTTGAAGAAGGACTGAACTATTTTAAAAATCTCTTTGCTATGTTGTTCCGCTTGTTGAATAGAGGATATAAAGAATAGTTTTTTTGCTTTTTTTATGGAGTGATGAAGGCTGTGCAGGGCTTTTTTATAGCAGTTTTTTGCCGGTTTGGAGTAGCTTGCCCGCCACTGACGTTCTAGTCTTTTGCATTTGCTTTTTTCAGCTATCAGTTCTGCAGAGAACCAGGGAGCAGACGGGGATTCTCTTCGTGAAGTGGCTATTTTGGGTGGAGCAATAGAGTCTACTGTGCTGCTAATCCAGTGATTCAGTAGTATTGCATCAGAGTTCACATCTGCTGATAGTAAAGGGGGGGCAGCTGCGAGCGCGGGACATAGGGTCTCGGTGGATAAGTTATCCCAGTTCCTTCGCACATACGTGCGTTTTCCAGTTGTTCGAGAGCAAGCAGGGAAAGAGATTAGGAAGGGGACGAGGAAATGATCTGTCCATAGAAGTGGCAGCGGGGGTTTAGTTGTGGTATCCGGAATGTTAGAGAAAATGAGGTCCAACATATGACCTACCTGGTGCGTGGTACCGGAGGTGATTAGGGCTAGATTTGCTGATTGAAGTGTGTTAATAAGTTGGGAAGCCAGAAGACAGTCAGATTTGTCTGCATGAACGTTAAAGTCACCAACTACTATATAGTGTTGGTGAGAGAGAGTGTTTTGGACTATGAAGTCCATAAGTTCATGGGTATGGGACGGAGAACAGTCCGGGGGTCTATATATTATCAGGCCAGCTAGGGACGTTTGAGGGTTAGTTTGGAGGCAGAAGTGTAGCCCCTCTATGCCGGCGAGGGTGGTAGGAGTGGAAGAGGACAAGGTGTATTTATCTTTAAAGATAATAGCCACTCCGCCACCTCTTCTGTTCTTCTCTCTATTAGAGAAGCTTAAAGTGAAACCGAGCGGGACAGCTAGAGCAATGGAGGCAAGGTTTTCTTCGTTGAGCCACGTTTCGGTAAGAAATACGGCGTCCCACTCGGAGTCAGCTAGCAGCAGATAGATATCATCTGCATGTTTAGGAAGGGATCTGCAGTTCAGCAGCCCAGCTTTGAAGGGGGAGGTGGGAATGTTGGCAGAGCGATTGATCAATGTTTTTGGGAAGGAGTTTGCTGAGACTGAAATGTCACACAGAGGCTTGTTACACCGTGAGCAGGAGGGGGGGAGGTCCGGGGTGGAAAGGTCGAGCCTGGGAGCCTGACAATGATTGGCAGGGTTAAGTGCTAGAAGTTCGCTACTCGACCAGACTATCCACCTTGTGTGGGACTGGTCACTGGCAGCGTGGCCGGCGCCGGGCGCGGTCCGGTCGTGGACGGGCGCAGACGGGCTTGCCTTAGGCGCGCGTTCGGCGCGCAATCGGCGCGCCCGCTGCTCTCGTCCGCTGCGCTTCCGGGGTAGACACATTTTTGTAGAAGGAAGGGGGGGTGTGGCCAGATGGGGTGGGCGTGAGCGCAATGGATTCCCCTCAGCTGGCGTCAATGAGGGTGTGTTCCCCTCGTCAGCGCTGAAATCCGCTGAGCAGGAGCAAGGCAGATAGTTTTAAAAGTACACGGTATTAGTCACACATCAAGTTTAAAACAGTTAAAAGTCAAGACAAAGTTTCTCCCGGCTTCCGCCTCAGGAGCATGCAATTTCTTAAAGGCGCGCTAGTGTCTCAGCGCGGGGTTTAAATACTCTTGCAAGAGGGCGTGGCCAGATGGGGTGGGCGTGAGCGCAATGGATTCCCCTCAGCTGGCGTCAATGAGGGTGTGTTCCCCTCGTCAGCGCTGAAATCTGCTGAGCAGGAGAAAGGCAGATAGTTTTAAAAGTACACGGTATTAGTCACACGTAAAGTTTAAAACAGTTAAAAGTCAAGACAAAGTTTCTCCCGGCTTCCGCCTCAGGAGCATGCAATTTCTTAAAGACGCGCTAGTGTCTCAGCGCGGGGTTTAAATACTCTTGCAAGGGGGCATGGCCAGATGGGGTGGGCGTGAGCGCAATGGATTCCCCTCAGCTGGCGTCATCTTTGTAATCGTCATCTTTGTAATCGTTTTCAATCCAACCCTGCAACTTATTATTTTAAGAGTTGACGCAAAAATGAAAATCACACACGATTAGTGTCGGGAATTTACGTTCTGCATTTTCGAGCGCCATCTTTAAAGATCTGATTCCAGCTCTCTGAGCCGAACAGTACTTCACTGATTCAGTTTTTGTTATTTTCGGTCTGAATTTACCGCACAGCCAACGACCTTTAACAATCGCGTAGGCTGCATCGTAGGATTTGCTCTCTACGTTGAAATGCTGTACAAATCTATCTGTATAGATTATACAGGCGTACTGTGGGAGAGGCAGCAGTTCGATTGGCAGAGGATATTCTTCTTCATAAGTCAAATCATTCACTTTTTCGAATTTCACATCTTCCGCTCCAAGAGAATCTATACACTGTATCCATTTTGGATCCAGTGACACTGTAGGCAGGTTTACTGGGCTGAATAGCGCCTCGAAGGCGGATTCCGCTGTGAGGATATTAATCCTTTTGCCGTGTGCTAGTTCTCGTTCATTCGCTAATGCAATTTGTACTGCTTTCACAGTATTTTCTGTAGGACCGAATGATTTTTCTGCTTGTGGGTACAAGTGAGATTTAATTGAAATTGGTACCTTTTCTCCCTCATTAGAGGTCAGGTACGTGAATCCGCATCTTCCTGGGATGACTCGGATTACAAGATCGCGGGTGTTGTCACGTGTATCTAATTTTGTTTTTGCTAACATGTCTGTTTGCAGTGATCTCAAAATTTCTGTGTGTTTTTGAGTCCAGTTGATTTGTTTAAAATCAGGTTTAATTAGTTCGTAGAGAGGTTTAACCCTCTCTGAGTAATTTAGAATGTAAATTCTTCCGAAATTCAGAAAACCTAGAATCGATTGTAAATTCTTCCGCGTTTTTGGAGCTTGGAGTACAGCGCACTTCTCTAAGAAGTTGTCCGCTAGACTTTTTCCTTCACTTGATAATTCGTATCCTAAAAATAATACTGTCAGATGGGCAATTCGAGACTTTTTAAAGTTGAATTTGTAACCCTCTGCTGCGAACCCAAGTATAATGGTGTTCACTCTTTTCAAGTGAGTATCCAAGTCGTCATCTGTGAGATAGATATCATCTACGTAAGATAATGCCTCGTCATCATACATTTGTAGTAACTCTGTTACTCTAGCTGAGAATAGTCCTGGGCTGTTCTTGAACCCCTGTGGGAGCCTACAGAAATTTTTCTGAGACCCCATTATGGAGAAAGCGGTCAAGTATCTGCTTTCTGGTGCAATGTTTTGACAAAAGAAACCATTAGATATGTCTAATGTCGTTTTATATTTTTTCCTAACTATGTTATTCATTAGGGCTGCACTATGCGAATTTTGTACTGCAAATGTTTTGCAACATGCATTAAGGTGTCTGTAGTCCAAAACTAGATGATATGAATTGTCTGGCTTGGAGACAGGAAACAAAGGATTGTTCGTTTGAGAGGTGCATGTTTCAATCACCCCCTGGTATTCAAGTTGATCTAAGATCTCCCTGACTTGTTTTTTAGCTTCTTGCTTAATGGGATACTGCCTTGGTGCAGTTGGTTCACTTTTTAATTGGATTTTGTGAGGAGGTGAGTCCTCATCCCATCCTACATGATTTTTATATAATGCTGGTGTCTGGGCTACTGCCCATTTCCTTGCATAAGTATATTTTTTGTGAATCGGAATGTGATTCGAGAAGGCAGGCATAATCATTTCTTCGCCATGAGGGCACTCCCTGACAAACTCTGGGGGCCAATCTTTTTCAGCTAACAGAATATCATAGCCTTTTGAGAGTTTATCCCAAAATAGACCCCTTATTTTCCTAGTCTTATCACCCTCTATAGGAAGTGTTATTTCGTATATCTTATGGGGCTTGCTAAGTCTGGTGTCGGCAGTTTCAACCTGAATGTATTCATTTGTGTCCACTGTCTCCAGATGACTCATCAGGATCTTGCGGGCTATACTGATTTCTGCTGCACTGTCTAACAATGTCTGTGCCCACTCCCCGTTTTTCAACTGTTTCCTCAGTATTCTCGGCATGTTCGATTACTCTAATACTGGCTACCTTCTTTTTTGGAAATTGAGATTTTTTACTCTGAGCAGGTTCCTTGTCTTTGGACTTGGTGTGCTCTCCTGGGTCTGACCGTCTTCTTCTTTCCGATTTCTGCGAAAAAGATCGAGAGGGACGTGTATCAATACTTTGATATCTATCAGGTTTTTTCAGATTATCCCTATTTCTAAGGTTATATCTTTTCTCAGAGGGCTCCCTCTGGGGAGACTGGTGTTCTCGAGTCGGAGTTCTTTCCCTCCGTCGAGGAGACCTTCCTCTGGACTGAAAAACTTTTTCCTTGGGAGTGGATTGTTTATTTCCATCCCAGCTCTTTTTAGGAGTGTTTGAGTTATTTTTAATAAATAATCTTTCAGGATTTTCGAGCAGTTGGGGCTTTACCGGTTTTCCACCCAAGCTGTCTCTACCTAATTCTTCATAGCATTTCTCTATGATTCTGGCAAGCTCAATTGGCTGATCTGTTATATCTGTTTCCCTCAACTTCTGGCGGATCGCTACAGATGCTGCTTCTCCCTTTATATTGGCTAATAATATAGCCGAGACCTGCTTGAAGTCTTTCAGTAATTTCATACGAAGAGTTAAAGCAGGTTCTGGACCGTATTCATTCTGAATCTGTTTTAGCACTTCTGGTATTACCGCCATAGACGGAACACCATGTGTTTTTGTGTAAATGGAAGCAAAGACTGTACCCCAAGTGTCACAGTCCTCCACGTGTGGTGCGACCCCCATAGGAAGACAGATGGTCAAGATCCTGTGTTTCTCAATAAGGGTAGTATTCGGGAATACTGCCGCTATTTGAGTAATTTTCTGCGCTAACCAGAAAGGAATTTGTTCCCATTTTACGGGTGTTTAACCAAGATATGACTGTATGTTCTGTGGTGTGATTTTATTATTGTTCCCCTGGTGAGGGGTCAGCTGTGGTACATTAACAGCTGGTTGAACTGTTGTAGTCCGCATTACATATTGGACTAATTGCCTATGTATTTTTATAAGTGTTTTAGCTGTACTAACAGCTCTTCTTTTGACATTTTTGCAATGTCCGGATGTGGTGTGTAGCTGGCTAGAACCGGCCACGTTGCTCCTGGTCCACCTAGTGGACAGAGCCTGGTAATATGATCATTGTGTTTTAGGGCGCCTTTAAACCAAAGTAAATGTTCTTGGTATTTTAATGGGATTTCAATCTCCTCGAAAGGAGCGTACTCTTCCGGTGGTTTCTCTATTTTGTAATAGTGAAACTCTTTTGTTCTAGCATTTGCCGCTGGAAAGTTTATCCATGAATAGAATACCTCTGTCTGCCGATATTCGTATGCCTCTATCACGAAAATCACTGTACCACCTTGTGGTGTCAGTCCGTTTTCTATAAGTTTTAAAGTTATAGACTTTCTTAAATTGACCGGGATGATTATTGCATCCGGTTCAGTCTGTAGGAGACTCGTGTCTTCCTCTATTAGTAGGGTTGCCAATCTAGCCGCTTCCCTTTCTTCTTCACTGTCTGACATTTTATTGTCAGGAAGGTTTTTTGCAGAGTAGGTCTCCAAGGAGACAAAGATTAGGTGCACAATATTTTGGAACACTGTATCCTTCAACGTTGAATAAACCAGAGCTTTACATAGGAATCTCTTCCTACTAAGGTCGGGCGAATTTTAACCTTTCACCCACTCCAGACGTCTATTGGAGTATTTACGGGAGAAAGGGGTCGGTGTGAAAAATGCACGACTGAGTTACTCTAATGTCTTGCGTTAGTTTATCGCCTTACCAAACGTTGGGCGCCATGTAGTGTAGTTCCTATTTTCCCAATAGGCCCTGCGCATTGGAATAACATAAACAGTAGTATCGACGTACAAGTGCGGATCTTCCAGGCCTCCACTGACTATGCTAAACTTAATTGGGTTTGTTACCAACTAGCTCAGAGGTCACTGGAAACTTTCTTGACTGAATAGGAAGTGATCAGCTTCCCTGGTACAGACAAGAAGGGATTCAGTTTTCCAACAACCGTGCAACATGACAACTTTGCTCCTCAGATAAGAGTCAATCTCTAGGGTCGTGTGAAACAATAGACAGTTATTTTACTCAGTCAGTTGTAGTGCAGATTACTTTCACAATATGTAGAGAACAGAGAGACGGGCGTTTTCAATAAAGGGTAACATTTATTGAACAGTCTTTCTTCTCGTACAAGAGAAATGTATTGCCACAATTGCAAGACTTGTTATTATAAAAAGTACGTACAGTAAGATGAGTATTGCGAAATAATACTGTAAAAGCATTGATATGGTTTCTTAGCCATACAATGGTTTAAAATGAATAAAACATATATACATTCATATATACATTAGGCTAAAATACTCAACTGGTGCTTCTAATTACGCCTACCCCAGTGTACCTGACCTAAGCCTAATACTTGGGAGGGGAGTAAGTAAGTAGCTTTAAGTTAAGTTGGTTTTGCCAAGGTTTGCTTCAAGAATTCTCCCTAAGGGTTTAGTCAACACCATACCTCTGGAATAGAATGATGGAGGTCTGGTATCTCCTTCAGGGAACTCGATATCCCAGTCACTCGCAAGAGTGGCTTGGAAACGCCGGAGCTGGATTTCTCTGCTGGAGAAAAGACAGCGTCTCTCTTAGCGCGTCGAGGAAGAGGAGGAGGGGCAGCGTCCGCGGGCAGCTTGCATCTGCTGGGCTCTTGCAGGGGACGGCTGTTCAGCTCCTAAGTTCACCACACCATCATTCGCTAGTTAGCAGCGATAGCAGTAGCGATAGCAGCTATGGTATCATCAGCATAACAGCAGCAACTTCAGCTTCAGCGAAGACAGCAGCATCAGGTTTGCTTAAGGCAACGTTGGTAATATTTATACCTGAAAGGTGCCTTGTTTGACGTACGTTTTTGGACATAAGACGTCAATAAAGATGTCACTAGGAAGTGATGGTCTATCAGTGCTCATTAGAGTTCTATTACTAATCAAAACATAGCAAGCGGGGATTTCCCAGGTTGCTGAGTTTTATCTTGTTGAAGAACTCGGAGTGTTAATCTAGGAATCTTAGATAGTAACTTCTGCTATGTCATTCTACTAATTAGCTGCAAAGGAAGTGGCAGAGGAAGCGATTCTGAAATGTGGCTCTGTTCGTGTGAGGCCAGAGACGAGTTCCTGAATATTACATTTGATTGGTTATGCCAATATAGGGAATAAATGGATTTATAGCCGTATAGGGGCATAAGGTCACAGTATCGATCAGGGTCCTAGATTAGAACGCAACAAGCCATTCCAATGCCTTTCCTTGAATGCCCTTAGATTGAAGTCGGTCAAGGAGGATTGGGTGGGAGACGGTGTCGAATGCTCCAACACCGCTCTAGATCCTTCATCCAGTCTCCATCTTACAGCCTCAGCCATTTCTATTAGTGCCGATTCGGTGCTATGACCGGTTCTGAACCCATGTTGGGAGTTATGAAAGGAGCCATTGGATTCCAAGAAATCAGTGAGTTGTTGATGGGCTAGTTTTTCGAGTACCTTTGCCGGGGCAGGTAGCAACGAGATTGGTCTGTAGTTAGATGGGTCGTTGGGATCAGCATTTGGTTTTTTAAGAATGGGAACCAGACGGGCATGTTTCCAGGAGTCAGGGAAGATACCTGTCCGGAATGAATCATTCCAGATCTCATTAAGAAATGGATTAAGAAGCGGGGCCAAGGATTTATAATGTTTGGCCGGCCAAGGGTCTGTGGGTGACCCTGATTTACATTTTGATAGTTCTGTCAGGGAACTTTCAAGGGAGATTTCAGCGAAATGGGTGAAGATATGGGGGAAACTGAATTAATTGGGCTGTTATTAGTGGGCTGTAAGGGTTTTTTGTCTGAAGAGGTATCAGAGGAGGCAACTACTATAGCTGGATTGTTATCAGTAGGCAGTAGGAGTTTTTTATCTGGGAAGGAGGCATGTATGGTGGCAATATTGTCCTCAAAATAGTCCGAGAGGTGGTCACAGAGAGATTGGGATGTTGGGGATTGACGTTTAAGGGCCATGGGATCGGTAAAAGCTCGAACGGTGTTGAAAATTTCTCGAGATGAGCCATGGGCTCGGTTGATTTTCTCCTCCAGATATACTCTCTTATGTTCAATTATCTTCTTTCTATAGTCCCTGAGAGCCGCTTTGTATAGTTGTTTACTATCCAATTAATACGTTTGTCTCCAGCGTCTCTCCAAGA
Source organism: Lissotriton vulgaris (assembly GCF_964263255.1). Taxonomy (NCBI): domain Eukaryota; kingdom Metazoa; phylum Chordata; class Amphibia; order Caudata; family Salamandridae; genus Lissotriton; species Lissotriton vulgaris. The sequence goes on along the minus strand of NC_141693.1, from coordinate 504,959,416 downwards.
TTTTACCGGCTGATTTGCTTTTGTGCAGTTCATTAGAATACCAGGGTGCAGAAGGAGCCGCTCGAAAAGTTTTAATAGGTTTGATAGGAGCAATAATGTTTATTGCAGAGGAAATTCTGTTGTTGAGATCAGTTAACCTAGAGTCAAGGTCTAAAGGTTCTGTTGAGACAGTCGGTGGAAGATGAGCCGTTACGCTGTCAAGGGTGATCTTGCTCCAGTTACGTCCTTCTGTTTTGGCCGGGAGTCTAGGTCTGTCCTGGTGTTGTAGGCAGAAAGGGAAAGGGACAAAGAAGTGGTCTGACCAGGTCACCGGGTAGGATTCATTAATACAAATATCTGTCAGATTTGTGCAAATCAGGTCGAGGGTGTGTCCGGCTAAGTGGGTAGGGTTGGAGACCAGTTGATTCAAGCCGCCATCAGATAGGGTGGACAGAAAGTTTATAATAGTTTGATCATGGGCATTGTCTACATGAAGATTAAAATCACCAAGCAGGGTGAAATTCGAATAGCGGGAGCACGCTTGGAGAACATAATCCAACAGTGAGCGGAGATGCATAAGTTTACATTTGGGAGGGCGGTAAACCAGGAGGCCTGAACAGGTGATGTTTGCGGCGAGTTGGATACAGAATGGTAATGCCTCGATAGAACCAATTTGGGCAAAAGTGAACGATGAAATGGTCCAATGTGACCGATAGATTATTGCAACCCCTCCACCCGGATTAGAGCTATGTCTATTAGCACAGAGTATGCTGTAATCTGAAGGGACAGCTAGGTGCAGGGCCGGATTGGATTCATCCCCCAACCATGTCTCCGTTAAGAAAAGGAGATCCCATTTATCGTCTTCCAGGGATTGCGAGATGTCTAAGGAGTGTTTAACTAGAGAACGGCAGTTGATTAAGCCCGCTTTAATATTGATGGTTGTACTAGAGGAAGGGTGTTGTTGAGGTGTCTGAAGGAAGGGGGATTGGGTCGAAAGCTTGCAAGCTCTCTTTCCATCACTACAAAGGGTGAACGGGTGGGCGTGGGGGTTATCGTTGGGGGAGGTTACGTGGGAAAAGTTGCAACAAGTAGGAGTAATATCTAGTAATTGTTCCCTACTGTAAGAGATGGAAATGCAGGAGGAGTCAGGAAGATAGGAGGCCGTCGAGGCCGCGGGATGGTCGCGGACGGGCGCAGACGGGCAGGACTCTGGCACGACTCCGGCACAGATCTAGCGCGTCCGCTGACCACGTCCGCTGCGCGGAGGCATGGACGTCCCCTTTTATGCTCAACTAGAGCGCGGGGAGTCCCTGCTACACCCAATATGGCCGCCGCAATTCAGTGCCCGGGACCAACTCCACAGCGTCGATACTCGGCTAGGAGTGGCCCAGGGCTGCGGGTAGGAGGGCGGAAAGAATTGGCAAAGGGAAAGCTTATTAATCAAGCAATTTTAAGGACAGTTGCGATTCAAAGATAAAATACGACGATTTTAAAAGTAGTTACGATTTTACACAGATCAAGATCAAAGCAACACAACCTCCCGGCTTCCGCCTCGGGAGGGACTCTGGCACACAAGCAATCAGGTTCGAGGTCGAAGGGGGCCCCTTTTATGCTCAACTAGAGCGCGGGGAGTCTCTGCTACACCCAATATGGCCGCCGCAATTCAGTGCCCGGGACCAACTCCACAGCGTCGATACTTGGCTGGGAGTGGCCCAGGGCTGCGGGTAGGAGGGCGGAAAGAGTTGGCAATAGGAAAGCTTATTAATCAAGCAATTTTAAAGACAGTTGCGATTCAAAGATAAAATACGACGATTTTAAAAGTAGTTACGATTTTACACAGATCAAGATCAAAGCAACACAACATCCGGGCTTCCGCCTCAGGAGGGACTCTGGCACACAAGCAATCAGGTTCGAGGTCGAAGGGGGCCCCTTTTATGCTCAACAAGAGCGCGGGGAGTCCCTGCTACACCCAATATGGCCGCCGCAATTCAGTGCCCGGGACCAACTCCACAGCGTTGATACTCGGCTGGGAGTGGCCCAGGGCTGCGTGTAGGAGGGCGGAAAGAGTTGGCAATGGGAAAGCTTATTAATCAAGCAATTTGAAGGACAGTTGCGATTCAAAGACAAAATACGACGATTTTAAAAGTAGTTACGATTTTACACAGATCAAGATCAAAGCAACACAACCTCCCGGCTTCCGCCTCAGGAGGGACTCTGGCACACAAGCACTCTTATGCTGCAAGTCTCATATCAAAATTAGTTTTCCGTCTCTTATCTTTTTACCATCACGCCCTCTCAATTCACTTTCTTCCGAGAAATTCTTTGAATTTTTTTTTCATCCATTCACTGCAGAACCAAGAGAAAATGCAGTTTTTCCTCATAAAAATTCAAAAGGAGAACAGCCATGATGGAATGAGGTGTGAGGATATCTTCTACCATGTAATTTCACGCCTCTTTCTTCCAATCTAGGCCATTGACCCCAACCAATTAGATGCTATTTTATATGGTCTTGCTAAACCTCTGATCCAAGCAATTTGTTTGTGGAAAGTGTGCAGAAGTATTTTGCAATGGATTAGTCATTGTTTCTTCAGAAATTCTTTCACAATACGGGAACAAAATTTGACTTCGTTACCACTAAATACGTTTTGGGGAAAAGGTGCCTTCCCAAAAATATTTTCTAAAAATGTGATGACCTTTCAAAACTTCGTACATGAGCTAGATCAATGAGTCTTCCCCTAAGCTTGCTGAGGAAACCACAATGTTCCCATTAACACCAGCCCCTACTATACAGATAATTCATCCTTGACCACAAAACATTTAAAACTTTCAATTACCAACCATCTCTCAGGCCAGTCTTGTTTGGTATACTGTAAATACAAATTGAGTCATTTCTTTCTTTCTCAGCTAAGACCTAGCGGTCACCACATACACCGTATCTGCTATCCATATATTGCCATCCAGATTACCTTCATCTCCTTCTTCCAGAGCAATCATGATGAAAAAACTGTTATCCACACTATGAGCTATATTATCAAGCAAGGGCGATACATTATCGCCGCTTTTATCGGCAGGAAACTGGCACTAAAGCGGCGATAATGGGCTTGATAATATGACCTTGTGAATTCCCATAGAAGCCCAGATTCTGGTGTTAACCTGGGCTTCTATGGGAATTTGCAAGAGCGTATTATCAAGCCCATAATCGCCGCTTTAGCGCCAGTTTCTGGCAGATAAAAGCGGCGATAATGTATCACCCTTGCTTGATAATATGGCCCCATATCTGACACCCGGGATATGCTCAATAAGGGAAGTATACTTTTGTAATTCTACCACCCTAATTCTAGCTGGCGCCATATTAAACCTTTCTTGAGAAAATCTCTCTAAACAGTTTTTAATCTGAAATTTCTGCCCCCTAACAAACTCCTAAATGTCTTGATGATCCAACTGACAGCAAGAGCTATAGAGTAGTTAATGTCAGCCCCTTTCCATGCTTTGGAAGAGCATACAAAAGTCTTCTTAACTACGTTCAAAACAGCTCCAAGCTTCCTAATTCTAGTATCGATCACAACAATCGTCTCTCTTTCTGAGACACATTTTTCACTACACAAAACATCCCAAACAAGCTCCAGACCACTTCCAGAACAAATTGCAAAGTACTTTGGTTTTATGCACTAGATTCGGGATAAACGAACTCTAGATTTCCATCATCCAGCAAATTGAAAAGCATAACGAAAAGTATGGTAACTGTGATCCGGATTCCACTGGGGAGGAGGTCAGTGAGTGTGGGCTCGGGTCATATATATCTTCATATAATATATATGGCACAACCATCAAATGAAAAATAAACGCAACTTAAATGTAACTGTGGGAAATGCATTTTTCTTGTAGCAAAACTCGATTGGTTATTGCAATCACTTCAGACGGATGTCGGGGTAACCAGACGTCACTGATTGGAAACCTGGTCGGCGCACTGAGGAAATAGCGGAATGTATTTATAGGATAAGAGGTTCACCCCTGTGATAGAAAGCCCTGTGAATATATGTCGTTAGTTTATAGAATATATTAGACAGAATATAATGTTGCATATAGTTTAAATAGGCTGTCACAAAATGTACAAAAAAGATTGTTTAAATGTTTACAGTGCTTTCAAAAGTTATGTTTTTAGGAAGACACTGACTGTGCCTAACGTAAACCTTTTTTTGTAGGTTCTGATTAAAAAGAAAAATCCCAGATTCCTTCAATTAAATCCTATATTGGCTCTAAAGTAGCCTTTAGATTAGCTGAGTAAGCAATATCATTAATATACATTACTTTCAGGTAGAAGAAATCCTCGAGAGAAGGCTTATTTCTTCTTCAGCTGCCTCTCCCTTCTCTCACTGCATAGTAGAGAAGACCCTTCTTCTCCTGTTATATGGTTCCTACAAATTTAGTAGGACTGTGTATTAGAACAACAAAACATCACAACATAGCGACTGAGAGGCATATTTACAAATCCCTATTGCAACAGGAATGTCACTTTTAACGACATTCCCGTGGGAAACCCTGGTCTTAACATGGCGAAACAAGGAGAAATGCTTTATTTCTCCTTGTTTTTGCTGTTTCTATGTGTGCTGCATTGTGCTTGCAGCACACATGGAAACAGCAAAATGCCATGAATGAATATCTATGTGCAGGAAGGTGTCCCTTCCTAAACATAAACAGTCATTAAAACAATTAAACAATGCAGCACACATAGAAGTTTCAATTCACCATTTGTGATTGCTTTTGTGCAGCAAGGAACAACTTACTACACATAAACTATCATTACCTCAATGCAAGCACACCTGCACTATGGTGCAAGGGCGCCAGCTAGGCAGCTTAATTTAGCGCCAGTGCTAGGGAAACACAGGGATGTGCCGTAGATTTGTAAATATGACTCATCCTTGCGTTTTCAGAATGGCGGAGGTTGGCGTTAGCATTTTGTGCTTACGCCACGCTCTGCCATTACCTTGTAAATCTGCCCCTCAGTGTGCTGAGATCATCAGAGAATGTTGATTTTTGGCTAGCTCACAGTATCATATCTAAACCTTTTAGAATTATAGATGTTACTAGTAACCTCACACATGACTACTCTGATTCACAAGGATTTTGTGGAAACAGATCTAACACTTCCGTTTGTCACTTTTGCATGCCCAATTTTATCAATTATCAGGAAGGTATGGGGCAACCGTTGTGGATAGGTGATGAACTCCTCATATTACAAATAATCAAGAAAAGCAGGCAAGACAGTGCACCAGGACCGAACCGCATCCCCCAGGCAATTGGCAAAGAGGACCCCCAGTACTGAGCCAGAAAATTCAACCTCCTGTTTCGATATATAAGCAACATAAGACAAGTCCCAGAAAGCTGGAGGGGAGCTATCGTTAATCAAATCTATAAAGGCAGAGATCGCAAAAACCCAAACAATTATCGCCTGATAGCCCTCATGGATGCTGAAGCAAAATACCATGCATCCCTGGTGTTAGCTGATCTAGCTCAATGGTCTGATACAAACAACAACATCCCGTTGAACCAGGCGGGGTTTCGTCGCGGCACAGGCACTATGGCTATTACTATGGCACTGTGCTTGATTGCTGAAAAAAGTCTACAAAACCATCAGGAACTCTACACCTGTTCTGTGGTCTTTAAGGCGGCCTTTGACCGTGTCAGCAGGCAATTACTTTGGACTAAATTGAAGCAGCAGGGCCTGCCGGACTCAAACCTAACGCCAATCATCGACCTGTATACCAATACTTGGATGCAGGTAAAGATTGACAATGGGCAGCGGTAATCCCAGAAGATCAGCACCTTTGATGGACTAAAACAAGGCTGTGTGTTGGCCCCCCACCATTTTAATGTATTCATGGCCGACCTGACAGTAAGCCTTGACCAGACCAATGCTCATCCACCGCGGCTAGGCAATCTTCAGGTAACACACCTATCTTACTCCGACGATGTGGTGCTACTAAGTCAGACGAGAAAAGGCTTGCAACGTCTATTACAAGAACTGACCAGATACACTAAACAGAACTTACTAGAAAGCCAAGATCATGGTTATAACTCGACGCCGCAAAGCGCCACTAATCTTCCTAATAGACAGCGTTTAGTTGGAAGTGGTGGAAAGCTATAAGTATTTGGGGATACAACTAGACAAGCGCCTACATTTCTCTACACACTTCAACTGCATTGAAAAGAAGGGTACTGCTCTATTGCATGCTTTCAGCAACTTAGCAACCAAACTCAAAAGCCCCCTGGTCACCCCCCTGCTAACTGCAATGAAAGCTAAGCTACTGACTACAATAGCATATGGGAGTGTATTACATCATGGTAAAAGTGCCTAACTCATTGACAAAATACAAATGAAAGTCTATAAACGTGTTTTTGCCTTATCAAACAATGCATCACCGGCACAAGTAAGACTTGAATTTGGTTTGCAATCCCAAGTGCTCCTGAAAAAGTATGAGACCATCAAATTCTGGTATGTTGTCTGGAGGAATAGGGAAATTGAGGTTTACCGCGCTATGTGGGAAGCAATCCATAAGAGTCCTAACTCCCATTATGCCAAGTATTTAAGACTTTCACTAGAAACGACAGAATTGGCAACACTCTGGGAAACCAAGCTCCCAGTGTCATCATTTAAACAGGTGGTAAAGAAGACTGCCAACAAGCACTCGCTTCTCAACGACAAGTTAACCTTTAGTCATCGAACCCACGCCTGGATGACAATTCAATCATATAAAAAGCCCGCACCAGCAGCCTATCTAGACCTCGCTTTTCGCCATTCATTAAGCGTAAATACCTTAATCTAAGGTTGGGCAACCTTCCAACAAGTGCAGATCAACCGAAATGGAGGCCCCAAGAAGGTATGGAATGCGATTTATGTGGCGCAGGAAAACAGGATTTCATCCATTTGATTTGCATTTGTCCTGCTCTGAACCAGGAACGTCGGTGTTGGCTAAAGGCCAAGTTCAAGGAACATGGTATACGCACTTGTCGGTCTGTGATTGTACAAATCCTATGCTCAGTGGATCCTCAATTCATCTGCAGAACAGTCAGACTTATTGCCAACTTCGAGAAAAAGCTAGGGCTATTGGCAAAGTTTTGAAATTGTAACATGAACACCTTATCAATGTGGCTTACCCAGGGTTCCTGACAAGTTTATCCTTAAGCTTGAATGATATCTGATTTTACAAATGTTATCTTTCACATAGCAGTGTTAACTCCTTCCTTTTTAAACATTGTGGTATTTTATATTTTGTAATGGTTTTTACTAACTATACAATAAAGTCTAAAATCTGAAGCATGCCCAATGTGTCTCAAAAAAAAGATAGGAAAATGCATATTAATTGTTTTTATACTATCTGTATTCATTTTATTTTAACACATCAAACAGTCTCCCCCAAAAACCCACCCCCACCTCTGACAGGTAAAAACATCCACCTTACAAAATCAATCAGGTGTAGCACATTACAACATTTCATCAATGCACAATGAAACCCTCCAGAAAACATGACAATACAATACATCATTAATAAAGTGCAGCCAATACACGGACCATAAAATCCTAAAGTGACACATGCAAACTACTTCTTATACTACATAAAAAATCAATCCTCACCAGAGTAAACCAAAAATAAAAATAAATGCATACAGTCTTAGTCTTGAATCCATGTGCTCTGGGGATTGCAGATTTTCATACCCTTTTGGCGTAAACGCCTAGTCTTTTTGTTTATATATAGCCATTTCCGGACAATATATTGCTAATAATCTGGCTAACCATTGCTGGAAAACTGGTTCTCTGGGATCCAGCCAGGCGAAAGCAATACATATCCTTAAAACTGCCATAGATATAATAACCAATTCATGTCCCATCCCTAAAAGATTTGTTTCAGAGACCTCTAAAAAAATTACATCATTTGACAATATTATTCCATTTTTAATACCTATGATAAAAAACCCGCAATATCCTTAATTAGTTTTTGCAAAACATTACATCACACAAAGACGTGAATGCTGTCAGCATTATATAGTGCACAACGTGGACAAAATGTTCGCTTCCCAGTTCCCCATTTTGCTATTATGTCTGGTGTATAATACAGGAAAAAACATGTCATATAAAACTGTGGACATTAAGATGGACTGCGAGAACTTGCATGCATACAAAAAAGTCCCATCTGAGACCCCCGCTTTCAGCTGCCACTTTTGGGAGCGCTTGTCTAGATCATTTGGCATAACAGTATTTAACAAATTGTATACCGCCCCAGTAGAACCTACTTTGGCTTTAATAATTCTTTCAAAAGTATCCACTCTTTCAAACTTCACCTGGCCACCTGCATTTCACAAAAGAATCCCTCTGACTTGGAGAAACTTTAAAAAATCACTCCAGTCAAAAGCATGTTCCCTTTTCAGCTCTTCAAAGGACCAAAGTCCTGAGGGGGAGAAGAAGCAACAAATGTAATCGATTCCTGCCCTGACACACTTCACCATGGAAAGATCCCTGAACACCTCGGGAAGAATATAATTATTAGCTATTGGTGTATAAAAGGATAATTTGCCAAATCCCAGGATTCTGTGTATAGCACACCATACTATAAAAGCACTAAAAAGAGTTTTAAAACAAACTTTTTTGTAGTAGCTGTCATGTATTAGGCGCCAGAAACATCCTACGGTCTCACTCCCCAGCATAAGTTCAAATGGGGAGGGGATTTTATGAGTTCAGGTATGATCTGTATTCATCCTGAGCAGCTCGCGGCTATAGATAAATGTAACAGCCCAATAGTATAATTTGAAGTACAGAAGAGCGAAACCCCTCTTGTCCATAGGTAAGGTAAGAAACCTAGGGGCTCTACAAGCGTGGCTCAATGGTTAGAGTGGTAGACCCTGATGCAGAGGTCTGTCCCGGGACCTGATAATTCTCGTCTGGGTGCCTAGTCTAATCATGGGTCCCACTCTGTGACTCTGGGCAATAGCTTGCTTAATCTCCACAACAGTCCCAGCAGCGCTTGGATGCCTGGCTTCACCTTGGGAGTGCCCAGGAGTGGACATCTCACAGGAAAGCCAGGAAGGGTTCCATAGCGGTATGAATACAGCGCTACAAGACCTCTGGGTAGAAGGCGCTATATAAATACAAACACATTTACATTTACAAGTTCGCACATATGCCCATATAAACCAGAAACATATACTTTTTATTGCTTTGATCCATTGAGGCTTAAATTCTAAACAAATAGCCCTAAAATGATATTGAACTTTCAGGAAAAATAGCTTTTTTATTATGTTACACCTACCGCCTACGGAAAAGTGCAAATTATTTTGCCGTCCAAGATCTTTTTTAATACTCTTAATGAGAGGCTTCATACCTTCATATTATCTTTAACCACATTATCTAATCTAAGGGATATACTGATACCAAGATTTGTGACCTTTTAGAACACCCATTGATCCAGCATCTTAACCTTATCATTAAGAACTATCTGAGTCTTGTCTTGGTTCAGAACATATCCGGAGACATGCCCGAACCGTTTGGCCTCCTCTTCAATTACCATTATGGCTAAATTTGGATCTGCTGTAACCAAGGCAATATTATCTGCATAGGCCAAGGTCTTGGTTGCCCAATTCTGAGACCATATTTTTGATTATGTGTATTATTTTCTAGTCTGCGAATAAAAGGATCAATAACAATTGCAAATAAAAGAGGGGAGCAGGGGCAACCCTCCATAGTTCCATGGGAAAATTAAAAAAAATCTGAGAGGATATCATTCATCATTACAGCCACTGATGGTTTGCCATGTAATTTTTGGACCACTCGGATAAAACCATCTCTAATACCAATCATAGGCATTGCGGTCCAAAGATATTGCCAGGAGACCCTATCAAAAGGCTTTCTCTGCATCCAACAAAATGAGAGCCATAGGGACTCCTGTAACAGTGGTAATATCAAATAATGCTAATATTCTCTGAATCTAATGTATTGTAGCTCTCCCAGGGAAAAACCCATGTTGGCGTTCCGAGACAACATTACGAGTTTATGGTGACTAGCCAGCAGTTTTGAATACATTTTCAAATCAGCATTTATAAGATCAGACGGTTTGAACCCAGTTGCAAGGGGGATTGTTTTTTTAAACCACACATTTTTGCCATAATTCATGACCCATGGGGTTGCCCATCCTCCAAAATATGAACAAACAGTCTATGATTGATTCATTTTAACTGGTAGGAAAAGGAGACATAAAATTCAGTCGGGATGCCATCTGTACCGGCTGCTTTCTCCTTTGCTTAGCTGTTAATGGTCAGCAATATCTTTTTCCACTGCGGCAGGCTGTCTAAACTATCCTGATCATCTTCTATGAATGTTAAGTATGGAGCTGAGGCTAGATATACTTTGATGTCACTCTGATCAAGCCAGAGATCAGCCGTTTATAGGGTCTGATAATGCCTCTTAAAATCATCTCTAATTTGATCTGGGATTGTGATTGATCCTAACACAGGATCACACATTTCCCGAGTTATATTTGATGTTACTTGTTGGCTTGTACAGACTGCCAATCGGTGACCAATCTGTTAACTAAGCTCATACACTGTCTCTGTTTTGGGTATTGCTTTGCTCATTGCCTTATCCACCAGTATCAGTGATGGTAGCCTTAGCAGGCACCATCCATCGTTGTTTTAGCTCCAGATCTCCGGATCCCGACCCTCATGAATTGCACTTAACAGCTCCTCCTCTGCCATTCCTAGATTATCCTCCCTCAAGGCTTCCCATACCACCTAAATTGATGTGCTCCCCCTTTCTCCCCCAAGAACATGGGGATACACTGTCTCATGTGTGTACAATACTCAGCATTTCACAGCAGTCCTCCCTCAAATATCCATGTCCTTAAATTTGGTTTAGCTAACTCGAATTCTACATCAGAGACCAACAGGTTACGTTCTGATAGCACCCATGGCAGTTTCTCCATTTGAGATTTTGAGCGTAGCGTTTTGGAGGTGAACACATAATCCAGTCTAGCATGGGTCCTATGTGGGTTAGAGAAGTAGGTATACCCTGGTTCATTTGGTTAAGCGAGTGCCACCAATCAATTAGGCCATGAGTTTGACATAACTTTCTTTAAGCCTGAAACACTTTTGGTTTCCTACCTTTATACCCCCATCCTGCCTCCAGAGACCAATCACTGGGTAGATTAATATTGTAATCCCTGCACATGTTAAGCAGGAGAGGCCAATGGGCCTGTTCACTGGAAATAGTGTCCAGCACAACAGGGTCATCACTGTTACGTCCCTTGCTCACTTTGCCACTGGATTCAAGCAAGCCGGGCTGAAGAAGGCTGGAATGCCAGAAACCGGTCCTCAGAAGCTTGTTTCCGGTCCAGGGAAGACATGGCTTGGCAGTTCGGGCTGCACTGTTCCCATGAGGCACAGGGTCAGACTGATTTGCATATAGCCATGTCTGAACTGGGGTGGCAGAGTGGGCTAAAGAACGGTGATGGATTAAACCCAGATCTCTTGACTGGGTGTGGGTGTCGGATTGATTCAGAAGCTCCATCCATCACCAACCCCTTTTGTACCGCTTTTGGCCGCCATCAGTGTGGCAGGGTATACTCAGACGTGAGTCCCTTGCTCGCTTTGCCACTGGATTCAAGCAAGCCGGGCTGAAGAAGGCTGGAATGCCAGAAACCGGTCCTCGGAAGCTTGTTTCCGGTCCAGGGAAGAAATGGCTTGGCAGTTTGGGCTGCACTGTTCCCATGAGGCACAGGATCAGACTGATTTGCATATAGCCATGTCTGAACTGGGGTGGCAGAGTGGGCTAAAGAACGGTGATGGATTAAACCCAGATCTCTTGACTGGGTGTGGATGTCTGATTGATTCAGAAGCTCCGTCCATCACCAACCCCTTTTGTACCGCTTTTGGCCGCCATAAGTGTGGCAGGGTATACTCAGACGTGAGTCCCTTGCTCACTTTGCCACTGGATTCAAGCAAGCCGGGCTGAAGAAGGCTGGAATGCCAGAAACCGGTCCTCGGAAGCTTGTTTCCGGTCCAGGGAAGACATGGCTTGGCAGTTCGGGCTGCACTGTTCCCATGAGGCACAGGGTCAGACTGATTTGCATATAGCCATGTCTGAACTGGGGTGGCAGAGTGGGCTAAAGAACGGAGATGAATTAAACCCAGATCTCTTGACTGGGTGTGGGTGTCTGATTGATTCAGAAGCTCCGTCCATCGCCAACCCCTTTTGTACCGTAATAACTATGGATCATGAATATTGCATGATGTGAACTGATTAATTGAACAACTTGTTGAATTGTAAAATTTCCATCTCGTGAATCTACTTGTATTTGAATAATGGAAAGGTCTTTGTTTACGGTTAAGACTAATGTAATAACTGTTTCATATGAATTAAGAGAAGTGAAAATTTGAGGATGCCATTATTGTTTCACCTAAACTCCGATTTTTCTTTTCCATCTACTACTATGCTGTGGAATGAATGAGACTGTGTAACTAACACAACCCCAAGATGAGAATATTAACTTTTGCCGTATATTGATTTGAATACTTAGTATTTAATTTAACATAACGTGAGAAATAACCTACTTTATGAAAGCGTTTCAGAAATAAGTGAACTCTCAGGAGTCCAATATGGCGCCTGAATAGGACACCGAGTAGAAATAAAAGTTTACGTAATAACCTACCTAGTAACTACAAGATAAACTCTATAGTGTATGTTTAATATTGATTAACATAACATGAAAATGAATCCATTACATGGAGGTGCCTCAGAAATGAGTCAACCTTTGGGAGTTCAGTAGGACGCCCGAATAGGACGCCGATTAGAAATCTAGTTTGCATACTAAACTATTCAGCCACTACAAGATGGCGTATGTTTTGGGAGGATATAAATAGGAACTCCAATATGGCGCTGGTGCAGAACGCCAGATAGGGAAACGCGTTCGTGGATAGACGAACACGAAATGAGATAAAGGTATGTATGAATAGTGTCTTTAAGGGTCTAAATGTGTAAGTTAGAAATGATTAGTTTCTAAAGTTGTAATTATAAAAGAATTATTTGATCTTATACTCGATCATTATTACAGATCGTGAATTACTGATTACTTTTGAAGATATGTAAAGACTCCTGACTGCAAAGTAAGATTCAAAGAAGTAGGGTAAGTGTACTATGGATCCACCTATAATATAGGTTGTTTCACTAATGACGGAAGATATTTTTCTAATTAAATCCTTGGGGTTGTTTACATTACAGGGTCTTTTACTTCATAATTTGAAGTGAGGAAGAGACTGATTATTTCAACTGAGAACTTTTCAAAATATTTGGATTACGGTAAAGAACCTTTCAGTAATAATTTTTGTAAATACTGTTTAGTCACCGCAATTGACTTTTACTTTGAGGAGTGACGAAGAGTTTATAAATACTCTATAAATCTAAAAATAGTAGAACGTGTGATTTAGTAATTTCAACTAGGGGTATTACCCGAGATGGGGCCGATCATCCATGATATAGGTATATTAGATAACTGATCCCCAGTGGGGCATTATTTAATTGTCGTATGCGTTTATCCCTATAAATAGGAGGATTTTATGTTACATATAATTCTTTAAAAGTATGCTTGAAACTGATGTATATGACTTGGTGGTGGTTTGCTTGAGACGTGCACATATCGGGTGTATGTTCTTTTGGTATTTTCTCGCCGGGTTCTTCTCTGCTCATCACGGGAGTCTGGAAACTGTTACATTTATATGTTAGCTAAAATGAATTATAGTGATGTTTATTTTGTATTATGAGTTCAGCCCTGATGAAGTCGCTGTGTAAATAATTTACAAGACGAAACACGTGTTGGCTGAATAATCCAATGACTTCTGTATGTGGATTGTGGAGGATGTGAATTTGGAGAGAAGAGAAAAAATAAAAATCCATGATTTGAAGGACCTTGTTGATATATTATTTTGGATTACCCACCTGGGACTGCTTTGGATGAATCCAGTGGAACTTTACTATTTCGGATACTGAACTTTATAAACTGAGAGTGCTCAGGAAGCTAATTAGTGTGGCAGGGTATACTCAGACGTGAGTCCCGTGCTCACTTTGCCACTGGATTCAAGCAAGCCGGGCTGAAGAAGGCTGGAATGCCAGAAACCGGTCCTCGGAAATTTGTTTCCGGTCCAGGGAAGACATGGCTTGGCAGTTCGGGCTGCACTGTTCCCATGAGGCACAGGGTCAGACTGATTTGCATATAGCCATGTCTGAACTGGGGTGGCAGAGTGGGCTAAAGAACGGTGATGAATTAAACCCAGATCTCTTGACTGGGTGTGGGTGTCTGATTGATTCAGAAGCTCCGTCCATCACCAACCCCTTTTGTACCGTTACATCCGTATAGTGAGCATAAAATCATTCTCTTTCCTGCACTATATTGGCACTCTAATCACCCTAGAGTCAAATTTGTCGGAACATTATCGCATAAATTGGATCCCGCCACCCTTTGTCAGTATTACAACACCCCAAAACCTGGCACCCTTGGTGGTTGCGCTAATCACCCTAAATCCCAATGTTTGCAGTATAAGTAATTAGGACCCTTCAATATGCATCTCCTAGAGACATATAACATTTGCACCAAGCACTTGTAGCCCGGCCACTCCCCTTTGTCTTTTATTGACATCATTAAGACCACAGATATTAATAGATGCGACTCTAAGTCTGCCCAAGCGGGTTTGTATCATTTACCTGACTCTGGTGCCCGTCTCTACACCACACCACCACCCACCCACCGCCCTCTTTCTTTTAACTACTGTAACATATGTGCTAAATGTGAACAACGCTGTTAAACCTATCCCTCTCCTTGTCCATCTGAGGTGTCATCTCCTCCTTCCTTCCCCCCTCCACCACCCACCACCTTGATGTAGGCCACCAGCCTCAACCATGAGCTTGCGTAAGGACATCTGTGCCACTCTTCCTCCCCTTCACCTCTCTCCCCCGCACAATACAATACAATCAACAAATGTTGCTTCCCTATAAAGAATAATCATCAGCCTCTATCCAACAGATGCCAAGTTTCATTACATACGTATGTTTTCACACCAAGGGCCCCTGCTAAAATATCAATCTGAAGATTCTGGGCTTGAATTTCAGATGTGAAACTAAAATTCTGACCACAATAGACAACTTTCTGCCTTGCTGGATTTTGTAAAAATGCAGAGGCCCCTATTGCCTGAAATGGAGCTATTAGTTGTCTTAGCCACCATCTCCTCTCAACAGTAGCATGTGCGAAATCAGGTTTAGTAAAAAAGGACAATCCCTCAAAGCTTCTTTTTGCATTAGGTCTAGCTAAGTCATACATGACTTGATGTAATAAGAAATTGCAAAAGTAGATCAATATAGCACAGAGAGAGCATCACCGGATGAATGTCTTGGAGATGATAAAGGAAATTGGTGAACACTTTGAACTTCCTTGTCCCTGTCCCATGTGGAAAGCTCGGGTGGAGAGCACTTCAACACAGTAATTACAAATGTCCTTGTATTGCTGCCCTCACAATTTCCAGGGACACCTAGCAGCCTTTGGTTGTTGCAGCGCTGGCGATTTACATAGTCCTCGACTTTTCACATGACATCTTTAATTGTACTCTCCTGGAATGTAGCCTGAGCCTTCAGTGTTTCGACCATATTTTCTAGTGCTTCGGTATGTGTCTAAATCATTCTTAGCCGCTCTGAAATGTCAGAACATATCTTTCCCACGTTCCGTACAGATCATTGAAGTTTCATTGAGGCCAATATATGATGTCAGACTTGTCATCATCCTGAAATGATTGCAGGGATTGCACAGTTAGGGATAGTGAGGGCTCAGCTGGTTTGCCACCATTTGACTTATCCGACCCCCACTGTGGATTTCCAGCTGACTTTTCCTCTTCCCTATTTGCATCTTCCGGGGGTAAAAACTGTATGACAGAATAGCCCCAGCCTAGTACTTCCCCGTCTCATTGGCTCCTGGATTTTCCTACGAGTCTTTTCCCGGATGTGTGTTTGGATTTCTTAGCAATAGTATCCTTTTCCTGTAGGATACTGTTACTTGAGGATGACCCTCCACCCTCACCATTGCTGCTACAACATAGGCTGGTGTTGGATACCTCAGGCCCTTCTGTAAAGGAGAAGAACATTTGCAAAGAGTCCAGAGACAGGCAGCCTGTGTCCATGGTTTTCTTTTGACTTTCGTTCCCTTTAGATGGACATTGTCTAGTCCTGCTGGTGATTTCCGGGGTACAGTTGCCCCTCTCATCATTTGGTTTGTGGATAGTCACATTGGGGGGGCAATCATTATTAATTACAGCTCTTTCTACCATTCAGAAATGTGGGGATGCTTCAACAACCGTGTCGTCACAGTTCAATAGGCAGGTGGTCATATCTTCCTTTTGATTCCCGGGTACTGAGGTATAGAGTTAACTGACTCACTAGACTTCTTTCTTTCCCATTCTCATCACCATTACCTGAACTATTCTGCCTCTCTAGCCTGGCTTTTTCCTCTTCCAGGGGCAGAAACACATTTGAGATGGAAGGTTGCGACCTCCATAGCTCCCCTGGCGCTTTCAGATGACAGGGTTTGATTTCCCATTAAGCTGGGATTTATAATATCCTTACTTTTCCCCCTTGCTGGTGCGATGGTCTCCTTTCTTGCCCTCTGTTTTAGATTCTGCACCTTCATGTTGTGGCTGTAAGGAGGAGGTGGTGGAAGCAAGGACTGCTGTCCGCGATCTCCCCTTTCCGCGATCAGCCATTGAAACTGACACAGCCGCTGACTCTGTCAGCACTCCTGGCTGGGACGTGTTGCTGTTTCCAGGCAGCCACAAATTTCGCTGCGCGCACTGCATCGCATTTGGTGAAGCAGTGCGTGCAATCATTTTGAATTTTTTTTTATGTTTACTTATCTGTAATCGTCCCTAATACATAGTTTACTACCCCCCTCCTTAACCCTCCTCACTTCACCGCCCGGCAGCACTCCCACGACCGTCCGCTACTGCATAAGGGGAGTCTTACATGGATTAAAAGGGAAGGTTAGTGCTTGATGAATAGGTGCACTAGCCAGGTCGTAATAGCAGTGTAAAAAACTGCACTCACAGACACTGCAATTGCAGGCCCTAGACAGGTTTACAAGGCTACTCATGTGGTTAGCACAATCAGTATACCACAGGCCCACTATTAGCATTTGATTTACAGGTCTTGGGCACACATACTGAACTTTACTCTGGACTTACCAGTAAATCAGATATGGCAATCATGAATCACCAATCATAATTACAATTTAAACAGGAAGCAGTTGTACTTTAGCACTGATCAGCAGTGGCAAAGTGTCAGGCTACCTAAACCAGCATAACAGTCAGAAATACAGGAGGTAGAAAGGGGAAATCACACCAATATGCCAGGTATAACAGTTAGCCTGCCAATGCAGTCCGTTTGTAGTAGACTCTACCCTTTCAAGGATGGGAATGCTCTTCTTTCAATAGGGCATCAACCGACCACAGCAAAAGTAAAAATAATTAGTAGTACAAAATAAAAAAAATAAAAACACTAGTTACAAACTATGCAGATACTATTCCTCACAGTGCTCCATCTGTGAAGTGCTTTATATGTGCAAGACCTCTTAAAACAAAGAAATCATATATTTTGAAGACACACTTTTAAACAATCCTCGTTATTTATGTGTGAACAGGAAATCTTCTTCAGGATTTCAAAGATATGGTCATGTGTAAAAACCCGAGGTGAAAGGATACTTTTAAAACCTTTAATTCGGTAGAGTAAGTATGTGTTCAAATGTAAACAAAAGTGAAACATTAGGCATTCCATAAGCAATCAATTCATAAGCATTGCGGGCCTAATTCAAGGAGGTACTGTCGCAGCCCTATTTTTGCTTTGAACTGAGACAAGTCTCCACCTATGCAGTGTTGTACCCTCACACCGCAAAGGGTGTTTTACCAAAAAGAAACGCAATTCGCCCAACTCATTAAGAATATTGAGGCAGTAACGGTATTGCAATTCCATGTAAGTAATAAAGAATGTAATAAATGCTATTTCAATGTCTGAAAAGATTTAAGCATAAGGTATTGGGACCCACCCCAAAGAAATCAAACAATAAGGAATCAGGGCTCCAGTGATAAGGACATCAGAGGGTCAGCATTAAATTAGAAAATCATGGATATTTTTTAAAAAGTAATAAAGCATTACAGAAGAAACAAATAACTCAGTCTCAATATAGCCAAAGTTCATAGGGCCCTATTCACAGAACTAACTTAAGACAAATTCCTAAACTTACTACTTTTGGCTTTCACAGAAGGCATTTAGTATTAGTAAAGTTAGGATTTTGTCTTAAGTCAGTCTTAAGTCAGTCTTAAGTCTGTATTAAGTCAAACCTAAGTCAAAATCCTAACTTTACTACTACTAAATATCTTTTTGTGAATACCAAAAGTAGTAAGTTTAGGATTTGGTCTTAAATTAGTTCTGTGAATTGGGCAAATCGTGAATTAGCCATCAAGTGTGAGAATCCAGAGAAGCCACAACATACATAGCCCACCATTAAAAAAACTGTAGCTTTTATAATATTGAATTCATAACAAAACAAGCATTTACAATGCAATGGTTTTGCCTTTGGAAAAGTTTGAGCTATTGGCATTGTAAATGACAAAATTTGTATTTATGTGTTGGTTTTTAAAACAAATAAATAAATGGCATTGTCATTTACAATGCCAATAGTTTAATCTCTGGCAAATGCCACACAAAAACACACAGACCCACACACACACACACACACAGACCCACACACACAGACCCACACACAGAGAGAGCCACACACAGAGAGAGCCACACACACATAAGGCGACCAAACACAAGGGCATTTTGCCTCCAGTGATGGCTTGCCGCTCTTAAAACCTAAGCCCATTCCAGTCAACCAGAGGATACTGCACGAGTTGACACCAAGCTGCTCCACACCCACTGGCCAACAACCGGAACATTAACACTGTGTATGCATTACAGGCTCAGAGTTCCCTCAAACATGTGCAGTTCAAACAATTCGGGGGCTGGTGTAATTTTCACTCTATCAGCCATCAACTCTGCAGCCGACATGTTGCAAACTGAACAGTCCTGCCAAGTATCATGCATCAGGTGTGATACTAACGTATTTCAATGTGGTAATCCGCATTACCGCATTGAAATGCTTTGTCACGCATATGCATAGCATCTCAAGATGTTACTGCAAACTTTTAAGTGGGGCAGGAATCAGCGCGCCAGCAGCGGCGTACCCACGCAGCTCTCCCAGGCTTGGGGCTCCGTTCGCAGTGAGCTAAGGCTGCAGACAGGCTCACACTCCCTGCTCCAATGTTTTAGAATTGCGATTTCCCTGCGGTGCGCTCTGGCTGTCAGCCTGACGTCACAGGGCCTGTCAGGTTGTGTGCTAGTACGTGCCGGCGCTGGGAGGGAGGAACTGTCGTCACATCCGGCTTTCAGAGCGGGCGAGTTGAAAGTGATTTGTTCCTCCACTCCAAAGACAAGCAAGCCTAAGAGCAACCAAGCCCTCCACCACATGCAATCACATTGTGATTGGACATGTTTTCAAGGACGTGTCTTACTAGCCACAGAGAGTGTGTCACTGGGAATGTAGGTGTGGATTGAGATGGTACGTGGAGTGAAGACTGGAGAATGGTCTGATGTGGAAGAGAATGGGAGCAGATTCCAGATGCTCATAGGAGGAGTCTCTGGGAGAGGACTATTGCTGTGCCATGGGTGTTCAGAGGTTCCCGATTTCCACCCCAATGGTTAAGAGTTGTGACATCAAGCCGTGCACGGAAGGGGTGCTATTTTTGTGTATGCTAGTGTGTGTGTGCATATGGGGGAGTACGTCCGTCAGTCTCTGTTCGAACACAAGGATTATTACACATTTCCTTTGGGAGTGAAGTCCCAGGCATAATGAGGACCATGATGTGCAAACTAACATCATTGTGGTCCTGGAATAGGGTAGCCCACCATCATTAATCAAGCCATTCCATGGGGGCACTTCTTGTCATGATGTGAGAATTACAGTGGTCCTGGCAAAAAGTAACCTTAATTGGCATATGATGCCTAATCAATGTGTTCTCTCCTCTTTCCTTGCATGTCCTTCACCCTCCCCTCCTCTTTCCCGACTTCATTACCTATCTACTTCACCAGCTCCTTCCCCCCTCCCCTGAATCGTTTGCCTTGCTTGCTTTTACCCTTTCGTATTTGTACTTATTGTTTATCTTGACCTTACGAATAACTATGTTGCCATGCTCTAATAACTGTGTAACCTTTGTAACGATGTAATCTGTAACTACGATCTGATGCTCATGCAAAGCGCTCTGATACCTCCAGGTCTAGCCAGCGCTATATAAAACCTTTAAAATAAAATAAAAAAAAATATGTGTCCTAGGAAAAGGTATCCAAACGTGGCATATCATCAGCATCTTTTACTTTGCTCCGGCCATCCATTGCATAATGTTTGCCAGAAAGATGTCACCTCTATCACAAGTATCATACACAGGGCTTCCATAGGCATGTAATGGCGGATTCTGTATATATGGGCGAATTGTACATGACAACACTGGATTGCCTACAAGAAGGACTGTAGCCGTCGCTCACAACAGGGAGGTAATTGGAGGTATGACTAAATGTGTAAATGGTATGTTTTTTACTTATCCTGTCGTAGTAAAAAGGCAATAACTGCTTACAGTTCTACGGAACAATTCAATAGCACAAAGGCACACATTTGTAACATTGGTAAATAAAAATAACCAGAGAAAAGCAGGTCGGCACTGATCGTCAACAACAACCTGTTGCAAGAAGAGAGCTGCCCTTCCACGGCGAATCTTATAAAACAGCGAATTTCAGCCCAGTGTTTTGCTCACATTTAGAAACGGTTCACGCATTTGCCCAGTTCCCAATTAACTGAAAATACGATTTTCCTGCAAACCAGTTGAATGCCTCTAAACCCTTCTTTGATAACAGCCTAGCTATTCATTAACTACAACGACCAGAATGGCTACCTGTTCAACCCATTTTCTCTTCCAGCGTGTATTTGAAAGCTCTGGCGTGGCGAATCGGTTACAAAATTCTCCTAAACCCGGACTTCAAGTAAAAAAACAAACCTGCTCCATATCCCAGGTAAAACATACACGCTTACCATGACTGCCTAGTGATCGGAAGCACCGTAGATCCGTAGTCAGGTGGATCGGTCCTGCGAGGCAGCTTCGGCTGCTAGAGAAGAGAGAGGGGAGGCGTGGAAGTCCGAGAATGACACACCCCCTGCTCCCAGCTGTCTGCTATCAGAGGCGGCTGCCTTGATAGAAGCACGCGGCCGCAGCGCTTCTCGGATCGAGGGCTGAAACAGGAAGCCATGATGGGGATGTCCAGCAGGGTTACCAAACAGCCTCTGACCCTCGCCACAATTTCATGAAGCGCACTATCAAAGTGCATGGTTTTAAGGATGGTCTTGCATAAGGATTAAGTCTCAATTTGAAAAAAAATGATAGCTCTTGTTTATTAAATCTGTACTTTGTTTTCACTTGTTATATTTTGCATAACTATTGTACTGTTTACTATCTTTACTTTTCAATAAAAAGTAGTTAACAAGAAAAGAAAACAAGAAACAACGGCACAAACAGGAGGGGCAGAGGCTTACCGCATGGCCTCGGTAGACGCTGCTCGGAAAGCACAGCGTCCTGTAGGGATTCGGGGGCGTGCTCTCCCCTTCCCATTGGCTGGAAGGTAAAATTCCAGCCAATGGGAAGAGGAGAGGGCGGGACTTAAAAAAAGACCCAGAAATGCCTCCGAATCGCGTCAAGGCGGGCCCTGAACTCAGTGACGCTCCTCTCCTCCAATGGCTGGCCAGCATTTACAAAGCCAGCCAATGGAGAAGAGGGGCGTGTTCAGGCCCCCATACTACTAACAAAAGATTTCGGCTCCGCCCACTGCTTACGCAGTGGGACGGTAGCCAAAACCTAAAAAAATACCATCAGCATAAAATGAACAACATCTACCTAGCACCAATAATCAAACCTCAGAATATGCAACATTACCTGACACCATTTTCTAAATAAGCTAAATATTTCAACACTGGAGCTACGGATGTGACAGCAAAATGTTTGTTACTAAAAATACAATGGTAAACTGTTTCATTTTTTTGTTTAAATATCTGAATTGCTTTTTTTTAAATGTTTCAACATACAGAGGTCGTTCAAAACTGTATTGATACACATATGGACATGCATTGCAAAAAAGTAAATGCAGCTGGGGTTCATAATACAGTTACATCTACAGGCCACGTACATATATGCTGCCGTATTCGTGGTATTACAGTGAACAATTATACAACATGTCTGTCCTGTTCTGTGTCACTTCATTCCATTGTTCACAAAAAAATTGCGCCTGTGAGGCACACAATCGCACCGAGCAAGAGTCATTTGTAATGCACAGTTGTATATCACATGAAGGTTATGCATACCTGGTCATCTCTGTATACAACAAGGAATGTTA
The DNA here is from genome assembly GCF_964263255.1 of Lissotriton vulgaris. Lineage (NCBI taxonomy): Eukaryota > Metazoa > Chordata > Amphibia > Caudata > Salamandridae > Lissotriton > Lissotriton vulgaris. Next base: position 504,936,891 of record NC_141693.1, on the reverse strand, counting down.
ACAAGATATATATATTTTTAATTCACTAATCTAATAACTTTCTAAAAATGCCATCAAGAAGTATCACGCCTGGGTCCAGGTGTGTGCGCCTTGTACATGCGGTGTCGAGTAGCTCGGTAGGGCAGCACGCCGGCTCGTGCAGTCAGTTGGGGACCGAGATCGCTGGATGAGCAGGTGGTATCTTGGGCGCATGGTAAACTGTTTAATGAATGAACTTCTTTTCCATCACTCTAGAAACCGGAAAAGGCCTTGAGTGTTGCAGCCAAAAGGAAAGCTGAGTTCGCTGTGTAGGTGTTTTGGCTGCAGAGAGCAGTAAGTGATCAAAATGTATATAAGAATAGAAAGAGAGAAATGAAACACAGGGGCAGATTTATAATGCCCTTGCGCCTCCTTGCGCTGCAATTGCGTCACTTAATGTGACGCAACGGCGGCGCAAGCAATGCGCCCTATTTACAACTTGACGCATCTAGGAGATGCGTCACGTTGGAAAGCCCTGCGCCATAAGGAGGCGTTCCTGCGCAGGAGGGGGCGTTCCTGCGCTGGAACGCCTCCTAAAAGTGGCTGAGTGAAATCTATGAGATTTCACTCATTCACTTTCTACGTCAATTCCTTACGCCTGCTTGAAGCAGGCGTAAGGGTGACACACTATGCATTGTAGAGGTGGCTCCTGTACATTGCAGGAGTCATGTCGCACTTGCGACATGACTCCTGCAATGCGCCGCCCGTACGCCGAGAGATGCGTCACGCATCTTCACTGCCTTGCACCATGGTGCGCCGCATCTTAAATGCGGCGCACCATGGGTGGCGGAGCAGTGGCGCACTGTGGCGCACGTTAACTGGCGCATCCCTGGGGATGCGCCAGTTAACATAAATCTGCCCCACAGTCTTTAGCAGGAAATCCAAGATGAAGACGAGGCCGAGTTGAGGCCTAGAGTGGCTAACCTAAGGAAATGAAATTTCTGCAATGAGCAACCTTCTCTAAATATATAAAAATAACAATTAACTCAAATAAAAATTCTCAGACGCTAGGATGTTGGCCAGCATGGAACAGCAGTCCTCCATGCCAAGCTTACATTTTCAAGGTGCCTGCATTTTGACACTTCTCCCTTGTAGGGACAAGAATCATATTACCACGTAGTGATAATATGCCGCCAGTGGCCAGAAGGACCACTGTCTGCACATGGTGTGATCATCAGGTGCACACAGTGTCTGAGGGCTGAGATCAAACATATTCCAGTGCATTAATGTTCTAAGTAAATCGTCACAATGCAGCGAATGTTTTCCAGAAAACACTCGGCAGATTTGTTAATGTTTGTGTTGCCCTTGAGTCACACAAGGAGGGGGTCAAGGGTGACTCACAACCTTAGGGAGATTTATCAAGCCACACAATGCCACTTTCACGGCCCTACATGGCTTGATGAATCAGGAGTAACCAAGGCAGCGCAAATCGTTCTCTTGCGTTACTCTTTCCCGTGAAGGTATTCCATGTGTATAGCGTTGGTGTTCCCACGCATCCACGTATGGATTTTGGTGCATTTACAGATTTACCATTAATGGTGGACCTGGTAAAGCATCAAAATGCTACGCCTTCCAAGGTGATGGGAAAAAGGAGAAATATCTTTATTTCTCCTCTTTTTTCCTCTTTCTATGGCATTCTGCAGCATACATAGAGGAAAGTGACACTGAGAACTGTGGGGAATATTATCAAGGCCAGGCTTTAAAATTATCGCCGCCTTAGCGGCTGAAAACGACCGCTAAAGCGGCGATAAGCACATTATCGCCGCTTTATCAGCAGTATTCTGCTGCTAAAGCGGCGATCATTTTATTTCCGTGCTTGATAATATGCCCCTGTGTTTTTTCAGGAACCTGTCCCTTCTGGCACAAAAACAATCCTACCTACAAAGGAGGAACCTTTGCACCATGATGCAAGGGTGACTGCATTGGCGCAAGGCAATCAATAGTGTGCCAGCGCTAGGAAAGGACAGCAATGTGCCATTTAATATTACATCCGGTGCATTCCTGTCCTCTTGCGCATTACATTGCATCAAGGTTGCTTGCTGTGTTGCGCTGATGAATATGGGCCAGGTATCACTGATGGGAAAATAATACGTCTATGGAAATTGAGTCCAGGTATTTAATACTGAAGAAGGCATGCGTTTTTTTTCAGTGTTTGAAAAGGTATTAATTCATACGCTGATAGATTTTTTATGAAAATAAAAGAATTTCAAATGCTGCAGAAATGTTCACTGACTGAATATGCTGCAGGCAATGGCGAGCTGGTAAAGCGCTTAGATTTTCGCGTAACACTCTGAACAGGTCATTACATCTCGTTAGATCCTCCTCAATCGGAAACGTGTCTACATCCGTAATGAAAATAGAGGTGAATTCCTGGAAGTGTATAAGTCGGAGAGGTCGCTCGAAGTGAGGTATGAAAGCAAAGCAGCAGCATATTTCTCCAGGCACTCCAGCTATTGAAAGATCCATTTACATTTCAAACGGAAAGTTCCACTCAGTTTTGACCTCCAATGCATGCAGCAGTGGAGGCATCAGAGAGAAACATGACCACATAGAAACTGAAGGAATCTGCCTGTTGCACTTGGCATTCAGAGCTATACTTCAAACCTTCAGCGAACACAGTGACAATCTACCCTATAGCAGTTTAATTTTCCCGAAGGCATTCAAAATAACACGAGCAAGTAAACACTATCTTAAATGTTCCTGATAAAATCCTTTCTCCTGAACCAAAAATCTCTTAAGTATGTGAACAATCATTTAAAAATAATCCAAAAATCGAAAAAAATGGGTCTTACTTAATTTAACTAACACCTAATGCTATACTAGATTCCAGTAGGATAACAGGATAGACACAGCAAAACCCCCACACACGCACACACACTACTGAATTCCTACTAGAAGTTAGAGACCTCAGACTAAGCGGTTTTGACCAGTTGAACCACAGAACAATGCACAAAAGCACAGAAACAAGAATATATCCAGCAAATGCACACATTCTGAAATATTTAATGTGTGAAAAATAATATCCAGAAACTGAAATGTAATTTTCAACAGGAAGGTTGGTGCTTTTCTAAATGTGTTTTTATTTAAAAAAAGAAGCAATATGCAAGACTCTAGCATTTTACTTTGGGCCTCAGAGAGCGTACTTTGGCGCAATTGCAATGGAGAAACATATACCGCAAAACTGATGCTACAACTGCCTCATTTAGAGGTATGTCGGTGACAGAGATTACTACATATCTGCAGTTGAAATGCTCCTTTGATGGAGCAATGCAAAAATAACAGTTGATGGACAGAATGCAGAACGATGTCATACATTCACCCCAGCATAAAGATCTGGGCCTAAATCCATCGTTTTTTTGCACTCCACACCACCCCAGTTCAGACATGGCCATATCCAAATCAGCCTCGACCCTGTGCCTCATGGCAACAGTCCAGCCCGAACTGCCAAGCCATGTCTTTCCTGGACCGGAATCAAGCATCCTAGGACCGGTTTCTGGCTATCAGCCGTCTTCAGCCAGGATAGCTTGACTCCAGTGGTGTGGAGAGCATGGGACTCACGTCTGAGCATACCCATCATACTCGGGGTGACAAATGCAAAAAAAACAGTTGATGAACAGAATGCAGAACAATGTCATACACTCACCCCAGTACAGAGATCTGGGCCTAAATCCATCGTTTTTTTGCACTCCTCAACACCCCAGTTCAGACATGGCCATGTGCAAATCAGACTTGACCCTGTGCCTCATGGCAACAGTCCAGCCCGAACTGCCAAGCCATGTCTTTCCTGGACCGGAATCAAGCATCCTAGGACCGGTTTCTGGCTATCAGCCGTCTTCAGCCAGGATAGCTTGACTTCAGTGGTGTGGAGAGCATGGGACTCACGTCTGAGCATACCCATCCCACTCGGGGTGACAAATGCAAAAATAACAGTTGATGGACAGAATGCAGAACAATGTCATACATTCACCCCAGTACAGAGATCTGGGCCTAAATCCATAGTGTTTTTTGGACTCCACACCACCCCAGTTCAGACATGGCCATATGCAAATCAGCCTTGACCCTGTGCCTCATGGGAACAGTCCAGCCCGAACTGCCAAGCCATGTCTTTCCTGGACCGGAATCAAGCATCCTAGGACCGGTTTCTGGCTATCAGCCGTCTTCAGCCAGGATAGCTTGACTTCAGTGGTGTGGAGAGCATGGGACTCACGTCTGAGCATACCCATCCCACTCGGGGTGACAAATGCAAAAATAACAGTTGATGGACAGAATGCAGAACAATGTCATACATTCACCCCAGTACAGAGATCTGGGCCTAAATCCATAGTGTTTTTTGGACTCCACACCACCCCAGTTCAGACATGGCCATATGCAAATCAGCCTTGACCCTGTGCCTCATGGGAACAGTCCAGCCCGAACTGCCAAGCCATGTCTTTCCTGGACCGGAATCAAGCATCCTAGGACCGGTTTCTGGTTTCAGCCGTCTTCAGCCAGGAAAGCTTGACTCCAGTGGTGTGGAGACCAAGGGTCCAGGGAAGGCATGGCTTGGCAGTTCGGGCTTGACTTTTCCCATGAGGCCCAGGGACAGACTGATTTGCATATGGCTATGTCTGAACTGGGGTGGCAGAGTGGGCAAAAGAACAGTGATGGATTAAACCCAGATCTGTTGACTGGGTGTGAGTGTTTGATTGTTTCAGATGCTCTGTATATCACTGCACCGTTTTGTACCCCTTTGATGGTGTAAGAAGTTTGGTCATTTGTCCATCCGCCCTATTTTGAGTGGGTTAACAAATGGCCAGTTTGTACTTTTACACACCACCAGCCAAAACCTGGAGGTAAATGAAAGTAAAAACACTTTTAAATGCCCCCCCACCCCAAGTTCATGGGAGGAAATTCCCATGGCCAGAGGTCATTGCTATTTTAATTTTCAAAAAGTCACAATCATGCAACAGCCATTTTTTAAATTCACCTCCATCCAATCAGGCATTCCGGGTGGCCATCCATTACCAGTAATCATGCTTCAGTCAATAAGGTGCTCTGAGTGAACCTCTACTTCCAGTGGCTGTGCCTCACTCACCATCACTTTAACAAGACCTACCATATGTATGCACTTCCAACTGAAAATGTAATTGACCCCTTCCTCCATCATTTCAAGGTTTTTACTTTGGCTGTGTCATTGATATCTATTGCATGGCTGTGTTGTCTTGGATGCCGCTTTTTATCCTTCGGTTGGAGGTGGATCTTGATCAGTGGATTGACTTGTAAATTGTGCCATGTCGTGCTCAAGGCCCCCATATTGACCGTTCACTCTTCCAAACTCTATTAACAACAGAGTGTCCTTAGAACATGTTGGCCATTATATATATATATATATTTATATATATCATCTGCTGGCGGTCGCTACTAGATAGTTATAGTTAGGCCCTATTATCCATAGGAAAACCACAACATTCTATGGGCAATAACTTTAACATCGATTGATGAATCTGCGTGAAAATTTCCAAACTTTTGGCCAGCTCAGTACTGCTCCTTCCCTAAAAGTTTGGGGGTGATTGGTGAAGTGGGGGCCGAGAAAAAAATGGGGGCCCGAAACATTTTTTCCCCATGCAATTTCCCATTGGAACTTTAGACACGGCTACAGCCCGAACGACTGAACGGAATTACACCAAATTTGACAGAGAGGTAGTCCTCAGTTCCGACTTGTGCCTTTTGCTTATATGGTGTTAATCTGTTCAGTAGTTTTTGAGAAAATTGCGGTTAAAGTCATTTATATATCTATGGGATCCGCGGATTGTGTGAGGATTGGCCTCGTAGCAGAAGTGCACCGTCCTTATCACGCGCTCAATTCTAATTGGCTGTCAAGCGGTTGTAAACATTCGAAACCAGGAACTGTTGGCAGCCATTTTGTGCCTCGGTAGAAGCGAGGGTGAAGAAGTCTGCGAAATATGTTGGCAAAACGTGAACAGGGGCAGTGTGTACCCACCCTTACCCGCTAGGCTTGCTTGGGGTGTCCTATAAGGACCCATAGGGCAAAAAAATGAATATAGTTTTTTTTATGTCGCAGGATGCGCGTAGGATCCGCGCATTTCGCTGTCGAAAAAAAAAACATGTATTTTTGATAGATACATCTAGCTTATGTGTTTAGATCTTGGGTGGCTCTAAAAAGAGTCCTTGTGTTTATTGAGAGATTTTAGTACCTACAAGTAAGTAACGATGCAGAGTTTAAAGCTCATGAGGAAGACTCTGTTCCCTTCATCTGTAAAATCTGTCTTATAGGTGCCATGCATATTGAAACGCAGATTGTTGTGGTACATGGACCCAATTTTATAGTCTTGGAGAAAAGCAGAAACAGATTTATTCACATGTTTCCTAGCTTTCTCAATCTGTGGACAAAATTGATTGGACCAGTTCCATTTCTGCCTTTGGCATATGTTAGAATAGACAAAGTCAGTTTGGGGGAAAAGTGACATCAGTTCTCCAAAGGAATCCTTCATAAGCATTTCCAGACCTACCTCAGTCAAAGTGCCTAGGTCATTGCCACCACAGTGCACAATTATGTGGTCATGGTGTCAGAGATGTAAAAAGGATTTCACCAATGGCATCAATTGGTGCCACTTTAACCCTCTCTGTCCAATCCATTTAATGTCTACATTTGGTAAACCTAGGTCTTTGTGAATTCCTTTGTGTTCTGCTTACCTTTGGCTCCAGAAAATAAAGCTGTGTCCCAAGAGCCACACTCTAAGCATGTTGAAGGTGTGGATGCACTCAGAAGGTCTCTGTCAATGAAATGGCAGTTTGAGAGCTAAGATTTTTTTAAATGGTGGATAAGATGGAGTGTTGAAAAAAGAAAAGAAATGATTGGTTGTTTGACAACATTCTACTCTGAAAACTAGGGTGCATGTTTCTGTTTTTTAAAAGAATGATTCTTATTGGTTATCAGAAAGTGATTGAAAAGAACATTACGTATGATAAGCCGGTATATTGAAATGTCAAGCACACTTGCTGTTTTCATTAGCAACATTGTGTGATAAACTTTTGACCTGTGTGCTCAGTTAACAGTTTTATGGAGTGTTTCTGTGATAACAGGCAGAAGGCAGAATGGGGGTAGGGTTCAAATGTATGTCGTTTGGAAAGGATTGAAATGTCTTACCAATAGAAATGTGTGCTTGGTTTTTAATGAATGCGGGAAGCAATGTGATTTGATGTGATGGTGTGTATGTGTTGCAAATGAGAGGAAAACTCTGCCATTCTATTATTCTGGTGAAAGGTGTTGTAAACAGAGATTCTGAATCAGAAAATCTGCTGTGTGAATGATATACTTCTAGAAAACGATTGGAAAGTTGAGTTATTATTTTGTGAGGGAATGTATGTGGTGCAAGTGTAGGGAATACTTTTTTTGTCTAGACATTTATTGTGAGTATGTGTGCATTTACGAATCACTCTGAGAGAAGCTTTTTGGTAGTTAATGTGTTTCCCAAAATATAAATGGTTAGAAATGTATTGTGCTCTCACATTTTGGTAGAGTTAGAAAATAGTCATTGGTTATGTGTTTTTTCAAAATGAGTTTAGTATTAATAGTAAAGTGCAGTTCTGAAATATATGGAATGTATAATTGATGTTTTTGCAGACAAATAAGTACTTGTAGTCTTGCAGTGACACTTCCACCAGTATGATTTCCTACCCTACCCAAACGCCACTGCACTAATGTAAATCCTTAATCTACCTCCAGCATGACTACGTACACTACCTATTCACTATCCCTAGCCTGATCTCCTATGGTACATAAACACCATTGCACTGTACTACAACACTACCCCAGTATGACTCACTATACTACCTAATCACCATTTCACTACTCTAAAGCTTAAATATATCACAGCAGGACCCCTTACACTACCCAAACAGCACTAAATTATCCTACTACTATATTTATAAGAAATATTGATATTTGTCTAGAATCCCACAGTGAGTCTGTGCATTTAGGAATCACTCAGAGAGAAGAATTTTGGTACTTCATGTGTTTCCCGACATGTAAAAGGTTAAAAACGGATTGTGTTCTCACATTTTGGTAGAATTATAAAATAGTCATTGGTTATGTGTTTCCAAAATGAGTTTAGTATTAATACTAAAATGCAGTTCTGAAATATATGGAATGTATGCTTGATGATTTTGCAGACAAATAGGCACATGTAGTCTTGCAGTGACACTTCCACCATTATGATTTCGTACACTACCCAAACACCACTGCACTACTGTAAATCCTTTATCTACCTCCAGCATGACTACGTACACTACCTATTCACCATTTTATTACCCTAAACCTTAAATCCACCCCAGTAGAACCTCCTACATTTCCCAAACACCAGTTTATTTCCTAGAACACTACCCTACCACGACCCCCTACACTACACAAACACCACTGCAATCTTAAAGCCTAAAACGGTATCCCTAGCATGATCTCCTATAGTACATAAACACCACTGCACTATGCTACAACACTACCCCAGTATGACTCGCTATACTACCTAATCACCATGTCACCACTCTAAAGCTTAAATCTATCACAGTAGGACCCCTTACACTACCGAAACAGCACTAAAGTATCCTATTTCTGTATTTATAAGATATATTGGTATTTGTCTAGAATCACACAGTGAATCAGTCAGTCAGATACATTTATTCAATAACTTAAAATCATAAAAAGACACAGGTACAATTATTACGCATTTGTGCTAATCCAGCATACGTTACATTAAAAAAAAATCACACATTCAGATACATTAAAATTTCATTATTAATCCATCTCAGTACGGTTATTACACAAGAAACATTCCATACAAATATGTGCATTAAAATTTCCTTATAGATACATCTTAATACTTGTGTATAAAAGTAGCTTAACAGTTCTATATATAGTATGCTTAAAAAGATCCACACATATATTCATAAACAGACTACAGCCCCGTATAACCTCCTCTTTTGTTAATCTTATTAATCCACTCTGCTGCCACTAGAAAATTTGAGACATGAAATGTAATCCGTGCACTACTCAACAGTTGTGAATAAAGAAGTGCCTGCCTAACCTGCACAAACGCTGCTTCCCTTAACATAGGTAACAAGTACTTTTTCCTGATGTCTGCGCAATACTCGCAAAACATAACAAGATTTAGAATATCCTGTATGGAGAAATTGTCGCACTTACAGGGGTCTGCCTTATCTGGTGTTCCCCATTTAAGGAAGTCTCTCAGGGTGAGATGAATTATATTAAATCAGAATCTTGTTAGCAAATACCGATGGAAAGGGCGTGTTACTAACTTCAGATAAGGCTCAATACCAGGTGAGCTCACTAAACCAAAGTTCACTCTTACCATAGGTTTTCTCAGCTCTAGTTCCTCCCTTTTGGTTGTAAGAATGTTTAGCATGACGGTTTTAATCAGGTCTACATCTTCTTTCTTTACAGATTCAGGGGGCAGAAAAAGCCCGGGTCATCCAAGTTTTTTAAATGTAGTTTCAATGTATGCCAGCCACGGAATTTTACCAGAGTTATATAGAGCTAGACAATCTTTTAAGATCATATGGTTCAGAGAGATCTCCTGGTTAAGCCAGGTCTTAAGCCAACATGTCAGCGGGGATATTTTCAGTGTGTCAGAGACATAACCCAACCCCATCTCCGCATGGATAGAAAAAGTATGGGTAGACTGCGGTACAGATAATAAGGTTCTTAGAAATTTATTTTCTACCAGTTGAATGTGATGATCTTGTGAGCTATACCACCAGATCTCTGAGCCATACGTCACTATTGCTAGACACTTGGCCTTGTACACCTTCAAAATAGCTTACATGGGTCTGGCCCCTAGTCGTTTTCTAAAGCCCATAAGGGCGGAGGTAGATCTAGAAAAAACATTTCTTTTGTGTTTCAGTTGTGGACCCCAGGACACTTTATCATCAAATAGGAGCCCTAGATAGGTAAAAACGGGGGCCCTTTTAACCTCATCTCTACCACAGAAAAAGGTTTTCATTTTTTTCTTTCTGCTTTGTTCCCCCACTATCATTACGTGAGATTTTTTTAGCATTAATTTTCAGATCTAATGACTCCATAAATTTGCCGAACAAATCCAGCAATTTATTTAATCCAACGCCAGTGCGAGCCAATAAAACAGCGTCATCCACATAAAGAAGAACTGGGATAACAGTTTCTCCTACACGCGGGACGTCTAATGTTGCTCCCTTCAGGGCAGGTTTTTAAGCATTTATGTAGAGCGTAAAAAGGAGGGGTGCCAATATGCACCCCTGCCTGATCCCTCTTTCTGTTTTAAAATAACTAGTGCATCTCCTTTCCTGAGTGATTCTAACAGTAGCTAATAGGCCACAGTGAAGGTCAGCTAAAAATGTAACTAAAGCAGGGTCAATGCCTATGTTCAGTAAAATTTGCCTAGGTTCGACCTGTTTACCAGGTCGAAAGCTATTGAGAGATCCATAAACCCCATATGGAGGGATCCCTTTTTAGCTATAGTGTATTTGCTAATAAGAAGCTGCAAATTAAGACATTGATTTAATGTGCTTCTTTTAGTTCTAAAACCGTACTGGGCGTTAGACAAGACCCCTCTCCTCTCTAACCCCTCTGTCATTTTCACCAATATTACTCTGCCTAAGATTTTCACAGCAGAGTCTATCAGGGAGATAAGCCTGTAACATGATGGATCACCTCTTTGTCCCATTTAAAAACCAGAATAATAATTGATTTAGACCAGGATGCCGGGGATAAATTTGCTCCTGAGGCATTAAACACATTTGTCAATATCCTGGCCCAGAATTTAAGAAAACTTTTAAAAAGGTCTGCTGGGACCCCATCCGGGCCCGGCGCCTTATTCTTCCTAGTCTCCTCAATTGCTCTTTCTACTTCTGACTCTTGAAACACCACTGCGAGGGCTAATTCTAAATTTAAAATGGCCTCTTGCGATCTCTCTACCATCTGAAGCCCATAAATGTGCTCAAAGTGAGCTATCCACCGATCATCAGGGATATTACAGTCAAGTGGGAAATTCTCCTCACCAGAGAAAAAAGGACTCAATAATAGTCAACCAAAATTTCCCACTATCCCTCAGAACCTCCGGGGACAGAAGTTTATCCCAGGCATCTTCTTTGATCTCGTTTTTCCTGTCCCTAATGGCCTGTTTGTAGGACTTCCTTAATTTTGTCATCTGCTCCTTATTTCTAGGGCATACTTTCAGGGCTTTAAGCAGAGCTGAGTGTGCCTTTGAGCAGGAGCTGTCAAACCATCTTTTTTCTTTATTAATTATAGGGCAAATTTTAGTTGTCATACTGATGTTAATTTGGTTACAGATAGCATCAAAAGTCCCCACTATCATTGTACTTGGTGCAGCAGTATCCATGCAAATAGCAACCTCACTTTCTACTTTAGACAGGACTTCCACCATAAAGGTTTCTGAGACAACTTTTGTCCATTTTAGTCTCCTGCCCTGGTCTTTTGGTATCACCTCACACCTCACAACCGCGATCTTTGTTTCTTTAAAACTTAGGTGGGCCCCCAGGACCACCTCAAGTATCACGGGATTGTGATCGCTAAAAGCAGAGGTGCCCACCTTATATATTAGCACTCTGGTCAAAACTAGAACTGACATAAATATGTAATCTATAACTGTACCCGAATCCTTTCCTTTAAATGTAGGAGCCCTTGGGCCTCCCTAGGCACACCCAGATTTGAAAAGATTCGTGGTGGCCAGAAGATTCTCCAGGGCCTCCCCTTGCTTAGTGTGTTCAAAATGTGTGTGAACTGAACATGGAGGTCCTCCAAAATTGTCAAAAAGAAAGGCTTGACCGCATGGGTGAATGTTAAAATCACCCATGAGAATGACCTCGGAGCTCGGATATTTAGCTCTATAAGATTCTAAAAAATCCTCTAAGCGGCATAAAAATTGATTTAAAAAATCACTCTCAAATGACTTATAATAATTAAGAAATAACAATTTAGCTGTTTGTGGCAGTGATAGCTACACTACCAGGCAGTTATGACAACCCGCATCAAGCTGTTTTAGTGAGCCGTTCAATTCCAGGGGAAAAAATAATGCTAGACCTCCGTTAGCTCTGCCTGCCGGGCCCTGTTTAGCAGGAATGCAAAAGTTTGAATACCCATCTATATTAAAGTTATTTTGTATGTCCCAGGTTTCTTGAAATGCCATTATGTCATATGACTTTACCTCCCCCAGCCAGATCATATCCCTGCGTTTACTTCTCAATCCAGCTATATTCCAGCTCATAATTCTGCAGTGAGTCTGTGCATTTGGGAATCACTCTGAGAGAAGCATTTTGGTAGTTCATGTGTTTCCCGACATGTAAATGGTTAAAAACGTATTGTGTTTTCTCTCATTTTGGTAGAATTAGAAAATAGTTATTAGTTAAGTGTTTCAAAAATGAGTTTAGTATTAATACTAAAATGCAGTTCTGAAATATACGGAATATATGCTTGATGCTTTTGCAGACAAATAAGTACATGTAGTCTTGCAGTGACACTTCCACCAGTATGATTTCCTACACTACCCAAACACCACTGCAATACTGTAAATTCTTAATCTACCTCCAGCATGACTATTTACACTACCTACTCACCACTTTATTACCTAAACCTTAAATCTACCCCAGTAGAACCTCCTACACTACCCAAACACCAGTTTATTTCCTAGAACACTAACGTACCACGACTCCCTACACTACACAAACACCACTGCACTATCTTAAAGCCTAAAACGCTAACCCTAGCATGATCTCCTATGGTACATAAACACCACTGCACTATGCTACAACACTACCCCAGTATGACTCTCTATACTACCTAATCACCATTTCACTACTCTAAAACTTAAATCTATCACAGCAGGACCCCCTATACTACCCAAACATCACTAAAGTATCCTACTACTGTATTTATAAGAAATATTGATATTTGTCTAGAATCACACAGTGAGTCTGTGCATTTAGGAATCCCCCAGAGTGAAGCATTTTGGTAGTTCATGTGTTTCTTGACATGTAAATGGTTAAAAACGTATTGCGTTCTCACATTTTGGTAGAATTAGAAAATAGTCATTGGTTACGTGTTTCCAAAATGAGTTTAGTATTAATACTAAAATGCAGTTCTGAAATATATGGAATGTATGCTTGTTGTTTTTGCAGACAAATAAGTAGATGTAGTCTTGCAGTGACACTTCCACCAGTATGATTTCGTACACAACCAAAACACCACTGCACTACTGTAAATCCCTAATCTACCTCCAGCATGACTACGTACACTACCTATTCACCATTTTATTACCCTAAACCTTAAATCCACCCCAGCAGAGCCTCCTACAGTTCCCAAAAAACAGTTTATTTCCTAGAACCCTACCGTACCATGACCCCCTACACTACACAAACACCACTGCACTATCTTAAAGCCTGAAACGCTATCCCTAGCATGATCTCCTATGGTACATAAACACCACAGCACTATGCTACAACACTACCCCAGTATGACTCTCTATAATACCTAATCACCATTTCACTACTCTAGAGCTTAAATCTATCAAAGAAGGACCCCTTACACTACCCAAACAGCACTAAATTATCCTACTACTGTATTTATAAGACATATTGATATTTGTCTAGAATCCCACAGTGAGTCTGTGCATTTAGGAATCACTCAGAGAGAAGCATTTTGGTACTTCATGTGTTTCCCGACATGTAAAGGGTTAAAAACGTATTGTGTTCTCACATTTTGGTAGAATTAGAAAATAGTCATTGGTTATGTGTTTTCAAAATGAGTTTAGTATTAATACTAAAATGTAGTTCTGAAATATATGGAATGTATGCTTGATGTTTTTGCAGACAGATAAGTACATGTAGTCTTGCAGTGACACTTCCACCAGTATGATTTCGTACACTACCCAAACACCACTGCACTACTGTAAATCCTTAATCTACCTCCAGCATGACTACACTACCTATTCACCATTTTATTACCCTAAACCTTAAATCCACCCCAGCAGAACCTCCTACATTTCCCAAACACCAGTATATTTCCTAGAACACTACTGTACCATGACTCCCTACACTACACAAACACCACTGCACTATCTTAAAGCCTGAAACGCTATCCCTAGCATGATCTCCTGTGGTACATAATCACCACTGCTCTATGCTACAACACTACCCCAGTATGACTCCCTATACTACCTACTCACTGTGTCACTACTCTAAAGCTTAAATCTATCACACCAGGACCCCTTACACTACCCAAACAGCACTAAAGTATCCTTTTACTGTATTTATAAGATATATTAATATTTGTCTAGAATCACACAGAGAGTCAGTCAGTCAGGTACATGTATTCGATAACTTAAGATCATAAAAAGACACAGGTACAATTATTACGCATTTGTGCTAATCCAGCATACGCTACATTAAAAAAAATTCACACATTCAGATACATTAAAATTTCATTATAAATCCATCCCAGTATGGTTATTACACAAGAAACATTCCGTACAAATATGTGCATTAAACTTTCCTTATAGATACGTCTTAATACTTGTGTATAAAAGTAGCTTAACAGTTCTATATATAGTATGCTTAAAAAGATCCACACATATATTCATAAACAGACTACAACCCCCGTATAACCTCATCTTTTCTTAATCTTATTAATCCGCTCTGCTGCCACTAGAAAATTTGCGACATGAAATGTAATCCGTGCACTACTCAACAGTTGTAAATAAAGAAGTGCCGGCCTAACCTGAACAAACCCTCCTTCCCTTAACACAGGTAACAAGTACTTTTTCCTGATGTCTGCATAATACTCACAAAACATAACAAGATTTAGAGAATCCTGTATGGAGAAATTGTCACACTTACAGGGGTCTGCGTTATCTGGTATTCCCCATTTAGGGAAGTCTCCCAGGGTGAGGTGAATTATATTAAATCAGAATCTTGTTAGCAAATACCGATGAAAAGGGCATGTTACTAACTTCAGATAAGGCTCAATACCAGGTGAGCTCACTAAACCAAAGTTCACTCTTACCATAGGTTTTCTCAGCTCTAATTCCTCCCTTTTGGTTGTAAGAAGGTTTAGCATGACGGTTTTAATTAGGTCTACATCTTCTTTCTTTACAGTTTCAGGGGCCAGAAAAAGCCTGGGTCATCCAAGTTTTTTAAATGTAGTTTGAATGTATGCCAGCCAAGGAAATTTACCAGAGTTATATAGAGCTAGACAATCTTTTAAGATCATATAGTTCAGTGAGATCTCCTGGTTAAGCCAGGTCTTAGGCCAACATGTCAGCGTTGCTATTTTCAGTGTGTCAGAGACATAACCCAACCCCATCTCCGCGTGGATCGAAAAAGCATGGGTAGACTGCGGTACAGATAATAAGGTTCTTAGAAATATATTTTCTACCACTTGAATGTGATGATCTTGTGAGCTATACCCCCAGATCTCTGAGCCATACATCACTATTGCTAGACACTTGGCCTTGTACACCTTCAAAATAGCTTCTATGGGTCTGGCCCCTAGTTGTTTTGTAAAGCCCATAAAGGCGGAGTTGGATCTAGCAAAAACATTTCTTTTGTGTTTCAGTTGTGGACCCCAGGACCCTTTATCATCAAATAGGAGCCCTAGATAGGTAATAATGGGGAACCTTTTAACCTCATCTCTACCACAGAAAAAGGTTTTAATTTTTTTCTTTCTGCTTTGTTCCCCCACTAAAATTCCGTGAGATTTTTTAGCATTCATTTTCAGATGTAATGATTTCATAAATTTGCCGAACAAATCCAACAATTTATTTAATCCAACGCCAGTGCGAGCCAATAAAACAGCGTCATCCGCATAAAGAAGAACTGGAATAACAGTTTCTCCTACATCCGGGACGTCTAATGTTGCTCCCTTCAGGGCAGGTTCTAAAGCATTTATATAGAGCGTAAAAAGGAGGGGTGCCAATATGCACCCCTGCCTGATCACTCTTTTTGATTTAAAATGACTAGTGCATCTCCTTTCCTGAGTGACTCTAACAGTGGCTAATAGGCGCAGTGAAGGTCAGCTAAAAATTTAACTAATGCAGGGTCAATGCCTATGTTCAGTAAAATTTGCCTAGGTTAGACCTGTTTATCAGGTCACAAGCTGTTGAGAGATCCATAAACCCCATATAGAGGGATCCCTTTTAGCTATAGTGTATTTGCTAATAAGAAGCTGCAAATTAAGACACTGATTTAATGTGCTTCTTTTAGTTCTAAAACCATACTGGGCGTTAGACAAGACCCCTCTCCCCTCTAACCACTCTGTCATTTTCACCAATATTACTCTGCCTAAGATTTTCACAGCAGAGTCTATCAGGGAGATAAGCCTGTAACATGATGGATCACCTGTTTGACCCTTTTTAAAAACCAGAATAATAATTGATTTAGACCAGGATGCCGGGGATAAATTTGCCCCTGAGGCATTAAAAACATTTGTAAATATCATGGCCCAGAATTAAGGAAAACTTTTAAAAAGGTCTGCTGGGACCCCATCCGGGCCCGGCGCCTTATTCTTCCTAGTCTCCTCAATTGCTCTTTCTACATCTGACTCTTGAAACACCACTGCGAGGGCTAATTCTAAATTTAAAATGGCCTCTTGCGATCTCTCTACCATCTGAAGCCCATAAATGTTCTCAAAGTGAGCTATCCACCGATCATCAGGGATATTACAGTCAAGTGGGGAATTCTCCTCACCAGAGAAAAAAGGACTCAATAATAGTCAACCAAAATTTCCCACTATCCCTCAGAACCTCCGGGGACAGAAGTTTATCCCAGGCATCTTCTTTGATCTCGTTTTTCCTGTCCCTAATGGCCTGTTTGTAGGACTTCCTTAATTTTGTCATCTGCTCCTTATTTCTAGGGCATACTTTCAGGGCTTTAAGCAGAGCTGAGTGTGCCTTAGAGCAGGAGCTGTCAAACCATCTTTTTTCTTTATTAATTATAGGGCAAATTTTAGTCGTCAGATTGATGTTAATTTGGTTACAGATAGCATCAAAAGTCCCCACTATCATTGTACTTGGTGCAGCAGTATCCATGCAAATAGGAACCTCACTTTCTACTTTAGACAGGACTTCCACCATAAAGGTTTCTGGGACAACTTTTGTCCATTTTAGTCTCCTGCCCTGGTCTTTTGGTATCACCTCATGCCTCACAACCGCAATCATTGTTTCTTTAAAACTTAGGTGGTCCCCCAGGACCACCTCAAGTATCACAGGATTGTGATCGCTGAAAGCAGAGGTGCCCACCTTATATATTAGCACTCTGGTCAAAACTAGAACTGACATAAATAATCTATAACTGTACCCGAATCCTTTCCTTTAAATGTAGGAGCCCTTGGGCCTCCCAAGGCACACCCAGATTGGAAAAGATTTGTGGTGGCCAGAAGATTCTCCAGGGCCTCCTCTTGCTTAATGTGTTCAAAATGCGTGCAAACTGAACATGGGTGTCCTTCTAAATTGTCAAAAACGCACCATTGACCGCATGGGTGAATGGTAAAATCACCCATGAGAATGAACTCGGAGCTCGGATATTTAGCTCTATAAGATACTAAAAAATCCTCTAAGCAGGTTCAAAATTGATTTAAAAAATCACTCTCAAATGAATTCTAAAAATTAAGAAATAACAATTTAGCTGTGTGTGGCAGTGATAGCTCCACTACCAGGCAGTTACGACAACAGCATCAAGCTGTTTTAGTGAGCCGTTCAATTTCAGGGAAAAAAATAATGCCAGACCTCCCTTAGCTCTGCCAGCCGGGCCCTGTTTAGCAGGAATGCAAAAGTTCGAATACCCTTCTATATTAAAGTTATTTTGTATGTCCCAGGTTTCTTGAAATGCCATTATGTCATATGACTTTATCTCCCCCAGCCAGATCATATCCCTGCATTTACTTCTCAATACAGCTATATTCCAGCTCATAATTCTGCACTGAGTCTGTGCATTTAGGAATCACTCTGAGAGAAGCATTTTGGTAGTTCATGTGTTTAACGACATGTAAATGGGTAAAAACGTATTGTGTTTTCTCTCCTTTTGGTAGAATTAGAAAATAGTAGTTAGTTAAGTGTTTCCAAAATGAGTTTAGTATTAATATTAAAATGCAGTTCTGAAATATCCACAATGTATGCTTGATGTTTTTGCAGACAAATAAGTACATGTAGTCTTGCAGTGACACTACCCAAACATCACTGCACTACTGTAAATCCTTAATCTACATCCAGCATGACTACTTACACTACCTACTCACCACTTTATTACCCTAAACCTTAAATCTACCCCAGTAGAACCTCCTACACTACCCAAACACCAGTTAATTTCCTAGAACACTAACGTACCATGACTCCCTACACTACACAAACACCACTGCACTATCTTAAAGCCTAAAACGCTAACCCTAGCATGATCTCCTATGGTACATAAACACCACTGCACTATGCTACAACACTACCCCAGTATGACTCTCTATACTACCTAATCACCATTTCACTACTCTAAAACTTAAATCTATCACAGCAGGACCCCTTATACTACCCAAACATCACTAAAGTATCCTACTACTGTATTTATAAGAAATATTGATATTTGTCTAGAATCACACAGTGAGTCTGTGCATTTAGGAATCCCCCAGAGTGAAGCATTTTGGTAGTTCATGTGTTTCTTGACATGTAAATGGTTAAAAACGTATTGCGTTCTCACATTTTGGTAGAATTAGAAAATAGTCATTGGTTACGTGTTTCCAAAATGAGTTTAGTATTAATACTAAAATGCAGTTCTGAAATATATGGAATGTATGCTTGTTGTTTTTGCAGACAAATAAGTAGATGTAGTCTTGCAGTGACACTTCCACCAGTATGATTTCGTACACAACCAAAACACCACTGCACTACTGTAAATCCCTAATCTACCTCCAGCATGACTACGTACACTACCTATTCACCATTTTATTACCCTAAACCTTAAATCCACCCCAGCAGAGCCTCCTACAGTTCCCAAAAAACAGTTTATTTCCTAGAACCCTACCCTACCACGACCCCCTACACAACACAAACACCACTGCACTATCTTAAAGCCTGAAACGCTATCCCTAGCATGATCTCCTGAGGTACATAAACACCACTGCTCTATGCTACAACACTACCCCAGTATGACTCCCTATACCACCTAATCACCATTTCACTACTCTAAAGCTTAAATCTATCACAACAGGAACGCTTACACTACCCAAACAGCACTAAAGTATCCTACTACTGTATTTATAACAAATATTGATATTTGTCTAGAATCACAGAGTGAGTCTGTGCATTTAGGAATCACTCTGAGAGAAGCATTTTGGTAGTTCATGTGTTTCCCGACATGTAAATGGTTAAAAACAAATTGTTTCCTCACATTTCGGTAGAATTAGAAAATAGTTATTGGTTATGTGTTTCCAAAATGAGTTTAGTATTAATACTAAAATGCAGTTCTGAAATATACGGAATGTATGCTTGAGGTTTTTGAAGACAAATAAGTACATGTAGTCTTGCAGTGACACTTCAACCAGTATGATTTCCTACACTACCCAAACACCACTGCACTACTGTAAATCCTTAATCTTCCTCCAACATGACTACTTACACTACCTATTCACCACTTTGTTACCCTAACCCTTAAATCCACCCCAGCAGAGCCTCCTACAGTTCCCAAAAAACAGTTTATTTCCTAGAACCCTACCCTACCACGACCCCCTACACAACACAAACATCCCTAGCATGATGTCCTATGGTACATAAACACCACTGCACTATGTTACAACACTACCCCAGTATGACTTCCTATACTACCTAATCACCATTTCACTACTCTAAAGCTTAAATCTATCACAGCAGGACCCCTTACAGTACCCAAACAGCACTAAAGTATCCTACTACTGTATTTATAAGAACTATTGATATTTGTCTAGAATCACACAGTGAGTCTGTGCATTTAGGAATCACTCTGAGAGAAGCATTTTGGTAGTTCATGTGTTTCCCGACATGTAATTGGTTAAAAACGTATTGTGTTCTCACATTTTGGTAAAATTAGAAAATAGTCATTGGTTATGTTTCGAAAATTAGTTTAGTGTTAATAGTAAAATGCAGTTCTGAAATATATGGAATGCAAGCTTGATGTTTTTGCAGACAAATAAGTGCATGTAGTCTGACACCCAGTATGATTTCCTACATATAGCAAACACAACTGCACTACTGCACAACTGTAAACCCTTAAACTACCTCCAGCATGACCACCTACAGTATCTACTCACTAATTTACTACCCTAAACCTTAAATTTACCCCAGCAGAACCTCCTATACTACCCAAAAACCATTTTATTTCCTAGAACACTATCCTACCACGAGCCCCTACACTACACAAACACCACTCCACTACCTTAAACCCTTAAACGATATCCCTACCATGACCCTGTACACTACTTTAACACCAACGCACTACCCTACAACACTACCCCAGTACGATCTCCTACACTACCCATTTTCAAATGCACTACCCTAAACTCTAAAACACTATAACAACATGACCCACTACTGAACCCAAACAACACTGCACTATCCTAAACCCTAAATCTACCCCCAATACAACCACTTACACTACCAAATCACCAGTGTAGTACCCTACAATCTAAAACACTACCCTAGCACAACCCCCTACACTAATAAAACATTGTTACACTACCCTAAACCTTAAGTTTACGACAGCACAACATCCTACACTACTGAAATACCACTTCACTACCCTATAACAGTACCTCAGCACGACTCCCTAAACTAGACAAACATCACTGAACTACTGTAAATTCTAAATCTGTAGTGTTGCAAAATCATAGTGATTGTTTATGTACGTATGTATGTAATCTCTCTACTAAAGTAAAATTGATCGAATTATGAATTCACTCAGTGTCTTTCCTTATAGTATTGTAATCATTTAGTAACTATGCATGTAGTCATACAGTCCTTCAGGTACTAGTGTTATGGAGTGCTTCAGGCTACTATGCATTATGTATGTAGTGCTCTCATCACCTTCACAGTTTTGCTTCAGGCCTATAGTTTTCTTAGTCAAAATTTGTATAAAATGTGTTTGTATAGTAATAAAAATGTATAATTTTTTTAAGTTTTTAAGAAATAATTATTTATGTTTATTTTTTACAGATAATGTTTATCATCATTAAAATAAAGTTATCATGCCGCAGAAAGAAAGAAGAAGAAAAAGTCAGAAAAAGGATATTTATTTGAAAAAAACTCAACCACAAGTATTGGAAGACCAACATAATGTGACTAAAAAGACAACAATTTCTGGCAAGACTACAAAAGACTTCATAAAAAACACTACTAGATTCTGGGGAAAAAAAGGAAATATGCAAAGCAGTGAAAATGTTCCAAGCACAAAAAAGTGCAAAAAATAGGAAAAGCAAAAAAGGCAATGTAAAAACAAAGGATACAACTTATAGTAAATAAAGAAAAAATCAATATAAAGAAATTCGCCGAAAATTATTTTACATCAGAGTTGTCCATAATTTAATGAAACACACAAATAAATATAGAAAGAGAACACAATTTTATAAAAAAGAAGAATCATATTGAATTCATTGTTGAAAAGGCTTTTGAAGTAAAGAGAAAACTCTTTATTTTAGTTCTGAATAGAATTTGATCACTCGATAAACCAATCCATTTAATGAAGGCCTAAAGTACGCGAAAAAGAGTAATTAATAAAACTCATTTTTGTGATATTTTTTTAGGGCAATGGAAACATAGTTCAAGTTCTGATCCTTTTTTTAAATGAAGAGAGTTATTTACAGAACAATACTTTGTTGCATGCAGTTGACACCTGTGGTCAAGCGTATGAGTTTAGAGATGGTTGTGCAATTGAGAAAGAGAAAGTCGTTCCCATAAATGCAGAAGAAATGATAGCTGATGAAGTTCTAGACAGATGTCCTAAAGCCCCAGTGTACACTTGGGATTGTAGTAGTATTTGTAGTGAACGACAAGAATCTATTGATAAATTACGCAATTTCTTACAAGCATATTGTAAAAAAAGTGTTAAACAAAAGATTAAGCTGTTGCAAGGACTAGACCCTTGCAGAGTGAGAAAACATACTGGTTTGCAAGGTCGTTCTCTGGCTTGTCTTTCTAGGAAAGTATGTCAAAGTGTTTTTCACGATTTCAGGATGTTGGCAGTACATCAAATGTGGAAGTTAGTGAGAAGATTGTATTATGCAAAAAGTCCAGCGCTAAAGTTAAGTGAGTTTAACAGTGCTCTTTTGCGAGGGTCAGTATCAGATGTAAAAAAGGTTTGTGATGATATTGAGTTTTGTTACTTTGGTCCTGAAGAAGAGATTGTAGAAACTGAGACATTAATAGAAGAAAATGTTGAAGAGAATGTGGAACATACTATCACAAAACATTTTGATGAGCAAATTACAAAGTTTAAGGTGATTTCAGGTGAAAGGCCACATTTTTCTTGTATTTCTTGTCGTAGAACTCACTACATAAATCAGACTAGGAGTGTTGATCTGTATTTAAAAAGTGATGATACGTGGAAGTAATTTGCAACTTGTTTGTTGGTAGAGAATTGTTTTGATTTGGGTTGTGATCAGCGTATTTGTAAAAATTGTTATGACAAATTAGATGAGAATAGAATGCGTGCTAGAGCTGTGCATAATAATTTAGAGTTAGTTGCTATTCCTCCAGAACTGACAGATCTCAATACCTATGAGTCTATTCTCATTCAATATGTGCACCGGTTTCAGGCTATTGTTCGTATGGAGCCTAAAACAGGTAAATTGCCTCCCTCAGATTTACAAAGAGGATTAAAAGGAAGAGTGGTGTATTTACTCTTATATTTAAAGAAAAAATGTGAAACTATTGGTGTACACAGTGTAGAAAGTGAACCACTAGTTATTCTTGTTAAAGGTGTGCCAACTAAGCATAAGAAAATCTGTCAGGAGTTAGTGGATGTTAGGAAAGTGCAAAAGGCAACATTGTATTTGATAAAAAACAATACATACTATAAGAATGTTTATATAGGAGAAGGAGAAATAGTTTTAGCAGATCATACTGAAACATGAAGTAGACAAATTGAAAAAGTGGATATGTTAAGATGTGAAGAAATCTATGAACATTACAGTGTGCATCACTTCATTCAAAAGAAGTGATGGGAAACACTATTGATTTGTTCCAAATGAAAAAAACTTGAGGAACTCCCATGAGTGTATGGGAAGAGAGCTTGGAAGCTCATTGTTTTCCACAGTAGTTCCCAACATGAAAAGGAGGACAATATGATGAACGTCCTGTGCAGATTCCCGCATCTGAATATCGGACAACAAGATTATATGCAGACGATCCAAGATTTCAACAATGTATCCCTTATATATTTCATCTTTTGTTTGAAAGTGACTTGTCTGGACTTTCATATGCAGTCAACCATATTCTAAAATCTGGAATGCATCTGCAAAATGTATCTACAATAGATCTTATGGATAAAGTACACCAGAGAGATGATCATCCTGAATCTCAGCTCATTAATTTGATGGCATGTCAGCGTGGGACTATTGAAAATTGGTACTGTCATCATGGAGAACTGAAATGTATGATGCAGAACTTAGGAACTCCAACATGGTTTCTTACTCTGAGCTGTGCTGAGTAAACTTGGGATGATTTACTAGAATTTCTTCGAGAGGCACATTTGAATATAAAAAACATTGAATACAAGACACCTGGAGAATTGTGCTCTTTGGATCCTGTTAATGCATGCAAGTATTACAATCATAGATTTGAGGCTATGATGTCTTTTATCTGCAATAAAAAAAATCCTCCTCTTGGAGAAGTTCTGGATTTCTTTTGGAGAAAGGAGTATCAAGCAAGAGGTGCTCCTCATATACATATGCTCTTATGGATGAAGGACGCTCCCAAATTTGGAACAGATGCGGATGATACTGTTTTGAGTTTTATTGAACAATATGCAACATGTGCTGTGCCCAAAAGCACAGAAGAAAACAACTTAAGAGCACAAGTCTTACGATTCCAAAGCCACAGATGTGGAAAACACTGTCAACGAAAGTAAGAATCTAAGGACAAGTTCTACACCAAATGCTGTTTTGGATTTCCATGTCCTGTAATATCGAAAGGAAGAGTGAACAGTTTTATGTCATCTTTGTGACATACTATCACAAGAAAGTCTCCAGAAAATACCTACAACTTAAGAAGAAATGAAGAGTCAACATGCATAAATGACTACAACCTATTAATTTTGTCCATGTGGAATGCTAACATGGATATTCAATATAATGCCGACAATTCCATTGCTGTTGCTCCATATATAACATCTTATATTACAAAATCAGAAAAGACAGAATTGACAGAAATGTGGGAAGAGATTTCTCACGAGAAGACTCTAAGTATTAAATTATACAGTTTCAGTTTGAGGATGTTATTGCATCGAGAAATTGAAACATATGAATGCTCAGATCGGTTATAATCTGGAAGTCTGTAGTCCAAATCTAGAAGAATTCTTTTTGAGAGTCTAGGTCTTGCAGCAATGCGAAATCGAGTACTGAAATCTGTACAAGAAATTGAATATTTAGCAGAAAAAGATCCAGAAAGTACAAATATTTTGAAAACAAATATGTTGGACACATATTACCTAAACAGAAGTCATCATCTTGAGAACATGTGTCTCTATGAAGTGCTGCAAAACTACACTTTTAAACGGAATACTACAGAGAACATCAATGATGGAAAATATGGAGTTATTGGTTCCAAAGTATGTTTGGTGAAATTTCATAAATCACAGGAAGCTGAGTTGCGACACTGCTGATAAAAGGGAATTTTACTATTTAGCCCTTTTACAACTATTCAAACCATGGCGTTCAGAACTGGAAATACTTGGAGATTTCCAGAGCTATGAGGATTCCTTTAATGCTTGTAAAGATAGCATACAATGCAGTGCTTTTGCAAATTATGTGAAAATGTTGAACGATGAAATTGATCAAGAAGCTACAATAGCAGCTGAGATTGTTAGAGACAGTTCTCAAGACAGTCAAAGTTCTTCTGCGCTGAGTCAAGTTCCACTAGGACAAACCGATTGTTGAAAATGAAACAGCAATCACCATGAATGAGGTGGAAACAGCAATGCATCAAGCTCAAGAAGATGTAACAAACTTATTAAAGTTGGAAGAACAACTAAATGTTGAGCAAAAACAAATATATGAGCAAGTGAGACAACAGATTGACCATGGATTACTTCATGAAAAGAAAGAGTGCTCACGACGTCATTTCAACCTATTCAAATGTACATAAGTGGACAAGCTGGAACAGGAAAAAGATTTTTAATTAAAGTAATTACAAGTTATCTACAGAAAACAACTGAATCGCATTTGTCTTGTGATGTCACTCCTCCAACTGGGTTGGCAGCACACAACATTAAAGGAATTACATTACATTGTTTACTAATGCAACCAGTAGAGCATGAAAACAAATTGGAATACCACAGCTATCTGGAGAAGCTTGTTGTAAAGTTTCAAGAGTCTTGAAGAAAATGAAACTTCTCATTATTGATGAGATAAGCATGGTATTAAACTTAACACTTGCCTATGTGCATTTAAGAATGGAGGAAAACACATCATAGTTTTTGGAGATCTACTGCAACTGACTCCTGTAAAAGGACAACCAGTATTTAAAACACTTGCGCATGAAGACACCAGAAAGTCTCTGGGTAGTGTTAGAAACTTGAACATTTGGTCATATTTTGAATACAATGAACTTATTATAAATATGCGACAGGCAAAGGATGTTGATTATGGAACTATTCTCCAAGATATAAGAATTGGACTACTGACTGATCATGGCAAACAAGCTTTGCAGAGTCGATTACTTTCAAATTTGTTTCCAAATAAAGATATAGTTCCTGAGAAAATACTGGCACATTGGAATTTTAACCCCACAAATTCGAAATTAGACAAACCCTTGTTTGCACATAAAAGAAATAAAAATCTGAAAGATGTTATTGTACATTCAAGATTTACTGTCAATAATGTACCATCTCAATTTGTTCAAAGGTCCATCAAAAACAATTTTCCGGTGAAAGGTACTGTCAAATGTTCTTCCTGCAAATCCTGTAACAGCATCATAGGAGGTGAGTCCTTTGAGCACAATGGATGACACATGAATGCAAACGACATGTGGAATTGCAAAACTGCCAACTGCATTTATTTTATCTTATGCCCCTGCCAACTAGGGTACGTCGGTGAAACATCTCGGCCCATCCAGTTGAGACTCACAGAACATCGTTCAGCAATCCGTACGCTGGTTAAACACTTTCACGAAAAATACCACACACCTGATGATTTCAAGTGGCGCATTCTAGAGAAAATAAGACTTCCCGACTATAACGGCGGAGATAAAGTTAGAAGAAAAAGAGAAGTCTTCTGGATTTTTTCCCTGGGGACTTTCACGAAAGGGCTGAATGCCGAAATCCCGTCAGAAAACTCCATTATTTAAGGTTCTTGAACCCACTCCCAATATGTTACCATTTAAGATATATTTTGCCCCGTGCCCATTCTGTATTCTTATTTTCTCTTCTTATGCCTTGAGTATGTACTTTGTCCCCGAGGCACTAGACAACAGTGTTGCACTTTACCCTTGAGTGGTTGCATTGTGTCAGCACGTCCTATTTCTAGTCTTGCGTGCCTTCTGTACCCCTCAGTAGTTACACTGTGTCAGCTATTGTGACCTATAGCCGGCAAGTAGCATGTCCCCTCTTGTGTGCTTCCAGTATCCTGTCAACATGTCGCTATTGGACAATATTTTGATTTATGTTATAGATAAACACCTTCATTAGATATACATTTATTCGGTTTCTAGTTCATTTTTAGATGAGCCCTTACCATTCTTATTTAAAAGATGAGTCAGAATGATTTGCGCTGACAATAACATTCTTTCACAATAGCGAGCGTCCTTGCTTCACGCTCTCTCTATTAATACTAAACTAGGACCGAAACCTTCAGTTAGTCCATCTTCTACGTTCCTCACATTGGTTTATCAGAGTCCTTTGTCCCTGTTAATTACCTTGATCAGGTGAGGTAGACTTCCCGCGCTAGTCCCAGCATTTAAATTGGAAGGCGGGGTTCCTCCCATTGATTCCTTTCTGGCAGACAGTATGCCGCGTTTTACACGCAGAGCGAGCAGCATTTTACCGCGGGACAGTTCTTTATCAGGTAAAAGCCTATACCTTAGTATACGCTCTGATTTGCATTTGGATGCCTTTTTCCGTTTGTATTAATATTCCTCACTTTGTTTCAAGTGTGTGCCTTGTACACTCTGCACAGACTTTACCATTAAATCACTTAGTGCTTGTCTATTTATTTACAGATTCCTAACAGTTTTTAAATAGTCCATGCAAATCACCGAACTTGAGGGGAACTAACTCTCCGCACCAAATGGTTTAGGAATATTGGATATTTTAATTATCCTGAAAGAATTCACAAGGTAATTATGTACTTTTAGCTCCATTTAGCATTTTGGAGTTATCATTCCTACTAGAAACGCATTTCGAGTATCCCCTTGTTTTTCCTTTTTTTATCATTTATTCTTAGCCTTACCCACATCTTTATAGACAGCAGTTGCTGTCTCGGGGTATTTATCCCGACAGAAACATCTGCACGCTGCCAGTAGCTACATAAGAAAGAAATGTTTTTAACCTTTCAGGTAAATCTTTATTTTTAACAATATGGAACAATAAGCCATCTCTTCCTCTTTTTGTTTCAATTTTGAAATAGAAGGATGCGCAGATATGAAGGATCTATTAATCCCTTGTATCCACTTATACACCATGGTAGTGGGCCATATTATTAATTTTCATAAGGGGTTCCCCTGTTTTGGCCACAATACTTTAAGTTTCAGAACAGTATTATGTATCGAACGTGCTGCCCTTATATCGATTGTTTTGTAATGTATTTGGAACTCTGGTCGAAATATCGCTTCCGTTAATGCTCCATGTTTGGAGAGCTCTACATGCATTTAGCTTTTGCCTTCATTTAGCCCTTGTTTTAGATCATTAATATCAGATATATATATATATATATATATTTCCATACCCTGTTTATTCAGTCAACAGCCCATAATAAGATATTGGAATGTCTCAATTCTCAAATTTAGACATACCGAGATAATTGATCTTCTCTACCTGACACTTTATCCATTCTGTTCTCCCATTTTTCATTTAGATACCATTTATGTCAATCTAAGGATCTGTTACATTTTCATTGATGACCAGCATCAGATTACCATTCAATATCATCAAATCTCAGTTATGCAGGTAACTTCCCTTTTATTACATGACCGGATGCCTTTAGAGGACTTTGTCTGTTCTTTAAACTTATCGATCCCACACCTACATTATATTCTTGTGTACATCTGGTTAGATAGCCTTCGATCTATTAAAACGAGTATTCTGTTATGCTTGTATTGCTCCCGTTCCAGACACATTCCTCTTTCGTGTAATGCATTCATGTGAAATCTTGTGTCCATTGGACTTCATAATTGTTTTCCTATTAATTAATACCATTATGACATTTTTGTCTCCACTGTTCAGGAATATTATGTATCTGTTGCAGTTGTTCTGTATCCTTAATTGAAGATTCTGTTTGTGTAGCATCACCTTCTTTACGTAAGTTACCGTTCATCCACATATTACAAGAATCACTTTGAACACATCATTAGAAAGATTTGTATGTTATCACTGCAACTGCTATTTATGTGTCACATGTTGTTTTTTATACTGGATACTTTTTTGGCTGAGTACTGCATTATCCAACAAAGATTGGTCCATTTTGAGACACATAGGTAACAAATTAGTAAGTCTGAACCTAACGGCGTAAAGGATATTCAAGCTAGTGATATATATTGTTAGACCCTGTCAATTCATGTATCGCTAGAAAATGTATTGTTTGATGTATATGTTTTTAACATTGAAGAGTTGTACCTTATAGTTGTCTTTTTATATATATATTTTCAGGTTATCCGCTGCGACTCCTGAATAAGGCGGTTTCCGCCGAAACGCGCGTCGAGTTCTTTTTTATTATTGTACTTAAGGCACCATCTATGATTTAGGGTGTCCTTTTTATTAAACTGTGTTTATTATTCTTTTTTGTTTAATTTCTGGTGTATTAAATATATTTGTGTTGAGTATTATATGTAAATGTCATGATATTTGTCAAATCACATCATATAGCCTGAATTTTGTTCAGGTACTTATATGATTTTTAATATGTTAATTAAAAGTAAATTTATTTTATAAATTCATTTTTGAATATTCCTTTCACTATTGGGTCGGATTAATTGTTTACCTACTAGTTAGACTGCCTAGGATTGTTTTCACATAATCTATTCACCCTGCCCTAGGAGTCTGTTCACACTACTACCCAGGGGGTCCTTGTTTTTTTCAATCCGTTCCTGAGAAAATATACATGGAAATATGAAATATATTCAATCAACAACTTTTGAAACTGGAAAATGAAGAAATATTAAAAATGGAAGCCATTGATAAAATAGAGCATGAAGGAATCACTATTATTTTGATTGAAAAATTGAAGAGAACATTGGATTCTTTAGAAAAATCAATATCTAAAACTGCTGGTTTAGAAAATGTGCATGTAGAAACTGTCGAGTCATTTTAAGGCATAATTTGGACGTAGAAAAAGGTTTAGTTTATGGAGCAATGGTATTGAATTCTTAAAAATAAAATTTGATCAGATTGAAGAAGTTAAACAAATCGGTTGCTGTTCAGTTTTTTTTTGCTTGTTAAAGATTTATATGTTCGTAGAAAACAGTTTCCAATTTCTCTGGCATATGCAGTGACTATTCATAGATCTCAAGGTTTAAGTGTTGACAGTGCTTTGGTGAACATTGGAAATACTGTGTTTAAAGAGGGTATGGCATATGTTGCTTTGTCGCGAGTCAGAACATTATCTGGTGTGATTGATTTTGATGATTCAAAGGTTACTGCAGATGCCAACTGTGTCAAAGAGTATAATGGGTTAAGAAGAACATATGCTCCTAATTTAGGTCAATATCCCGTATTTGAAAAGCATGTGGTTGGTCGAAAAAGAAGGTATGAGAATGTCTATACTGAAGGTATAGAGAAGGCAAAAAAAAACAAGATAATGTTGTAATTGCAAGCAAAAAGAAAAAGGACACAGTTGAAGAAATTGTTGGTTATCAGTTTGAAAATAGTTTTGGTGGCAACTGCTATGCCAATGTAGTGTTCAATGTTGTTTTTTTTTCTTGAAGGTTTGCAACAGCAAATTATAGAGAATCGTGAAAAAAGATTTTGTTCCTTGTTGCATTCTGTTTTTGGAAAATTGATAACTGATAAAAGTAAAATACGAAGGGTTTCTGATATTCGTAATCTTTTGGATGTATGTTCTGGTTCTACACATTTTACACAAAATATCCAACAAGATGCCTTGGAATGTCTAATGTATATGCTTACTGTATACGAAAATGAAGGTGTAGACATAGAGAATATTTTTGGCCTTTGCTATAAATTGGATCATTATTGTGAGAATTGTATGTATACATGTATTACTAATGTAAACGCTGAAAGATTTCTATACCTGACATTACCGGACTGTAAATTAGTGTCTTTCAATAAAATAGTTACAGGTGCAAATCAAAACATGGAGTGTAGCCAATGCAAATCAGAAATGTTATCAGCATTATTTATACAAAGATATGGACAATAAATAATTTTAATGATGCAACGTTGTACAGCTGACGGAGGAAAATTGGACACTTTAATAAAACATTTTGTAGCTATACAACTATCAATATCTGGAAGGACTTTTGTAGCAGTAGCTGTAATTTTCCATGATGGTCCTTCAACAACATCTGGACATAACACTGCCTATTTAAAAAGTGAGAAAGGGTGGAGCCTTTGTAATGATGCTGAGTTGGTTTTCAAACAACGTTTGCCTTCTGAATTACCAAATTCCTACTTAATATTTATAAAAGCCAAAGTTGTAGGAAGATAATTCAGTCTCTGAGGAATTTATCATTATGGTTTAATAGGATTACCATTGGACAATTTACATAAAAATGACTGCAAAAGTACAATGTGGCCTCACAGAAAGGTATTTCTTTGAATTATGAACTTTTTGTTGCACATTGTCTCGGTGTATATTTTTAACAGACATCATTTATAGTGTTTATAAATTTAGGTTATAACATTTTCTTAGCAGTAATCATTTTATATATGTGTGATTTGTATTGTCGAATGTTTTACTATAGATGGAATAATGTGTTTTTTACACAATCTAATTAATTGTTTTTTTTGACCGCTGTTATGTGATGAGTATGATTGAAATCACTATTTCTAGTGAAAATAAATATATTCTGAGAACAGCATAAAAGGCAAAGACATTACTTTGTAAAATTTTTAAATTATGCTGTGCTGTTAAACATTGACTATTACATGTTATAACTATGTTTTTCTTTTTTTTACAGATCTTAATTTTAAGATATCAAATTTACCAGCATTTACATTATAAAAAACAAGAGAATAAAATGTGTACCGTTTTTTATGTATATTACTGTTGAGGTAAGTTTTAGTAAATTATAAAATGCACAATGGACTGTGTTTCCACACAGTTGAAGAAAAGGAACATGGATGGACTAGATTTCTGTGACAAAATTGCAATGCAAAAAGGTATAAAATAGGGAACAGCTTCAGAACACCTGTCTGCAAGATATATGGTATAGTACAGAATACACTAATATGGTTGTTTTGCAGGTCTTTATAATTTCAGAATTAAAAGAAATGAAACTCTTTAACTTAACCCAAATCAGTCAGTGTTTTTGCACGTCATATTAGATTGCATCCCTTCCCTTCAGTAATATATAATATTATCCTATCAGTTTCCTAAAACGTAAGTAGTTGTAAACGTATCTTGTTCTTTCTTATCACTACACAAATTTACTCCTATAATAACAATTGGCCTAGACATTAAATCTCTTTCTTATTTATAAGGTGAGGAAAAGGCATTCTGTATACCTTTTCTTCTCCATGTAAATATAATCTCATCATACACAGTACTTTGCGTTGAAAAGGTGTTCTATAGGTTTTGCTGTGCGTGTTTGCACAAAACACTCAAGACACATCTCCAGATTTGTCAGAAATCATAAATCTGGACATGTTTGTGAATGCTACACAATCCTCCTATTGGTGTAGCAAAGAACTATGACGGAAAATGTTTTCACTTCTCCTCATTTTTTCACTTTCAATATATGCTGCAATGCACAGCATATATTGAAGGAGAAAAATGCCTTTGCTGATTGTTTCTGTGCAGGAAGGTGTCCCTTCCTGCACAAACACAATGTACGCACAACACAGACATACTTGCACCATGGTGCAAGGGTACCTGTGTCACCTCATGGCTGCATATTGTGCAGCAGTGCAGAGGGAAGCATAGAGTTGCAACATATTTATGTACATATGTTACATCCCTGTACTTCGGAAGTACTACAGCATGCTGTAGTTAAACAGTTTACAGTGTCATGCTGCAGCACTTCCTTATAATTATGCAGTTATGCATTCACCACACATCAGAAATGGATTTTTCCTGTCAATTATATACTACACATACATTTAGCTCAACTTTCATACACTCGAATTCTAGTTTAGATCTTTCTTTATCCAGAGTAGTTAGTTCTGAAAATAACTTTTTTTTTTCTTTTTGTTGGTTTTTTGGGGGAAGGGATTTTTTGAACGATTTTGTATTTTTGTTTTTGGTTTTTTTAAACAGGAAAAAATGAGAACTGGGAAAAGAGAACTAAAAACTGGGAGGAGAGGAAAAAATAAATCTAACAATGGTGGTGGTCAACAGCTCGACACACCAGATCCACCGACTGCTCTCCATATGCTATCAGCCATCCGCATTTTATACATGTCATTCTAAGTTTCCTAAATTGGGGACGAATATCAGGCTGTGCAGTAGAGGTTGATGGTGTTGCTCCACTGGTACTCGGGCCTTCTGATGAAGCAAGAGGATAATCTCATGATCTCCTTAACACCTCCCTTGCAAAGTTGACTGGATGCTTGGAATGAAAGTGCTTCTGCATGGTTGCAGTTCCACAGGAGTACTTTTTGTTGGGGTCTCCTCTTTAATGCTCTTCCTTGCATATGCAGCAAGTTACTTTTGTTGCATTCATCTTTTTTAAGCCTGGTGGAAATGTCATTTGAGATGTCATCAGTGATGTCACTGACCATGTCATGAATGATGTACTATCATCATCAGTAGTGGATTGCGGGCGCGCGTGTTATAGTTAGTACAAATAACTATAACAGGGGAATTTCAATGGTTTTATACGAGGGAAATGTTTAGCTAAGTATAACACCCCTGAAACCTATTTTTTTTCAGTGAATATATATATATATATATATCTTTATATATATATCGACATCACTCCTGACCGCTTGCGAAGCGGCGATACAGCAGGCTCAGACCTCTTCTCTATTAGATCAATTAGCTGGAAACTAAGACGCCATCACACCATCTTTTCAAAGCAGTAGAATATTTATTAGCAAAAGTGCAGAGCAAATGCTCTCCCTGACACGTTTCGCTCCGTGGGAGGAGCTTGGTCACATGACGCGCCCAAAGTAGGTGTACCAATAAATAGTGTGCAAAAAGCTCTATCACCCGTAGAAACAGGTATAAAAGCGTAACAACATCGATTGGCATAGCATAAATTTCATCGATAAAATACCACTTATCTATACATGTATTGTGAGCAGCAACTGTACATCAAAACAAATTAAAGCATAGTGCTTAAGTCCAAATATTGAAGAGACATACATTTTCTGACCGCAATTGTGCTTAATCAAAACAAAATGTAAGGGTCACACATTAAAACAATCTACGCATAGTGCTTATGCATGTAGATGTAAGGTTGAAATGCTTTTTTTAAAGTTCATTCATTATGATTTTTACAAGCATATATGAAAGATTGACAAAAAATGCTGATCAATTTTTATTTTTGCGAAATACTTGCCTCCAATAAGACAACTGGAGTGTAATGCTAATACACATTGTTATATTGCACAATTGATGCACTGCAAGTGGAAATTACCATGAAACAGCTAATGACTTAACCAGGTTCTACAGATAGTTTGTCCTCTTAAGAACAATAAGCTGCACACGACATAAGACATGATCTATAGAATGTCAACCGAAAAAAGTGCTCATGTGATTGGAGAGAAAAAACTAAAATTATAAGCAGTAAATAATATTGAACGGTTCAGGCTGAAGCACGGTATTAGAAAATCATCAAAGTTCATATAGTATGACAATAAAATTCATGCATTTTCTGCTCATATGTTAATAATTAAACTCACTATGAGTAAACCTTCTCAAAACTCAAGAACAATAGATCCAGATTAATTTTATAGAAAATTATGCAGTTCATCAATGGCGTCTAAGCCATTTGGTGACTTAGAATTGAGTAGTAGAATAAAATAAGTTTTCTTTTGTCTTAGGAGTTTATCCCTGTCTCCCCCCCTGTCCGGGGTTAGGAACAGACCCTAAGAGTGTATATTGCAAATCTTTTAGTTTGTTATCATGAACAGCCTTAAAGTGGCGAGCCACCGGATAATTGCTGTCCGAGTTTACAATCGCACGTATATGTTGTAAAATACGTTGATTGGCTGGTAGTTTAGTGCTACCAATGTAAGCGAGATTGCAAGTGCACTTAAGTTGATAAATCACATGGTCACTCCGACATATCAAATATTCTGAAATTGGAATTGGTTTGCCATTAAATGCTGACTTATAGTGTGTCCTATTGACCGCAAATGTGCACGCACGACAGGACGTGCATTTGAAAAAACCTGTTTTCGCCAACCAGGTAGGTTTAGATGTTAATTCTGGTTGGGCCTGTTCCAAAGCGTCCTTCATGGAGGAAGCCCTCCTGAAGGTGATCGCCGGTTTATGAGGTAAAATGGGACCTAAAATGACATCCGTCAGGATAATAGGCCATTCTGAATTGATAATGCGTCTCAGTTTTCGTTGTTGGGAGCAATAGGTGGTAATGAGACGAACTACCTAAGTATCATTCTCCTCAGTAATGGTCACAATTTTAGGAGTAAGTAATTCATCCCTCGAAAGTAGGGATGCTTTCGAGAGGGCGCGTTGCAAAAGATCTAAACTGTAGCCACGCTCTTGAAACCTCTTAGTGGATTCTTTTAGGCATTGATCTGCTGTGATAGGATCACTACAAATCCTTTTGATTCGGACAAATTCGCCGAATGGTATGCTGTTAATTGTGTGAGAGGGGTGGGCGCTTCGGGCATGCAAAATTGTATATATATATACATATATTCTCTCCACAAGCTG
The DNA here is from genome assembly GCF_964263255.1 of Lissotriton vulgaris. Classification (NCBI taxonomy): domain Eukaryota; kingdom Metazoa; phylum Chordata; class Amphibia; order Caudata; family Salamandridae; genus Lissotriton; species Lissotriton vulgaris. Next base: position 504,901,409 of record NC_141693.1, on the reverse strand, counting down.
CCCTTGAGGAATGGTCACACAGATAGGGGTTTCTGCACAGCACGCCACAAGCAGCATACAGCCAGCACGCTACATCTCCTTAGTAAGCCATACGCGTTTCGAGCAATACTAGCTCTTGTTCACTGGCCACAGATGAAGAAAGCAGGTGAGTGTTTGAACGTTTTTTTATTTTTCAAAAAGGAAGTCCCGCCCAATGGGCGTCACCACAGGGCATTCTGGTCTTGTTAGTCCCTACATGGTAGAATCCATCGTTCATTTACGCAATGCGTTTGCTCCCTCCATCCGTGTAAATATTGTCCCATCAGGAAAGGTTAGTACAATCTGCCGGCAGCCTGCCAAATGACCTTGTGGCTCAGGCCCCCCATCTTCCAAGTAGTGTTCCAAATCACGAGCACCATGGATCCACACTTCTGCGGCGAGACCATTCCACGGCCGGACCGACCGCAATTATTCTCTCCACAAGCTGCCCTTGAGGAATGGTCACACAGATAGGGGTTTCTGCAGAGCACGCCACAAGCAGCATACAGCCAGCACGCTACATCTCCTTAGTAAGCCATACGCGTTTCGAGCAATACTAGCTCTTGTTCACTGGCCACAGATGAAGAAAGCAGGTGAGTGTTTGAACGTTTTTTTAATTTTCAAAAAGGAAGTCCCGCCCAATGGGCGTCACCACAGGGCATTCTGGTCTTGTTAGTCCCTACATGGTAGAATCCATCATTCATTTACGCCATGCGTTTGCTCCCTCCATCCGTGTAAATATTGTCCCATCAGGAAAGGTTAGTACAACCTGCCGGCAGCCTGCCAAATGACCTTGTGGCTCAGGCCCCCCATCTTCCAAGTAGTGTTCCAAATCACGAGCACCATGGATCCGCACTTCTACGGCGGGACCATTCCGCGGCCGGACCGACGGCAATTATTCTCTCCACAAGCTGCCCTTGAGGAATGGTCACACAGATAGGGGTTTCTGCACAGCACGCCACAAGCAGCATACAGCCAGCATGCTACGTGTTTTTAACATTGAGTTTTCCATAGGGCGGTTGGACTTTTAGCTCAAACGGCTGACTGGATTTCCACAAAACTTGGCAAAATTGTAGGGACTGGTAGCCCGATGTGCCTTTGCTATGTCTCAAGATATATGCTCCAGTGGTTTTTAATGAAAATTAACTTTGAAAAATATATATTGGGCTACATTGGGCTATATATATGTTGGAGCCCAAATGTAGCCCAATGTAGCCCAATGTAGCCCAATGTAGCCCAAAGATGGCCACCAGAGTCAAAAAAAAATGTAGCCCAAATATCAGCCAGATGTAGCCCAACTATAGCCCAGTGACAGAATGTTCCAGAGTGTTCTAAAGAACAACTAGAGCGCTTACAGTCTTACTTATGACAAAAGTATGGCACACCTGAAGTCATCTTGATTGGAATAAAGTGTTAACACTTAAAAGATTTAATTTGCAAAGGAACAAAATGAGGGATTTCATTTTGCCATAGAAATGTTATATATATATATATATTCACTGAAAAAACCATAGGTTTCACACCAGTTATAGTTCGGAATTAGCATTTAAAAAACCTATTAAATTCACTGACAAAACCATAGGTTTCACACCAGTTATAGTTAGCAGGAAATTTTACTGACATAAAACCATTGAAATTCCCACGTTATAGTTAGTTGGACTCACTATAACTTGCGCGCCTGCAATGCACTGCTGATGACATCACATATTACATCACTCATGACATGGTCAGTGACATCACTCATGAAAGCCCACCAGGAATCTCCAGTATGCGCCAGGGGACTGCATTGCAGAGAGGTGTAATGAAGCCACAACCCTTTTTACACCTCTCTGCAACGCAACCCCCGTGCATGTTTAAAGAGGGGGAACTAATTCCCCTTGCATACTGGGGGCCCCTGGGGGCCAATTAGCCCACCTGGAACCTCCAGTATGCGCCAGGGGCTGCATTGCAGAGGTGTAATGAGACTATGCCCCTTGTTACACCTCTCTGCAACGCAGCCCACTGCCGCGTTTGCAGAGGGGGAACTAATTCCCCTTGCATACTGGGGGTCCCTGGTGTCAACTAGTCCACCAGGAGCCTCCAGTATGCGCGAGGGAGCTGCATTGCAGAGAAGTGTAATGAGGCCACACCCTTGTTACACCTCTCTGCAATGCAGGCCACTGGCGCGTTTGCAGAGGGGGGGACTAATTCCCCTTGCATACTGGGGGTCCCTGGATCATATCTGCCCAAACACCGATATTCCGAACGATTGTAAATGACTTTTCTTGAGAAACATTTGGATTTGGATTATCATGTCCTATACTTTGGAATTTTTGAAAGACTGACTTTGAGGATGCTATAAATTACTCAAGTCTGCCCGAATTGTGTGGGTAAAATTGATACCTAGTCACTTTGAATAAGAATATACTTATGTCTCGTCTAACATTTGGAAGAAATATCTAGTTATATGACAACTGGATACCGACATAACTTGAAGGAAATAAGAACGCCCTGAAGAAGTTCTGTTGTACAGAACGAAACATTTCGGCTGGCTGTGGTACATAAACTTAAGGAAAATAAAAGCATTTGAATATACACCAAGATTCAGCGCTTCAATAAGGACTCTAAGTGATATGATTTGATTGGACTCATTGTGAAAGTGGTGCTGTGCCAAACTTTGGAATATTCTCCACTACTCTCTACTACTTACTCTCTCCGACTCCACTACTCTCAAATACTCACTGTCTACTACTCATTCTCTACTACTCTACTACTCTCTACTACTCTCTCTCTACTACTCACTCCCTACTACTCGCTACTCGCTACTCCCTACTACTCACTATCTACTACTCTCTACTACTCACTCTCTACTACTCTCTCCCTACTACTCACTCTTTACTACTCACTACTACTCTCTACTACTCACTCTCTACTTCTCACTCTCTACTACTCTCTACTACTCACTCTCTACTACTCTCTCTCTACTAGTCTCTACTACTCACTCTACTACTCACTCTCTATTACTCACTACTATTCTCTCTGCTACTCATTCTCTACTACTCTCTACTACTCACTCTCTACTACTCACTCTCTACTACTCACTCTTTACTACTCTCTACTACTCACTTTCTACTGCTCTCTACTACTCACTCTACTACTTACTCTCTACTACTCTCTACTACTCACTCTCTACTACTCACTCTCTACTACTCTCTACTACTCACTCTACTATTCACTCTACTACTCTCTACTACTCACTCTCTGCTACTCTCTCTACTGCTCTCTACTACTCTCTACTACTCACTCTCTACTCTCTATTACTCACTCTCTACTCTCTACCTCTCTACCTCTCTCTTCTTCTCTCTCTACTAATCTCTACCTCTCTATCGCTACCTCTCTACCTCTCTACCTCTACACCTCTACCTCTCTACCTCTCTCTACACGCACACATATACACATATATGCATATATATATGCATATGCATTTATATATGTATGTGTATGTATAAAAAAACAACAAAACATTTTTTTTTTAAACAGCTACTTATAAAACTGTCATTCTTTTTCCCCATGGTACACTCCCCGGTACGCGCACCGGTGCGCGCACCGGTGCGCGTACCGGGCGCTCCCCCCGCGAAAATCAAAAATTTTTTTTTTTTTTTTGCCCCACGGGGCCCTTTTATGGCCCCCACATCAAACCTAGGGGGTCAAGGGGGGGTCTACTCTGCCCCCTTATGGTCATTTCCCTCTTTGTTTTGGCCACCTCTTGTGTCTCGATTTTACCGAGACACAAGATGGCGGCCGCTCCGGACTGTTTAGAATGTTTACAGACACCCGAGAGCCAATCAGCTTTCCTCACGCAAGTCGCGTGGCGCGCACGGTACGCGCACCGGTGCGCGTACCGGTGCGCTGCTATAGATATATATATTTTTTTGAACCTAAATTACTCAAAATCCAGTGGAGCACATATCTTGAGACATAGCAAAGGCACATCGGGCTACCAGTCCCTACAATTTTGCCAAGTTTGGTGGAAATCCATTCAGCCGTTCGGGCTAAAAGTGAAATCGACCGCCCTATGGAAATTAACATGGGGAAAACGCGTTTAGGGACCCCCTTTTATCTTGGCCCCCACTTGACGAATCCCCCCCAAACTTTCAGGGAAGGACCGGGGCGCCGCGAGGCCATTTTCAGGAAATTTTCAGGCAGATTCGTCAACCGGTGCCAAAGTTATTCCAAATAGAATTTTGAGATTTAACATTGAAAAAAATCCTAACTATAACTACCTACTAGCTGTTTTTGAACTGTCATTGCTGTGGTGCGGCTTCCATTAAAAACGAGCAAGCTATACTTCCCTTGTGTGGGCTCCTCTTAATGGGCAACCTGTGTGTGAATATATATATATTCACTGAAAAAACCATAGGTTTCACACCAGTTATAGTTAGGAATTAGCATTTAAAAAACCTATTAAATTCACTGAAAAAACCATAGGTTTCACACCAGTTATAGTTAGCTGGAAATTTTACTGATATAAAACCATTGAAATTCCCACGTTATAGTTAGTTGGACTCACTATAACTTGCGCGTGCAATGCACTGCTGATGACGTCACATATTACATCACTCATGACATGGTCAGTGACATCACTCATGACATCACTGATGACACCATCCAGTGAATATGTGTCTTTCTGAAAAATAAATATTAGTGAGTTATGTTTAAATATTTAAATACATATATTAGTGTTTCACTTTGTGTATAAGTGGCTACATGTGTTGATAAGTAGCTACATGCGTATGTATATGGGTTATTTGATATTTTTATTAGTATTAGTATGAGTGTCTATATGGTTTGGTGGAGGTATTACTTAGCACATAGATGCATGAGTGACTGACTCTTTGTTTGTATGTGTTTTGAAGACAGCATATGTACAGGACTGTATGGGTGGATGAGTGTCTATATGTGTTTGTTAGTGAGTGAATGACTGTCTCACTAGTGTCTTTATCAGTAACTACATATGTTTTAATCTAGTATATATGAATATTGATGTATATAACTGAGTATATGTGAGAGTAAGAGATTGTAAGATTTCCTGTTTAAATAAGTATGTGTTTCTATAAGTGATTGTTTAAGAGAATAAATATGTGTAATTTTCAATAGAAGTAAGGTGGAAGTGTGTGTATAACTCTATTTTCAAATAAATGGTTGTTCAATAGTTTATTTGCACGTGTGAATATGTGTGTGAGTAACTTTTGGATGAATGTCGGTGTGTAACAGAATGTATAGGTGTATCTCTTCATATGATGAGTGAGTATATGTATGAGTGACTATATAGAACTGTTGGTGAATGAGTGGATGAGTATATAGATAGTGGAAGTACAGAATTGCTTGTTGTAACTGATATAGGTATGTCCATTTTTTAAAAATTTCAGTTTCTATTTTTGAATATGTGTCTCAAGGGTTACTTTACACTGAGAGGAGGTCTGTCACTATGTCACAAGGATGGTGTCATCAGTGATGTCATGAGTGATGTCACTGACCATGTCATGAGTGATGTAATATGTGACGTCATCAGCAGTGCATTGCACGCGCAAGTTATAGTGAGTCCAACTAACTATAACGTGGGAATTTCAATGGTTTTATATCAGTAAAATTTCCAGCTAACTATAACTGGTGTGAAACCTATGGTTTTTTCAGTGAATTTAATAGGTTTTTTAAATGCTAATTCCTAACTATAACTGGTGTGAAACCTATGGTTTTTTCAGTGAATTTCAAAGGTTTTTTAAATGCTAATTCCTAACTATAACTGGTGTGAAACCTATGGTTTTTTCAGTGAATTTCAAAGGTTTTTTAAATGCTAATTCCTAACTATAACTGGTGTGAAACCTATGGTTTTTTCAGTGTATTTCATAGGTTTTTTAAATGCTAATTCCTTTGTATATCGAGTTTCTAACCTTTTTTTTTTTTACAATTTGCTGTTTTTTTTAAGTATTCATTTTTTTTATAATTTTTTTTTTTTGCGCTCTGGGTGCGCGCACGGGGAAGCTTTCAGCTAAGCTCTCCTGTAAGCTTCTCCGTGCGCTCATCTGAAAGCGCACCCAGAGCGCAACTGTCGTTCGTGAAAAAAAAATATGAATGAAAAGTTAATAATAATGCAAAACATTTCGTACCATACAAATAAAATTTGTTTTTTTTAATATGGAAAATGATTATGCATTTCTATTAAAGATTGATGACGTCACTTCGGCGCGCAACGTACGTGCCCTCGGAAGCGCATACGTGCGCGGCGCCTAAACGCACGCAAAAGCGCCTACGGTCGCGCCACGTGTGCGCCCCGGAAGCGCCTACGATCGCGCTGCGTAAACGCACCCGGAAGTGCACCCGAGCGCGCATCGTAAGCGCGTCAGGTCATGTGACCCTAAAATAACACTTTTCATTGGTTGCTAACAGTTTTTTGTTACAATGAATGAAATCCCCACCCATTTCCTTCACTTCTTCTTTCACTTTTGTGACTGAAAGACCTGCCTTTTTTGCTGCTCCATATTCCTGGATTCATCATGGCTGCCAGATCATCCAGCAGTGAAGATGACTTCATTGATGAAGAGCCACCTACCCCAAAGAAGAAGGGACATTTCATCTGGAAATTCTTTAAATTTCCAGCAGACCAGAAAAAGGTGAATGCACCAAAAGTAGAGTGCAGGATCTGCAAAAAGGTCCTGTCACGGGGTAACCCCCAAAAAAAGTACTCTTTTGGGAACTTTACGATGATCAGACATGTGGAGACCAGGCACCCCCAGAATTTTGCCCGGGAAAGTGTCAGGGCTCTGGCACAGGAGGTTCCTAGAGATGGGGCCTCTACATCTACAGGAGGAGCAACTTCTTCCGGAAGAGATCAATCTCAGGGGCAGGTAGCAAACATCCAACCTGCATTCAACCATGGGGTCGTCAGATGCAGATACTGCAATCAACTCCTCACCTATGGGGAGCAAAGTGTCCTGCTCATGGTTCGGGCATTAGAGAACCATCACTGCCCTTCCCACCCCTAATTTTTTTCTTTTCTTTTTGCTCCTGTTGAGCAGTTTCTATTCCCTGTTTTTGTTCCTCTTCAGTTAAAAGAAGAAAACCAAAAGTTCTTTTCAGAACTACCTCCAATTCTCATCAAAGAGCTATAATCTTAAAAAATGAAGAGTAAGTGAAATATAGTGCATTGATAATTGAAAGGAGAATGAGTAAGAAAGAACAAAAAGGTATGAGAGGTGAAAGGAAGTGAAGTAGGAGGACTGAAAGAAGGTGAGTGTTAGAAAAGAAATTTATGACACAGTGAATAAACTGGAGGCCTCATTTCTGAAAAGTGACGCATCGCTACGTGAAAATAGCGATGCGTCACTTATCTGGACGCACTCCTTATGACATTCCACATATGTCATATTTAATATATGACTAATCAATTCGCAAGGAGTTACAGATATGTCAGTATTTCTGACATATCTCTAAACACAAAAGTAACGCATTGCAGGAGTGCGTCACAAAAGTGACGCAACTCCAGTAATGTGTCCTTTCACATGGAAAAAGCACCATGTGAAAGGTTTGCTGTGAAGCAGGCGCAAGATTTTGGCGCAACTGCATCCTAAAAGTGACGCACTGCGTCATTATTACCAAGCTTTTTGCAAGGAACACCCCCTCTGCATGCATTATACCTGACACTATTTTTTAAAAAGTGACGCATGTAGGTACATGGGTCACTTTTTAAAACTCTGCGCCATATTGTATCTGCATCAGGTATAATGTATGCAGAGGGGGCAATCCCTCGCAAAAAGCTTGGTAATAACAACGTACTGAAATCTATGAGATTTCCCTGCGTCACTTTTAGGATGCTATTGCGTCAAAATTTTGCGCCGGCCTCGCATCACTTTTATGTTTACACATATGTCAGAAATACTGACGTATCTGTAACTCCTTGCAATATGATTCGTCATACATTAAATATGACACATCTGGAATGTCATAAGGACTGTGTACAGAAAAGTGACGCATCACACCAGCAGTGTAATAAAATGTGCCTCGTTGCACTATATTTAAAGGATGCAACAGCATCCTAAAAGTGACGCAGTGAAATCTCAAACATTTCACTGCGTCGCTATTACAAAGCTTTTTGTGGGGGAACACCCCCTCTGCATGCATTATACCTCACGCAGATATAATGTGGCGCTTGATTTTAAAAAGTGACCCATCTACCTAGATACCTCACTTTTTAAATATAACGCAACGCAACACATTTTTTTACACTACTGGTGCAATGCGTCACTTTTCTGTGCGCACTCCTTATGACATTCCAAGTAACGCATTGCTGGAGTGCGTCACAAAAGTGACGCAACTCCAGTAATGTGTCCTTTCACATGGAAAAAGCACCATGTGAAAGGTTTGCTGTGAAGCAGGCGCAAGATTTTGGCGCAACTGCATCCTAAAAGTGACGCACTGCGTCATTATTACCAAGCTTTTTGCAAGGAACACCCCCTCTGCATGCATTATACCTGACACTATTTTTAAAAAAGTGACGCATGTAGGTACATGGGTCACTTTTTAAAACTCTGCGCCATATTGTATCTGCATCAGGTATAATGTATGCAGAGGGGGCAATCCCTCGCAAAAAGCTTGGTAATAACAACGTACTGAAATCTATGAGATTTCCCTGCGTCACTTTTAGGATGCTATTGCGTCAAAATTTTGCGCCGGCCTTTCACTGCGTCGCTATTACAAAGCTTTTTGCGGGAGAACACCCCCTCTGCATACATTATACCTGACGCTATTTTTAAAAAGTGACGCATCTAGGTACATGGGTCACTTTTTAAAACTCTGCGCCATATTGTATCTGCAACATGATTCGTCATACATTAAATATGACACATCTGGAACGTCATAAGGAGTGCGCACAGAAAAGTGACGCATAACACCAGCAGTGTAATAAAATGTACCTCGTTGCACTATATTTAAAAAGTGACGCATCTAGATAGATGCGTCACTTTTTAAATATTGCATAACAATGCGCATTTTTTTACACCGCTGGTGCGTCACAAAAATTGACGCACAGGAAGCGCAAAACTAACAGCGCAAGGCCTTCATAAATATAGTCCTGGATTTAGGGGGTCAGAGGGGGTCTACTCTTCCCCCTTATGATCCAATCAGCTTCCTGCGCGCATCACACCAGCAGTGTAATAAAATGTGCCTCGTTGCACTATATTTAAAGGATGCAACAGCATCCTAAAAGTGACGCAGTGAAATCTCAAACATTTCACTGCGTCGCTATTACAAAGCTTTTTGTGGGGGAACACCCCCTCTGCATGCATTATACCTCACGCAGATATAATGTGGCGCTTGATTTTAAAAAGTGACCCATCTACCTAGATACCTCACTTTTTAAATATAACGCAACGCAACACATTTTTTTACACTACTGGTGCAATGCGTCACTTTTCTGTGCGCACTCCTTATGACATTCCAAGTAACGCATTGCTGGAGTGCGTCACAAAAGTGACGCAACTCCAGTAATGTGTCCTTTCACATGGAAAAAGCACCATGTGAAAGGTTTGCTGTGAAGCAGGCGCAAGATTTTGGCGCAACTGCATCCTAAAAGTGACGCACTGCGTCATTATTACCAAGCTTTTTGAAAGGAACACCCCCTCTGCATGCATTATACCTGACACTATTTTTAAAAAAGTGACGCATGTAGGTACATGGGTCACTTTTTAAAACTCTGCGCCATATTGTATCTGCATCAGGTATAATGTATGCAGAGGGGGCAATCCCTCGCAAAAAGCTTGGTAATAACAACGTACTGAAATCTATGAGATTTCCCTGCGTCACTTTTAGGATGCTATTGCGTCAAAATTTTGCGCCGGCCTTTCACTGCGTCGCTATTACAAAGCTTTTTGCAGGAGAACACCCCCTCTGCATACATTATACCTGACGCTATTTTTAAAAAGTGACGCATCTAGGTACATGGGTCACTTTTTAAAACTCTGCGCCATATTGTATCTGCAACATGATTCGTCATACATTAAATATGACACATCTGGAACGTCATAAGGAGTGCGCACAGAAAAGTGACGCATAACACCAGCAGTGTAATAAAATGTACCTCGTTGCACTATATTTAAAAAGTGACGCATCTAGATAGATGCGTCACTTTTTAAATATTGCATAACAATGCGCATTTTTTTACACCGCTGGTGCGTCACAAAAATTGACGCACAGGAAGCGCAAAACTAACAGCGCAAGGCCTTCATAAATATAGTCCTGGATTTAGGGGGTCAGAGGGGGTCTACTCTTCCCCCTTATGATCCAATCAGCTTCCTGCGCGCAAGTCGCGTGTCGCGCCTGGAGCGCACTCCCGTGCGCGCACGGGAGCGCGGCTATCCCCGCGCAAAACGAAAAAAAAATTTTAATGCCCTGCAGGACCCTATTTTAGTCCCTACATCAAACCTAGGGTGTCAGAGGGGGTCTACTCTTCCCCCTTATGGTCATTTGCCCCTTTTTTTTTCAAACTCCTTGTGTCTCGATTTTACCGAGACACAAGATGGCGGCCGCTCCGCACTGTTTAGAATGTTTACAGACAACTGAGATCCAATCAGCTTCCTGCGCGCAAGTCGCGTGTCGCGCCTGGAGCGCACTCCCGTGCGCGCACGGGAGCGCGGCTATAGATATATATATTTTTTTGAACCTAAATTACTCAAAATCCACTGGAGCACATATCTTGAGACATAGCAAAGGCACATCGGGCTACCAGTCCCTACAATTTTGCCAAGTTTGGTGGAAATCCATTCAGCCGTTCGGGCTAAAAGTGAAATCGACCGCCCTATGGAAATTAACATGGGGAAAACGCGTTTTGGGACCCCCCTTTTATCTCGGCCCCCGCTTGACGAATCCCCCCCAAACTTTCAGGGAAGGACCGGACCGCCATGAGACCATTTTCCTGAAAATTTCAGGCAGATTCGTCAACCGGCGCCAAAGTTATTCAAAATAGAATGTTGAGATTTAACATTGAAAATTATCCTAACTATAACTACCTACTGGCGACCGCCAGTAGGTAATATATAAATATATATATATATATATATATATATGTATATATATATATATATATGTATAAATATATATATATATATATATATATATATATATATATATATATATATATATATATATATATATATATATATATATATATATATATATATATATATATATATATATATATATATATATATATATATATTACCTACTGGCGGTCGCCAGTAGGTATATAGAGTAAAGATTTCTTTTAATAGGGATTTCTGAAAATTCGACGTTGAATAACTTTGGCGTTGATGGACGGAATTGGCTGAAATTTTCAGGAAAATGGCACATTTTGTTTCTGAGCGTCCCCTGACAGATTGGGGGGGTTTCGTCAAGCGGGGGCCGAGAAAAAAGGGGGGTCCCAAAACATGTTTTTAACATTGAGTTTTCCATAGGGCGGTTGGACTCACTTTTAGCTCGAACGGCTGAATGGATTTCTATGAAACTTGGCAAAATGGTAGAGACTGTTTGCCCGATGTGCCTTTGCTAGGTCTCAAGATATGTGCTCCAGTGGATTTTGAGAAATTAACTTTCAAACACATATATATATCTGTGACAGCGTCCCGGTTAGCGCCCCGGTTCGCGTACCAGACGCGTAACGGAACTTCGCGAGGAGAAGCGGATTGGCTCTCCGGTGACTCTCAACATTCTAAACAGTCCGGAGCAGCCGCCATCTTGTCTCTCGGTAGGATCAAGAGACAAGAGGTGGAAATAAACGAAGGGGAAAATGAATGAAAGGGGCAAGGTAGACCCCTCCTGACCCCCTAGGATTGATGTGGGGGCTATTAAAGGGCCCCGCGGGGCAAAAAAATAAAATAATTTTTTTTTCGATTTTTCGCGGTGGAAGCGCTACCCGGTACGCGAACCGGGTAGCTCACCGGTAGCGTAACGGGAGTCCGCCATCTTGTGTTTCGGACGAATTTAGTCACAAGATGGAGGATAAACAATGTTGGGAATGGGTATAAGGGGGCACGGGAGACATATCCTGACCCCCTAGGTTTTCTGAGGGTGGCTGAGGAGGCCCATATATGTACGGTTAGTGCCCGGTCCGCGCACAGGGTAGCGTTCCGAACAGCGTAACAGAGGGAAAACCAAGGGAAATAGTAAAATAATATTTTAGAGTGCTTTGAGATAGGGTACCTCTGAATAGAGCTGTTGTGTTGTGTGGGTGATGTAAGTACCAACATGTAGGTACCAATGAAGAGTCTAAAATTCAATGTACACCGTCTCCTCTGTAGATATTTTGTATGTTCTAATATGGGTTATTTAAATGTAAATGTGTGGAAAAGCACTTCATGCTTTTAAGCAATTGTATTTTTGAACTGATTGTTCTTTCCTCTTAGTCCTCCTCTTTGTTTTTTTTTCCCCACACTCTTCTTCAGCATGATAGTTGATAAATTTGTTCCCTCAAAACATTTATATACATAAAAAAATTATATTAAATACACATAAAATATATTTTCCTTTAAAAGAAGAATACATGAATAAGTAGGGTGTGTATAACTGTATAGTTGAGGAAATGGAGGTGTGATTGATTCTTTGCATGACTGACTAGGTGTGTGAGTAACTCCATGGATGAGTGACAGTCTGTGAGTGTCTGTTTACACTGAGTGTACCTAAGGTTATATTAGAGTCTGAAGAGGTTCATCGTATTATCACATGAATGATGTCATCAGTGATGTGATCAGTAATGTCAAATGAGATGTCATCGGTGATGTCATCAGTGATGTCATTTGAGATGTCATCAATGATGTCATCAGTGATGTCATTTGAGATGTCATCAGTGATGTCATTTGAGATGTCATCAGTGATGTCATCAGTGATGTCACTGACCATGTCATGAATGATGTAATATGTGACATGATCAGCAGTGGATTGCGGGTGCGCGATATATAGTTAGTGCAACTAACTATATATGCGAATTTCAATGGTTTTGTGTGAGTAAAATAAGGTTTTGTAAATGCTAATTCCTAACTATATATGGTCTATAACCTATGGTTTTTTCAGTGAATTTTCAAGGTTTTGTAAATTCTAATTCCTAACTATATATCGACTATAACCTATGGTTTTTTCAGTGAATTTCAATAGTTTTTTAATAGCAAATATGAAAAGCTTTAAAATGTCAAGTACGTGATAGATAAAAACATTTTCGTATTTATGCACGCTGATGTGCTTTCCCCTCTCTTTTCTCTTAGGAGTACTCTCTCTTTGTAGATAGTGAAGGGTAGTTAACGCAGGCCTTTGCCCCGTTGTAATCCGTCGTGCCTGCTTCTCTCTCCATTTGATTGATTGTTATCCAAGCATTTACTGTTTTAGAATTGGTTCTCTTTGGTTCATTCTCTATTTACAAACAAGCACAGAGTCGCAATACTCTGTTTAGTCTTTGCAGATAGTGAAAAATCGTTTAAAAAAACAAATGGAATCGAGCAAAATCAGTAGGCCACTAATGGGATCTCTTTTTGACCTCGCTAAAATAGAAACATTAACCACAACCCCTCATGAGAAATACGAAACTAGTGAGATGAACTGAGCTCCACACCATGAGGGCTGCAAGACAGCTCGGCTCCGTCACCCATCCCGCCCAAAATAACGACAAACCCTATGCAAATATTAAAAATATAGACAACACGCCAGCAAAGAAACAGGGTAAAACATTTTATTAAATAACTATTTACATAACGTTGGTTTATAAGATGGTGTCAGTAGTGGACCGATGTGTGAATAGGTCGGAAGCAGCACAAGGCGCCAAGATCCGGATGGCAAGTCCTGGATGTTGGGTGCCATAGTTCAGAGTTCTGAGTTTGAACCTTTTTCAATGCCTGTGCTTTGTTGTTTCCCCTCCATCAAAAACAAAAAAAAAATATAAAACTGTGCAAAAATACAAAAAAATCAAAAAATGTTTACAAAAGCAGTGCTTGTAAGACTGTCTGAAGCTTATTTCCACCTACTGCAGCTTCACTATTCTCAAAGTAAGTGAGATTCGTTTGTGGACCTGACTGCATTTGAAAACAATGTTATATGGTACCTCCCTAAACCGCTTGACGGAGGCCCCCGAGGGGCGGTGTGATGGCACGGACTCGGAGAAGACGCTTGGCTCCGACCCCCTCCCCAAGTCTTATAGCACTGGTGTAGCCTGAGATCGCCCCCGACATAGGCAGCCGGCTCCCGGGGTCCGGCGGAACTTTTTGCCTTTTGATGACTCTTCTATTCTGGACTTTGTCCCACAGTCCGTTTGACCTGAAGACACGCTGTAGTGGGGCGCCCCTTTACCGTTTTAGTTGCCATTCCGCCCGCTTTTGCTACACTGTGCCTCTTCCGCCATTCAGCTGTTTACCGCCCGCTCTTGCGACTACAGCGTCTCGCTCACCATGTAGTTAAGTTGCTCCCGCTCTTGCGGTGCAGCGATAGGCGGCTGCCACAGGACTCTCAAAATGGCGGCCGGCTCTTCGGTTTTGGGCCTGGTCCACTAAAATGGCCCTGGGACACCTTGGAACTCGGACGCTTCCCTGATAGGGCTTGGGTCCCATTCTCGAAAGCGTCCCCTCAGCCGTGAAGATTCTACAAAAGTCTTGGGGGCCCCCGACTCCCGCAGGCTTCTGGTGGGGAGCGGCTGCCATGTCTGCTCGTGGAATGGCCACGACGGAGCTACGAGATGGTAGTGCTCTCATGCTGACGCCAGCTTTAGTCTGAAACATCCAGAAACACTGTAGACTACCAATTCGTTCAGTTCCGGTAGCGCCCGAACATGACCCGGAAGAGAAGAACTTGCCCTCCCCTCTTTGACTGATGGTTCTTGTTGCCTGTCCCCTCTGTTGTCATTTAACAGAACTTTTTGGACTGCTGAAAGGGGTTGTGTTCCGAACGCTGGTTGGTGGAGACATTTTGACTATATTCTTGACCTACGTTGTCGCGTAATGCGTTATATGACACGCCGCGTTAGCTCACCCGGAAGTGATCCGGGGCGCGGCGCGCAGCGCGTAACGTAAGCATAACAGGTCATGTGACTTGTTAATAAAACTTTTCATTGGTTCATTTTACTTTTGTTATTTTAATGATGAAAAGCTTGGTCATATGACCTAAAAATTACGCTTTTTATTGTTTTCGAACATTATTTTTTTTTAAACATATATGTTATAATATTCCAGGCTAATGTACTTTCCCGGAAAATTTACAACTGTCCTGCAAGTAAAATATATTCCTTTTTCGAGAAAAAGGGCGTTTCTTCGTTCCATGACGGAGCCGTTGAGTAAAAGAGACTCGGCCTGCTGTCTTAGTCGCCGATACGCCTGATTATCAGATTCTTATCGATCACTTTATGTTGCAGGAGTGGAAAACACAACTGCCCTTGACCATTTATCTTTACTGCGTTCCTACATATTATACCTTTTATCCGTCATGTAATTGGACTGCTTTATTTCACTTGCCTTTTACTGATTCGAAAACAGTGACTAAAAGTAAAAACTTTACCAATGTAAATACTACTACCGTGTTTTGTTTTAAAAACCTTTATTGTGAAAATGTCAGTATACAAATACGGGCCTATAACCACGTGGGCCGGCCACGGAGCAAACTGAAATCGTATATGATGAGGAGACATTTACACTGTAGAGGAACGTAACGAGCGGGCCATTAGGTTGCAAGAACTAAGGTGTCTAACAGTTGCGGAATCGGTGGACGTACATTTTGTAATTAAAATAGGACAGGGCCACTTACAATAAAATTTTCTAGATATACATTTGCGGGCAAGGAGTTACGAGTCCCATTTATACCGGCGCCATTTTGGGCGAGGCCGGGCAGGTCCAAGATATAGTCAAAATGTCTCCACCAACAATCGGCCAGACCAGAACCCCTTTCGGCCCTTTATGCTACAAGATGGTGTCTTCCATTCAGAAAATATTGTTGGCAGCATTTTGAAAGGTAAGTTAAACAGCCGTTCTCCTAGTGAGTCTCACATTGTTACATTTAGGAAGAATGTTGAAGAGTAATATGTGGAAAATCTGAAGCCATTTTTCTACAAACTCTCAATCAGCCTTGGATGGAAAAAAAAATCCTGAAGAATGTACAAACTGAAAACCAATTTTTGTCTGTATAGCATCAACAGCAACGCTTGAGTCAGCTTTGTGTCAAGCCGCCATTTTCATTCAATCAATAGCGTCCCCCTGCACACATTCAGGAACCTGGTCGTGTCTTCAGGTGAAACGGATTGTGGGACAAGCAGAAAGGAAAAGGAAAAAAGTTCCGCCGGACCTCGGGAGCCGGCCGCCTATGTCATGGGCGATCTTTGGCCACACCAGGGCAATAGTGAAGCTGCAGCAGGTGCAAAAGAGCTTCAGACAGTCTTACAAGCACTGCTTTTCTAAACATTTTTTTGTATTTTTGCACAGTTTTATATATTTTTTTTGTTTTTGATGGAGGGGAAACAACAAAAAACAGGCATTGAAAAAAGCTCAACAGTGCAGGGCGCCTTGTGCTGGTTCCGACCTATTCACACATCGGTCCACTACTGACATCACCTCATAAGCCAACGGGGCACCCACACTGACTTTCGGCGCAGCATTGTAGGATGGCCACACCAGTGCGGCAACTTGCTGGACACCACCTCGGTGCCATCCGGATCTCGGCGCGTTCGAGTCACTGTACCGCAAGAGTGACCGGAACTCAGCTGGTCACGCCGTCTTTCGGCGCAGCATTGTAGGATGGCCATACCAGTGCGGCAACTTGCTGGACACCACTTCGGTGCCATCCGGATCTCGGCGCGTTCGAGTCACTGTACCGCAAGAGTGACCGGAACTCAGCTGAACACGCCGTCTTTCGGCGCAGCATTGTAGGATGGCCACACCAGTGCAGCAATTTGCTGGACACCACCTTGGGCAATGGTGAAGCTGCAGCAGGTGCAAATAAGCTTCAGATAGTCTTACAAGCACTGCTCAGAACTCTCAACTATGGCACTCAACATCCAGGACTTGCCATTCGGATCTTGGCGCCTTGTGCTGGTTCCGACCTATTCACACATCGGTCCACTACTGACATCACCTCATAAGCCAACGGGGCACCCCACGCCGACTTTCGGCACATCATTGTAGGATGGCCACACCAGTGCGGCAACTTGCTGGACACAACCTCGGTGCCATCCGGATCTCGGCGCGTTCGAGTCACTGTACCGCAAGAGTGACCGGAACTCAGCTGGACACGCCGTCTTTCGGCGCAGCATTGTAGGATGGCCACACCAGTGCGGCAATTTGCTGGACACCACCTCGGTGCCATCCGGATCTCGGCGCGTTGTGCTGCCTTCGGCCTATTCGCACATCGGTCCGCTACTGACGCCGCCTCACGTGCCAACGGATTTTCTACGCTTTTTGTAGCCCTATGCCGCATAACAGGTCATGTGACTTGTTTATAAAACTTTTCATTGGTTCATTTTACTTTTGGTTTCCTAAAGATGGAAGGCTTGGTCATATGACCTAAAAATAACACTTTTCATTGGTTTAGAACATTTTTTTTTCCCAAACGATGAAAGCCCCACCTTGTTTCTGGATGATTCAGACTGAAGCTGGCGTCAGCATGAGAGCACCACCATCTCGTGGCTCCGTCGTGGTCATTCCGCGAGCAATCATGGCAGCCGCTCCCCACCGGAAGCCTGCAGGAGTCGAGGGCCCCCAAGACTTTTGTAGAATCTTCACGCTGAGGGGACGCTTTTCGAGAATGGAGCCCAAGCCCTAGCAGGCAAGCGTCCGAGTTCCAAGGTGTCCCAGGGCCATTTTAGTGGACCAGGCCCAAAACCGAAGAGCCGTCCGCCATTTTAAGAGTCATGTGGCAGCCGCCTATCGCTGCACTGCAAGAGTGGGAGCAACTCAACAACATGGTGAGCGAGACGCTGTAGCTGCAAGAGCCGGCGCAACTCAGCTGGATGGCCGCCACCTGGGGAGGCCCGTTCACGCCGCCTCCCCCACGCCCCCCCCCCCCCCCGGGCCGCCCCACGCCAATTTTCGGAGCAGCATTGTAGGATACCAAAACCAGTGCGGCAGTTTACTGGACATCACCTGGGTGCCATCAACATCTCAGCACGTTCTGCTGCCTTGGGACTATTCGCACAACAGACCGCTACTGACGAGGCCTCCCTCCGCAACACCCTGGACTCCCAACGCTGTTTTTCTTTGCTGCATTGTAGGATCCCAAAAACCAGTGCGGCACCCAGATGACATCACCTGGGTGCCGTCCAGAACTCAGCACGTTGTGCTGCCTTGGGACTATTCGCACAAAAGACAGCTTCTGACCATTGTTGCTTTTTTTTGTGAAAAATGTTTAAATGTTTTTACAGTTTTTGTTCCGTTCGTTATATTTAAAAGTTAATAAAGTTTTATAATCCCACTTTGTTGGAGTGTTATATATTTTTAAAAAATCGGGTGAATGGGGCCTTGAATCGGGTTATTGTCATGTGTGGGCTTTGCAAGTGTACTGCTACAGGATCGGACATTTCAAACTCAAATGCACGTTCTTTTTCTTACCTTTCCGAAGCATGGAGCGCAATAGCAGGCAGAGAAAGGGTGATGCAAGTGTTGAACACTGCCTGGCCTGGAAGTTGCTGGCAGTGCCCCCCCCCCCCGCCCGCTCCTGAAAGAGGACACACACACACCGCCGCCCCGAGTACTTCACAGATCTTTAAAAGACCATGCGCTTGTTCATGAGGCTTAAATGGTTTATCACCCCTTCTAGAACCCCTGCATCGACCCTCTGACGTTTCCTGGAAGAATTACCACGTAACACAATACCAAGCCTGTCAACTGAAACCCCCGAGGAATCGTGGGGCATATTATCAAGGGGGTTTATCTCCGCTTTTTTGGCTTTAAAAGCCAAGAAAGCGGAGATAAAATTATCTCCCTATTACCAAGCTGTCGCTAACACCAGTTAGTGACAGCTAAAAGGAGATAGCGACCATCTTGGGCCCCGCTTTGCATGTCAGTGATATTTATCACTAATGACATGCAAAGTGGGCGTGCCAAGATGTTAGCGACTGGAAACAGTCCCTAACATCGCTATCTCCTATTACCAACTTTTGGAGATATTCGCGCTAAGCGCGAATATCTCCAAAAGCTAACACCTGACCTGAGCAGTTCTTAGCCATGTTATCCAATGGGAGGTGGATAACATGGCTAAGAGCATTTGCTCGATAATACATGAATATCGCTGACTTTTCTGCGATATTCATGCATTGCGGCCGTTTTTTATCGCATTTGCGATAAACCTTGCTAATAGCAAGGTTTATCTGCGATAAAAATCGCCGATGTGCGGCGATAATTTTTGTCTCTAAACAAGTTAGAGACAAAAATTATCGCTAGTTGTTGGTAATATGCCCCCGGGTTTTTGCTTGCAGAAATCGGGAGGCGGGAGACTAGCACTGAAATCAGTAGTCTCACGCCTGAATCGGGAGGGTTGGCATGTCTGGATTCTCTACAGCTGGGGCCATAAACTACATCCGCAGGGGTAGGTGATAGCCTGGGACCAGCCTGGCATCTAAAATGGCTGCCGTGCACGACAAAATTGTGGCATTGGAAAAAAGGCAAGATGGCGCAGACAATGTTTATCAATAAGGATTCATTTATAACAAAATATTTTATCGCAGTGACAAATTGGCGGTCAACACGTTAACCGACGTCACGCAGCAAAAAAAAAAAAAAGCTCACGCACAGCCGCTGGAAGAGATGTATCAACATATATGAGCCTCCTCAGCCACCCTCAGGAAACATAGGGGATTAGGATACGTCTCCCGCACCCCCTTATACCTAGTAATTTAATTAAAACGAAGCACAAAATGGCGAATTCCCGTTTCGCTACCAGTTTGCGGCCCAGTTCGCGGCCCGTGAAGCGCTTCTACCGTGAAAAATCATTTTTTTTTTATTTTCCCCACGGGACCCTTTAATAACCCCAACAACATTCCTAGGGGGTCAAGAGGGGTATACCTTGCCCCCTTTCATTAAATTCCCCCTTCGTTTTTCACCTCTTCTTCTCTCTCGATCCTACCGAGAGATAAGATGGCGGCCGCTCCGGACTGTTTAGAATGTTGACAGACACCGGGGAGCCAATCAGCTTTCTGCGCGCAAAGTTCCGTTTCGCGAAAAGTAAGCGAACCGGAGCGCAGCCCGGAGCGCTGTTACAGATATATATCTTGTTTTGAACGTTAATTTCTCAAAAACTACTGGAGCACATATATTGAGACCTAGCAAAGGCACATCGGGCTAACAGTCCCTACAATTTTGCCAAGTTTCGTGCAAATCCATTCAGCCGTTCGAGCTAAAAGTGAGTCCAACCGCCCTATGGAAATTAACATGGGAAAAACGCGTTTTGGGACCCCCCTTTTTTCTCGGCCCCCCCTCAACAAAACCCCCCAAATTTTCAAGGGCTGCTCAGAAACAAAATGTGCCATTTTCCTGAAAATTTCAGCCGATTCCGTCCACAAACGCCAAAGTTATTAGACATAGAATTTTCAAAAATCCCATAAGGAAAAAATCCTAACTATATATACCTACTGGCGACCGCCAGTAGGTAATATATATATATTGGATAGATACACTTGTATTTTTAAATTAATCAACCTCGAACTTAAAGTCTTTTTTATATATTCAACTTTTAAAGTATTCAACCTTGACGTTTTAGAGTATTCACCTTAACAAAAAGAAAGAGTATTAAATGGTGTCATTAAAATCATAGAGAGGTAGGAACATTTGGATTTCTTCATGGAGTCTGTGCCAAATGGTGTTTGGAAAACACATCTGGTTTACAAAACTGAATAAATATGTAATTACATTATAAATGGAATTGTGTAGTCTTCAATAAGGTTACTTTGGGGAAATGCATGTGAAGTTAAGCATTTCTAGACTTAAGGTCATTCAAATCAGTGCAATGAAACTCACTGTCGACTTCCCCCAAGCATTCCTGCTTCCACACACCTCAGTGACTTCCATTGGCTCCCCATTCATAAACGCACCATCATTAAATGTATTACCATCACCTACACAGTATTACAACATCAAGGCTCCTCTTACCTTAACACGAGCACCAACTTTCACCTCCCCAAAAGACACATAAAGTCCACCAACCTCCAGTTCGCCCAGGGTCCCCGCATCCAAAGAGCCAAAGCTCGAGGTCACGTCTCGTCCTACCTATGTTTTGAAGCCTAGACCTACCTGCGGTTACACATTACATGTTCCACTTCTTTCCCAGTACTTTGCAAGAAACTGAAAATGTGGCTTTTCTCATAGGCTCCAGTCGCAGAGGAAAGAAAATTTAAGGAAACTTGTTATGATAACATTCAATTTACATTGTGTCATTTTTATTGAAACTTATTCATTTTAATAAGGAAAACATTTTAAAGTGTTGTTTTAATTCTGTTAATTTATTCGAGTACTTGTGGATACACATTATTTTTTGTTTTTCCCTCTGGTGCGTACACGAATAAATCGAAAGTTTTTCTGACACATGAGCTGGCCACATACAGTTGTCCATGTGAGAAGCCGGATTCTCCAAATCTAGTCCACACACTTGCAGCGATTGTCCTTGTGCTTTGTTGGTGGTCATTGCAAAAGCGAGTCGCACCGTAAACTGTAAACGTTCAGTATTGGAAAGATTATGAGGGCCCTGGGGGTCCGGGGCCGATATTTAACACATTTTTCTATTATTTTTTTTGCCAGAAACCTTCGCGGGAGTGTACTCAACATCTTCCCAAAGTTTCATGCAGATCGGATGAATGGTGTAGTAATGCATAAAGGACAAACAGACATACTTTTATTTTTATATATATAGATTATAGTTGTGTTTGACTAGAGTTTAATGAGGCATAGATACTCAGGAATGACGGTACATCCCTTTTCACCAAGGGTTGTAATTGTTTGATGAAGGGACTTCCAGTGCTTCATCAGAGTCTAACGATCATTGGTATTTATTCATGAACTCAGCCATCCGCTTTCTTGGGTTCAATGTCTCATTTACTATTTTGCTAAGTTGGTCCATGGATTTTCTGACCAGTCCTTCATCACATAAGGGACATCTAGCTTTTATTATTTGTTTGAATGTTCTGAATCTGCTACTTTTGATAAATATAAGCAAAGTGGCAGAATTACTTTGGCTTTTCTCTTCAATTGTCTCTTTAAACCTAATATCATCTATCTGAACATTTTTCTTACTGCAGTACTAACCAGCTGGTTTATAAGAGAAAAAGTAAGCAAAAGTATACATTTAACTCCTTACTCAATCAGTTTGGCTGTCATATGTACAATGTTAAGTGCAGCCCCTATTAAGATACAAGTTACATTGGTGGTTGCAGTTGTGACATTAAGAAATCGTAATGGCATGACCTCTAACACCGTGTGACGTAGCACATCATCACTAGTGTGATTTCTCGGCTGGATTATGCCAGCTCCCTTTTAGTGGGGCTAAATCAGGCCAAAATCACTCGCCTGCAGCGCGTACAGAATGCAGCGGCTCGAGCTGTTGTGGGCCTGCCCAGATTCTGCCCCACAACCAATACTCTGCGCGCCCTGCATTGGCTCCCAATCGTGCGAAGGATCCAGTTCAAGGTCCTCTGTGTAGCTTATAAAATCCTTAAGGGATCTCCGGCTCTGATTCTCTCTAACCTCCTATCCCGCTATGTCCCGGTCCGGGCCTTGCGCTCCTCTGACCTTGAACTTGCGGTTGTTCCCCGCTTCAAACGCTCCCGAGCTGGCGGTCGATCCTTTCAAGTACGCGCTGCGGTTCTGTGGAACTCCCTTCCCCCTGAAATTCGTGCCCATAGGGACTTGCTCTCCTTTCGCCGAGCTGTAAAAACTTTTTTGTTCCCTTAGCTCTTTCCTTTACTCTGTCCAGTTATGCTGTGTCGCTACCTTGTCGGGCGCCAGGACGCTCCTTCGCTGGAGCAGCTGTGCGCACAATAAATGAGCCTAACATAACATAACATAACTAGGATAAACCAAGATAAACCAAGATAAATCAATGTCTTTGTTTTGGCAATATACTCAGCCTTTTTCGTTTACAGGGTCAGCACATCCTATAGCGAAACATGAACAGGGGACCTAGCCCTACTTTCTCTTGCCTTATTTATGAACCATAAGCAAACTCTGGCCCAGTATAAAAGTAAATATTAAAATTTTCTCAAATTCATCACTTTCGCATTTGATGCTATATATCATAGTGGTGGGGGAGAATGGCAGTTTATTTACTCTTCAATGGGTTCTCCAGTGGCCAGATATTTTACATTAAGTACCTGTTAAATCTCTCTAAACCATTGGTTATTGATGTTTAATGAGGCTTAAAATGTAGTAGTGGAGTTTCTGCACCCATACTGGTGTTAGGGAGTCAGAGAAATGTTTCAGAGTTGCTATGACAGTTCTGCCATCAGATTTCTTGGTGAAATCACCCCAAGCTGTATACGTAAGGCAGTAAAATTCAATGGTCATCAACTGGAAATAGAAAGCCACCAAGGGCCTCAATTATTGTGATTTGGCATTGGTCAGCACAGCAAGTGACGTTGCTGCGCTGCCCTACATCAAAGATAAAGGGTGGGAATGCACTATATTTATCTAATACGGTGCATTCCTGTCCATTCCCCCTGTGTTGGTGCCATTTCAACAGCCTAACACCAATGCAGGCACCCTTTCACAATGGTGAAATGGTGCCTGTGTTGGCGGCAGCATTGTTCTTGTGAAAGGGTTATCTTCTGCACAAAAAATCCTAGGATGCTTTGTCCTCTTTCTATGTGTGCTGCAAAATGCAGCAAACATGGAAAAAGTAAAAAACAAGGAGGACAATGTTATTTCTCCTCGTTGTGCCTATTCTAGTTAAGAGTAAGGTTTTGGTGCATCCTCAGGTTGACATGGTTTTGTAATTCTGAGGAAGCATCAAAATTCACGGGTGTTGCGTGGGAACACCCGCTGCAATGCCCATGGAATGTCTCCCTAGCGCAGAGTATGGCAACACAGAGATTTACGCTGCTTTGCCTTACTCCATATCTATGAGGCCATTCAAAGTCACGCAAAGTGTCTTTGCATGACCTCATAAATATGATTTTGTAGATTGTGCCGCCCGAGCATTACAAAAGATGATGGCCCAAGGGGCTCATAAATCTGCCCCTGAGTGACCTGTGCATAAGGCCTAATTCGACCATTCAGTACTGTCAGTCTCATTCAAATATCAGCTATGTTGGCAGCTATCATCACTTAGGGCCCTATGTAGTTCAATAACATGATGATTCTAAAGCCTGGATGTGCTTTTCCTATTTAAATACTATTTTTTACAGCGAAAGGATAACAATAGGTGGAACTTTAGATTTACTCAGTTATCTTGAGACTTCACTGGATGAAACTGAGCTGGGTGAGCATGCCTTCCCTGGTCTTGATTGTGAGGAAAAACAAATTAGAAAAAGCAACAGCTGTTAAGCAGAGGAGGCTGAACATGTGTTTTTTATTAATATTATCAGAATTGAAAGTAGGTTAAGACTTGATAATTCAAGGATGTGCTTTAAACAATTTTTTTCTGTGCAATTAATTGCCTTGTCATCAATGGCATCATAGCAACATATCAACTGGCAACCTCCACGCATGTGAATATAAATGTAGCCACAGTAACTTATAAAGTGTGGTTAGATGACGTTAAGCTGCAGATTATTACCAGAAAACATTTAGATCATAACCCCCTGTTTTAGAAAAGGCAAGGGGAGAAGAGCTGGCATCACTGAGCCTACCATAGGAATCAAGACTATAGCCTAGAAACAATCAAAACTCAGTGAGAGGTTAGTTTTCCTAACCATTGATTTTATAAAGAGCGTTCCTAGTTTTATGGTATTTATTTTTTTGACTTTTGCATCTGTATTTATTCATATTTATTGTTTGCTAATTTTATCTGTATTTATCCATATTTATTTAGGGATTTGTGGAAAAATGACCAGTATATTTCCATATTTATTTAACCAATAAATTTGCTTTTTAATTGCATGAAATTGCTTGTGAGGCAACTAATTGATATTTTATTCTAGTAGTGAATGTCAAGATTAAAACAAGAGAAAGTAATTTTGTATGTATCAGACCACTAGTTGGTATTTGCATCCCTGGTCGCCATGTTTTTGGTCACCGCAAAGAGTCCCTGGTAATTCTGTCTCCTTCCTCAGGACCTAAATGTCTCTATATTGTTGGGTATTCTATAGAGTGGAAAGGTGTGCGGAAACAAGATTCAGTTTGATCAATTATACTCAGTTGAAATATATTTTGCTCGACTTTCAACCAAAGGTGATGATACAGGACACAACATACATTCATTGACATTTATCAATTAAACATATGTTAACTAAAAATTCAGGAATCCAGGTCATGTCTATTTATCATTGCAAATGCATGAGTAATCAAGGAAAATATAGTGAAGTCAAATCTGTGCTCCCAAGTAAGCCCCTGCATTCCACACTCACATGTGACAGAAATTCAACACACATTTTTAAACACAACAGCAAGGTTAATAGTCTTACCATGTACTATGCAGGTTTTTAACCTCATAGTGACAAATCATTGATGACATTTCCCTGTACTCTCAGACTACAAACTTGGTACTTAAAGACTTGAGTATTTTGATGCGCTCTAATATCATGATTATAAAAATCCTGCACATAAATATTTCTAAACTAAGACAGAAAGGGTTGTCAAAACACAATAATCCAATAATTTCTCAATTCTATGCTGCACCTTCTTTTGGTCTTGTTACTAGCCGTAACCAGGAAAACAGTTCAAACTGTGGTATGTGATGGAGGACTATTGATTGAAGCATAGTCAATGCAAGCCTCCACTTGCAACAAAAAATAAGTGTACAAAAGATAACGCCACTCAGTTCATCAAGGTACAATATCTACTAATGGGCAACACCAATGAGCTGCCTTGCTCCCAACATCAGTGTATGCTGTGTAAGAGCAGCCCCTTTTAAATAGGAATTAATCCAGAAGAGGTAGTAGTTGTAAGATTGCTCTGATTGTATGATCTGCAACAAAGATTGATTGAAATTCATGTTTGAGAGTAGGTCTGGGCGGTAAATTCCGTTCCGCTCGCGGAATTTGCTGAATTTAGGTAATTTCGCCTTCCGCTGTGAACCAGAAATTGCCCAAAATTCAGCATTCCGCAATTTCGCGAAATGTTTTGTTTGTTCGCGTTCTCAAATACATGTTTGTGAGATATTTCCACCTGAGCACTCAAACAGTGATCGTGAACAGTAAAAAAGCACCGTGAACAAGCAATTCCGCATGTTCTCGGAATTTCTGCAAAGATTTTTTACCGTTTCGTGGAGATTTGCGTAACACGATTACGCAAATTCCACCCACCCCTATTTGAGAGTGCCAAGATGCATTACAGGTAGCCTGTAAAAAAATTAAGAATGCTGCTTCTTAGACAGAGTGAAGGATGTTATGGCAAAATGTAACTATAGGCATTGCTTGATCTACAAATCTGATACACCTAAATTAATTGTCCCAGGCTGCAACAGACTCTTACAAAGATATATTACATTTTCTAGGGCCTGGAGCTGCACATACAAAACTAGCAGAGGCTTTGTGTAGACATAAGAAAAAGAAGGGGGGCTTTAGATTAATTCTAGAACAAAACTCTTCAGGAATGGGAAACATGCACTTGTAGTTTGCGCTTCATGTGTCAATATACTATATGTGGGATATTACTTGGGGCAGTTGTCCTCACTCGTAAGTACTCCATGTGTATGGTCATACGAGATGTGGAAAGAATTATACAATTGTCTGTCCAAGGGTGTTGGGCCTGACATTCTTGGTGTGGTCTGCCCCCAAACATTTTTGCCTACACTTCTCTTGTTTTCAGAAATTGTTGTCATTAGGGCTCTGTACACGTTACCACTGCTCACCAGTGCTAAAATGCTGGTCCTTAAATCGTGGTAAAACTGCCCTACACCTTATTGGCAGATTTAATGTACTTGTACCGTCTCTAGCATATGGCAGTACATGTGCAAAGGACCTTTAAATTAAATGCTACTAGTCGGTCTGCAGCACTCATTGTGCTGATGATGCTGGGATTCTCATACAGATTCTTAGAATCCCTGGCCGACTGGATCTCTTTAGTCTGCAGAGAAGTGTAAAGGGAAGTTCTCTATAGTCATACTTATGACAATTTCCCTAAGACCAGATACATCTCAATCCAAAGGACCACTGACTTTGAAATAAAGTGTAAAGATTTATTACAAATCCAAAAATAACTGAACATACAAGCACCTCAGCAAGAGGTTTAAGAAATAAACTGGCACTAATACAAACATAATCCTACACAGGAGTCTCAGGCGACTCAGAATAAAGAGCAATGTAAGTTCAATGAGCCTTAAGCAAGCAATAACAGTTTCCACTGGAAGTCTCAACTGCATCTGCTCCAAAGGGAAAGAAAAGATTAGTCTATCCCTACACTAACTCTAAGGTGACATCCCGACTTAATGTATCTCACAGGCAAGAGAAAAAGGTGTCAGCTGTGAAGGCTCCCTAAGAAGCACATTCACTTCTTCCAGGTTAATAGCCCAAGCTACTGAGCTTGTTCTAAGATGTTCCTTAATTTCTCTTGCCTAGTTCCCACTGAGACCCCTGTCTAATTGCATTTCTAATTGAACTACCCTAGACAGGACCCAGACTTACTCCAACTGACTCTGACCCTAACTCCAACTGCGGCTGAGACTGAGACTCTTCCCTCTGGGCCCTTTCCCTAATACAAAAACCCAAAACAGTAGGCACGCCCATGGCACACCTCCTTCAGGCAGGTGCAGCCCCTCCTACTTTTCCAGCACAGATCCATCTTCTTCCAAAAACCATTGCTGTTTCCTTGGGTCCCAGGCACCTTTTCCGCCAAATGTTGCAGTTTCGCATGCCAGTAGACTCCCTTCGTTCTCACTCCTACCACCCTATCTCCTAAAGCAATGGATTATTCTACCTAACGAGCTACATGGCCTTGCACCTGCAAGAGAAATGCATGAGAAACAATCCTATACACACTCTAAGTTACATTTCGAAATTCAACTGCAAACAGGAGCCTTTTCCCAAGGAAACATTCAACCCTGCCTTTCTAGTTATGCTAAGAAAATGACATTTAGGCCTCTGCTGGCAATTTCATATCTCAGGCCTCTACACTTTCAAATTTCTAATACAACATAAGCATTACATTTAAACCATTCTAAAGCAATATTTCATTACATTTCCAAACATTATTCCTTCTCATGTTAGAGCATCACGCTTTTCTTTAATAGGCAACCTATACGTGCAACTTTTAATATGGCACGTTCAATCTAATGCAACAATTTAAACACAAAGCAATAATTTCTACATTACTTAAGGTATATTCTCGAATCTGGAACTACATTAGTTCTTTAAACAATATAAGCACACAACCACATACTGCACTGATCCCCGGCCTAATACTACATTATAAAATCACACAATAATATGACCCTCTAAAGATGTGGGTGCTGACTACTTGGGATTATGGTGCACCCCTACAATTTCCAGAATATCATGGTGCTCTATCAGTGCCACCCACTAAAGTAGCACTCTGAAAGATGACCTAGGCATTCTGCTGTAGTTCATATTGCAGTTTTGAATTGCCAATTTGACCAGGCAAAATAAACTTTTTGCCAGGCCTAAACCTTCCTTTTTAAAAACACATAAGTCACCCATAAGGCAGTCCCTAAACAGCCCACAGGGCAGGGTTTATATTTTAAATCTTGAATGTGTGTTTTATTCAGTTTTATGTGTCCTGGAAGTGAAAAACTCCCAAATTCATTTTTTATTACTGTAAGGTCTATCTCGCCAATGGGATTGAGTTGGTTTGATTTATTACATTTAATACATGCTAATTTTGGGTTGGAAACTGATAGTAAGTACATGTTTAGATTAAAATGAATTGTAATTTAAAATCCTGTACAATAGTCAACTGTGATTTTAAGTCACAATTCTCAAAATGACACTTTTAGAAAGTTGCCATTTGCCTGCCCTAAACCTTTTTGTGTCTCTGCCAGTGTCCTGGGTTGCATGACTGTGAATGTTTCTGCTGTTGGGGTTTGTGTATTCTTCGCAGACAGCGAGACGAAGTGGACCAGGTGTTGACAGATTAGGCCATTTTACCAGGATTGCTAGGGGTGGATCTTTTTCCTTGTCCAACTTACATTTCAAAGAGCTGCCTCTAGCACATGCACACACACACACACACACACACACACAAAGGAACCTGACACTAGTCTTTTGTCGCCCTTGACTTCTTGGAGCTTTGACAGGGAAGCAAAGAACTCTCCAGAACCAGATGTGTGGGTAGCCTAGAAGATTCCCCTACTTCAAAGAGTGGCACCAGGTATAAATATTGGAGCCTCAGAGCAACGCTTCAATACACTTATGGACCTGTAAAAGACTTCGGAAAGACGGTCTGGACCCCAGAGGCCTGGCCTGCTGCTGAAGGCCCACCATGCTCCCCAGAGGACTGCCAGCTGTTAGAGGCCTATATTACTGCTTGAGCCCAGGAATACCAGAGTGACTCTAAGGGCTAGTACGCTGGGCTTCTGTCGGTACTACAGAGACATGACTTGGTCTAGAGACCTTGAACCCTGCACCTGGCCTCTATTGGAGTGAGTGCTAAGCCCCTAAGTCTTGGACCTTTGGAAGTGGTGCTATAGGCCTAACCCTAAAAGTTGGAACTTGGAAAATTGTTCACTAAAAAGTGGCACAAGAATTGAAAGAAGACTGTGACTTATCTGCTAGCCTATCCCCCCAAGGTGCATCACCATTAGGTAATATGTGCTGTAGCTCCAGCTACGTTCTTCTCTGTCAGCAGGGCTAAACTGGCCGTAGCCGGCATCAGCGTTTTACCAGGAGGCTGGAAGCATGTGGGCAGATTTTCCAGTGGTGGGGGCTGTTTTTGTTTCTGGGAGCTGGTTTTGCAATCGTTCTGCTATATGGGTGCCCAGTAATAAAACCAGCTGGGGGGCTGCTCCGTCAAAATTGGCAGGGCTGATTTGACTTCCCAGTCTGGCCCTGCCTGCAACCAACAATTCTTGTTCAGCGTGACCTCTGAGCGATGGTATCCTGCCTCGTCGAGCCGTCTTTGACTCCAGCTTGCAACTTTGTTCCACTGGAGGTTTTTGACTCCTAAAAAGTTGTCTGAGTCCAAAGGTAAAAATCTTCAACCAGGTCTATGGTGAGATGCTTCTCATCGAAGATAACAACCTCTTCAGCCTGAAAATCTGTCTTCTCCCACTTGAAGCTTTTTCCCACCATGAACAACTGCTTTACCGCTACTTTATCCAACGCTTCCAGACAATAAAGACTCCTCCTCCGATAAAGGTGACTGCCACCCTGGAGAAACAATCAAGGCTAGCGGCCTCCACCAATAATTTGGCCACGTTTCGTTCAGCAAGATCCAAGTACCACAAGCACATCTTCCTTGGGAAAGCATCGCACTTCAGAACCCTCCTTGACTCAGCCAAAAATAGACCCAAAAACTATTTGATCTCATCAAGAATACTAACTGCTCTCCCCCAACCTCCAAGTTGGAGGATTCTACAAAGAAAGCTGCGGATTTTGCAGTATTCTTTGACAAAAAAGTCAAATCACTTGTGGATCAGGTCGCTCATCCTACCCCTCCAGAGGAGCGCAAATCACTAGCCATTTGGCAGAACTCCGACCCCATCTCTGAAGATGTCCTCCTCAAGTGCATCCTGGAAACAAAGCCCTCCAACCATTCTCTTAACTCGATCCCTAGTGCCATTGACTTCGATACCCATTCTCTTCCCTATTGGACCACTCGGGTTACCTTCTCCCTCTGTCAAGGCTCCCTTCCTGTTCCCTTCAAAACTGGGCAGGTCACCCCTCTGCTTAAAAAACCCACTGCTGATGCTGGTCCTCTCCAGACTGGACTAGTGCAATTCTCTTCTCACTGGCCTCCCCAAATCCCACCTGTCCCCCCTTAAGTCTGTTCTCCATTCAGCAGCTAGTTTCATTTATGGGGCAAAAAGAAGCGTCCACATCCCACCCATGTTATCCACCCTCTGTTGGCTTCCCATCGAGGCAACATCTATCTACAAGACTGACTGCATCACCCACAAAGCCTTGCACTTCTCCTCTCCTCACTACCTGGCGAATAAACTGAAAATCTCTGGAGGCACTAGACCTTCACAAAATGTGGAAAATCTACTGAACCTCCCACTTTCAAGAAGGAAAGATCGATGGTCCAATCCTTTTCAGGCAACACAGTGAGAATCTGGAACTCACTTCCGCCTCAGCTCCGGACCACCACCTCCTCCCAGGCCTTCAAAACTGACCTCAAAGTTCTCCTCCTTCAAAGACCCTTCCAAAGTTAATTCATGCCCTCTCTATTATCTGAAGGAAGACCTTTTAGTATAGAAAATGTATATTCTCCATGACTATGGAAGTGCCTTCCTAGTGTGTTCTTGTGGTTTGAGAGTCTGGCATTTATTGCAGTATTACCCTTTTACCTGTGTTTGGTACTCCTTTGTAACATGCACACGTCACTTTTCTCTGGTAACACACTGTTTGCTACCTCTTACATTTTGTTTGCTTTCGATACTTGCACAAGTGCCACCATTGCCTATGAAATGTTTGTTCTTATGTTTGAGTGTCCTCCATGTATTGCAGTATTATACCTCTACTTGTACTTTGTATGCATTTGTCACCTGCACACATGTCACTTTTTCCTCCTGTAATACACCGTTTGCTACCTCTTGTATTTTGTTTGCTCACAATTGTCACTTTTGCCTCATTTAATGTAACATTTGCTTTTGTAATTTGTTCACTTGTAATTTTCTCATGTATCAGTTCTGTTCCTATTGTGAAGCACTCTGACACCTTCGGGTAAAGTCCGTGGTATATATAAAAAAACATAAATAAATAAGTAAATACTCTACCTTCTCCTGGACTTTTCTTCACCATTTTTTCTATGTCCAAAGTTAAGCAGAGACTGGGTTGAATCCAGCTCATTTATCCGTCCCACGCTCCAGCACGGTCAGCGTTAGCTTTTGACTTTGGCCTGCTCTTGTTTGATCAGATACCTGCAGTTGGCCCTATGATCTTTTCGATTTTTTTTTTAGTAAATAAAACTAGAGCTCCAGTTCTACTGCTTGAATTTAAATCCTTTTGGTGCCATTTTTTTTTTATGTCATTTTATTTATTAAAAGTTCCTCTTTTTTTCTAAATTGGTTTGGGATATTTCTTGTATGGTGTTTTCACTGTGTTAGTGTTTGTGTGCTGTATAAATACTTTACACTTTACCTCTAAGTTGAGCCTCACTATTTTCGTGCCAAGCTGGAGGGTGTTAAGCTCAGGTTAGTCTACTGACTTTTGTGGTATACCCTGTCAAAGATTGTAGTTTTTGCCTGACTAAGGTTCTCACAACGTTTAAAACTATTTTCTGGCCCTATTCTAAGAGACTGAGAATGATCTGCCACCTCTAGAAGACTAGGGACAGGATTTAGAGTTTGGCAGATAAGGTACACTATCACAAAAGTGACAGGATACCTCTGCCCACCCAGTCGTTGCCTCATCTAGAGACAGACAGTCCTAAAGTCGTCCATCAACGGAGCACCCATACTCTCCATTGAGGGAATACATTCTCCGGTAGTGTAGGAGCCATCAGAGGAAGGACCTTCCACCATATTTAGGATGGGAAGCAGTGCCAGTTCACAGAGGGAGTGCTGCGGATGGTGGGACATGGCGGGGGAGGGGCAGGGTGGGGGTAGTGAACTCGGACATATGACGGACAGGAGTAAAGTAAGTTATTGAAAAAATAAAACTATTTGCCTTGCACTCGCTGCAATGCCAATTCATCAATGCAGCGAGCGCAAGGTAAATAGTTTTATTTATTAAATTACTTACTTTACTCCTGTCCATCTTACTACCCCCTCTTCCTGCCCCGCCCACCACCCGCAGTACTCCCTCTGCGAGACGCCACTGGGGGGAAGTGTAATAATACATTTTTTCATGTCTCTCAGTGCTAGTTAAATACTGGCAGTGAGGTTCAGGAAAAAAGAATAATATACTCGCCATCCCAAGGAACACTATTCGGGCCGCCAAACTCTTAATCAGGTCATATGGCCCTTCTTTGCTCCGGGAAGAGCTGGTGGCACTAGATGCTATGGCGCAATTCCTTAAAATGATTTGGAAACGGCATTCACTATCCCCCAGATTCATGAAAACCATTTTCTGCGAATTCTAAATTGCGATTAATACCGAATCACAATTTAGAATTCGCAGAATGGGATTCAAGAAAATCTGCGATAAAAAATAGCGATTCGCATTTGGCCACAAAAGCCGATAGCGATTATCCCACAATCGTAGACTAATCGCAAAATCGGACAATTCCCGTGTTGAAATTGCGATCTCGCTATTAGCGAGATCGCAAATTGCGATCTCGCTAATAGCGAGATCGCAAAAACGGGAAGTCGCATTTCGAGCACAGTGATGACATCACAACCAGGAAGCAGGCAGTTCCCTCCCTCATTCTGAATACTGAGGCTGATTAGGAAGCAGCACTGCCCAGAGCTCCTCTCTAAACCACCTCTAGCATTGATTCAGGATACACCACACTGCAGCAATGTCTCAGGAAGCAGCAGGGGCCAGTGCCACAGAGAGAAAGCGTAAAATCAAATTCTCCA
Source organism: Lissotriton vulgaris (assembly GCF_964263255.1). NCBI lineage: Eukaryota > Metazoa > Chordata > Amphibia > Caudata > Salamandridae > Lissotriton > Lissotriton vulgaris. The sequence continues at coordinate 504,867,626 of NC_141693.1, read as the reverse complement.
AACAGGACCTAGAACATCTGATAGAGGGAGTCTGTAAAGATCATGACAGACTGTTCAGGAAGGACTCCAGGAGGGTGCCAGAGGCCGACAAACAGCGACTTTGGTTGCGCATCCGCGCTAAAGTAAACTCTGTTGGAGTCACCCAGAGACCAATTGACGATCTCAAGAAGAGGTGGTACGACCTCCGAGGTCGTACCAAGGAGAGGGTTGCCAAGAGGCTGGGTGAGCGCCTTGCAACAGGAGGGGGAGCCAACAGTCCCTCCCAACACCCCATTGGAGGATCTCGTTGATGACACATTGCAACCTGAGGCATGCGTGGGGGTAACCTGGCTGGACTCCTCCCGACTCACCCAAGAAAAGCAATGTAAGTGCCATGCGACTGCGACCCTGTCCCCTAACAATGGCCATTACTCTAGAGCTACCCATAAGAAACCCCAGTCGTGCAGCCCATGCACACCAGAATATCCCTATTGCATTGTGGGACATGTAGTCTGACCACAATTTACATTCAGCCCCATACAGCCAGATATGTCCTAATAGAGTCAATCCAACAGCCAGTCAGGGAATGGTAGCCTGCATGCATGTAGCAACCTTCCATGTGAAAGATACATGTAATTAATCAACGTCCACTTTACATCACAGGTGGCGCTGAAAACACCAGCAGTGACAGTGAGGGGCTGCAAATTGACGAAACTCATGAGGATTCTGAGGGTGAGGCAGATCCATCCACACTACCAGGTCCATCAGGGCAAGCACCAGCGCCAGCAGCCTTACCACCACCTGCAACGCCAGCGACAACAGGCGCACCACCATTGCCAGCTGTGAGAGCCATGCCAGTGGCATCGGCAACACCAGCAGCCGCCAGGCCACCAACACAACGCACACCGACTGTGCCCACCCAGTCCAGCGGACAGGTCAGGGAGCAGCGCCAAAGTACACCACGCGCCGGCAGGAGGGGGATGACTGTGCGTGTGGCGGGGCTTTCATTAGAGCGCCGCATGCTGCGCGTCCACCAACAACATGCATGACACCTTGCAGCAATACATCTGCACCTGCACAATACAGCCCGGAATGTTGGCCAGCTGTCCGACCGGATGGACCGAATGACCACAGCTGTGAGGCAAACACTGAGGCCATGCTGAGCCAGCGGGACCTCACCCGGTGGGCCACCGCCAGCTCCTAGCACGCCTCTCGGCGTAAACTCGCTCCAATTATTTAATTGGCAACGTAACTTCCCAGCTGTCCCGTAGATCATTGGCCATGCAAATACAGATGCTCCAATGCTGCCAGGACGTGGCACTTGAGCAGGCAACCACTGCAGTTCAGGCTCTGCAGCCAACTGGCCATGGCCAGGCAGGAGGGGATGACACTGGTGAGGGAACATCTAGCCACAGCAGCCTTTCTTTGCCACAGGTTAGTGTTCCACGCCGCAGCAGCAGGCCCACTGCGGCATCACGTGCTCACCCGGAGGAGGAGGTGGAGAGGCGACTCGGAGCTTCGCACCGGAGGCGCCAATGACATTTATGCTCATCGGGCAGGGACATGCTGATGAGAAAAGCATGCCCACTAACAAATCAGGAGATGTATGACACAATACACCTCAAATGTTTCTGTAGAAAATAATGCAATATTATTGTGCAACCAACAATAATATTTATTCAATAAAGTACATCAGACTCTTGTCATTATTTCCATTGTCATGCATGTGTCCTTCAGCAGGATTTTCCCTGCGTGCATGACACGCATGTGCAGGTAGGCGGTTGTCCCCTTCCGACTCACTGCCAGATACCTCTACATGTATCCTGCGCTTGGTAGCAATGTTGTGGAGGATAGCGCACACAGCCACGATGCGGCAGCAGACCTCAGGCTCGTATTTGATGGCCCCACCGGTCTTGTGAAGTATGCAGAATCTGCTCTTCAGAAGCCCAAATGTCCTCTCAATGCAATTTCTTGTGCGTATGGTTGCAGCATTGTAACTCCGTTGCTGTGGTGTTGCAGGGTTGAGGTATGGGGTGAGGAGGTACTCACGGAGAGCGTAGCCGCTGTCACCTAAATAATAGGAGCTGAGTGCCTGTTCAGCCCAGCTACATGATCACAGTGTTCTATTTTGGGGCATGTGTGCTTACCTAGTAGGTGTCCTTCACCAAAGTCTCCCCTGGCCAGTCGTGTGTGAATGCCGCTGTGCCGGAATATGAAGGAGTCATGTGTGCTCCCCGGATACTGTGCCACTATGTCCGTGATGATTGTCTTAGCATTGCACACCATCTGGATATTGAGAGAGTGGTAGGACTTGCTGTTGCGATACATGTATTCCGTTTGTGCTGGTGGGCAGATGGGCAGATGTGGATGTGGGTACAGTCAATGCATCCTATTACATGTGGAAATTGTGCTACGTTGTAAAATTGAAGCTTGGTCACATTCAAGTCCTGTTGGCTGGTCGGGAATGATATGTAGTGGTGTAGCCGGGTCAGCATAGCCTCCAGGAAACTCCTTAGACAGCGGGACATGGTGAGCTGGGCTATCCCCCCTGCAACAGCGACTATCCCCTGGAAGCTTCCGGAGGCCAGAAGGTGCAGGCTGCACAATACCTGGACATTGGTGGACACAGCATTGGTCCTCCTTGTTGGGTGCTGCATCAGGGGGTCTAGGTCCTGGATCAGCTTGATGATCATTGCCCCATTCAGGCAGTACTTAGCGTAAATTTGCTCCCTCATTTGGCCCAGAAGGGTGACCCGCTGGCGGAATATCCGCTCCTGGATCCTACGTCTGTTCCATGCTGCTCGCTGTAGCCTTCGCCGCCTGACCACCATGTAGAGTCCTGGCATTGTGAGAGTCCTCATACTCCAGCTGCATATCCTTAAGTGTGTTTGGTCAGGCCTGCACCTGTTGGTAGTTTGTTAACGTTTTTTTGAACTTTTTTCTTTTCTTCACTGTTACCACCTGGTTTGGGTTATCCTTAAATTGCGCTTCGCAAATAGCGATTTTCAGGTTTTTCACATTTTGCGATTTTTCATGAATAGCTATTGCGATTGTTTTGCTATTTCGCAAATGAATTCGCAGATTCCATGGTTTCTCGCAATTTCAGATTTGCTAATGGGCTTCTTCCAGGATTCTGCGAATTTATTTGCGAAATCACAATTTTTCTTTAGTGAATTCGCATTTTTAGAGATTACACTGTCATGAATTCCTTTTATCCAAATTGCGATCCCACTTGCTTATACGCAGCTATTGCGATCGCAGTTTGGCTTCATGAATCCAGCTGTATGCTCGAAACTGTGCAACGAGGCCTGGCCGTGGGTCAAGCTGTTGAACGTTCTTAGCTTTTTTATAGTACCGCGAAAGAGTGTGCATTTATCTGCTGATGTGTTACACCTTTGATAGTTTAGTTTCCACTTTGACAAGCGACTTTTATATAACTCTTGTTTTAAACTTAAGAGTTGAATGAATCATAATTATTTTTCTTATTTTTATTGTATAACTAATGTTTTACATGTATTTCATACCAGAGAATTGAACTGTGATGCGCATGCATCCACGCAACACTCCTTGTCAGAGGCAAAATTCCTTTTGGTTCTCGAGACTTATGCATGCTTGCTAGATGTAACCACCTCTAATAAATAATTAGCGCAAACCCCCACAGCCTATTAATACAATTTCTCTTAAATCTGTCTTTGTTCTTAAAGCTCGTTCCTTTTCTTTAATTGTAATTCCCGAGTCTCCAAAATCCACAATGTTCTGGTGTTATGCGTCTGAAACCATGCTTAGACTAATATATAGAACACATTAGTCGGCTAACAGCATGAATTCCTTTGGGCAGTTTATTGTTCTGCATGATTTGTGATCATTTCATTCCCTTGTTGCCTGGCGAGTTTTCATGGAAATGAGGCATGGTATCTATTAATTATGAAAATAGATATTTGTTCTTCTGACAGAAAGTATCTAAAAATGTAATCCATTTACCTTCAGGCATTTCTTCACACTCTATTACACATTATACTACATTAGTTATGAACCTCATATAATAGGAATATGTTACTTATTTTAGCGTTTGGAGACTTGTCGTATTCTTAGACTCAGTGGGATGCTCTAAGCAGATGTATGTTTACAAAAATATGTTTTTGTATTTTGTTTTAAATTGTTTATTGCGTGCTTTACTGATGAATACTTTGCTGAAATTTTGAACATTCTAATATGCTGATTTAAAAAGGTACATAACTGCTTTACCTCTGGAGAAGGAGGACTTAAACATTTTATTTTAAGAGTTACCTGTAATTATAGATTTATTTGGTTACTTACTCTCTTCTTCATTAATTTACTGTTTTTAACTCAATGCCTGGACACAACCTTGGCTATTTAGGGTGTGGCATGGTCGGCAAAAGAACAATTGGTAGGATTGCTACCCCGAGCAATTGCCAGTTGATATTATTACTGCTTCCCATCCTAGTGGACTTAATGCCAGCAATCTTCCAGTTTGATGTATTGCCCTAATTGGGCATGGGTAGGCCAAGAAGTGGGTCCATTGCTCACTGTGCCACTGGAACCAAGCTACACCCAACTGAAGAGCCCCAATCAGGTCAAAGCCCGTCTTGTTTTGCTTTTGTACTGTCTCAGGGAAGACGTGGCTTGGCAGTTCGGGCTGGATTGTTTCTATTGGAGCAATGTCAAGCCTCATTTGCATGTGGCTCGGTATAATCAGAGGTGGCATGGTGCACAAAAATATGATGGGTTGCAAGCCTACCCCAAGCAGTTGCCAGTGTTTGGACTTATTGCAAGCATTCTCCCATCACCTTCTGTGCCTTTGATAATATGTCTGCAATATATAGTTAAGCAACTCATTTTAATCTATTTCTGAATGACGTTGTTCTCGAAGAAGCCTATGTAGCATGGACCCACTAATGTCACATTTCTTCTCGAGTCTTCCGCCTGTTTGTATTTTTACATTAATTTACAATGGTTCACTGTTGTTTGTAACTAGTTTTTTCTGACATCTACGAATGACATTATAGTAGAGGGGGCTGAACCCATATTCAAGTAGTGGGATAGTATTCCGTTGGTAAGACTGCATGGTGCGTTTTAATCCAGTGTTCTGATTTGATGAAAATGTATTTCTTTTGCTCACACCATGACAATCTCCCATACTCCCCAAACAAAAGGTACCATACCAATGAATGAGTGGTCCATAATAGTGTCTTGGTCTCAGATTTTATAGCTAGGCTTGAACACCAAGGTAAACCACCAGCAAAATGTAAACAGAAATATTAAATTAAAATACATTTTTAAAAAAGTCAAAAGCTAAATGACTCAAATATTAAGAATATTGTCAACGGGCTCTGGAGATATTACGTTTTAAAAAATCATTCCTATTACATACAATAAATATTAAAAACAAATCTTGGTAATAAAGAGGAAAACACTTTAAAAAATATCACAGTCTCCTCATCTGATGACAGACCAGGACATAGTGAGGCTGTGACATTAGTGCATATGGACAGAGAGCTAACTGTACTTGTGGCATTCAAGGACTTTACCTTCAGGCTTGCTCACAATGGTGGACACGAGAGAGACATCGGCAGCACCAGCAGTACAGCTCTTGTCACCTTGAGCTGCGCTGGTCCGGCCCGCTTCTGGAGGAGCAGGAAACAGCGTCAGGAGCATCGTGAGGACTATGGGCATGGTCTGGACACTGCAGACGTGGAGGGCAGATCGAGGCAGGAAGAGCGGGGTTTACGCGAGTAAAGGTACGGGCATCCTTACCCCTCCAGCGTTACCCCCCTTCCTTTGGATCATCCGATGAGGAGAGCATAGGTAAACCGGAGATAGAGAAAGACTGATCCGATCCACCCCGCCTGATCTAAGAATGGCGGCGAAAGCGGACAAATAAGCTATATATAGACCGCAATCACGGAATCGGCACGAGGGACTAGGTTCTACCAGCCCCAGCCAAGCAGCGCAAGATTGTATGCTCTAAATAAGTAAAGATTCACCGGTTAGTTAAATGGAGGGAAGTAAGGTCCGGCTTGCCTGACCTTAAAATGGCGGCCGTTACTGACATCGTCAGACCTGGAACAAAGACTGCACCCAAATCAGTACATCAGGCATAAGGAAAACATAAGAGGACAAAAAGGTGAAAAGTGAAAAGCGACTTGGATTGCAACAACAACAAAAGAAAGACAAAAGAAAGACAATTGAAAGAGGACTTTCAAGCAAGTGAAAGGGAGAAGGGACTTCAGCTCTCACTCAGACAGAGAAACAAACGGCCATCTTGTAACTGGGAGCAACTTCGTCAATAACCAAATATCTTCACACAAGATACACCTGCAAACAAGGAAAGAAAAAGAGGACAAAGCGTGGTAAGAAAGAAAAAGGGCTAAGATAGTAGCAGCATACGAAGAGAAATAAAAAGAGGACAGGCAAGACAGTGGAAAGGTTAAAGAGATCACAGCTATAAATTAAGAAAGATAATAAGGTGGTCATAGTGAAACTTGGAAGGATAGAAACGAGAAACACTTAAAAATCTACACAAACTAAACAACCATTATGTCGGTCATGTACACAGAGCGTGAAGGCATGAATGCGCAAGTCATAACATACCCCCCAAGATTTCCAAGAACGCGGCCAAAAAGGTCAAACACAACTTATTAAAGAAAAACCCTGAACAACTGTTCTTGGACCCCTCGTTTAACACAGATAGGGGCATTATCATAAATGACCTGATATTCTTCACTAGAAGAACGGCGACCTGGCGTAATGTCGTGACAAAAAGGCTAAATATTGAAAATATAACCAACATCCCACACGGCACAAAAATTAGGAGCAAACCATCAACATGGTGCAGAGCTGTCCTAAACATAACTATATACAAAAACGGAATTGTACTCATCCAAGCAGCTGACAGAGAGTTAGTAAAATTTGACAAAGTATTCTCAACCTTAAAAATAGAAGTAGAAAACACAAGATCCCAGCCACCTCGAACCCAACGAGAAGTCACTATAGTCCCGAACAGTTCTTCCAATACTGATGGCTTACCAAACATAAACCTTCAAGATCCACTACAACCAACACGCCAAGGAATCATACCAAGAACAGGAAGAATTCAATCCGGGAATTTCTCAGGAAGAACCGGGGTGAGCACCCAATATACAATCATCACACAGGAAGGTCTGCTGCCTCCTAATATTAGGAAGGACTCTGACAGTAGTGGAATGAAAGCTCGAGATGGAAACGGCAACTCGAAACAACACCAGAAACTAAACTTGACACTACGAGAAGACGCGACGGTCCAGAACCATACTAACCACACTGACGACATAACAAACATAAACCATCAGGACCCACTACATCCAACACTTTCAGGAGTCTTACTGGGAACAGGAGGAACACAGTCAGGGAATGTCTCTTCAAGAACAGAATTGCTAACACAATATACAAACTTAACCCGGGAAATGGCACAGATAGAAGATCCAATGCCGCAACATAACATCAGAAAGGATATAGATAGAGATGAACTGAGAGCACAAAAGGAGAACAACAGCCAGAAACAACCGCAGAAGGAAGAAATGACAATTCTAGATAAGGAAGGTGGCAACAAGGAAATGAACGTAACTACTGGTGGAGAAGAAACAAGACTCCCTCACCCCATACCAATACTACACAAAAGTCGGCTAGTGCTGATCTGAGAGAACAATATAAGAATAACAGCCAGGAACAAACGGAGAAGGAAGAGCGAACACCCCTCAACACAGAAAATGGCGACAAGGAAACCACTGCAACTACTGGTATGGAAGACAGCACGACTCACTCACCACACTCCAATACTACACAAAGATCTTCTAGAAAAGCACAAAGAAGATACCCCAAGAACATGGTTGGGAGAACACCAAGCAAAGAGGATGATTCGAACAGATGCAGAGCCGACAACAGAGATAATGACATGAAGAAGGGTCATGTGAGGAGAAAAAAAGGTAAACTCGGAAAAGCGAAACAAGGTCAAAGAAGGAAGAGAACACACAAGACTAATAACTCATCCCGAACGATGAGAGAAATCAAAGAACTTCAAATCCAAGTAGTCAATATTCTAAACACAGTTCAAGCAATGAAAAAGATGCTGGAACTCACGGTAAGCTCTCACACCAAAATCGATCAACTCCAAGATGCTATTATCATCTCTCAAAGAAAGGGAAACATGAGGGCAATGCCATTTCCATACAGGCAAAACCGACCTAAGAGATACCTTAAAGACCTATCGGAGGAAGAAACGATATCCTTACTAAGGGACTATGAAACCTCTGACCTTAAAAGAGGGGAAGATATTAAAACAGTTCAGATTGATGTGAATAGAACAGCAAAGATAAGTGAAAGGAGAACTAATCTTAACAACTTACAGCAAATCCAACTAATCGATGACACACAGAACACTGAAGTAAGGAAATCAGGGAAACCTTTGAAATGCCTACTTCTCAATTGCCGGTCCGCAAAAAAACATGCATCAGATATAGCTGACCTCATCATGAACAAGGAAATTGATGTAACAATCCTGACAGAAACGTGGCTAACGGAATCATCATCACCTTGTATGGACCTACTTGTACCAAAAAAGAAAGGTGGTGGGATTGCATGCATCTATAGATCGGAGTTAGAGGTCATCCAAGAACTAACAGAACCACTTGGATATCGCGAACACCTAAATCTCAAAATTAGATCAGCAGAGAATCAAAGATGCAACCTGCATGCGATCTACCACCCTCCAGGCAATAATACATCCTTCATAGATCAGCTAATGGAAATCATCACTACCAACTTCAATCCCGAAGCTAACAACATTGTTCTAGGAGACTTTATTTACACTGGAACGATAGTGATGACAAACAGGTCAATGCTCTTAAAGATCTTCTAGCGGAGCTAAACCTTAACCAAGCATGCACACAACCGACACACGAGAAGGGAGCCACGTTAGACTGGATAATTTCAAAGACGAACAATACCTCAATTACAGCAATTGAGCCATGCGACTGGTCAGATCACCATGTCATAACCTTCCTGATAAACACTGTGAAGAATACCAGAACCAGTCAACCTACCAGACACAAGAAATGGATGCGAGATATCAAAGAGCTGAATATGAAATTACTACGAGAAAGCTGTGAGAAGAACCTAAACCCACCAAACAAGATGCTGAAAGTAGAGGATCTTACAAATCATTATACTACAACAGTATCGAACATAGTCAATACCACAATGCCACTAAAGCTGAAAAGAACAACAGAGAAGATCAAAAATCCATGGTTTAGTGGAACACTGAATGAAGAAAGGCGGAAACTGAGACAGGCGGAAAGAAAATGGAGACAACACCCATCAACGCACGAACTGAATACCCTTAGGAGAATCCGGAGCGGGTACAATAAAAAGGTCCTAAACTCAAAAAAGGAATTTATTAGATCGGAACTAGATAATGCCAAAAATAGGCCGCGGAAACTATTCGAGATTTTAAAACAGCAATCTAATAAAGTGGCCAAAACTGCCCAAGAAACGACAAAAACTCAACTAAGTTGTAAAGAGTTTGCATCTTTCTTTACTAACAAGGCTAATACTCTGGAAAGAGAGCTTAGGAAAAATGAAGCTGACAATATTGATAATACAGACAACCGTACACTGCAAACAGTTAATATCACCTCGGAAATCACCCATATCACAAAAAACATGGCGCATTGGGATAACTTCAAGATACTGGACCAAAACACCATCGCCAAAACACTATCGGACATCAAACCCAACAACCCACTAACGATCCACTCCCATCAAAGTGCATCAAAGAAATAAATCATATTGTGATTCCCATATGGACGAAAATAATAAACGCCTCCCTATCCCAAGGAACCCTGCCAGATTGCCTAAAAACGGGTCAAGTCGTTCCCATCATCAAAAAACCCACAGCGGACCCAGCAGATCCAAATAACTTTTGCCCTGTGACCAACATCCCTATTCTTGCCAAACTAATTGAAAAATGTGTTCTAAACCAATTAAGCCAACACATCACGAACTTCTCACTACTAGACAATTGTCAGTCAGGATTCAGAACAGGACATAGCACAGAGACAGCGATCCTACATATTGTCGATGATGCACTACAGGCGTTAGACCTTAATCAGACATGTCTTCTTATCCTCCTAGACCTATCATCAGCATTTGATACGGTAAATCATGAAAGATTATTGAACAGGCTTCATAACAGGATGGGATTGGCAGGAAATGGGCTAAAATAGTTTGAATATTTCCTTCAGAATAGTACACAAAGATTCCTGGTCAATCAGTCACTCTCAACATCAAGCCCTAATTCGATTGGAGTCCCGCAAGGCTCTACGCTATCTCCATCACTATTTAACCTATACATTGAACCTCTCACAGAAATCCTTCGAAATTCAAAGATATCCTATCACATGTATGCGGATGATACGCAGATTTACATCAAGATAACATCCATGGAGGACGTCAAGAGAATGAATGAAGCCTCAAAAATATCGTTACAATGGCTAGCAGATAATCATTTGAAGCTAAATGCACAAAAAACAGAATTTCTAATAATCACATCACCAAATAAACACACAGAAGGGAAATAATTGTGCAATCTGATTACAGCGTTAAACTGCACCCCTACACTAGTTGGATCTGCAAAATCATTAGGAATCACACTTGATGAGAACCTAAACCTGAAAGGCCACATCAAAGCTATGGCAAAAAGCGCACGCTATCACCTGAACTACATCAGAAAAATGAAACCATTCATATCCACGACGGATCTCAAAATGGCAGTACAATCACTAGTCATTTCAAGGATTGAATATGGATTTAACACGCTAGCAGGGCTCCCAAAAATTTCAACAGCACCACTAAAGGCATGTCTCAATGCAGCTGCAAGACTGATAACCGGATCGAGAAAATTTGACCACATATCACCACACCTGAAAGCATTAAACTGGCTACCTTACGATGCCAGAATCCAGCTAAAAATGGCATGCATAACCCACAAAGCGCTCCACCACAACACACCTAAGTACCTGGCTCAGAAAATTAAAATCTCCGAAGGAAGCAGACCTGCCAGAAGTGCAAATGAGCTGCTACTGAGACCAGCCATCTTCAAGAAGAAGAAATCGTACGACAGAGCATTCTCAGGAGCAGCACCAAGGATCTGGAATTCACTTCCGCCAAGCATGAGAAAAATTACAGACACTACATCCTTCAAGAGGGAAACGAAAAGCTTCCTAATAAATAAGTTCCTTCCATAGGTCGGACCGAGGTCAAAAGAACACTTGATAAAGGAGTGAAAACAAAAACTACACAAACAATAAGCATTTGGGAATCATTGATTCTAGACCATTTATTTTAGCCACATTCAAACATATATAATATCTATTATATATTACATATATAAGTATTAATGTAAACATCGGAATATGACATACCATGTATATACTTACTGTATAACGTCTAATGTATAATGTCTATCTATTGCTTTTGTATGTACCTACCTCTTTACATTGAACAAATTTACAAACTCTTGTCTATAACTACCTCACGTAATGTAAAGCGCTCTGATACCTAAGGGTCTTGTTCGCGCTATAGAAAACTTTAAATAAATAAATAAATATAAATCCTATTGGAATACAGTATTTTTTTAGATGGGTGCCACAGATTACACTCTATCCTGAGTTGTCAGAAATGGTATGTCTTTTCTGAAAATAAAGTGCTTTATTTAAAGTATGGCAGAGCTGAAACCATGCCGAAAATTGGTGATGCAACTACATGAGCTCATGGGAGGCAAAGCAATAGATTGCAAACAATTGCAGTCTCGGCTGGCTCCACCATCAGAAACCTTTCACCTGCTGGTCTGAACATCAATTCATCAATATGTTAGGGGTAGCGGAAGTGACATCACATAGCCTTTGACCTGGTAACATCCCAGAAAGTGACACTGCATAACCCTTGACCAGTAATTGTCCAAGGTAAAGCCCCAGTAGCTGTTGCATCCCAGTCTTGGAATAGGTATGATCTTACTGATGAATAGTGAGCCAACGGATAGGTGGCCTATGCAAGCTGCACAGCAGTTAGTGCAAGGGAAGATGGCCTTATAGAATATTTCTGCTGGACTTGGCAGTAAGCACTTCATTGCTCAGAAAGCAGCTTGCTTGTAGGCATGTTGACATGCATCAAACTGCACATTTATCATAGTTTGCGAGGGATGTCACCCACATCTTTCTGTGACCAATGGGGAGATATATTAAAATCCATGTGCTCATTCCTCTTCTCACTTTTTTCCTCTGCCCCCATGTACTCATTGCTCTGAGTCCTTCTGATTCTATTGCTATGCCACATCTCTCTACTCCTTTCTTCTGCCACCATGTGCTCACCCCTCGACTAGTTTCTGCTATCACTGTGGGCACTTCCATGTACTCCCTTCTGTTCTCTCTCACCATACACCCAACCATCTACTTCCTTTAGTTTTTGTGCTTTTTACCCATCATTCTGCTCCCTTGTTTTCTCACTCTGTAGGCATTCCTCTAATCCATTGTGTTGCTTGGTATAATGTGCTCACTCCCTCTACTCGTTTCAGCTGCTCTCTGTCAAATACATACATCAATATTGTCCCTTCTCCTGCTATTAACATTGCTCTTCCTTCTACTCTTTCCTTTTACTTGCTTCTACCATGAGTAAACTCCCATGTCCTTCTGCTGCTGTCACCATATGTGCATTCCTCTACTCCCTTAAAGTTCTTTCATCATGTGCCCTTCCGGCTAGTCCCTTCTTTTCTCTTTCACAATATACCCATCCTCTACTCGACTCTAATTTTATCAGTCACCAGGCTCTGTTTCCCTTACTTAAACATTGTCTTAGCACTCCACTAGCCTGGTTTCACTTCTCTTCATATTGCCTGTGCCTGATCCCAAGTAAAGATGCTATTTATCACTCCTAATAAATAACGGTACCCCTGTGTATATTATTTATTGGATGTGATAAATAACACATATTATTAGTTTCTGGAGAATAATATGCGGATTTTGGTGTTTAATTCAGCTAAATCGGCATGATATAGTAAACACTGTATGCTTTTTCCCTGGTGAATTTTGGCCGGATTAGTCTGCTGAAATGTAATAAAGTTTGAGATATTTAATGCATTGGATAATTATCCGATGCATTAAAAAATACTCAACCCAATAGTTGCCTACCACTTGCCTGTAACCAGCCGCTGTACTACGCAGTGTCTCTTGGGACTCTGCCACCGTCATCGCCTGTTCAAATCAAATCAAATCAAAAAATCCTTTCATTGTATTATAAAAACCATAAAAGTACATATGCAAAACAGAATTTTCACCGTTAAAAGTACTATAAAATTGTTATGTACAGATTTAAAATACAACATTTTAAGATAAAATTAAACTACCATGAGTTTCAATAGTCGGAAAATACGATATTCCATTAAATTATTCAAGATTTGTCCTATGTCTTATTATAAATTTCAGAAATCTGACAACCTGTTTCGCAATATGTTCTTCCTCTAGAAATTGAAGACTGGGAAATGCATCTTCGTAAATTCAGGGATTTTAAAATGGGACTGATCCAGCTCTTTCTGTGCTCAATAAAAAACTTACAAAATAGGACAGTGTGCATTGTTGTTTGAGCAGAAGATTCATCACATGGGCAGAGGGATAGCCACTTTGCCCAATCGTTAGTTTGCAGGAAGGTGACAAGTCTGTGGAAAGTGTTCATCCTAAACCTGGTTAATAGAGACCTTTCATGGATAGTTAAATTGAAAGTTAAATAGGGCTGGATGGTCATAGATGTTTGAACCATTAGCATATGTTGCACCCTTTTTTTGATACCTCATTGCTCAGTCGCAGCTGCTCTAAATGAGTAATGCACATTGTTTTAAACACTTTCCTTGACAGCACAGTGTTTGCTGCCGGATTGTAAAAATATTCCTGCATGCCCAGAACGAATAGGAACTTCTTAATATAAGCAATCCAGCCTATCTTCTGTGCATTTTCTAGAGAGAGACAATCCTGTATGAGGTGTTGGCAAAAAGTTGTTCTAGTCGATGACCATTTGCGATGCCACAACAGAAGTGGTTGAATTCTAATTAAGTCTTTCAAAAAAGGCAGACCTAGTTCTGTGTGGCATGCGAAGGTTGCGGAGCCCTCTGGTAATGCCAGAAGAAATGTAAAAAAAATTTTTTTCCACGATTTGAATAGAGTCCACCTTCTTGTATCCCCAAACTCCAGCCCCATAAAGTGCGGTACTCCTGCATTTAGCTTGATAAATATCCAATAGTTCCTTTGGGGGTCGTTTCCCTAGTTTGCGTGAAAAACTAACTAGTGCTGCTGTTGCCCTCGCAAACGACAATTTCCTGACCTAAACTGCTTGTTTCAAGGACTGCTTCCTGGGCAATTCCGACGCCCGCGACCGTGGGACTACATATCCCAGCAGCCCCAGTGGCCCCAGTGGCAAGCATGCCGCACATGCCGTCACACGTGCCAGGTGGTGCTTAAGAGGGGGCCAGGGCTCCCGCAATGCGGGACGCGGGCAGGCCTGTCTGCGCCCATCGAACGAGGGCCGGCTGGGCTCACTTTCTTGGCCTGCAGATACTTTGTGCTGGGTAAACTCCCCATTGTGGCCGTAAGGTTATTGTGACAAATAATCTACAGTTTTATAAGCTCCGAACTATACAGTTATACAGATGTGTGGAGGATCCAATGAACTGCCATAACATTTTCTCAGACAACAATCAGTCAAGATGTTAGCATTTGTCTACGTGTATGTTTACGTGTATGCAAAAGAGCTGTTTCACATATCAGTCCCCTTTCTGTTGAGAAATGTTGCACGCTGCACCTTTTCCTCCTGTTGGGGGCCAAGAAATTGCACAGTGACGTTTCGCATTGCACAAAGTATTTTGTATTACTGGGTTTAATTGGAGTTCTTGGAGTTCTGGGACTAATTTATTGGTTTTGCCTGTGGGTTGCAGTAGTGTTAGAGTGTGTTAGAGTGGAGTAGAGAATCATGGTAATGAATGGGGAAGCGTAGGACAGTTGGCCATGTTGGCACAGTAGCAAACATGGACTCATTTTTAAGTCGCACTACTACTGTGGATAATAGCGTTGACTTACTTGATAATTCATGTCTCCTAGACCTCGAATTACCAGACAGTCCGGTCATTTACCCGAACAACAGATACCCCTTAGTCCCACCATCATAACTATTACTGCAGGGGGGGGGGCAAATGCAATTTCTTCTAATAGTGTTGTGGGGGGTGAAAATACTGGTCTCTTTTTAAATGTATCCATTAATAGAACAGGTACTCGTGGGAGGGCAGGAGGGGTGGAGTGGGCTAACCAAGGGCTGGGTGTTAAAAGAAAAGGTCAGCCACCTGGAGGGAAGGCAAAAAAGTAAAGGGCGGATCTACTCCCTGAGAATACACCGGTAACCCAGGCACTTACCAATGAAGCTATGAAGTTAGTTCTTGAATCCATGCAGAACATGCTTAAAGACATTATGGACATCAAGTTAGGCCCAATTATTCAGCGGTTAAACTCAGTTGAAAATAGTATCTTTAAATTTACTAATAGCACCCTAAGGGGGGCAGAGATAAATCCTTTGACGGCTCCTTTAATGCGGGATGGTTCAAACCTAGGAACCTTATATACAATCATTAAGAATAATCCACACCCCATATCAAGGCAGCCGAGTAATAAAGTACATTCCAGACTGGCTTCGCCCCCATCTACATTGTATACTGCTATTGGCCCAGGTACAACTTTAGGTTCCGAAGAAAGTTTGGGTGCTCGAAGTCAACAAGAGAGCAATATATATGAGAAGTATAATTCGAAAGTACTAAAGGACGCCTTGAGGAATTTTACGCTTAGTTTGCCTTATATTAATTTGCCACCAGAGTCAACTCCATAAGCGGTGGTATTGGGGAATTTGCCAACTCTCCCCCAAGGTATGAGGGAGGATTACACCCAATTGAAAAACAAGGTACTATATTGGTTAACATGTAATACATCACTTGGAATAAGGGTGGAGAGATACATAAATATGGTGCGAGGGTTTAACTGGGTGGGTAACTCTCGCAAGTCTTTCCATGGTGACTGTGTCCTCATTAATTTCAACCAACCCCACCTTGCAGAAAGGATTTTGTCTTCTACTGCTAATAATTCACTCTATGGCAATAAAACATCAATTATGGCCCTACCCCTAGGCTTCTTCTATAAACCCTATCCTATGGGGCGTAACCTTGTGGCAAACACTTCCAATGGCTCAAATAACATCACTATGCCATTAGATCAATCTTCAAGGAACCAGGTTATTACCCGGGCACAAGACATAAAGCATTGGAATAATTCTAGATATGGTTCGCAAGATCCACTCTTATCCCTTCCTCCTACTCTTGAGCTAGCTAATCGTTGGCACCCCTGACAACTGTAGATGCTTGTGACTGATTTAGCCCTGGCCCTGTCCCATCTAATCAAGTGACATCATTTAACTTGACCTTAGTAGCTTGGAACATTGTGGGCGTTAATACAAAATTAAATATTAATGTATAACTGGAATTATGTTTAAACTCACAAATTATTTGAATACAGGAAACCTGGCACACTGAACCCTTCTATATTGATAGCTTCTCAATAATCAATAGACAAGCAACCTCCTCACGAAATGGAAGGGCAAAGGATGGCTTAGCAGTTTTACTTTTGGTTACATGCCTGTTAACTCTAAAGAAAGCTTATATCAACTCACCCTATTTCCAATTGTTGTTGTTGCACTCTAATGATTCTCAGTGTTTTGTGGTAATTAATTTTTATAATAATGTTTTTGACAACCCAGGAGACTAAGTAATTATAACAAGTGAAGAGTGATTATTTTTTTATTTGGTCTGGAGATTTTAATATCAGGAGATGTGGTGACGTAGAAGGGAAATTATGTGGATACGGAAATAAGGATGATGGAAGTTATGGGAAACACCCTTCAAAACGCAACTGTTACGACCTTCCATTACAACAAACCTATTACAACGCTACATCCATTACAATGCATGCTATTACAACGCATGCCATTACACCCCAGATGCTATTACAACGCATACCATTACAACGTAAATATGGGTAAGTATTTTAATTATTTAATATTAATTATTTTATTTTATTGTAATTAATTATATTAATTTTAATTATTTTATTTTATTTTAATTAATTAAATTAATATTAATCATGTTATTTTATTTTAATAAATTAAATCAACATTTAAAATTATTAATAATTATTACAAAAATATATATATTAATTAAAACTATTTTAATTTAGTAATTTTAACCCTACACTATCCAACACTTACCCTACAATTACACCCCCCTGGAGTTAGAATAGTAAATGTAAACCCTACACTATCCAACACTTACCCTACTATTACACCCCCCTGGAGTTAGAATAGTAATTTTAACCCCTACCCTATCCAACACTTACCCTACTATTACACCCCCCTGGAGTTAGAATAGTAATTTTTACCATATACTATCCAACATGTACCCTACTATTACACACCCAAGGAGTTAGAATTGTAAATTTATTTTTTAATCAATTTAAGATTATTTAATAAACAATTTTTGAAATGTATTTAAAATTTAAAAAATATTAATAAAAATAAATACTTACCTATACTTACGTTGTAATGACATGCGTTGTAATAGTACCTGCATTGTAATGGCATGCGTTGTAATGCCATGCGTTGTAATGGCACCTGCGTTGTAATAGTTGCGTTGTGATGGCATGCGTTGTGAATGTATTCGTTGTAACGTCATACATCCGAAGTTATACACATTTTTCACATAATGCTTATGGTGAAACAATTAATAGGGCAATGCATAAATACAACCTAGAAGTGGTGGAACAGTCACTATTGGAGGGCAATTTAGAGCTACCAACCTTCGTAGGGCATAGTCAATGCTCAATTATTGATCATATATTAATCTCGGCATATGGCCAAAATCAAATAGTGAAAATGGAGGTTAAAAAGAGCTGTTTAAGCGACCACCATCTATTAATTTTTAGGTATTTTTATTACATTTTTCCAGTAAACAATCTGAGACAGTACCATCATAGATTCCCTTGCAGGGGAGTAGTATAATTTAGCAGGATTATAAGTGCTGAACAAAGTGAATTGCACCGTACATAACAAACTCCTTTTTTGATGAGTGGCTCCAGTGTAGGATACAGTTTCTAATGATAGTGGAGCTTGGAGTGAGTTCTTATCAGCATAGAGTGCGAGTAAACAGTTCTACAGATGTTTCTACTTCGTTCTGCAATGGTAAATCTCCTAAGCCTTCCCTCCAAAAGGTGCTCCAGGAAAAGAACTAAAATCATTCACAAACATTCCCCAAACAGGAAACAACATAAATGGCAAATGAAATACCCCACCAGTAACCACCCCCACCCCTACTGTGGTGGCAGCAACATGCATACAGTGAAAGTATCCTATGGTACTAAATCTCTACTCAAAATTGAAAAAGATGAAGGGTTCTAATGGTGGAAGGGCAAACAGCCGATGGTAGTCCCCGTGAAAGAAAGGTGACTAAGGGGCCCTACCTGAATTCAAAGTTCTTATAGTTATATCTAAAAATGTCAGACATGCACTCTAGGCTGAGCAGCTTCCATAGACAAGAGTGCCAGAGGGAGATAGCCGGCGCCACTTTTCTCTTCCAGGCAGCTGCCAGGGTAATCTTAGAGGCATCTCTACAAAGCCACATCATTGTTTTATCGGCTCGGGTCTGGTGTTCTAGGGAAGGGTCATGAAGCCCCAAAAGGCTACCCGCCATGGTGGAGGGGATGGGGTAACCCAACATGTTTTTTATGTGTGACAGAATTTCTTTCCAGAAAGGATAGTCGGGCAGTCCCATCATATGTGTTAAAAGTCCCTAAGCAGTCCGCACCTTCTCTAGCATCTGTGGATTGATTAAATGGTATGATGTCGGACCATAGGTGAGTCCATTCGTCATCAGAAATAGCACGTTGTAGTATGCCGTGGGGATAGTGTGGTCTTAAGTAGAAAGTTATATATGAACGAGATCACCTCCTTCATAGAAGAAGTAGTTTTGGTGAGGAAGGCCTGGAATTTAGTGAGGGGTCGATGCATCAATTGAGCATAGTCGTACCTTTCTATGTTTCCTATTTTGTAGTCCTGTTTGCAGTTATCAATAGTCAGAGGGTCAAAATTGTGGAACAAATGTGTCAAGGCTAGGCATTCTCACTCCCTCCAGGCGTCAAATGGCCCCTCATGTAGGGCCGGGGGAAATGCCAGGTTAAAGTGGAGTGGTGCAAATGGAGAGGGGAACGAAGTCCACCTGTCATCATCTGCAACTGAGTCACATACTTTTAAAGTGGTGCACATGTGTGTGCTAATGTACATATTTTTAGGCCTATTCCTTTTGGGGGGCCGGACCAAGTCCCATATAGTCCTTCCCCTCACGTTACGATCCATATGTAACCAATGTTTATCAGATTCCTGCTTCTACCATTCAACGAAGACTCTCAACTGTGCCGCTTTGTAGTATAAGTTAATGTCTGGGAGACCAACTCCCCCTGCCCTGCGGGAGCGACGCAGGAGGGTGAAGGAGAAGCGAGCGCGCCCCCCCTGACAAATGTAGCGTAGGATCATAGCCTTTACTCATCGGAAGAAGTCCCTTTCCAGCTCTATGGGCAAGGCCTGAAATAGAAAGAGGAGCTTAGGAAGAAGTGTTATCTTCACGGCGTGTATTCGGCCTAACCATGACAAGAAGAGAGGCTTCCATTTTGTGAGTTCTGTTTGGATTCGCACAAGAATGGGGGGAAGTTGGCAGCATAGAGCTGCTCTATTTTGGGTGTTAGCTGGACCCCCAAAAATTTAATGGAAGAAGTAGCCCACGGCAGAGGTGTAAGGGACTGAAGTTTAAGGACTTCCGCTTGCAAGAGGGTGAGGTTGAGAATATACGATTTGTCTAAATTAATTTTAAATCCTGCTACTGCTTCAAAGCGTTCAAGTTCCGACTGCAAGTGTTGAAGGGATGTACCTGGCTCAGAGAAGGTCTTGAGGACATCAAATGTGAATAAGGAAATTTTATGTGACTCCCTCATGAATGGTATCCCCAGGGTTCCAGGTTTAGCCCTGATTGCAAGCGCTAATGGCTCAATGCTAAGAGCAAATAGTAGGGGAGAGAGATGACATCCTTGTCGGGTGCCTATAGAGTGGACAAAGGAGGATGATTGTACCCCATTTACAACCACTTTAGAGCGTGGTGGAGATAATTAGCTCGAATCATATTAAGTAATTTAGATGAAATTCCAAATGCTATAAGTGTGCGGAATAAGAAGATCCAATCAACACTGTCGAAGGCTTCCTCAACGTCCAGTCCTACTAGAACCCCAGGGATTTGGCGTCTGTTGGCCTTCTCCATCAGGTGTATAATTCGGAGGGTGTGTTTGGTGTCCTTTGATTAATCCTGACTGGTCAGGGTGTATTGTCAGGCATGAGGTCATTTTGTCATTTGCCTATGATAGAGGAATTACGTTTTGCGTCAAGATTTAATAAGGCAATAGGTCTATAAGAAGCGCAGCAATCAGGGTGCTTCCCTGGTTTGGTTATCATTGAGATCCTGGCCTCAGACATAGTGTCAGAGGTCTCGCCTTCCTCTGTCATCTTGTTAAAAAGTTGTGCGAGGTGGGAGCTGATATCAGGGGCGAAAGTCTTACAGAAGAGGGCAGTATATCCGTCCGGCCCGGGGGCTTTGTGGGATTTTAAGGCTGTAATAACAGCAATACCATCATCTATGGTAATAGGAGCGGTGAGCAATTTGTTCCATTTGGGAGACACCTGGAACAGAGGCAATGACTGGAGATAGTCCCATTGGGTATCTGAATATAGGGTCTCACCAGAGTATACGTTTTCGTAGAAGGAACCAAAAATCTCAGCTTTGTCCTCGTATTTAGTGTAATTTCTCCAGAGGGTCCCCGCATGCCACCTATGTACTCTCCCTCTTGTTTATCTTCCAGCTGTCTGGGAAGGTGTTTACCACTTTTGTTGCCCTGGGTGTATGATAAGTGCCATAGTTTGAGAAGCGTGAACTCTGCCCTATTGTTATAAATAGCCCGGAGTTTACCTCGGATCGCCATTAAGTTGTGTAGGCTTTGCCTTGTGGTGTTCAGTTTGTGAGCCTGTTCAAGAGAGGACAGCTCTGTGTACAGTTGCTCTCTCTCCCTAGTGCATTGCATATTTAATTCTGCTTTAAGGGCAATACATTTCCCTTTCAAGACAGTCTTAAACATGTCCCAGGTGGTATACTCCTATGTGTCCTCTGGCTTGTTGATAGTAAAGTATTCAGTAATGGTTTCTTTTAATTTGGCACACGATTCCTTGTCTCCGGCAAGCGACAACAGGAAGTACCACCTGGGAGTAGTTGAGCCGTTCCCATTCCAATTGAGACTAATAGAAAGTAGGCTATCATCTGATACTGAAAGTGGGAATATCTTGGCCTCTTGCAGAGCACCCTGCAGGGACTGGCTGATAAAAATGCAATCCAGCCGAGAGTATGTACGGTGGACATGTGAATAGAACATGTAGTCCTGGGTCTGTGGGTATAGAGTGCGCCAGGAATCTAGAAGGCCCATGTTGTGTATTCGCTGTTGCGTATCCGTGGAAAATTAGCCCATGTCTGAGCGTTGGGAGTTCTTTTTGCCATATCTGATTAAAGTCACACATGAGGATTATTGGACCCTCCACAAAGTCTGTTAGTTTCCTCAATAATGTGTTCAAGAAAGCCGTCTGACCAGTATTAGAGGCATATACTGCTACGAAGGTGCATATTTTTCCCTCTCATGTGTCCCTTGACCATAACCCAGCAGCCATCCTCGTTACTCTGAATGCCCAATGGCTAGAATTGTGTGGAAGAGCGAAACGTGATCCCCACTGCCCGGTGTTTCGTGTGGGCCGAGGATCTATAAATTAGTGGAAAATGTTTGTGATTGAGGCACGTGTCCTCGGCTCTGGCTAGATGTGTCTCTTGTAATGCTACTATGTCAAGGTGGTGGTTGATAATGTATTTCCATACTTTTTGGTGCTTTTGGGGGAAATTAAGACCCTTAACGTTCCAAGTTCCAATAGTGATCAGCATGGTGTTATAGGTAAAAATGTCATCTCTTCATACACTTCAGCAGCCCCCTCATATCCCTAGTCTGAGCCCGTCCTCTAAGGTATATGCAGTGCCATGGTCAAATTGTACATTTATAGATAGCAAAGAGACCCACAAAATCAACTGTTAACAAGCCGCCACCATGTCCCTCCTGTTCCCTCCCCTAAACCCTTAAAGAATGGAAACAAACATTAACAATTATAAAGTACAATAACTATTATTTGGTCCTCCTGTGGGGCCAAAGCAACCTCTCAAGGACCAGGGAGGACAGCAGGTCCGAGGACCACGTCCACGCCCGTCCTGGAAAAATCAAATATGAAAACATATTTGCGTGGCTGAGAAGCAAACCATAAGATGGAACCATGTTTAAAAGAACGATATCGGAAAGTTATCTGCAGTGTTGAACAAAACATATAGCAGTACCCCAAATAACAGTATATTTCTAAAGGCAGTTATGGTGACAGTCCTCAGTCCTGCCTTGCTTAAGAGCAGGCCCCAGAGCTGCAAGGGCTGCACCATTAGAATAGCGGTGGCCTTCTGCTATGGACTCACTGGTGCTGTCGCTTGATACTCCGGTAGGGCCGGCTTCGCCATGTCGGAGTGAGATCCTCAAGTGATAATTAATGCTTCTAAAGAACCTTCTTAATCATGAGGAACAGGACAAGGAGTAATTTCCTGGAAGGAAACAGGGCCCAAGACTGTGGCATCCATTCGCTAATACCGTCTGGAGGTGCAGGACGTGCAAGCAGTGAGCAGTGTTGTGTTGGTGCTTTCTATGTTGGTGGGGGCAATGTGTCACTGTATTAATGCGTGCCAGGTTGTGGCGACCGCTCTCTTAAGTCCCTAAATCAATTGTGGGTGGGCACCGGTTCCATAGAGTCTGCCAATAGAGAATTGTTACTTGCATTGCTAGCGGAGCCGTCTGGTGGAAAGACGCAGGAAATTCTAGGCCCAATGATATCAGTGTCAGCGGTGTCCACCATTTAGTGAAAGGAGGCTGCCATGTTGAGGTCAGGCAAGCGTGGCCGGGGAAACATTCAGCTGCACCGATCTGCAGAGCTCACCTCCACAAGTGCCCCCAGGATACCCGCGACCTCTGGTATGACTCTGCTCACATCAGGAGGGGGTCCAGCGCCCGTATAGCCAGCAGGAGAGCTGGGACGTCTCCCGTTAAAGCAGGGCTCTGGCCGCCATTTTTACCACCACTGACTTTTCCCCTCAGGGCAGCAAGGAGCTGGACGGGAAAGTTCTTGTGGCGCTCAAGCCATAAAGTCTACCTCCGCCGGTGCGTCACATTATCTGGTAATGGTGGGGTCCATTTTCGGCGCCTCTCATTACGCACTGCTGCCTTTTTTGTTCCGGAACAGCACGTGGACCGGGAGCTGAGAAGGTCTACGTCCGATCAGCCCCATCCATTAATTTTAACTGTTAGACTACAACAAATACCCCAGGAAGGGACATGCCTAGCACCGACCATACCAACACAGGGTGAAAATGGCATTTCGATTAAATGGTCTGGTATAAATCCAAATGCGTTTGTGGAGACATTGCTGATCGATTGTAATATTGATATAGAAATATGTAATAGGGGGAATTCAACTAATTACCAGATCCTAAGGGCTTCTGTAACATGACTTCTTTAAATTCCCTGGGGTTTTAAAAAAAAAAAAGAGCAGGAAGAAAAGGAAGAAAACAGTTAGCTGGTTTGACTCAGAAGGTACGGAAGCAAACCAGCAATTAAGAAATGCTCTGAAAATCAAACCTAGAGATAGAGAACAGGTCAAAAACTGTAGGATGATATATAAATAGACCATGGATAAGAGAAAGAGGGAGATCCAAAATGAGGCATGGGAAAAACTGATGCAGGCTGCATAAGGGACTCATCCCTCTTTTGGAAAACGATAAATCACCCCTACTTTAAAGATAGTGATGCCTTAAAAATTGAAAGTTTAGTATGGCCTCAATACTGGATAAGTCACTTCACAAATGTTTTTAATTCAGATAAGGAATCTTACATTCACCATTAAATAGTGATCCCAATGGTACTTCCGAATTAACAGATAAAAATGATAACTTTATCATTATTGACACCCCAAATATGGATCCTATCACTCTTGAGGAAGTTACGTTAGCCCTGGAAAAAAGTGCAAATGGAAAAGCACCCAGAGTTGATTGGGTTCCCATAGATATTTTCAAATTCAAGATAAGTTTGTGGGCCCCTATACAACTAAAAATATTTAATACTATCGCTGTGGGCCTGATACAGTGAACATAGACTGAAAGTATTATAGTCCCGATATTTAAGAAGGGTAACAGGAATGATGCAAAATGTTATCGCCTGATTTCTCTCCTCGATACAACTTCCAAATTGATGGGCAGGATACTGCTGGAAAGGCTGGAATTGTGGGTAGGGGAACAATATATTCTTACTGAAACACAATATGGCTTCCGTAGGGAAATATGGACAATAGAACAATGTATCAATTTGCTTACCAAGCCTAGTAATACTCAGCAATGCATTACCACCAAGGCGCGACCTGATGGTGCCAGGAGTGTCTACAGAGTAGCAGAGCAGGGCAGCATATTCACTGGAAAGTGAAAACAACAAAAAAAACTGTCACCACTACCTCTGAATCTACCCCCATTTCAAAAGCTTCCAGAAGGCTCTCTAATTTTGGTTGCCTGTTCTCATAAGATCTAATCTGGAAACCTTTAGCACCGATGACTGCCAGTCCAAAGAGAAGGGTGGTGAGGATTCCGTTCATTTTTTACAGATTTCTCTTCTGGCCAACAAGATGGCATAAAAAAGAAGTTGTTTAGCGGGGCCTGTCACACCCTCCACCTGGACCTACAACAAAAGACCCTGTTGAACGGACGTCCACATATGTCAGTTACTGAGAAATAGAACAGTCTAAATGTACTGATATCTATTCCAATCCCTTCCAATTTATAAGGGGATAATTCACAGCACTGCGCCCCAATTTTATGTTAAAAAAGGCCCAACTTCCTTGACAGATACACAGAACAACAAGTGCACCTTGTCTGACACTTCAATGTCTATACCAATTATCCACCCCAACAATGTTGGACAAATATCTGCTTAGAAAAAATGTGTGAGAGACAAGTGACACCTCACGGAAACACCACCAACGGGGTAACTGGTATGTAATTTCCAGACAAGCCCCTGTCTCATCATCGGTAGTCACTTAATTCTCAAAGAAAGTAGAAGGAAAGTGTCCAAAACAAACAACCAAAAACGTGTAACAAACAGTGGAAAGCGGAAGCATCTGCTAGTAACAAACACACAACATGAATCAGTGCATAAAACACAGCAACCAAATCCCTTAACCAATTGTATTCATAGGGAAAGAGGTGTATGCTGTACATTTAAAAAGGCTGGTAGCTATTCCTGCATACCATTACCTATTTAAAATGCCGACATGTTTCACTGCCACCTTAATTTTGGCAGTTTCATCAGGGCTGCACTATATGCTGCCACTCCACTCTTGGACACTTGTTCTGTGTTAACTGCCAAGGAAAAGGCACATGAAAACAGTTAAAAGCATGTAAACACACTTATTGGTAGCCGTATATGTGATGCCATATGTAACCATTATTTCCCTAGAGTCAGCCTAGTTGCTCATACCGGCCGCCCCGGGGTTGAAAGGGATGATGGAGTACTCCTAACGTGAGTTCTCTCCTTCACCTAGCTTATTAGCTTTCTGATGGTGTAAACAAACAGAGTTTCAAATGATAGCAAATTCAAAGAATTGAAAGCCTATTTCGTTATTAGGAGCATGAAAGAATAAACTAACTCACGCCCTCAAAGCCAAAACATCCACACATAGTGTCTTTCTTTATGAAGGAAATGAGCCGTTAAGCATTACAGCTGTTAAGTAGTAGCGCACTGCCTCCCGAGGGTTTGTCTCACACTAATGCTGTTTTTAGTATCGCCCAGAACTTGCGCCGCTAAGAATTCCCACTCTCAAGAACACTGTGTACAGAGTAAATAACACTCGTTGATGTTGTTTCTAATACATCCTCGGTAGTGCTCTAGAACTAGCCTATAACCATCACGTTTATCTGCTCATCTGTAGATCACAAAATTCCAAACATCCTTGCTCTTAAGAGCAAAGACGCCCTCACATATCGAAATGCAATGCCATACACTTTACACACAAACAGACCCTCTCCCTGCCAAGTAAGCAACTGCGGGCTCGGAACGAGGATCAAACACCACAATCATACTTAGTCTGCCAAGATACTTCTCACTGTGGTGTTGCCTCATATGCGCCTCATCTCATCCACAAAGTGTGTCTACCGGACGCGCTGTAATAACCGTCGGTCTCTGCCTCCGCCCACTGCGATCGGTCACATGACTCGGGTGGAAAAATGGCGGCCATCTTAGAAAGGTGCGTGATGTTATAGGATACGAAGCTAGTATGAGTCCCTATCGGTGCCAAAGTGTTCAAATTACACATACACAGTTAGTGCATAAAGTCAAGGATACTGGAAACAGCTAAGAGCTGAGAATTAGTAGTTCCAACGCCCACCTAACACACTGGCGGCGTGCACTGTTATTAATGGCGGCCATCTTAGACTGGTGCATAAAGTCAAGGATACTGGAAACAACTACCGAATGGCTAATAGTAGTTCCAACACCCACCTTACACCCTGGCAGCCAGCACTGTTGTAAACGGTGGCCATCTTAGACTAGTAATAGGATAAACGGCGCTCGGTAGTGCACAACTGTTCATATAAAAAACCTTACACATTACCAGGAGGGGGAGGCAGCACCTACGGTGTAGACAAAACAAAATGATGGGGTAAACCGTATTCTGTGTCATTCCATAAAAATCAGAAGAGCCTGCTCAGATAAAGAATCACAAGAATGTGAATATTAAAGGTGACAATGATTATAAGAACAAGCTTGTAGGTACTGAAAATTGACTCATACAATGTAGTAAGTGTAAAGAGGAACACTGCAGTCCTAGATGCTCATCTGGATTGGAATCCCTATTATAACTACAGGAAGATGTTTACAACTACACTGAAGAGGTCAATTACCAACTTATGGGCAAGAAAAATGAAATATTGTCTAACAACATGCCCATCTTGGATGCAGCTGTCACATGTCAATGATCAACGGAACAGAACAGGAGACATAGTATCAACACTGCCCATGAACTCATAATTTGATCCTGTTCCATTCAATAATTTCATTGAGACCACGTTGGTCTTTTTTTTCGCTATAAATCCAACGTGCCTCTTTTGAGATCAAAACACTCTCTATGTTCTATGGGGTCCCTTTCACCTTCTCTAACACTGTCCAGGTAAAATTGTGTTTCTCTGTGAAACAGTTTTGTACCAATTTTGTTGTTAATTTCCCTGCCTTTATGGTACTCAAATGCTCCTGCACTCTCACTTTAATTTTCCGAGACGTAAGTCCTATGTAGTGTAAGCCACATTGGCACGTGAGTGTGTACACTACCTGGGTAGAGTTACAATTGCTAAAGTGGTTAAGGAACCATTCTTTTCCTGATGTAAGCATTACACTCGTGCTTTTCTTAGTGAGTGGACAAACGGAACACGTTCCACAGGGGTAGTGACCATTGGGAACCGTAGAGGTTGAACTGGTTCTCTCCATGGGGGCACGAGAATGTACGAGTTTATCTTTCAGATTGCACGCTCTTTTGAATGTGAATCTGGGTGGTGGCATTTGAAATTCATTGTTTGATAACAAGGACCAGTGCTTCCGGATAGATTGTCTTATTTTGGTCGCCATCGGGTCATATGTCATCACCACCGGTACACATTATTCTCTTGGTTTGACCACTTTTTCAAGAAGAGCACTTCTTGGTGTGTTAACGGCTCTCTTTTTGGCTTGTCTAACCACTTTTTTGGGGTAATTCCTGTTCGTAAGTTTGGATGTCAGTTCTTCTGATTGCTCCAGAAAAGTGTTAGTGGAAGAACAATTGCGTCTGTATCTTAAAAATTGTCCCACGGGTAGGTTGTCTCTCAGTGCCCTAGGATGGAACGAATTATAGGAGAGCAGAGAATTCCTATCCGTGGGCTTCTGGTGTACACTGGTATTGATCATGTTGTCTCTATACTCAATATCCAGATCAAGATATGCAGCCTTGTGCCTATCATAGGTCCAAGTGAACTTCAGATTAGCATCCTGCTCATTGAGCCAATTAAGAAATTTGAGCAAGTCCTCCTCAGTACCTGACCAGATGCAGAGCACGTCATCTATATATCTCTTCCAGAGTCGGAGACTACTCTGGAAGGGGTTGGTATTGGGATAGATGACGTGCTCCTCAAATTGCCCCACATAGATACAGGCTATACTGGGAGCCATTGTGGCCCCATAGAGGTCCACGAGACCTGGAGATACAGCTGGTTCTTGTAGCTAAAGTAGTTTCTTGTGAGGGCCAACTCAATGCATTGAAGTATGAATGCCTGGGTGGTATCATAAAACCATTCCTGGTCACCCAGGGCGCGGGCTGCTGCCACCAGCGCCGCGTCCTGGGGTATACAAGTGTATAAGGATTCAATGTCAATAGTGACAAAGAATTCTTCGGTCGGGTCATACTGTGTATCCTCCAACATGTTGAGAATGTCGGTGGTGTCCTTGACAAAAGATTTCTGATTCACCACGGATTCCCTAAGGAAGAAATCCACATACTGAGAGAGGGGTTCTAGGACAGATTGAATCCCAGCAACAATAGGGCGTCCCAGTGGTGGACGTGTGGGTTTATGGATTTCGGGGAGTATGTAAAAGGACGGAGTCCTGGGGTTGGTATTAACCAGGAACTGAGCCTCTTTTACAGAAATCCATTTTTTCTCTTTCGCTGTCCCTAGAATCTCACAAATTACTTTTAATAGATCTTCCAATGGATCCTTACTGAGTGGCTGATAGTTAGTCCTTACACTCAATAGGCGCATCACTTCTGCATCATAGTCTGTAGTATTGAGAAGGACGATCGCCCCGCCCTTGTCTGCTGATTTTATTGTCAAATTATGATTATCTTGAAGATTTTTGACTGCTTCCCAGTCGTCCCTGGTCATATTTTTGTGTTCAAACTTTTTTTGTGTTTTCTCAATCCTCTCTATGTCCTGTAGAACCAAAGACTCAAAAACAACCACCTCAGGACCAATGGATGAGGCTGGTGGGCAAAAAGTGGACGGTTTTTTCAGATCAGTCCCAAAGGAAGTGTTCTCATCTGGTTTCTTATAATTGAAAAATTTCTTGAGTTTAATCTTCCTCATGGTTTCATGGAATTCGATCCTACATTTAAAGGCATCGTGAGAAAGAGTAGGTATAAACCCAAGACCTTTATTGAGTACTCTCTCTTCATTCACTGTTAGGGCATGGTCAGAGAGATTAACTACAATGTTGTTCCTTATTTCTGAATCCTGCCTCTGCTGCGGGTCATCCTGGGCGAGAATGCCTGCCATTGTGGACATTGCTGGTTTGATTGATTGGGCTGGTTTCCTCTGCCTCTTCCCCCCGCCTGACCTCCCCCGTGGTGGTTGTTCCTTTGGCCTTGGGATAAAAAAGACCTCAAAAGGGCACCCAGATCCTCGTTACTCCGATTCTGTTGGTTGAATCTCACACGGTTGCCCTGTGGAGTCTCTTCTTCTTCTTCACTGGAAGTGTTGTCAAAAGTCCAGTGGTTTGGGGTCCTTCTCGTTTGTTGTCTTACCCCGCGGCCCCTCTGTCGGCCTCCAAAGGTCTGGGCATCTTGTGATGTCTGATAGTATTCGTCCTTTACATAGGGAAACGCCCATTCATGTGTGAACCTCTCCAAATTGCGAGTTAAACCTTTCAATTTCTGAGTGACCATATAAATTCTATACTCAGACAAATCGTCCTGGATCCTTTTTAATTGCTCCTTAGTATCAAGAAGGGTGGTGTCACGTTGTATAGTTTCTTCAAGTTCTAATATTTCTTTTAGAAGCTCCTCGCTTAACCTCTTGGCCGTGCTAATAAATAAAATGAGCAAATCTCTGGTACATTTATTTGCGATGAAACTCCAGTCGAGTCTGAACTTACTGTTATCTAAAAATATTCAGAGTTCTATTCTCACCAGAAGACTAGCTGGAGCTGCTCCTGCAGTGTAGTATTCAGTCATTAACGCTCCATGGAGTGCAATCCTGACCTGTCTCTTTTTAAGGGTACTAAGCTTTTGCCACTCCTCCCTAGCTGTGGTGGTACCTAACAAGAGGGTATCAGGTAGAAGAGAGGGACCTGCTAGGATAGCCGCTATCTGCTCATCCGTAAAAGCTAGGCAGTTTTTATCCATTAGTATGGAATGCACAGAACGCTCACCACCACAGAACCACAACAATGTATATCTACGTTGCTCACACACAGCACAACTATATGGCAGGGTAGAATCTGAAACCAGATGCTACTAAGATTAGTTTACATGCAAAGTAAAAACATTAACAAAGCCTCCTAGTCAGGGGATGAAAGCTCTCACGGCTGATCCGCCGTTCACAGTAGTCAAACTCTCAATGGGAGCTCAGAGGGAATCAGACAGGGTCGCCCTCCACTCAAACATCGACCTACAACAAAAGACCCTGTCGAACGGACGTCCACATATGTCAGTTACTGAGAAATAGAACAGTCTAAATGTACTGATATCTATTCCAATCCCTTACAATTTATAAGGGGATAATTCACTGCACTGCGCCCCAATTTTATGTTAAAAAAGGCCCAACGTCCTTGACAGATACACAGAACAACAAGTGCACCTTGTCTGACACTTCAAGGTCTATACCAAATATCCACACCAACAATGTTGGACAAATATCTGCTTAGAAAAAATGTGTGAGAGACAAGTGACACCTCACGGAAACACCACCACCGGGGTAACTGGTATGTAATTTCCAGACAAGCCCCTGTCTCATCATCGGTAGTCACTTGATTCTCAAAGAAAGTAGAAGGAAAGTGTCCAAAACAAACAACCAAAAACGTGTAACAAACATTGGAAAGCAGAAGCATCTGCTAGTGACAAACACGCAACATAAATAAGTGCATAAAACACAGCAACCAAATAAGCATGGGCGAATTTTGCGAATCTCGCGTTCGCGAATTTTGCGGATTTGCGAACTCGCAATCCGCAAAATCCGCGAATTCTCGCGAATTTGCGGATTTTTTTTTTTTTGTGTTTGCGCGGGTTTCTGCCAGTTTGTGAGGGTTTTGTACAATGTCGCAAATTGCGAACTTACCTGTCGGGTCGCAAGTTTCGCGAACTTGTTGTTTCTACGTGTCCAGCCTGTTTGGGACACTCTTCTTCATCACTGCCACTCTCTGTCACCACTGCCACTCTCTGACTACTCATGCCACCCTCTGGCCCACCCATGCCACCCTCTGTTTCATCACAGCACCCTCTGGTTGTCCAGTCAGTGTACATTATTGTGGCAACGCAAGCACACCTTCCCTGCCTCAAGTGACCTGAATTAATTTGGGGCTGATTAATGTGTCACAGAATATTTTTTTAGCTGGCACCTGCTTCCTTAGTGCTTCCTGATTAGTGATCTTTTGCACTTGCTAAGTGCTTTCATTGTTGCAAAATTAGTTACAACACCTGCCCTGCCCCAACTGACAATAATGAATTAGGGGCTGATTAATGGATTTGAACCTCCAGCCTGGCTCCTGCTTGTCTCCCTTAGCTGTAATTCAGGACCTTTGTGGCATATGTGTAACTATTCTGAGGTTCAGCGCAGGGTCACATAATAGTTGCAACTGGCAACTGAACTCTGGAGGGGCCCCTCAGGAAGCACTACAGGAAAAGGCTACTAATGATGAGCCTGAACTTTTGAACCTGGTAAGTAGTTTCAGTTTTGCTAAGATCGTATTTCTGCAATTTTGCACTTATTCGCGGGGCGCGAAGTTGTACTGGGAAGCCGCGAACTCACGCGAACCGTGCGAGCAGTGCGAGCAAAATCCGCTGCTCGCGGATTTGCGGATTTTGCGGGAGATTCGCAAATCTCGCGGATTGCGAATTTACCGAAAATCCGCAAAATCCGCGAGCGAAACGGATTTTCCGCCCATGCTTACAACCAAATCCCTTAACCAATTTTATTCATAGGGAAAGAGGTGTATGCTGTACATATAAAAAGGCCGGTAGCTATTCCTGCATACCATTACCTATTTAAAATGCCGACATGTTTCACTGCCACCTTAATTTTGGCAGTTTCATCAGGGCTGCACTATATGCTGCCACTCCACTCTTGGACACTTGTTCTGTGTTAACTGCCAAGGAAAAGGCACATGAAAACCGTTAAAAGCATGTAAACACACTTATTGGTAGCCCTATATGTGATGCCATATGTAACCAATATTTACCCAGAGTCAGCCTAGTTGCTCATACCGGCCGCCCCGGGGTTGAAAGGTATGATGGAGTACTCCTAACGTGAGTTCTCGCCTTCACCTAGCTTATTAGCTTTCTGATGGTGTAAAAAAACAGAGTTTCAAATAATAGCAAATTTAAAGAATTCAAAGCCTATTTCGTTATTAGGAACATGAAAGAATGTACTAATTCACGAACTCAAAGCCAAAACATCCACACATAGTGTCTTTCTTTATTAAGGAAATGAGCCGTTAAGCATTACAGCTGTTAAGTAGTAGCGCACTGCCTCCCGAGGATTTGTCTCACACTAATGCTGTTTTTAATATCCCCCAGAACTTGCGCCGCTAAGAATTCCCACTCTCAAGAACACTGCGTACAGAGTAAATAGCACTCGTTGATGTTGTTTCTAATACATCCTCGGTAGGGCTCTAGAACTAGCCTATAACCATAAAGTTTATCTGCTCATCTGTAGATCACAAAATTCCAAACATCCTTGCTCTTAAGGGCAAAGATGCCCTCACATATGGAAATGCAATGCCATACACTTTATGCGGATTGGTGTCGTTACAATGCAGGCTATTACAAAGCCTGCTGTTACAACGCGGTTTTTACATCGCATACCACTACAACGCATAATGCTTTTAAGCGCTGGATAGTGATTTATTTAATTTACTATTCCAACTCCAGTCCCCGTGGATAGTAGGGAAGGTGTTGGATAGTAAATTAAATATATTCCCTATCCTAGAGCGCCCCCCAGCGCAATGCGTTGTAATGGTTTGCGTTGTAATGGTTGCATTGTAATGGTAGTGCGTTGTAAGTGATGTTTCCCACTTTATACACAACCAGACTCTCTCCCTGCCAAGTAAGCAACTGCGGGCTCGGAACGAGGATCACACACCACAATCATACTTAGTCTGCCAAGATACTTCTCACCGTGGTGTTGCCTCATATGCGCCTCATCTCATTTACAAAGTGTGTCTACCGGACGCGCTGTAATAACCGCCGGTCTCTGCCTCTGCCCACTGCGATCGGTCACATGACCCGGGTGGAAAAATGGCGGCCATCTTAGAAAGGTGCACGATGTTATAGGATACGAAGCCAGCATGAGTCTCTATCGGTGCCAAAGTGTTCAAATTACACATACACAGTTAGTGCATAAAGTCAAGGATACTGGAAACAGCTAAGAGCTGAGAATTAGTAGTTCCAACACCCACCTAACACACTGGCGGCGTGCACTGTTATTAATGGCGGCCATCTTAGACTGGTGCATAAAGTCAAGGATACTGGAAACGACTAAGGAATGGCTAATAGTAGTTCCAACGCCCACCTTACACCCTGGCAGCCAGCACTGTTGTAAACGGTGGCCATCTTAGACTAGTAGATTTGTTTGTTGTCTTGCCCCGCGGCCCCTCTGTCGGCCTCCAAAGGTCTGGGGATCTTGTGATGTCTGATAGTATTCGTCCTTTACATAGGGAAACGCCCATTCATGTCTGAACCTCTCCAAATTGCGAGTTAAACCTTTCAATTTCTGAGTGACCATATAATTTCTATACTCAGACAAATAGTCCTGGATCCTTTTTAATTGCTCCTTAGTATCAAGAAGGGTGGTGTCACGTTGTATATTTTCTTCAAGTTCTAATATTTCTTTTAGAAGCTCCTCGCTTCACCTCTTGGCCGTGCTAATAAATAAAATGAGCCAATCTCTGGTACATTTATTTGCGATGAGGAGGACTTGCTCAAATTTCTTAAATGGCTCAATGAGCAGGATGCTAATCTGAAGTTCACTTGGACCTATGTTAGGCACAAGGCTGTATATCTTGATCTGGACATTGAGTATAGAGACAACATGATCAATACCAGTATACACCAGAAGCCCACGGATAGGAATTCTCTGCTCTCCTATAATTTGTTCCATCCTAGGGCACTGAGAGTCAACCTACCTGTGGGACAATTTTTAAGATACAGACGCAATTTTTCTTCCACTAACACTTTTCTGGAGCAATCAGAAGAACTGACATCCAAACTTACGAACAGGAATTACCCCAAAAAAGTGGTTAGACAAGCCAAAAAGAGAGCCGTTAACACACCAAGAAGTGCTCTTCTTGAAAAAGTGGTCAAACCAAGAGAAGAATGTGTACTGGTGGTGATGACACATGATCCGATGGCGACCAAAATAAGACAATCTACCCAGAAGCACTGGTCCTTGTTATCAAACAATGAATTTCAAATGCCACCACCCAGATTCGCTTTCAAAAGAGCGTGCAATCTGAAAGATAAACTCGTACATTCGCGTGTCCCCATGGAGAGAACCAGTTCAACCTCTACGGTTCCCAATGGTCACTACCCCTGTGGAACGTGTTCCGTTTGCCCACTCACTAAGAAAAGCACGAGTGTGATGCTTACATCAGGAAAAGAATGGTTCCTTAACCACTTTAGCAATTGTAACTCTACCCAGGTAGTGTACAGACTCACGTGCCAATGTGGCTTACACTACATAGGACTTACGTCTCTGAAAATCAAAGTGACAGTGCAGTAGCATTTGAGTACCATGAAGGCAGGGAAATTAACAACAAAATTGGTACAACACAGTTTCACAGAGAAACACACTTTTACCTGGACAGTGTTAGAGAAGGTGAAAGAGACCACACAGAACATAGAGAGTGTTTTGATCTCAAAAGAGGCACGTTGGATTTATAGCAAAAAAACAGACCAACGTGGTCTCAATGAAATTATTGAATGGAACAGGATCAAATTATGAGTTCATGGGCAGTGTTCATACTATGTCTCCTGTTCTGTTCCGTTGATCATTGACATGTGACAACTGCATCCAAGATGGGCATGTTGTTAGACAATATTTCATTTTTCTTGCCCATAAGTTGGTAATTGACCTCATCAGTGTAGTTGTAAACATCTTCCTGTAGTTATAATAGGGATCCCAATCCAGAAGAGCATCTAGGACTACAGTGTTCCTCTTTACACTTACTACATTGTACGAGTCATTTTTCAGTGCCTACAAGCTTGTTCTTATAATAGTTGTCACCTTTAATATTCACATTCTTGTGATTCTTTATCTGAGCAGGCTCTTCTGATTTTTATGGAATGCCACAGAATACGGTTTACCCCCTCATTTTGTTTTGTCTACACCGTAGGTGCTGCCTCCCCCTCCTGGTAATGTGTAAGGTTTTTTATATGAACAGTTGTGCACTACGGAGCGCTGTTTATCCTATTACTAGTCTAAGATGGCCACCGTTTACAACAGTGCTGGCTGCCAGGGTGTAAGGTGGGTGTTGGAACTACTATTAGCCATTCCTTAGTTGTTTCCAGTATCCTTGACTTTATGCACCAGTCTAAGATGGCCGCCATTAATAACAGTGTACGCCGCCAGTGTATTAGGTGGGCGTTGGAACTACTAATTTTCAGCTCTTAGCTGTTTCCAGTATCCTTGACTTTATGCACTAACTGTGTATGTGTAATTTGAACACTTTGGCACCGATAGGGACTCATACTAGCTTTGTATCCTATAACATTGCGCACCTTTCTAAGATGGCCGCCATTTTTCCACCCGGGTCATGTGACCGATCGCAGTGGGCGGAGGCAGAGACCGGCGGTTATTACAGCGCGTTCCGTAGACACACTTTGTGAACGCGATGAGGCGCATATTAGGCAACACCACGGTGAGAAGTATCTTGGCAGACTAACTATGATTGTGGTGTGTGATCCTCGTTCCGAGCCCGCAGTTGCTTACTTGGCAGGTAGAGGGTCTGGTTGTATATAAAGTGTATGGCATTGCATTTCGATATGTGAGGGCGTCTTTGCCCTTAAGAGCAAGGATGTTTGGAATTTTGTGATCTACAGATGAGCAGATAAATGTGAT
Organism: Lissotriton vulgaris; assembly: GCF_964263255.1. Lineage (NCBI taxonomy): Eukaryota > Metazoa > Chordata > Amphibia > Caudata > Salamandridae > Lissotriton > Lissotriton vulgaris. The sequence continues at coordinate 504,831,190 of NC_141693.1, read as the reverse complement.
GGTTATAGGCTAGTTCTGGAGCCCTACCGAGGATGTATTAGAAACAACATCAACAAGTGCTATTTACTCTGTACGCAGTTTTCTTGAGAGTGGGAATTCTTAGCAGCGCAAGTTCTGTGGGATACTAAAAACAGCATTAGTGTGAGACAAACCCTCGGGAGGCAGTGCGCTAGTACTTAACAGCTGTAATGCTTAACGGCTCATTTCCTTAATAAAGAAAGACACTATGTGTGGATGTTTTGGCTTTGAGGGCGTGAATTAGTACATTCTTTCATGCTCCTAATAACGAAATAGGCTTTGAATTCTTTGAATTTGCTATAATTTGAAACTCTGTTTGTTTACACCATCAGAAAGCTAATAAGCTAGGTGAAGACGAGAACTCACGTTAGGAGTACTCCATCATCCCTTTCAACCCCGGGGCGGCCGGTATGAGCAACTAGGCTGACTCTGGGTAAATAATGGTTACATATGGCATCACATATACGGCTACCAATACGTGTGTTTACATGCTTTTAACTGTTTTCATGTGCCTTTTCCTTGGCAGTTAACACAGAACAAGTGTCCAAGAGTGGAGTGGCAGCATATAGTGCAGCCCTGATGAAACTGCCAAAATTAAGCTGGCAGTGAAACATGTCAGCATTTTAAATAGGTAATGGTATGCAGGAATAGCTACCAGCCTTTTTATATGTACAGCATAAACCTCTTTCCCTATGAATAAAATTGGTTAAGGGATTTGGTTGCTGTATTTCATGCATTGATTTATGTTGTGTGTTTGTCACTAGCAGATGCTTCTGCTTTCCACTGTTTGTTACACGTTTTTGGTTGTTTTGGACACTTTCCTTCTACTTTCTTTGAGAATCAAGTGACTACCGATGATGAGACAGGGGCTTGTCTGGAAATTACCTACCAGTTTCCTCGTTGGTGGTGTTTCCGTGAGATGTCACTTGTCTCTCAACATTGTTGGTGTGGATAATTGGTATAGACCTTGAAGTGTCAGACAAGGTGCACTTGTTGTTCTGTGTATCTGTCAAGGAAGTTGGGCCTTTTTTAACATAAAATTGGGGGGAAAAGTGCAGTGAATTATCCCCTTATTAATTGTAAGGGATTGGAATAGATATCAGTACATTTAGACTGTTCTATTTCTCAGTAACTGACATATGTGGACGTCCGTTCGACAGGGTCTTTTGTTGTAGGTCTATGTTTGAGCGGAGGGCGACTCTGTCTGATTCCCTCTGAGCTCCCATTGAGAGTTTGACACCCTCCACCTGGACAAAAATAACCAGCAGTAGATTGAAAGTGACCGGACACCCAAGAGATATTGACAGTGCTTTACCAATGGAGTCCCAGAAGGAAGAAAGGGCAGGGCATTCGAAAAACATATGAATGTCAAAGGCAGCTATTGTCCCACACCTCATGCAGCACACAGGGGGGCCCGCTGAGATTCTTGATAGTCTCTGAGGTGAATAATAGGCCCTATGTATAGTAAACAAGTGGTTACTTCGAAGCCATGCTGGTTTGATTACCTCCCACAGAGCCTTAAAGGAGTTTGTCCACAAATGTTCGCTGTCATGATCCGGAAGGGAACTGCCCCAAAGATTACTGGCCAGTTGAAATTAGCCATCTACCTCTTCCAAAATAACTTAATACCAGAAAGAGACTTCCTTCCTTCCAGGAATTTTGTTAACAAGCTGATGTTCCAGATAGTTGCCCTCTCCAATTTGGTATTTGCTTTGGGTATACTTCTGTGACTGGGCCCAGCTGACCATCTGTAAGTATTTAAACCTGGAAAGGCCTATGCCACCTCTAACTCTAAGAGACTCCCATGAAACTAAGGTCCCTTCCACAAACAGATCCCCCCACACCTCAATACCAGCTTCTCTCAGTGGTACGACCAATCTGTCTTTAAGCCGTCCCGGGCCACCTGGTGAGCCCACAAAGGGGCCATGCTAGAGAAATAACCTAGCACTACTGAACATTGCAGTTTAGCCCATGTTTTAGCTAAACCCTGTAGAACCTTTAGCTTGATTTAAAAATACAATTTGGGATCACCGAATTTGAACAAAAAACCCTACTCTAGTAAACTAACCCCTCTAAGCATTGCCAGGAACATGCCACCAGCCCGATGTTAGTTTGCGTTTTCAGTAGCATCCGAGAATGGGAGAATTGAAAAGCCAAAGCATACAACTGGAGATCCAGAGCAGCTAGGCCTCCCTTTTCCCTCAACCGCCTTAGTTTTTTCCAGGCGATCCTAGGCAAATGGTAAGCCCATATAAACGAAGTAATTTCACTCTGCAACTTAACTAAAGAAACTTTCTCAAAGTAAAGGGGAATGGTTTTGAAGAGAAATGTAATTTTAGGTAGAATTGACATTTTTACTAAGTTTACTCTTCCCAAAATAGACAGGGGTAGTAAAGCCCATGCTCGCATAAGTTTCCGACACTCCCTTGCCACATCTGAAAGGTTGGTTTCAACAATCTTGGAAACGGCCTGAAGGATGCTGATTCCAAGATACCTTATTTTAGAGCTAAGCTGCAACCTTTGCTGGGTCTCACCCATATTCCATACCATAATATCTGTTTTTGAGGCATTAATTTCATACCCGGAGACTGCTCTGAATTCCTGGGCTAATTTAACAACCAAGGGAAGAGCTGAATGCAAATCTGAGGAAAAAATCAAGATGTTGTCTGCGTACAGGGCTACCTTCCTCTCCCACTTCCCATACCTGAAGGGCTTGATGTTGAGATCATCTCTCAATCGTTGGGCAAAGGGTTCGATATACAAATTGAATAGGAGAGGGGAGAGAGGGCAGCCCTGACGAGTACCCCTTGTGATCCTAAAGGGGTCCTTACCCAAGACCCCCGACAGGTATAACCAATTTACCCTGTCGAACGCCTTGGTAGCATCAAGAATCAATACTGCAAGAGGTTAGATGCAATATCGATAGCACCAATCAAGTCGTAAGTCAGATCGGAAAGCTGTCAACCCCTAACAAAGCCCCTCTGATCCTGATGCAAGATGTCTCCAGCTACTTGCCCCAGTCTTTTGGCCATAACAGGGTCAAAGATTTTATTTTATAATCAGCATTCAGGATGGATATTGGCCTGTAGGAACCACAACTAGATGCAGCTTTGCCACATTTTAAGATCAGGCTAGGTAAGCCCGGTAAAGAGGCTCCCCATACGGCTCTATATGGGCCCTTGAGTATCCTTTTACACTGGTAGATGAGGGCCCCCACTTCCAGATGCCTACATATCCAGTATGCTGAGACAGCGTGCGGATGTCTCTTGGGTAGATTGGAGCTATTTGGGTAGAGAATGAGGACAAAAAAAAAGAAAAAGTATCAATTTGCATGTATTGATTGGTAAATACACAATTGCAAAAAAGGGCCACTTACATGTTTGCTTTCTTGACCTTTCCAGCGCTTTTGATTTGGTAAATCATTCGAAGGTGTGGTAAACCCTGATTCATGTGGGCGCAGCAAATGGCATTGTTGTATATCTCTCACAAATGTATAGTCGCTTGAGCGCCAGAGCTCGCTATGGGTTAGATACAGTGTGTACAACAAGTTTTAGGGTTACCTTGGGAATTAGACAGGGATGCATGCATACCCCTCTTCTGTTTACATTGTATATAAACAGGGTTGGCGAGGAGTTACAAAAATAAAATGCAGATGCACCAAAAGTTGGTAAACTTTTTGTTCCAATTTTGTGTTATGCGGATGACGCAGTTCTTTTATCAAGAACTGGGAATGAGCTTCAGATCCTCATAGAAAAAGATGCAGATTTTATGTCTGAAAAAGGTTTGGTACTTAATTTGAAAAAAAGATTGACAATGGTGTGTGGGCAAGGAAAAGCAAAAACAAAGGTTCATCATGTAAATAGTGTCCCTATTGCATTAACAAAATCATTTGTACACCTAGGTCTAGAATTTACAGCAAGTGGATGTTGGAGAACCCATATTGAACATTGTAAATAAAAATGTGTTAGGACGACCAAACCATATTTGAGATTTTCCAAAAAGATGGACAACAAACCAGTCAGAGAAATTATGACACGATACAAGAGTAAGTGTACTAGTGGTACCTGTTATGGTGCAGCACTATGGGGAGCAGCAAATTGCACAAGCCTTCAAACACGGCTTTTCAGCTTTTTTGCGAAGGTTGTTAGTGGTACCTAACTCACCCACTACTTATAGCATCCACAGAGAATTAGGGGCTACGTAAATTTGCGATTTTATAAGTACTATAAGCTTAAACACTTGGCATGGGATATGGAGTAAAGAGGGCACAAAGTTCACACAGGATGTTATTAAAGTCTCCATTGCACTAGACTATACGAAGAAAAACCCATGGCTGATATATATTAAAAATCTTTTAAATTAATGGACTATAAACATTGATCTGAAAAACCCCTCACAAATACATGCGTATGATAAATAAAATGTTGAAGACTAATTTGATTGACTCATGTACATGGTTGAAGAAAGTTGATGCTAATATGAAATCCCTGACATAGGAGAATTAGGACAGAACCTTTGGGACAGGGGTACAAAGTTATTTATTACAGGTCACAAACATAACACATAGATTCTACCTTACAAGACTACGCATGGGATTGGCCCATTTTTTAACAGCTTTTCCAAAAATGGGTAAGTGGAATTGAAATTTTCCAAAGTGTCCATGTGAGGGTACATCAAACCAGACACCATTGCGTTTTATCCTATTCTGCGATTTTTATTGAAGGATTAGGAAAGAATACTTACGCCCTCTGTTCCGAAGTGAGGAGCTATTCTTGTATAAACCTCCCGTCGAATATATATGTGGTCTAGCAAATCTAAAAGTTTGTAATGCAGTCAGGGTTTTTATCCAGAAGGCAATTAAAATAAGACATAACAATTCCCATTTGGAGCCCATTATATATGAGATTGGGTCACAAATTGATGTATAATGACTTATGGAAATACTGCTGATAATCTGACCAAATGTTTTTAGAAAAATATTTGTAATCCGTTCACAAAATGATGTTGTTCTTAGAACATATTCTGTGTGTCTGTGTCTCTGCACTTTTATTTCTTCACTGTATTTTTAGAAATATTGATGAAAAATGTTACACTTGTATTTTATTTAGGATGTTTTTTTTTAACATAATATAATCATGAATGGAGTTAAATCCCTGCCTGAATGGTGGTTATTGCACAATGGCACTTAACATCTTTTGTGCCTATCGATCTCTAGGATTGCAAAAAATGTCTTAGTTAGTTTATATATAGACTCGGGTATATATTGTAAAGAGAAGAAACCCCTCTCTTATAGTACTGTACTAAAACTAGAAAACTGCACATATTATGTAAGGGGCTTTGTGCTGTTGATGGTACTTGTGTTTTTTTTTAATCAGATTTGTAATTTTTAAATGAATTGTATGGATTTGTGATGTGCTTATGATCTTAGTATGCTTTTATGGTTTTTGTTCTTAAACCGAATAAAGCTTTGAACTTTGAACATTACTCAACTTGTAATTCTGACCCCTGCACAAAAAGGGGTTTACGCCCGGGCAGAAAAGTAACAACACACTCATAATCACGTCCTCTGTGGTTAGGAGATCAGGCAGAGGAGGGCTAAGTGACCGACAGTTGTGTCCAATACATGTGCAACTTTACACCTACTAATTAATGCCCCCTGATGGTTTTTAGCAGTTTCTTAGTTTTCCTCTCTGCCAACTACTACCACTTTTTGTCTACACCAAACCAGTCCATAGTGCCCAGGTGTGATTATGTTCCATTGCAACACCTGTCTCCTGTTCCCCGTTGCTCTATTTTATTTTATAGTGCTTAGAACTTTAATTACTAAACATTCTCCTCGTTGTGCTGTAACGGCCCCACACTTTTCCTCTTTTCATTATGCTTGATTTGAGAATCTCAGTACTTTACACCCTTGAATTCTGCTTCCTTTTCACACTATTGTACCGTCCTTGAGTTCCTATAAGTGTTTTCCCTCCTGCTCTTACAGTATTAGTGTAAAGATAGATACGAATTTATGTACCTCTTTAACTGCTTCTAAATAGAGAAGCATGTTTACATACTTTTGTGGATCATGTATAGATTGCACTAGCCAGTGCTGCTTTGACTGGAGTGGGCTCCAATCTACAATGCCCTGCCACTAATAACTCGTTTCTTGGTATGTTCTGCAACAGCTACACTATATTAACGGAAATCTGTGCCAATATATTCTTTCATGGCATGCTACTGAGTCTATATTTTTCTCTGCCACTCGTTCATTTCAAGCGTTTTTTCTCCTCCTACCCGCTCCCTTATACTCCCACCCCCTATCTGATGATCACCTTTATGAGTATTAAGGTCGTGCCTTAGGCAAATGCTTCAACACCTTCCATCTCATTTTCCCCCACTACTATCATTCTTGTGTTGGTCCCCATCATATATCCAATGCAGCAACCCTGTGGTCTATCCACCCGATACCCACTGCAAAGCCCCTTTTTCCCATAGCTTAAGAGGAGCGCTCTTAATGACTGCTTCATACATACTGCAGTTTTCTCCCAAGGTGTAGAGGTCATATTTTATTTTTGTTTTTGACTGCCAGATCTTACCTGGTGGTGGGAAAGAAAAAAGGACATCAGATAGTCCACTCTAAAGTGAGCAGACAGTCCAATGAGCCTACTCTGACAGCCCCTTCTCTGTCAGATCTTTGGAAACCTGAAAGTCTCCCTGATTCGAAACAGAGGCGAAGGACTGACAGTTTAGAGTAGGTTTATGATGGAGTACCTTGTCTACCAAACTCTAAAATAGGCTCATATTGTTTAAGAATAATTCGTTTTTTATAAATACTATCACTTCTTTAGACCATTAAAGCAACAGTATTTCTTATATAGAATGTGACTTCTGCGCCGCCTCCAGTTCCCAGTCTGGAACTTCAGTTGCCACTGGGGGTTGGTTCCACAGCCAGCATTGGCTCCATCTAAGTCACCAACCTTGTATGGAGTAAATGACCCCTGAGCTCAGAGAGAAACTCCCTACACCCAAGTTACCAGTTACTTTCAGAAACAATGTCCGCAACTTTATTTTTTTCTTAAAAAACAAAAAACTTTGCAGAGTGGGTCAAAAACGCTATGGCTCCCGCTCTGCAAATTGTTTTTGTCTAGCGCAACCACCCCAATAGCAGTTTCATAGAAGGCAATGACATCCCCACCAGGCAAGGGTTTATCTTATGATATCATGGCAAGCAGTACTTAGCCAGGGGAGCGGAAAACAATGAATCTTGCGACACTGAGGTCTAAGTGACCTTGATAGTTTTTCCAAAGTCACTAAGCAAGGATAAATGCTGTTTTATTGAGTAGTTCTTTTTACTGAGTCTTTAGGTCCGATTCAAATCATCACAGTCTGTCTACATGGCTCATGCATAGAGCCTAAAAACAGTGGTAAAATATTATCTCTGCACTGATGTTGTGCTACTTTGCGTTTCGTAACTTTTTTCCATTTCTAGACTCTTAGGTCGTTGCATGTAATATTGGAAGATATCCCACCACTCCTAATGGACGATGAAGTGCAATGCACACTGATGCAGACAAACCCTGAAATGCTGATGTGAACCAAAAAGATGATGGATGGTGAGGTACAAGGAAGTTGTGGTGCAACTTTTGTTTTGCAGGGGGCCTTTGCAGCCCCATAATTAGTACAAATGCGTGTCTGCTAAATTAGCAGTTGTGAGGATGGGATTCTAGGTAAACAATTTTTGACCAGTGCTTTGCCCTATGGTAACATCACAGGAAACATGGCTGACACAGGTTACAGTCCCTCAACCAATTGTAAGTAGTCTCCCACTCGACCTTATAGATACTCCAACACAAAAAGCAAAACAATCCTTATATTTTTTTGGAGGCTGCCTATTCTGAAATGCGGCAGGGCTGCAGAACAAAATACAAAACACAGAGTGGCTAGACTTTATAGAGGATTACCCAATTATATGTTTACAAGAGACATGGCTCACAGAAACTATTCATATAAATGGGTATGGAACTTATTTTACCTCAGCGACCCCATTAAGGCATGACAGGGCAAAAGGGGGTCTGTGTATCTATATCGCTAACATGTTACAATTTACCAATAGTATATTTGTCACAGATAATCCCTATTACCAAATAACGGATTGTGATTCAAAAGGTGCTGCTAGTTTAGCAATAATTAATTTTATAATTATTCCACCATGAAACAAATTACAAATGTCACACAGAAAATAAATAATGATCTAGAGGGTATTGTCAGTGCAAAGAAAAAAACATCTGACGATCCTGTGGGAGGTGAGTTTAATACACATCAGTGTATGGTATATTCTAACAAACTGTGCGGTATGTCATATTTAGAGGATAAAGAACAGTCCCACTTCACGCACAGTACAATTGGTGATAAGATCAATGAATTGTTGCTGAAATTTGATTTGAGATTTGCAAATGAGATCACAACCCCTTATCTTACCTGAAAGAAAACTTTTAATGGGAGATCAAATAACAGCAATATAGATCATGTAATATAGCATTGAAGGACAGGAAGGCCTCGAAAAAAAGGCAAGCATGGGACAACTTATGTGCGGCGTCACAATCAAAGGATCCGGCTGCTTTTTGGAAGGTTATTAACAACCCCCTCCTATATGAACAAAAAGCACGCTTGGAAATCGCCGTTTCAGAAGATGAGTGGGTGGCTCACTTTTCCTCCCTCTATAGGGTTGTGGAATCAACCCTTGACACAGGCCAGGACGCAGTGCTGCTAAATCTAGATACATCTAAAACCCTGGTTGTAACCCTTCCTGAAGTTATTGCGAGCTTGAAAGCGACTAAGGGGGGTAAGGCGGCTGGACCAGACGGCATACCAGCTGACCTCTATAAGGCTAACATCGAATTATGGGGGCCACTGCTGGTCCAGCTATTCAATGCTGCTTTGGCAAATAGTCCCATTCCTACTTGGTTTACATCGGTCATAGTCCCAATTTTTAAGAAAGGGGACAGGCTAAGCTGTACCTACTATAGGCCAATTTCCCTATTGGACTCTTCCATAAAAATTTTGGGGAGAGTGATTTTAGCTAAATTGCAAAGCTGGGCTGAAGATAATGGGGTGTTAAGTGATTTTCAATTTGGGTTCCAAACGGGTTTAGGGACCATAGAGCAAGGATTGAATCTGTTCACCTTGCAACAGAAGTATATAAAGGTCAAAAAACAACGTCTATACCTCACATTTGTTGATTTATCATCAGCCTTTGACTGTGTGTCACATAATAAACTGTGGTCAATCATGGCCGAATTGCGGGTAGACAATGCTATTATATGCTTTCTGAGAGATCTATATTCCGGGGCCACCGCAAGTGTCAGATATGGGAAAAATGGTGAATGTAGCAGACAATTCGGGATTGGTCGGGGTGTGCGCCAAGGGTGCGTTCTAGCCCCCTTTTTATTTTTGTTATATATAAATGGAATGGAGAAGCACCTCGTGCAGGAGGGCAGGGACATGCCTATGGTGGGAGGTAGGCCTGTCCCTGCCCTGATGTACGCTGATGATGCTGTTTTGATGGCACGCACCCCAATGGCTTTACAAACTTTGGTCACATCCTTTAACAGTTTCATGCTTGGTTTAGATCTGAAAATCAATTGTTCTAAAACTTTGTCTATGTATTGCGGGTCAAGAACAAGCAAGCATCTGAAGCCAATTTTTATAAATTCCAATCCCTTAGAAAGGACCCCCACCTTCCCATATCTGGGGATATTGTTTCATGAAAGTGGCTCATGGACTACTGCAATTCATGCCAGATCTTTGTTATTTTCTAAAACTATTATGGCCCTAAAATGCTTTATGAAAAAATTAGGAAAAAAACCCATAAAGGAGATTTTAACTGTTTACAATGCGACTTGTTTATCTGTAGTTACCTACGGTGCAGGATTGTGGGGTTACTCAACTATTAGCTCAATTCAAACCATGGAAAATACGTTTTTATGCCACATTCTGTCCGTGCCCGAAAGTACAGCAACGATGATATGCCATGCTGAATTGGGAATACCTTATGTTACTGATACTATTAAAATTCAGCCAATCCTTCTTTGGCATAGGGTTTGGACAAATGATGAATGTGTTGTTAACCGGGCTATTTTAAAGGATATTTTAGCATTGGACAATATCAATGACTTTAAATGGATATGCTACATCAGAAACTTTCTTGAAAAATTAAGTTGCCCCCAATACTTTGAGGATCCACAATCAATGGCATACATACCTAGAAGAGATTTGAAAAATCTGTGTATGTCGTACCTCAGGGAAAAAAGACATATCGAGGAGGCGAGAAAAAAGACTGTTTCTGCCCACCAGGACATTTTATGTGGAGAGAAATTGCAGCCATATTTATCATTGTATATGTCCAACCATGAACGCTTCCTTTTGACCCGGTTTAGATTTAATATTGTTTTTAGGACATTATCCTTCCCTGTGATGAATTGTTGGTCGAAGGATCTATGCCTTTGTCCATGTGATGATGTATCCCCACAATCCGATATACATATATTATTTTTCTGTAAATTTTATACTCTCTTCCGAAGGAAACTCATCATCCCTATCCTTAAAGATTTAAATGTATATAGATGTCGCCTAGCGTTTTTAGAGTGCCAGAAAATGGAAACTGTTTTTATGGTAGCCTCACTTGCTGAATTTTTAAAATCAGTTTTTAAGTGTCGTAAATCAATTCAAATGGATTAATTTTCTATATTGTACACATGAACTTAATTTTGGTGTTTTCTTTTTCTTTGTGATTTTAAAAATGTTTACTTGACCCCTTGTAAATTGTACCTTTCATGCTACTTTTATGGTTATTTTTCATTTATAACCGAATAAAGTATTTCTGAATCTGATCATGTTCAATTGTCAAAACGAACTGCTGGCCTTGCTTTTAATTTCTGTACCCACTCAATTTCACTTAGTGACCATTTCCCTCGGAGCATACAGTTATCGTTTCACCAGTTTTTTAACCAAGGGCACGACAGGGCCTCTTACCAGATAGAAAGAATTGAATTAGCACAACGTAATGGTTATACCTTGCGCTGGACTCAGGTTATTCCAGAAGAACTACTTAAACAACTGACAAGTGATGACAAAGAGGCCTTTGATCTATGCATTAAAGACACTACTCCCCCAAACAAAATCATTGTGGCTTTCCTGACTATATGCCAGGGTGTAAGGGACAGCCTTTTTATTAATAATTGCAGGATAAATAAAGGGTAAAAGGGGTGGTTTGATGGCCCATGCACAAACGCCCACAAACGTTTAAGGGAGACATTACATAGAATACCTAGAAGCACGATTGAGGTTCAGCATTGTGGAGAACTTTATAAACAAGCAGTGAAGAAAATGAAAATGCATTTAAGAGAGGCTGCCTGGGAAACATTACAGCAGGGATGTGACAGTAAAGATGAAAGAACATTCTGGAAGACAATAAATGAATTCCCATGGAGTACAGACGTGGCACCTAAAATTGAATTTGCAATACTAGAAGAAGAATGGATTAAGCATTTTTCCAATAGCTATACTGCACTCTCCTTGACAAACACACAGGTCCAAGGAAGCCCTAGAAATGAAGCATCAATCCCCTATCAAACTGTGTCTGTTTCCCCGTTGACCTTGGACAAAGTCATTAAAGCGATGCAATCAAGTAAAAATAGTAAAGCGCCACAACCCAATGCCGTCCTGTAGATCTGTATAAAAGTATCATCGCCCTCTGGGGACCGGTATTGGCCATAGTAGTGAGGGCTGTATGCACTGCTGGATTTTTGCCAACATGGGAAGAATCAATCATTGTCCCCATCTACAAAATGGGAGACTACTTAAATCATGCATGTTATAGTCCAATCTCCCTTATTGAATCCCTAGCCAAGATAGAAGGATGCATAATATTATAGAAGCTACAGAACTCTGTAGATTCACATCAGACCTTCAATACCGTTTCCATACTAGGCTCATAGAACAGAGTCTTAACCTAAATATATTTATTGGGATTTATGTCAAGATGAGAAAGGGGATGCTTTATTTAGCATTTGTAGATCTCTCATCAGCTTTTGACTGTGTGATACACAACAAACACAGATCAAAACTGAAATTTATGGTGGTAGAGATTCCGAGTATTAGCTTCTTGAGAGACCTATACATGGGGTGTTGAACCAAGGTTAGGATCAGTGCCAAAGAAGAATGCACATAAACTTTTGTCGTGGAGAGAGTTGTGAGACAGGGATGCGTCCTAGTCCCCTTACTCTTCTCATTATATAGTAACTGAGTGGGTTAGGCGCTAGTGTCAGTTGCATAAGATCAAATAGGTACACGCCCTGTCCCAGCCCTCTTTTATGCCAACATCGCAGTCCTAATGGCCCACATCCCACTGGCCCTACAGTCATTGCTGGCTGGTTTTGTCGACTATATGAAGAATTTGGGCCTCCAAGTGAACCAATCAAAAACCTACATTATGAAGTGGGGGAAGAAAACCACGAAATATAGGGGTATAACAATAACTAGAATAAAGAATGGGTTCAAAGCCAGCTCATGGAATAATGCGAGTGAAAATAGACAGATATTATTTAGTAAGGATTGCTGGGCTCTCAGAAGCGTTGCAATACGAATGGGCTCAAACCCCCTGAAATGATGCTGAAAATATAAAAAGCAAAGTGCCTCAGCATAGCATTATATGAAGGGGGCATAGAGGATACAAGAAATGCGAAGGTGTGCAAGTTATAGAAAATGATTTTTTTAGATACCTTTTAGCAATCCCCAAATTACTTCAGTATATCTATCCCATCCTGAACTTGGTGCCCATTTTGTCGCAGACATGATTAGGCTACAACCAATACTGTTGTGGCATAAAATCTGGACCTCAGACCACAGAGATCTCAACAAAACAATAATTCAGGACTATCTAAAAACACCCTTTTACTCACACATTGCATGGTTGGCATATGTTGAGCAGTTCTTTAGTGACATGGCCCACCCTGAGTCCTTTGAGAAGCCGAAAACACTAGGTGTGATCAGTAGGCAAACACTAAAAAAGGAAGCTATGGCGCACTTGTAAACACTAAAACTGACTACTTAAATCCATAATCCCAGTGTTTTTTAAAAATCTATTGATTTTAACTACTTTTAACATTCAGCCATATCTTATATCCATTTTAGATGTGTGCCACAGGTTTGTTCTTACGTGTTTAAGACTAGATATATTCCACAGATTAATTACCTTCCCCACTATGAAAGACTGGTCTTCAAATCTCCCAAACTGCCCTCATAATGATAAGTTGCCCCAGAACACAATGCATTTGGTACTCTTCTGTAAATGTTATACTGTATGTAGCAAGAGGTATGTTTTACCGTTTATCAGACACGTCTTTTATACAATGTCGCTCTGCATACCTGCATTTATAATCGTTGCCAACATTAGAGATGTACACGGAATGTCATCTTTTCTATGGGCAGTTTTTTATGCTAGAAACAAACATGAGTTGCCACCATCTAGGTCATGAAAAATAGATTATGCAAAAAGGAGAAAGGTAATATAGAGGTAAGAAGAGTAATGTGGAACCGAACATGAAAATAAAGTAAAATTGTATCGGCAAAGGAAAAAATGAAAAAACCTACGGAATGTTTTTTTAAACTAAAGTGTAAAGCTAGATTTATAATTATCAGTTTTTATAAGATTAGTGTATGTTTACATTATATATAACTGTAACCTATGAATATAAAGCGAAATGAGTTTCAACAAGAGGAGTCCAAGTTTTTTTTGTATATAAATGTAAATTATAACTGGAAATTGAAATGAATTAGATATACGTTTGCTCTTTTCTTTTTTGTACAAACACCAAAAGAGAGAAACAGTTATCGAAATTACTCATTGTTAAATTTTGCACTTGGAGAAGTTATCAACCATGCATCATGAACACACCAAGCTAGCACATTTTTACAATTAATATGTCAAAACAAATCCCCAAAAACGACTGTAGATATTCCATATAATGATGAAATTCTACAATAAAACAAACTTTATATTTTCGTTTTAACACAAACAATGTTAAAAGGGAAGTGTTTATACCTCTTCAGTTTTCCAATTACATCCAAGTGATTTCCACGATACAGTGCTTTTCATGTTTAAATCTTCCCTACAGGCCCAGCTTTACAACATCAGCTTTTATTTCCTTGTTTTTTGTATTTGATTAAATATCTTTGTTTAAACAACTGCGGCAATGTTCTCCACCGACATAGATGAGAGAAAGCGTGGTTTTGTGTAATTATGAAATCAACCAGGTGCCAAAAGCCAGCGTGGTCTATTATTAATAAAGCCCTTATTTAATTGGATTTGTATTTTCTCCTACAGGAAAACTGTCTTCATTTATTTTACGTTTCAGAGATTGGCCATCTATTTTGCAAACAAGGAGAGTGCTGGAAAGTATTAACAATAAAACCCATAACAAATACTCAACACTGAAGATTAATCATATATTTTTAAATATCTCTCGAACAGTCTTTCTAAAAATGGAGAGTATACAGTAGTAATTTTCTCGACATTGTATTTTATAGATTAGTCCTTTTAGGAATTGCAAGTTTAACGTTAGACTTTTAAAAGTCACGCATTTAGTTCAAGCAATATAGCCCTGATTACTCATTATGTACCTGTAGCATTTGTCACTGTTAGTCCTACTTGTGACAGTAATAAATATGGGGTTGATCCCCCACCTCTCATAGACAGAAATACGAATTATGCTTCAATACATCCCTACCTTCCTTCTCACAGGCCATTAAAAGGAGTTGTATTCCCAACATACCCTGGCAAACTAAAACAATCAGTTGATGGCCAATCTGGTAGGTGGAAGGTCGGGCTGTAATGACTTCTTCAAGTACAAGCAGGACTTAGAGAAATGAAGTTTACCAATAAGATCTCAAAAAATTACCACTGGTGTAACAATGGCCCCTGAATCCCTCGCAGTGTGGGGGGCAAGCTCCGTGGGGACCCCTCCGGCACTGTGCATGGTTGGCAGTCGCCTGGACTGGGAGCTCATGACTAAGTCGAAAGCATGGGGGGCCCCTTCCATGTCCTTTGTGGGTGTTCCACATAAGTTTTGTTACGCCACTGAACATTACCGCTACATCACTTTTCCTAGTACCAGTCAATATACTTGGACTCTGACCAAGACAACGCATCATAGCCAAAATAACTTAGGGCCAGATGTACGACCATTTTTGGGACTGCAAATTGAAGATTCTCCCGTTTGCGACTGCAAAAAAGGGTCCAGGCATGTACAAATGCTATTTTGCGACTCACTGACTCGCAAAATAGCATTTGCGACTTCCGCTATTAGGAAGGGGCTTCCCTTCCTAATAGCGAGTCACCATGCTATGTACAATTGTTTTGCAATCGCATTTGCAGCTGCAAAACACTCGCAGTTTACCACCAACTTCAAGTTGCTGGTAAACTACTCGCAAAGGGGAGGGGGTCCCTGGGGGAAAAGTTTCATTTTTCTTTTATAAATGCATCCCATTTTCCTTCAAGGAAAACGGGCTGAATTAAAAAAAAAAGGAGACTGCTTTATTCAAAAGCAGTCCCAGACATGGTGGTCTACTGACCTCAGCAGGCCACCATTCCTGGGAGTGCTAGCCATTCCTAATGTGATTGAAAATTGCGCCTGCCTCATTAATATTCATGAGGCATGCAATGTGCGACCCCATTAGGTATCGTAAACAGTGGCTAAGACACTGTTATACACCCCAATTTGCGAGTTGCAAATTGCGAGTCGCATATGCGACAATTTTTGAGTCAGGAACTAGTGAGTCTTACATCTGGCCCCTAATGATGCACCATGCGAATTAGTAGAGCAAAATGATGGAGTTTAAAAATAGAGGACAGAAATTCCAGGCTTAAAGTCTTTCTATCAATGTCCCACTTATTCAGTCAAGAACGGGAGGCAAAGGTATACCCTAAAAAGCATGTTGCTGCTTTACTAACATTTACTGAAACTTTAATCTCCTGTGGACCTTTCCTGTATTGTTGCTGAAAGAGAAAAACCTCACCAAAGAGTAAGTCAATGCAATTGCGATTTAAACAACTTGCATACTATAATATTAGATCTGCCCGTTATCTGTTAAACAAAACATCTCAAACAATTTATCTGATACACAAAAAATCCTAAATCTGTGCAATTACAACAAAACTGATGTTCTAACATCTAACAAATGCCCATGCCTCTCACCTGGAGTAAAATAAATTTGCAAAGAAAGCAGGTAAGAACATCTCCTAACATGCATTTGAAGAAGACGCTACTGTAAGACGGAAAAATAGATCCTCAAATAATACTATCATCTGCTAAGGATAGAAAAGGAGACCTACATAATAATAAGTTCACCAATCATCCTCGCTGAAGAGATTGCCTTTAATATAACTACTTACATTGTGATGAACTTCAAACCTATCACTTCTAAAGCTGGAAAGGATGACACTTAAGCGCATTTAGTACAGAAACTAACTGGCACATGCATGAAGCAAAATACCCCTCGCAAAAATTGAAAATCGGTAAAACACAGGTAAGCACTAGCAAAACAACACTTTCCAATGCATCAACCAAACTAGCGAAAAATCTATAAAATCATAAAAATACCCCCGCAAATTTACCGATTATATAATAACTAAAACTGCTACCGCAAATAGCGATTAGCTAATAATGAATCGCAAATCAATGCATCAAAACTCGCAAATAGAGATTTCCGTCAAAATCTCTATTTAGCAAGAGCAGAATAAGGGGAATCTCAACGAGGAGGTAAAGTTGAGGAAACAAAGAATAAATAAATAAATCACAGGTGCAACCAATCTGAAACCCTTTCTAAATGTATCAGGAGACCCGGTAAGCCATTCAAAATGGCAGCCCTCTATGTGCCTGCAAGGAGGATGAGGATAAATGCAGCTCCCAGTGCAGGAGGAGGATACAGGAGAAGGTATTCCGCATGCGCATAACATTGCTGGGCCAAAATGAGGAAGAAATATACGATAAGTATCATCTGAATCGTGCTATGATACTGCGCCTAATTGCATATTTGGAACCCCTACTGCAGCACCAGACCTGTAGGACCAATGCCGTGCCTGCACGCGTCCAGGTCCTATGTAGCCTGCACCTACTGGCATCAGGAAGTTTCCAGGGGCTTTTAGCAGTAGCCAGAGCTGTATCCCAAAGCGCACTCTCACGCTTCTTCCGGAAATTCCTTGACGCCATGATGACATATATCCATACCCACATCACCTTCCCCACATCCCCACAGGAGTTGAATCAGACCAAACTGGAACACTACCAGTTGGCTCAATTCCCACACGTCATTGGATGCATTGATTGCACACATGTACCCATCTGTCCCCCCTCAGTCAACGAGTACATCTTCAGAGACAGGAAGTCTTACCACTCCATCAATGTCCTGGTAGTGTGCAATGCTAAGCATATAATAACGGACATCGTAGCATAATTTCCTGGAAGCACACATGACTCGTATACCTTTTGCCACAGTGGCATCCACTGGCGTCTGCTTGCCGGTGAATTTGGAGAAGGACAGCTACTTGGTACATACATATACCTATTTGTCACATAATTAGAGCAAATGTGATTGCATTACTGCGGCTAACCCTTTGCTTCCCACCCTGTAGGTGACAGCGCGTACGCCTTGCGCGAATACATCCTGACCCATTACCTCATCCCTGCAACACCACAGGAACAGTGCTGCAATGCGGCACACATTAGCACAAGGAATGTGGTTGAAAGGACATTTGGAATACTAAAAAGTCACTTCAGGATCCTTCATAAGACTCGTGGTGCTTTACAGTACAACCCCGAAACCTGCTACAGGATTGTGGCAGTATGTGCGATGATGCAAAACATTGCCACAAGAAGAGGCATAGCAATCGAGATGGATGAGAATGACAATGATGTTGACGACCAACCACAAGCACAACACTGACAAGCACATGTGGCAAACACAGCCGAAGGCCAGGGGAGACGTGCACACATCACACAACATCATTTCTGAGGTAGGTAATATTGAGCCATCAAAGATATTGTGCTTTGAGAATGTTTTATTGACATGAGCACTTGTCAAACAAAGGTTTAAGGTATTGAAAATGTGAGGGTGATTGCCTCTATACTAATATAATAAAGAGAGAACCCAAACCTTTGAGGCGGGTAAGCTCAGGAACCACAGCACCAATCACAACACCCAATACAGCATTGGAAAGGACAGTTTCAGCAGAAAGACATAGGCTATACAGAGGCCCACCATATACATTAGAAACGTAAAAGAACCTTACCAGCAAAGTAGTCCCATGAGGGCATGGGCGGGGCGCGGTATTCTGACAAAAAGAAGCATTCCTTGTGGGCGTGGGGAAACAAAACGTGTGCGTTGTGCTTGGGGCATGGCCAATGCGGCATTCCAACAAAGAGAAGCATTCCTTGTGGGCGTGGGGAAACACAACGTGTGTGTTGTGCTGGGGGCGTGGCTAATTGGCGCGGCAATCGCGCGCCAGCAATTGCGCGACATTCATAAATCCTGGAGCGGATAAGCCCCGCAAAAAGTGGAGGTATACGTTCAGCTGGGGGCGCGGACACAAACGTTACAGGGTCACACACAAAAAGTGGAGGTATGCGTTCAGCTGGTGGCCCGGAAACACACGTTACAGGGTCACACACAAAAAGTGGCCATATGCGTTCAGCTGAGGGCGCGGACACACACGTTAAAGGGTACACACTTCACATTTTCAATTGTGCTGGGGGTGTGTCAGACGTACTGTGCGCATGTGCGTTGTGCTAGGGCCGTGTCAGACGTACTTGGGGCGAAAGCCTTTACAATAACACTGGGCAGTGCGTTAAGAAAATTCTGGTGCATTTGCCGTTCACGCCATGTGGGTTGTCTAAAATCCAAAATAGCAGATGGCAAAATACCGGACACACACGTTACAGGGTCACACACTTCGCATTTTCATTGGGGCTGAGGGCGTGTCAGAAGTACTGGGGCGAATGACGTTTCCATACACAGCGCACACACTGCCCGGCAATTGGTACAGAAGGCATCTCACTCACCTTATCTGTTCTGATACTTACCGAATGCAGCATACTACCTTTTGTCAAACTTGCCAAATGCTGCATACTAAGGGCCCGATGTAGGTAGGCCGTTACCGATCGGTAACGGCCGAAAATACCGATTTTGGGCCCTTACCGATCGGTATACTGCCATCGAGATGTAGGGCAAATAAAAAAGTCAAAATCGGACCGAAAACCGATTCGGAATGAGTACCGAATGGATAATAATCCGATACGTACATACCGAAAATCGGATATGTAACGATTCGGTAACACACCGAATCGGATGAAAATACCGATTCGGTCCATGTACCGATTCGGTAGTGACACCGAATCGGAAAATATCCGAATCGGTCCATGTACCGAATCGGTAGTGACACCGAATCGGAAAATATCCGATTCGGTCCATGTACCGATTCGGTAGTGACACCGAATCGGAAATAAGCCGAATCGGTCCATGTACCGAATCGGTAGAGACACCGATTCAGACATAAGCCGAATCAGAGAACCTACCGATTCGGTAGAATCACCGATCGGGAAAGTCCCCGATTCGGACAGATGGGGAGATGTAGGGAAGCACAGAAACACCGATTTCGGCTCAAAATTGGTAGTATTCACTCGGTATTTACCATGGATTACAATCAGGTGGTAACCAACTCCAACCCATAAAAACAGCCCCAAAATGCATTGCAACTTGCAGGATGGCAGCTTTTTATGTCATTGCGAGGCGGCTACGGCTACAGCAGGAAGGACAGAGGGAATGGCAAAGAGAAGAACAGGTCTACAGACAGAGGATAACCCTGTTCATGCTCACAGAGGCAGAGATCCTACAGAGATACAGGCTGGACTCTGACACCATTCTTGAGCTCATCAGGGACCTCAAACCATTGTTGGACCACCCCACCCCAAGGGCACACGCCATCCCAGCACACGTCCAGGTGCTATGCAGCCTACACCTGCTTGCGTCTGGCAGCTATCAAAGTGGAGTAGCAGCGGTAGGAGGGGTGACCCAGAGCAGCCTGTCAAGGTTCTTCCACACATTCCTTGACGCCATGATACACAGGATGGACCAATACATCTCTTTCCCTGCAACCCACGCAGAACTGCTACAAACTAAAGCTGACTTCTACCAGATGGCACAATTTCCCTAAATCATTGGCTGCATAGATGGCACGCACATTCCGATTTGCCCCCCAGCTGACACAGAATACATATACCGCAATCGGAAGTCTACGCACACCATCAACGTGCAGGTGATCTGCAATGCGAAGTGCACCATCACAGACCTGGTAGCAAAATTCCCAGGGAGTACCCACGACTCCTACATTTTTCAACAGAGCGGCATCTATGCACGGCTGATGGCTGGCGAATTTGGTGAATTAGGTGAGACACATCATCAGACCCCCATAACACAAAGTAGCTAGGTGTAATACATGTATACATGTGTGTAATGTTACCCCTTTTCCTTCCAGGCGACAGTGCATATGCCCTCCGCTCTTTCATACTCACCCCCTACCTCAACCCCTCCACACCCAGCCAAAGTAGGTATAACCGGGCCCACAAAAGCACAAGGAATGTCGTCGAACGGACCTTTGGCATCTGGAAAAGTAGATTCAGATGCCTGCACAAGAGTGGAGGTGCAAGGCAGTATACCCCCATCACCTGCTGCAAGATCATAGCTGTCTGTGCAATGTTACACAACCTTGCGGTGAAGAAGGGCACTGAGGTGGAGTTGTCTGACTACGAGGACCATGACGACGACGATGCTGTGCCACTAACACAGCCAGCTGGGGTGTGTACGCCAAGTGATGGCAGATACAGACGTGAGGAGATTACAGAAAACTATTTCTGAGTGAGTACAGATGCACAGACAGGTAAATGGTTGTGGGAAAAAGCAAATTTTAATACTGTTGCAACATCGTTACTGCACTGATGTGCAACAAAATAAAATGTAAAAGCTAAGAAAACAAAAGTCTAAGGTCCGGGTTGCCTCACCCGCCCTGGCAAGCCTACTTCTTGGAGCGCTTGGCAGCCCCACTGGGGTGTCCCTCACCCCCCTCAGAATGTCCTGCGGCTTCTGCGGAGCGCCTGGTGCTCCTGCGCGGCTCTGACGCAGCGCTGTCCGGGCTACTGCGGCTGCTGCTGTCCCCAGCATCCCCCAGGTCCAGGGCTGGATTGGCGGCAGTGTTTGAGATTATCATAGCCTCCATTGCTGTAGTGATGCGGGCCATTCCCCTGGTTATCTCGGCGGTGTTTTGGGTTAAACTTGCCTCCATATTGGCACCGCGCTGACACAGTTGCGCCGTTGCAGCAGCAAGGCGGCTAATGGAGCGGTTTTGCACGCGGGCATCCCGCCTGCGCGACAGCTCATGCTCCTCAAGTCTGCCGCATAACTGTGTTATGGCTGTGGTCAGCCTGCCAAGACCTGCAGCTACCTCTTTGTTAGTGTCTACAAACGCCTTGAAACCTTTCACCATCTCGCCCATCTGCAGGTTATGCTGGCGGAGCTGGCGCTGGCAGGCCATGATGGACTTCGCCTGCTGCCTTTGGATTTTCACCATGCTCCCTTCAAGGCCCTGGAAGACACTGCCCTCCGGTGCCGGCGCTGCAGTGCTGGGAATGGCACGCCTCCGGGTACTGCTGCTGCCGCCCTGCTGTGTGGCCTGGGGTGCCACTGGTGTGGGTGTGGTGGTGGCCGGGGCCTGACCCCCTGCTCCCAGGATAGGGTTTACTGGAGCCACAGCCATAATCGTGGCAGGAGGTGGTGTAGGTGCAGGGTGGGCCCTTGTAGGAGAGTTCTCTGGGGAGAACTGCAAGGGGGGTGTGCCTGACATTTGTGGGGAGTGTAGTAAGTCATAGTCAATTGCCAGGTCTCCATCAATACCCAGCCCAATGGTGTTGTCCTCCTCCTCCTCGGCAGCCTGACTCGTGCTAGGCCCTGCGACTGCACTGGTAGTTGGTGCTGGTGCCTCTGTTGCCTGTGGTCCTCCGCCTGATGGTGCCCCTAGGTATAAAGAAGCATTAGTAAATTGAGTGCCGATGTATTGCAGTCAGTACAATTAAAGCATTGCACATGTCCTTGCATCTCCTTTGAATGTGTTCCACTGTTTCCTATCTTGTGATTCTGCACTGCCATATTTTGCTACCTTCTGCTGACTACATATACCATGATGCTTTTCTCTTGTATGTTGGTTACAGTACTGGGCTGGGGTTTGGCTGTGCATTGTGTCTAAAGGGGAGCTGTCTGGTAGGGTGTGTCATGATGCGCATGCTTCTTACCTGTAGCTGTAGCTCTGGCTGAGCTGTCCAGGGTCCCGATTCCTGTCACGCACTCCCGCTCGATGGTGCTGGACACCAGTTCCTCCAGGTCAGTGAGGGGTGGCGCCGGGTTCCTGCCTCCACCTGTCCCTCCAGCTTGCCTCTGGATCTCAGCCATCTTTCGTTTGTTAAGGCTGCATATATCGTAGAAGCGTTTTTTAAGGTCATCAAGGGACCTGGGGGTGACACCTACAGCATTGACCTTTTCTGATATCTCACTCCAGAGCCTCCTCTTAGTGCTGTCCGTCACAGTGAGGGACAGCCTCCCGAATAGCTGCCTGTGCACCCTCACCACCTCCTCCACCAACACCTGCAGCTTCATGCTACTGAACTTTGGCTTTCTCTTCTGGCCAGCCTTCTGGCTCTCAGTGGTGTTTGCCATCTTGCTCTCAACAGTTCTCTGCCTCCTGCTCCCACTGCTGCTCACTGTGAGTGTTCAGCTCAGGCAGGCTCTCCAGAATGTTCTTAATTAGCTGCACCTGCCAGGGTTGCCACTCCCTGCTTGGGTGGGGGAGGGGGGATCCACCTCATTGGCTGTATCGGATTTTACCGATTCGGATTTTACCGATTCGGATTTTACCGATTCGGATTTTACCGATTCGGATTTTACCGAATCGGTTTGTTCAATGCATTCCTATGGGCTTTTTGGCCATGGGTGTGTTTTCAGACCTCCGATTCGGTAATTGCAGATTCGGATTTTACCGATTCGGCTATTTCCGAATCGGTGGTAGCCGATTCGGTAATTTCCGATTCGGTCCGTGCCGATTCGGTACGTAGCGATTCACAATACCGATGCCTACCGAATCGGTATTATTTCGCTGTTTTTTTCCTACATGTCGTTTTCCGATTTCAGAATACCGATTCGGCCCGCCTCGGTATTTTGAAATCGGAAAATCCCTTTTACCTACATCGGGCCTATATGACTTACATTTATGGACACAGTGTAACTAACAGGCTTTCATCTCTAGGTTCGGCAATGTCCATAATCTATTTATTCTCCGTCCAGATTCAAATAAAACAAAAAATGTTGTATACCGGTAGATTTTAAAATAATTTTGAATTGCCTATTACTCACATTGCACTGATTCTATTTCATACTCGGACAACGTCTGGATGGGCTGCTAGTAGGTTGATAAAGTCAAAAGTAAAATAGTTGACAGCACTGAAGGACAATCACAATGTTTAAAAAGACCATGGTTACGCCACCATGGCCTAAGAGGTGTATACATGGCTAGCGCCTCTTGCCATGTCCCCCCCAGCCTCCGTCGCATGACTCTTCAATATCAGCCTGATGTGTGCTTGTTGAAGTTGAGCTGCACAAACTGCACCTCCTGTTGGTGCTCACTGGCACAGACACACTACTCGATGCCTCCTCACTGCCCTCCTCCCCTTCCAAGTTGCTGGCAATCACAGTCCCAGACTGAAGGTGTTCCATGGCAGTGGTAACTTGGCCTAAGGCCCTTGCAAAGTCCCCACAGAAATGGCCCAGGTCAATCTGTAAAGACACGGAGCGCCGTGCGAATACTTCAGTGTTGTTGCTCAGCTTTGTTATGGCCCTCGTATTTGCTGACATCCGTAGCAAACTCTGCCGATCATACGATGCTTGGAGCAGTGTCCTGCAAGGACTGCATGGGTGCGCTCCTGAAGCTATGGTTTGTAAGTTTCCCTCCGCAACAACTGTTGTGAGCTCACAAACGCAGTCAGACATAGTTCTCATGTGTTTGGCCAGCTTGGAGAACGGCATGTTGATGCTGCCCGTATGTCCCCCCTGCAGGCGCTGCACACGAAGCATCTGCGACTCTACGCCACCATGTACATTCAGAGCCAGTTCTAAATCATCCACAATGCTGGTCCTGGGCCTCCGCCGTCGTCCTAGTTGCAGTCGTGCTGATGTTGGAGCTGGTGAAGGGACATGTGGTTGACTGGGGACTGTTGTGTGTGCTGGAGTCGGCTCTGATTCAATTTCTGGCAGTGCCGGTACATTTGCCCTCCGTTATGGTGGGGGGTGGTGTAGATTCAGGCTCCACAGCGGTCTCTACATCCGTCTCCACCAGTGTCTCAGCGATTATGAGCCGGTGACTGTCTTCAGAGTCCACATGAGCTGCATCTGTGTGTGAAACTGTGCAGTGTTAGTATTTATTGTTCCTAAATATGTTTCTCACATGGCGTACTTCGTACATGATGAATCACTGATCGGACATGAAGTGTTGTTATGTTTGATCAAGCATTGATGATTATACATGGCCACTTGGCTCACATGACTTCAACTCCCACGATGCTTCTTGTGTATGAGGGAAAATGTAGAATGGACTACTACATGCACACTGTGATTTGCCTGGGGGTTTGTGCATGGATATACAGTATGCATAGTATTAGCATGTGCATACATCTTACCTTGTTGTGCACTAGCTATGCTGGAAGTGTCCAATTGGTTGACTCCCAAAACTGCCTCAGGCTTACTCGTCCCCTCCACCAGGTCATCCAGGGCTGTGTTGGCGGGTGCTGTCGATGGTCCCCCTCCTGTACCAGCTGCACCCTTCACCCTTCACCCTTTTGGCTATGCACTCCTTGGCACGCTTCTTGAGGTCGTACCACCTTTTTTTCTGGTCTACCAAGCTGTGGTGGCTGACTCCCACATCATTCACTCTCTCCTTGATGCTCAGCCATATTTTACGCTTCTCCGCCTCTGGCACCTTCAGGGACAACTTGCCAAACAGCTTGTCGTGGCTGCTGGTCACCCCCTCTATCAGGTGTTCAAGTTCCCTGTCTGAGAACTTCATTTTCTTTTCCTCTGGGTTGCACTGTTTCCCCTCAGTATTTTTTGCCATCTTGGCTAGGTGGAATGTGGCTGGATTTTGCAGGTGATGTGTCTCTGCTCAGCTTCAGTGCTCTGCCTCCTCCTCTGAGGTCCTCAGGGCACTGAATAAAGCATCGACTGTATGATTTCCTGGTTGTGATGTCATCAGCCTGCTCCTAACGCGCCCGGCAATTTGCGAAATCGCAAATACCAAAATCGCAAATACCGAACTCGCAAATACCGAAATCACTATTTGCTTCTTTGTGGGTTTGCGACGCGCAATCATGTAATCTGTATTTAGGTACATTAGGTAAATGCATCTCATTTTTAAATTTTTTAATAGCGATTCCTTATTTTTCGCTATTAAGGAATCACTTTATTAAATTTTGATGCATGTGCACCTAAGAGAATTATTTTTGAGAGGCTTGCGCTGCCGGAACATCACTTTTTTTGATGCTCCGGCTTGACAAACCTCTCAACCATATCTGGTAGGCCACGCAAACTACTTTGTGTGGTTTTGCATGGCCTCATAGATAGGGAATAAGACAAAGCAGCGCAAGTCACTGCGTTGCCTTACTCTGCACCAGGGAGATGTTCCAGTGGGTTTTCCCATGTAACACCCATGGATTTTGACAGTGCCCCAGATGTACTTAAACATGTAAATCTGGGGCAGCACCAAAACCAAATGCCTCCCCAGAGCAGATATAATGAGGAGAAATATTTTGATTTCCCTTTGTTTTTTCCTCTTTCCGTGTGTGCTGCATTCTGCAGTACGGATAGACAGGGGAAAATGTCTCTTGTGGTTGTTTTTGTGCAGGAAGGTGCCCTTTAATGCACAAAAACAATCGTGCATACAAAGCAGACATCCTTGCACCTTGGTGCAAGGGTGCCTGCATTTGCCCTAGGCCAACGAAGCACCAGCGAAGGCACCCTTGCACCATGGGGTAAGGGTGCCTACATTGCAGAGAGGATTATATTTGTGCAGCAAGAGACACCTTCATGCACAAAATCAATAATTGATGGTGTTTTCCTCCTTCAATGTGCTCCGCAAAATGCAGCAAACAAAGAAAGAGGAAACACCAAGTGAAAATAATGGTATTTCTCCTAATTACCTCACTTTTATGCCTCCTCTGGGGAGGCATTAGAATCTGACCCATTCCCAGGTTTATGAACTCTTGTAAATCTGGGAACATGTCAATATCCATGGGTGTTGCTTGGGAAAACCCACAGCAACACCCATGAAATGCCACGTTCACTCAAAGTAATGCGTGAAAGGGGGCCATATTTACAAGGCCATGATAAGTCATGTAGGGTAGCTTTGCGTAGCCTTGTAAATATGGGCCAGTACACTGCACCACCGGAGTGTCAAAAAAAGTGAAGTTCCGGTAGCGCAAGAGACTTGGCGCCCAAGTTTCTTATGAATACCATCCCACAAAAGAACGTAATACTGAAGACAGTTAACAATATGGAGGAGACAAAGGATGTTCATTACACCATTTCTGTAATGAATTCCAGTGTCTTGCAAAGAAAAACGCTTTCTGAATTTTGGTTTGCCCCTGCAACGTCGAAGAATAACTGTTCTTTTCTATCCCTCTTCTCTAAAATTCCAGACAGACAAAGCCAGTGATTTCAGTGTTGTCACTGGATGGCATAGATGGGAGGGGATCAGGGGAGTCTTCTAGTGTTTGCAATTTGCAGCCTTTGAAGCAGAGTAAACCATGACCTCATCGATTAGAACGGTACCACCAATATTATGACCATTAGCCATGATAACACCTTTGAAAATTAACTGGCTGGGGTGAAGGCATAAAAAAGTTCTCATGGCCATATTACTACCATGTTCTACTCTACATGTCCTCCCACCCAACCCCAGCCTACCATGTTCTACTCTACATGTCCTCCCACCCATCATTTTAGCAAAACCTGAGCGTTTGAAATGATGATCTTTTGCAAGGTATTCCCTCAGGTGTTTCTCTTCTTTTGCTGAACCTGTTTTTGGTGGCTATAGGACTTTGTAATAAATGACTCCTGCTAACCAGAGATGCTTGTGCTCTCCTCTATACACATGTTGGAATTGGCATACCCATAACGGGCAATGTATTTATTTGTGAGTCATTGTATATGGTACCACTTGCACCAAGGGTGTTGAAATTAAATGCTACTAGCGGGCTGCAGCATTTATTGTGCTGCCCACTAAAGAAGCACTGTAAAACATATCTCTAGGACTGCCACTGCATCCTGAGTAGACAGTTTTAAACTGTCATTTCGACTTAGAAAAAAAACAGTTTTCCAGGCCTAATCCTTCCCTCTTAATACTTATAAATTTCCCTAAGGTTGATTGTTAAAGCCCTCATGGAAGAGTGTTTGGTATTTAAAAAGTATGATATTTATATTAAAGGTTTTGCATGTCCTGTCTGTGAAAGCTGCTTTTTACTATGGAAAGGAAGACTCTACTATGACACTACTGATTTACCACTGTCACCTTTAATAAGTGCTCAGTTAAGGAATTTCTAGAAAAGTGGTTCGAGGATTCATTTAAAAAGTAAAATTAAAATCCACCTTAAGCGTCAGGTCGGATATCACTCTTTTAGAAAATTTCATTTTCCCACCTAAAACCAACAGACTTTCCTATCAGTGACTTTCCTGACCTCTGATGGCTCTCTTGAGGTTAGATGCATATCCCAGACAGTGGAGAAAAGGCTCTGGCTGTGAGGATGGCTGCTCCTCTCTTGACAGAATGGTCTGGTGGCCGTGCCCAGCCCCTTGCTCTGCTTCAAATGATGCCTAGCCTGTCATTGGCAGGACAAGCTCACACCCAGGCCTCCCCGCTTTGTTTTTCTATTAAGGCTGCACCAAAATCAGTGGGAGTAAAGGAACTGACCAGAATTGGTTTAGGGGTGGATAAAGGGTTTTCCTCCACTCGCAGGCTGGCACTTGTCATAAAGGTGGACCCTCATAGACCTCTCCTCAGAACACTCCTGGACCTGTAAAGATGGACTGGCCTGCTGTCTGGGACTGTAAGGAAGACTGGACTTGCTTGCCTTAAATCCAGGACCTCAGAAACTACTCCAAGGATCAGTGGCTGACCTCTTGTGTGAGCAGCAAAGACACATTAATCTTCCAGATAACCTTACTGTTTATCTGCCCAGCTGACCAGTACCAATTGGACATGCCCTAGAACCTCCTGCTGGCCTCTGTTAGATTGAGTCCAGTTGGAAGCCGGACTCCCAGTCCCGCACCACTTTCACCAAGTGCGAGAGCCGGGACTCCCCACTCAATGTTAGGCCAACTAAGGACACCGTTTGAGATAGCCCTGCTTAGCCCCCTTAGTGGCTTGGCATGAGCAGCCAGACCTATCTCCAAGGTACAAGTGTTCTATATGTGCAACCACACCCATAGCAACCCATGGTGACATCACAAATGGACTCCACACAAGTTTGATAAAAACCAGTATAAACTTTATACAAAAAGATCACATAATACATAAGCCAACATAGAATGAAGGGTAATATTCATCTGGCTGAGTGGTAGGTTCATATCCCAACCACCGCTTTCAAAATGCTATGCTGGTCGCAATGCTAGTATCACACACTTTACAACAGACAAACAATAGTGCACTACGTAAGGATACAATTCTGTGGTGGGCAAAGGAGAAATAATACAATGCGTAACGATACACCCAGGTACCTTCAAAGGGAGAAATAATGCAATGCGTAGCGCTACATTCATGTACTGCGCAATGAAGGAATAATGCAATGCGTCACACCCCAATAATGTACTTTGCAAGGAAAAAATAATGCAATGCGGGCTGCTAGAATGATGTACTTTGCAATTAAGGAATAATGAAATGCGTAACTACAATCATGTACTTTGCATAGAGAAATAATGCAATGCGTGCCGCTACACTCCTGTACTTGGCAAGGGAGAAATAATGTAATGCGTAGCAATACAATTGTGTACTTCAGTAGGCAATATTAATGTCAGGCATCATAAGACATTCCGGCAGTTCGTTAGCAGCAATATTGGCAATGTGTATTATGACAATCAGCCTCTTCGATAACAGTTGCCTCCCCCCCACACGGTTCAACAATGACGCAGAGTACTGCTTCTTACTCTGCCCCTGTACTGCAACTCATTTCGACAGTATGGGCCTCACTCTGAGACAAAGCAACGGCTCATGTCATCAGAAGGAATGAGAGGCAGAGAGAGTGTCCCACCGAGGCCCGCACCCTGCCCAGGTTGTAATCCACGATACCTAGGGGCGCGACCCAACTCTCCTCTCCTCTTTCCCTGAACTGGGCCTTCCTTGCAGAACTCTCTCAATGGGCCTCAGCGGCTCGGCCTGGCAGCTCAGCTCCTCCGGGGCTGCCGGTCTGGGGCGCGACTGTTAGGAAGGTCTCAGGCAGCCGCAGGGCACACGTACCCCACGCCTCTGAGATAACTTTTACTCTGGGTGCACGTTCACCACTGCACCCTCCGGGTCTCTTCTGGCACAAAGCCACACACACAACACTGATGGTACTCCACATCGACTCCGAGTACATGATCACCTCCACGATCCCAAGTTGCACCAAAGCACGCACACTGCTTCACTGAGACTTACTCCATCTCTGGTGCCCCGATATCCAGGGGTTCTTCACCAATGCTTTCGGCTGCACCACGACACATTCACTGTGTCCGAGCGTCTCTTCTCCACTGGTGCACTCGACGACCAGGTGCTCTTCACCAATGCCATTGATGCACCCCAACGTGCACCCTGCCGTCCAAGACTCACTCCACTTCCAATGCACACGATTGTCAGGCGCTCCTTACCAATGCCTCCCATGCATCATGACACGCACCCTACCCGTCCGAGACCTCTGGTGCACACGCTGACCAAGCGCTCCTCGCCTGCGGTGCACCACGACACGCACCCTGCATGTCCGAGTCTCACTTCAGCTTCGGTGCACATGCTGACCAGGCGCTACTCATTAATGCCTGAGGTGTACCACGACACGTACCTTTCGCTTCTGAGACTCACTTCACCTGTGATGCCCAAGTTGGTGCTTCTTATGCACCACAACATGCACCCAGCGCGTCCGATTCTCACTCCTCCTTCGTGTATCCAAGATCACAGGGTATGACAAGGCAAGCCCAGGCAAAATATGGAAGACGGCAATGTGAACAAACAAAGAAAGCAAATATACACTTTAAATTGCAAACCACAGGGAACACCTTTTGAGGGTCTCAAGCTGCCACAACGCATACCCACTGCTTTGCTTGAAACTTCTCCTGAAACGTTTATGTTCCTGTGTTTCCAAACAGAGAGCCAGCTCACCTCGGGCCCTTGGGGTTACAAGATAAAGCACAAAGCACAGTCTTCGTCAAGCAGTGAGACCCAGCGCCACAAAACTCAGCCACTTTCTAAAAGAATGGTTTCTGAACACACAGTAACAAAACAACTTTCGCAGAAAGATGTGTTATGACACTGTGAGTTCATACATGCTAAACTTTACCTCTCCATTTTACACTTATAGGAAGCTAGGCTAACCAACACAACACCTAGCCTCCAACCATTCTGTCCGATGGGCAGGATGGCCTTTCAGCAGTGAAAAACGAAATGGAGTGCTTTTCATTGTAAGGACATAACACACACCTTAGTATATTACTTGCATTTTACTTACACTGCACCCTGCCCAGGGGTTACCCAGGACCTACCACAAGGGTGCCCAATTTGTTTGAAAAAGGGAAAGTAAGGCCTGACAAGTGGTTGCACTTGTCAGTACAACGTGCTGATTTAGCAAAATGCTTGCAGGCCCTACACTGCAGGCCTGAGTTCCCTTCTCTGCGTGCCTTTGCATTACTAGCCCTGTCACTAGCCATGGCTAGTGCACATCACTAGGGACTTTACTAGTAAGGCAAACATACCAATCACGGCCAACCATTTACTATTAAACATTATGTAGGGAACACTTGTACTTTGACACTGATCAGCAGTGGCAAAGTACCCAACTCTATGTCAGGAAAACGTTCTAGGTGGAAAGCAAAAAGTTTAGGGAACTTTAGCCAAAAAGGCCAAGTCCTGCAAGTCCTAACCCCTAAGTGGTGCCTCCTGGTCCTGGACCCTTGGCTGGTGTTAGAGTGTACTCTTTCTTTTCCAGAAACTGCAAAAAGTGGGACTTTAAGCCTGAAGAACCAACTAGGATCACTGTTGAAGATGCAGTCATCAATGTCAAATTGTCGGTCAGTCTCAGCGTGCTGGTTTGCCAAGCTGAAGGCGATCTGTCATCCAGACAACCTTTTAAGTTAGAACATAGAGGGCTTCTTCAGGAGCAACAAGGAGCATTAAGGAGCATTATCCACCCAACCTTAAGGCCTACCTGGGTATAGACTTCAGAATTCACACACTTAGAGCTTCCTCGCCTTTTTCAATTGCACAACACCCAGCTCTTCAGCAGCCTGTCGTCATTGAGCCCTATTTTGGATCCAGCTTATAACTGGCTTTGCCTGCAACTCATCGATGAACAGTTTTTTGGCATAAATGTTTCTAAGTTAGAATGTAAACTTTTCATCAGGGTAAACCTGGTCTTTTTATCTGCTCCAGCACTATCAACATTAAATGTTGATTTTGACCCTTTCTAGCATGATCAGATAACCGTGTTTTGAGATTTTTGCTTCTTGGCACTATTTTTGATTCAAACTTTAAAAATTCCTATCTCCGTGCCACTTATTGTTGTTTTGATGTTATATTTATATTAAAAGCGACTCTATATTTCACAGTAAAAAACAAACTCCAGCAAGTGCCCACCAAAAAAGGAAAGACTAAAATAAGTCAAATTAAATTAACACTAATAAACAAAACTATAAATCAAACTAACCATTAAAAATATGTAATCAAGTAACACAATAATATATAAGGAAGAGAAAATGTAAATTCTTCTCACAGAAAAATACTAAACCTGCAAGAGTACGACACTCCTAAAAGAAAAGTGCAGAAGAACTCTGTCAAAATGAACCACAAGTACCTTAACAAATAGGTTATACATTTTTATATACCACATTGCATATTAACTAAATTAAAAAAAGGTAAACTACAAATATTTAAACAAACTCTCTATTTTTATATCTCTATTAATCTTCTGATACTAAATAACACATGCATTAAAATCAATGAACTACAGAAACATCAATTAAATTCTACAATTAAAACCTCCAGAAAAGGCACGTAAAAAGTAAGTAAAATTAGATACTCTAAAAATTAAACAAACCTTAAATGAAAAAATTAAAAATAAAATTCCAACAAACGAACCACAAATAAGTGTTTATAATGTAACTAAAATAATCCAGTTCATCCAACAGATTCACCTTTGGCCTCGCCCGACAGGCATACATCACCCCTACCTCAGAAAACACCACTGACTCCCTCGACAGAAGAGATGCCAAACCAAGCTGATGATCCACTCCTACAAAGCACTGCGCAGCCAAGGACTTTCCTACATCAACCACTGACTGCACTTCCACCAATTTACCAGACAACTACACTCTATCCCCACTCACACACCAACACCCTCTGCATCATCCGAAGCTACAGCACGGTGAAAACCTGGAACGATCGCCATCTGCAGCTACGGACCTCTACCTCACTAGTGGAATTACAGAGAACATTCAAGGCCTGGCTGTTCAACTGAGTCATGCAAACAATAATGACCTGGTCCACATAGGCAGTGTTTTATACTTCCTCAACAAGTGTACAACGTGTTGCAGTCATTTACAACTTTCTCCCATTTCTTAAAGGTCTTTTTACGGGCAGAGTGTACACCGTTACCATGCCAAATTTAAAAAGCCTACATCCCTTCTAGGACAGTCGTGATTAATGGGCAACAAACCATAATGGGAAACATCACTTACAACGCAACTTTTACCACGCAGTGCCTTTATGACGCAACTTTTACAACGCAAACCATTACAACGCATTGCGCTGGGGGGAGCTCTAGGATAGGGAATAGGTTTAATTTACTGTCCAACACCTTCCCTACTATCCACGGGGACTGGAGTTGGAATAGTAAATTAAACTATTCACTATCCAGCGCCCCAAAGCACTATGTGTTGTAATGGTATGCGTTTTAAAACCTGCGTTGTAAAAGCATGCGATGTAAAAGCATGGGTTGTAATGTCGTACATCCAACAATAATGTGTGTGTGAAAAAAATGTGAGAAAGCAAGATGACCCCTCACGGTCGAACCACCAATGGGGAACCTGGTAGGTACTCACCAGTGTAGCCCTGTTCTCATCATCAGCAGTCATCAAGCTTTAAAGAAATGTGTCCAAACAACATAAATGTGTAAGTGCAATTAAAGTGCAGTGGAAAACGGTGTAAAACACACAACAAACAAAACAAACAGTGTAATGCGAAAAGATAGGAAAACTGCACATGAATGCGTCCTTTATTCTTCGTACAGCCTATCTATTTAAAAAGCAGGGAGTGACTATTAATTATATGACAACAAACCACACGCCAACATGTTTCATTGACTTGTATACTGTAGGCAATTTCTTCGGGACATTAATTTTCTTGCTACTGCATCAGTGCTGAACACACCATTCTTCTCGACTGTCAAAAGTACACAAATATATAGCATCCTTACAAAGTGCTCGTAAAACTTAGATTCAATTAAACACACCAACTGTACAAAAACAAGCACAAGGCTTCTCAAATTTACCCATACGATGCCAAGGTGACTCCTACCGGCTGTAAGGATAGAGTTAAAAACAAAGGCTCAACCCCTCCTGTGAGTCGTCCCGAGTCTCCTGTCGTTTTCTGACTGCAAAAGACATATAAAAAATAACGTCTTAAAGGTACATATCTTAGGGGCATGAAAGTGTGGCAATGCTACATGCCGCTGACCTGCCAATACTCAGAATCTATCCGGATTGTACTGAGAGCCCTCTCTCCTTACCGATCTTAGGAGACCAATGCGTGTTTACTCTGCCTGTTAGTCCTCGTTAAGCTAACGTTGTTCTTAAAACGCTATCTCCGTGTGGACAGCATACAAGGCAATGAAACATGTTGGCGTGTGGTTTGTGGTTATATAATTAATAGCCACTCGGTGCGTTTTAAATAGATAGGCTGCACAAAGAAATAGAATAAAGGTTGCATTCATGTGCAGTTTTCCTATCTTTTTGCATTACACTGTTTGTTTTGTTTGTTGTGTGTTTTACACCGTTTTCCACTGCACTTTAATTGCATTTACACATTTATGTTTTTTGGACTAAGGGTGGGCGTAAAATCCGTTTCGCGGGCGAATTTGCGGATTTTCCGCGATTTCGCGATCCGCGAATCTCGCGAAATCGCGCTAAAATCCGCGAATCAGCGGGGACGAATTTTCAGCCAAGCAAGGGTTACAGCAGCAGGTGCAAAAGTTGAACCTAATTTCTTTGTAACCTTTTACAAAAGGGTTACAAACAAATTAACTTCAACTTGGACACCTGCTGCTAATTGCTTCCTGGTGCCTCGTTGCCTACTTGCAACTATTCTCTGACCCTGCTCTGACCCTTGAAGCAGGGTCAGACAATAGTTACAAGTAGGCAACGAGGCACCTGTCCAAGGAATTAAACCTCATCAGGAAGCACTTACAGATATAAAAAACAGGAAGAAGGGAGAGGATGGCAAATAAAAAGACCTTTACAGCACAATTTTCATATGCATTTTGCTAAAAATAAAAAGCTGTATGTTCTGTAGGGGCAACTCAGGAATCTGGCCCTATAGAGATCGGGCCTCTCTTTCTTTCTCTTGTTCTCTCTCTCCCTCTCTCTTTCCCTCTCTTTCTCTCTCTATCTATCTATCTATCTATCTATCTATCTATCTATCTATCTATCTATCTCTCTCCCTCTCCCATAAACGACTGCATGGGTAATTTCGCTATGCAAGCGGCTCGCGAAGACGCAAAAATCCCCGCGAACACACAAAATACCCTGCGAACATGCAAAAAACCCCGCGAACATGCAAAAAAACAAAAATCCGCGAATTCGCACAAATTCGCGAATTTTGCGGATCGCAAATTCGCAAAATTCGCCCATGCTTAGTTTGGACACATTTCTTTAAAGCTTGATGACTGCCGATGATGATATCAGGGCTACACTAGTGAGTACCTACCAGGTTCCCCGTTGGTGGTTCGCCCGTGAGGGGTCATCTTGCTTTCTCACATGTTTTTCACAACACACATTATTGTTTGTTGCCCATTAATCATGACTGTCCTAGAAGGGATGGATGCTTTTTAAATTTGGCTTGGTAACGTGTACACTCAACCCCAAAGACCTTTAAGAAAGGGGAGAAAGTTGTTAATGATTGCAACACATTGTACACTTGTTGAGGAAGCATAAAACACTGCCTAAGTGGACCAGGTCATTATTGGTTGCATGATTTTATGAGTGGAGGGCGACCTGTGTCGGTTCTTCACTCTGTACTCCTCATTGTGTTTATGGTGTCCAACTGAGTCACCTGAACCCTCATGACCCTGAAGCACCTGGATAACCTCCCAGGTGATTAGTATCTCTATACAAATCCACTGATTAATTGACTGATTGAACAACAAAGGATTATACTTCTTAGAGGTAATTGCAAAATCCTTATTATAAAACATCTACCTACCTATGTACTAACCATCAAACCTTAACAGATTACAACAGAGCCACAACTTAATCATTACAAAAAACAACAATTTGTTTTTATAAATCCATAAAAAAAACATATAAATAACAGGCAAGAAGACTGATTAATAAAAATAATATGTTTTAATACTCAGGGCCTGATTTTGATCTTGAAGGTCTTACTGGCATTCCTCTGCAGTTTTGCTTCCAAATGCTCTGCCGAGTTGACAGTCTTTCACCGGCCATATTTAGATAAATGCAGGCTGACTCGCAGTCGGCATTGACACAGTGTTTCCAGTCACAGTAGTGGCTCACTGTTGCAGATACGACAAACTCCAATACTGGCTTATAGTACTCCGTCAGGGCGGCAGGTTCCCACAGAGCAGATTTTAATTTCGCAGTTGTACTAGCGATCTCCTAGTGGTAGTTCACTTACAGAGGGAGTCTGTTGCGGTAGGCACTCACCAGTGCAAGGTCACTGTAACCATTGGATGGCTGCTAGTATAACAGATGCAATGTCCACTGGCCAAATGGAAACAACTGCATGCAACCTAATAAAGCACATTCCATTTCAGACGATGATCATTTGCCATTCCAGTGCAGCACAACATTTTGTAGGAGAACTTTTGCCAAAAAGTGAGGTTCTTTTGTTGCTTTTCCCTTTTTTTCGCCCCTTTATCTTCTTTTTTTTTCCTTGTTGTTAATTAATTTGATTTCATCATATCTCTTTGTACAACTCCAGAGCCCAAAAAACAATTTTTTACTGAGATAGGATTATCAGTTATTGAGGAAGAAGTCAAAAGAGTAGAGGCGGAATTATTTGGAGCCCAAGTCCAAAATACACCCCTATTGCAGAAAAGGTAAATATGGGCTAGAACAGTCAATAGAATGAATGCTGTAGCAAACAACCTGCGTACCCATGAGGAAAGTAGGAAGAAGTGGAATGACCTACAGGGGAGTTCCCTGGCCTCCAAGTATCACCTGGTAACCCAGGGGACTGCTGGTGGTTCTCACGGGCCCCCAATACAATTGTATCCCTAGGTGCAAAAGGTCTTGCAGATCCAACATCCTGAAAGCTTGACAGGAATACTTGGTGGAGTAGAGTCTGGTAAGTTACACTTTGCAAATTATGTCTAAATCTCAATGTTCCATTTGGTCTTAATGCAGCTGTTGCCAATGTGTTCCCCCCATATATTGCTGATAAAGAAACTTCAAGGTATCAGAATCAGATAATTTGGATTGTTCATGTAAATGCATTGTGTTGCATCTAAGATTACAGGTGTCAATCTCGTCTCCATGTCACATGATGGTATGGTGCGTGTAAGTGTTAGAACACCAAATAAGCCATTACACATATGTGCCATATTATAAGTGTTTGTCCGATTTCAGCTGCATATTTTACACAGGTTATGTTCCATTAACAATTTTGCAAGTGTTGGGAAGCTGTCTTTGAAATGACTGCAACTACCATGATACCCTTTTTCTCTTTTGTCAAAAGAATATTGCTACGTCTTATTGAACTTTCTTGTCTAACATATTTCCACATAGGGTAAAGTGTCATGTGGTGGTCAATCCCTATTCAATGCTCTCTTCTGAAAATGGTTTCTGTTGTTTTCTGAATGTTGTCCTGTTCTCAACCAATTGCATTGATGTCATGAGTTTCAGGTATGAAAATTACTATGCTGAATTTAAGGGATAATTGCAAAAATGTACTCTACACTGTTCACATGATGACTAATGCAAAAATCTATTCAAGCTGTGTAAATGTCTGTTTTGAAGTTGGCTAGACCTTGAAATTGTCAAGTCCCAAGACATGATAGGCCAGGTACTGAGCGAGCTCTATTGGCGGGATGGAGGCTCACAACTCCATTATGGGCTCCCTGACTTGAGTACTGCAGGACATTTACACCCATATGTGCAGGTCTTTCCAAGCATCATTTACCCCCTTCCTGTGGTCCTACAATATCTAGCCCATCTACATCTGCACAGCCACAGGAATCGAGGGCCTGTCACAGGACAAACCTCCAGCAACTACCCTGGGCACTGCAAATGTGGATCCCCCCTCCCTCAAAAGGTGACAACGTCCTCCCAGGTTATCAGAAGGTGAGGATGGCAAGACTTCTACCACCACCACCAAAAAACCCCAACTCTAAAATCCTCCAGTGGGACTACCATTCACTCTGGACTATTTTGTGGACACATTTACCTTTCTGATGCCAGTCATGTTTTGGGAACTGGACTTCAAACTATTTTGTTTCTTCATTTTCACCCTATTTAATTTCTTCATGTTTAGTTCAATGAATTCACAACTCAAAACCTCATAGACTGGTGTTGTATATCTCAACTCTATCAATGTATTTGCTTCCATTTATCCAAAGGGTACAATGACAACAATCAAATGATTGTGTAAACATAGATAATTTTCAGGTAGGTAGTGTTCTTATTACGTTCCTAGTCATGACTCCCCCAAAAAATACCATTGAATTATTTACTGCTATAGTTGTTCCATTTGATCAATAAGTGTCAATTTTTTCACTAACATAACAATCCATGCATGATACTAATACTCAGTGCCAGTTTTCGCATTTCCAGTTCCAGACCTTGCCAACATGGAAGAAAGGAATATATACCAAAACAATCAGGTTGAAAGGCAAATTATTAAAGCCTCTTGTCATCAGCTGGAGCCAGATCTTCTGGCTTACATAAGGAATCCTACATCAACAACACCAATGGACAAAAACATGGCAGTACTATATTTTGTAGACACAGGATCATTCCAATTCATTGTTCCAGTATCTGGTAGAATGTCACAACCACGTTTCATTGTTGTGCCTCAAGAAATATGTCCTACAATGATGAGACACATTAACAGTTACATATACTTTACACACAATGAGGATTTTCCAAGTGTGAAGGGAGATTAGCATGATTTGGCTCCACTACCACATGCGTTTTGAGCTAATGATGGCACACAGCTTGCCTTAGTGACAACACAAAACAGAGAACATGTCCAATGTAATCTTTAAATCTCCCATTCAATCACAGTGCAAGTTGCCTTGGTACAGGATTTGTACACCCAAAGTCTGTGTCTGTCTTTCCCAGGATCAACTCAAGTTCCCTTTGTACTTCGGAAAAGTACCATATATCAGCACATGTCACAACTCTGAAATGTCCAAATGAAGATGACATGGCGAATGAACCTAAAATAGATCAAAACAAAAAGATTAACATAATAGGCACATTACAAAGTCAACTTTTGGAGGACACAGTTTCACAAAACAATCAGAGATAATCAATGTAACTGAACACAGTAGTCAATGAGTCAAAACTTTGATCAACAAACACCTTACGCCTGAACTTCCCTGAACTTGCCTTTCCTAAATAATTATCACTATCATCACATCAATAGTTGGTATAACAGTGAAAGTGATAACATGTAAAGATATACTTACACTCATGAGAAGAAGTTGTTAATGACATTTTGACGTAAGTCACCTCATTTCTCTTCACCACTTTCATCTTCATTAAGCATTTCAGGATCCTTACCTGGCGGCTCCTCATGGTCTCCATCTACTGTGATGTAAGGATTGTTACAATCACTAGGCAATGTTTTGGAGCATGCAGCAAGCCACAGTGATTTTGCACATCCTATTGGGTGGGTAGAGGAGACCTCCAAAGGTTTTTGTCCAGTCAATGAAATCTTGCTGTTAGGAGCACAAAAGTCCGGTCCATTGGCCAACGTATTCTTCCATGAGCCTCATTGAAGCAGGCTTACCCTGCCGTTGTAAGTTTCCCCATGGTCAGTTGGGATAAGCTCAGTCTTTTAGATGGAAGACATGAAAAGTGCCAGAAAATGTAAAACAATTTCTGATTATTCAGCTAGAAATTCCCCAAACAATATATTGAAAGATTCTACTGATCAACAAGCCAGGCACTCTCAGGTCCAAGTTGTGGCATTTGCAGGGGTATGGAGCTGTTCCATAGTACAAAGGAACTTGGACAGAGCCAGGGAAATACGCAAAGATGCTTGTGATGTACAAATTTAGTAAGTAGACAACTTGCACGTTGATTGAATGGTAGTGTTTCCGATTCTGGTTGGCCTCTTCTCTAGCAAGTGGTGGCAGTAAGGCAATATATGTGCGCTCAATTGCTTCAACCACATGTGGTAGGTGACCCAAACAGTAAAAGTCCACCTTCGCGTTGGCTAAATCCTGCTGCTGTGGAAACTGGATGAAACTGTTGATGTGCCTCATCATTGAAGATATAACTTCTTGTAGCACACCAGTGAAAGTTATTTGTGACATTCCACTAGATACTACTACAGTGTATTGTAAAGATCCCTTTGCCACAAAATGAAGTACTGATAATTGGTGTAATAGATGTAGGATTTCTGTTGTTAGGCTCAATATCTGGTACCAGCTAATGACATAAATCCAATATAGTTTGCCAATCAAATCTGAACTTCTTGATTATATCCCTTTCTTCCATGGTATCAAGGTCTGGAAATGGGGGGTACACCTGAAGGAGTCATATCCTCACTCTCCCAGGGTTCAAGGTTCCTATGTCTGCATTGGATTTTTTTTTATTGACATTTTCCACAGTCATGTAGTTCTTCAAATATATATGGTTTTACTACATATTTTAATCAAACATTTGCTTTTTGTCCTTTATTCTTCACAAATGACAAGTATATATAAACAATGTACAAATAATACATTTCAATTGTATTATTTACACATTCTTATTAAAAAGAACATTTTATCTAATGCAGTCAATGGAGGTGCAAACAACATCGTGCAAATATTACATTTCAGCACAGTAACGTACTACATATAAATGTTTGATATTAAAAAACTGAATGTCCACCTAAGTTGGAATCAGTAAATCAACTAGCCCCCATTTTGAGTGGTGGTGACACACTTAACAGTCACAAGCGCACCATTTTGAACTTGTAAAATGGTGGGTGCCTGACCTCTCGGATAGGACACCTGGAATCAGATGGGGACAGTGGAAGTAGACCTCTCATTGGACAGTGAACTCCATGATGGACACAGCAATATGCTAACATTGTTTAAAGTAATGTATGAAGGCTGTTAGACCTGTCAGCCCTTTGGGTGGTCCCTCCTAATTTATTTTCTTTTTTTCCCCTTTTTGCCTCCTAAACCTCCTTTTTGTCCACTATATTTTTGGTGTTGACGCTTTGGGTGCCTCCTTATTTCTATACAATGAAGAGGCACAGGTGCTCTTTCAAAATGGAGGTGGGAGTAAGTGCAACTCTACAAAATGATGGCCTGCCAACTGCCAAGTTCTACCTCAGGGCTTGGGGCCATTGGGTAAGATGAGGAGTTCCAGAACTTTCTGGTCCACTCTAGACCCCCTGGTCCTAGGCTATAAATAGTGGAATATTGTGCGGCGATTTTGTATAGAGAGCTGAGGAGTTGCCAGTTGGAGCACAGGCTGTGAGAAGAGGAGGTTGGCGCAGAGTGGAGAGCTTGACTGTCTTTTGGGGCTGCTCTTTCTATTTGCTGACGCTGTCCCTCCCTCACTGACATGACCCATCAGGAGAAACATCCCCTCTTACCCCTGCTATTGAAAAAGGGAGTGTCTGCCCTTAGGAATAGACCGTGACATTGTCCAAAGAAGAAGGACAGGTGAGAGCAGCTGTAACTACCTTCCTCTCTGGGGAACTGGACATTACCCCCCTCATCTCTCTTCCCACCTACGGAGTAGAACTTAGCCGCTGTTCAACATAGTGGCAAGATCTGTTGTGCCAGCGGCTTCGTGATCTGTCTGAGGTTGCCCTTCTTGACCAAGAACCTACCAGAGCAGTGGGGTTGACAGCAAATCCTGACATCTCCCCAGTGGTGTGAGCTCCCATGCGGCAGGCTTACGAATGAGGTGCGCCACGCGGGGTTAGCGGAGCTGTCTGTGCCCACGGCGCGGAGCTGGCAAGGGGGTGAAGCAGAAGCTGCTGAAGGGAACTGCCGGGCGGAGAAGAGGGAGTGAAGGTCCGCCGCTTCTGAGCACTGCGGCATCGGAAGGGGAGGGGAGAAGTGAGAGGAGGCCGGTCTCAGGCAGGCTCCTTCCCGGGCGTAAAACAAGTCAGGGGGAGGAAACTAGAGGAGCCCGGGAGCGACTACTGAAGCCAGCAAGGAAAGAATTGTAGAAGCACCGAGTGGCCACCACATCAATCCCTGTCAGGCGAACAGTCGGAAACCAGCGCTGAGGTGGGGGGGCCTTATCATCCGGAAATCAACATCAGCTAGAGAGTGGGGCCAGTTGAAAAGGAACCGATAAAGTAAGGTGGGAGCATAGACTGGTAGGGAGGAAGGGCCATCAGGAGGAAGTAATTTTTGACTGTAACCTTGGCCCAGCCTGAGGAAAGGTGCTGCAGACTCGGGGTGATTTGAACCGTACAACAGACTCATGTCCCCGTCTGCTGTACCTACTTGTTGAGGCAATTTCCCTGCCAGGGAGGAGTCTTCTTTAGTGGGCCTAGGAGGAAATTTTGTGCCTATAGCTCGAAGGAGCTCTCAGTGGAGGAAAGCCAGAATAACACAACGGGTTCCGGAACAAGTGCCGATTGGGTACAGGGATGTGTTGTTGTTGCATGTGGATAATTCCGGGTTTGAGGGATTCATTGCGATAACCTGACAGGCCAAAGTGATAGCAGCAGAAACTAGAAAGTTACCTGAAATAAGTAAATAATCTGCCTGTTCCCATTTATAGATTCAGCTGTTCAGTTATAGATATTTTCAAGAGTACAAACTGCAGAACTGTATGCTGAACCGTGAACTTCATGATTGAAATGACAAATGAGCCTTTAAGGGTAATGTACAGTTTTACTTCACCATAAAGGGGCAATAATCTAGCTGTGTTCTGTATAGAAACTGTGAAATAACTGTTAGGAAAATGGGAGTACCAGGGCTTTGAAGGAGCCCTTGGTTATTTAGAGAATAAGTATATCCTCCAAAGCAATGCCCTGTGGAGCTCTATGCATACAAGTGATTAAATGTGGAAATGCTGAACGTGTAAAAATTCTAAACTACTGAAGGAGTAAACTGATCAAAAAGATTTCTATAAAGCATTTCTATTTTTTCTAACAAGGTGTGGTGTCTTCTTTTAGTGGAAGGGCGCGGGGTTACTGTCACAGGTGTGATGCAAGCATAGCACAGTTGCCTTTGGAAAAGGCCTCTTCACTCTGAGCCAGGCTACCCTATGTGGACTGGTTACCCCAGATCCAACAAAGGCCAATGGCTGTGTCTGTCTCCACTGATGATCACGTACATCCTATGCATGTATGTGGTAGATAGAAAAAGAGCT
Organism: Lissotriton vulgaris; assembly: GCF_964263255.1. Classification (NCBI taxonomy): domain Eukaryota; kingdom Metazoa; phylum Chordata; class Amphibia; order Caudata; family Salamandridae; genus Lissotriton; species Lissotriton vulgaris. The sequence continues at coordinate 504,788,008 of NC_141693.1, read as the reverse complement.
CACTTGCCTCCCAACTAAGGGAGTGTGCAAACTCTCCTCCACCAGTGGAGTTTTGTTACTCCACATTTCAAGCGGAGTGCAAAGTTTGTCAAAAACTCTGCAAACCGTTGCAAACCAGAGTTTTCCACCCACTCTTATATACCTGTCACTCTCCGGTAGTGATGCACCTTTGTTGTCCTATGGGAACTCTCCTTTGGCTGCACTTTCGTCTGGTGCAGTTATATAGAAAGATCCAGTTGGAGTTAGAGCTGACCCCATGTAAGCACAGAAGCGGCTGAGAGGATCGAAGACATCTAACCTAGGTACAAACTCAGAAGTGGTGTACGCCACTGAGGGTCGGAGACCAACAAGCGGGGCTGAGATTTCTCATTTCTCAGATCTTGAGTGTTTACTTTTCTCGGTGAAGGATTTGCTGCCAGTGTAGAATCCTCCAGCAGCATTAGACTCGCCAAAAAAAACAAAGAGGAGGACCCCCACTTCATTCATAATTTCACCTTCAAATCAGAAGAATCTCTATTACCAGCTAACAGGCCTTTATTTTCCCCAGCCCTGCTGGTCTTTCATATGATAAAGTCACTGGAAGGGAAGGAAGGTGGATGAATGGTGAGAAGAGTTTGCAGGGAGAGGGAACAGAAAGGAGAGAGCTCTGCTTAGTCTGTGTGTACATTAAAGGGATGCTGGGGTACAGTGGGGAGTCATGCACATAGCAGCAGTACAGGGAGTGCGATGCAGATTGGGACAGAACGGGTAGACCGAATGTATTCTGAGGCAGACTGATGCGGTGTAGGGTAAGGTTGTGCAGATTATGGCAGTTGGAGACAGGCTGATGTTGACTGGGGCAGAACAGAGAAGACTTGTGTACTCTGGAGAAAACCTGGAAAGATTGATGCAGTGTGGGGTAGAGTTGGACAGAGCATGGGCATCCACGAAAAACTGGCGCAGACCAACGTTACTTGAGCAGACCGGCACAGTCCAGTTCAAAGTGGAACAGACGAGTGCAGACTGTTTCAGTCCAGGGCAAACTGACCAGTGCACAAGGGGTAGACTCCGGCAGACTAGGGCAGTCTAGAGTAGACTGTTACAATCTAGGGAAAGCTGATGCAGACTGAGGCAGATCATGGTAGAGTAGGGAAGTCTGAAGAAGACTGATACACACTGAGATTGATTTGTGTAAGCTTGAACAGACAGGGACAGACCACAGCAGATTCATGACAGACCACAACAGAGAGGGAGTCAGTAAAACAGGGGTATTTCTTGACATTTTGGAGTGCAGAAATGAGGCAAACATGTGGGCGAGTCAATGAAGCGAGCGGCTCTGCCCCAGTGCAACAAGCCTTTTAACTGCAATGGCTTTCAAAAAATAACTTCATTTCTTTACAACTTCGGCCACCACTGGCTACATAGAGTCAGTGCCTAATTTGAGTCGGTAATTGCCAGTGGGGGACAAGCACAAATTATTGGGGGCCAACACTTATTTAGGGGAAAATGCTGAATCATTGTTGCTACTTTGAGTTGGGCCAGGACTATATGAAACATCTAAAATAAAATGCTAATTCTAAAGTCTGAAGGGTCCAACGTTCGGTCAAACCTGTGAGCATGCTACATTGTTAAACATTATTTATTCATGTATTAATTTTTCTATAGCACTTAGACTACCTTACTAATGTTTTAAATCACCTAAAACAGAGAAGGGAAACAAAGGGGAATGTCATTCTCACGAGTAAAGAAACCGAATAGTCAAACAACCATTACCCGGGAGTGACTTTTATGCAGGTTTCCCTAGGAAGACTGTATCTTATCATTCAGTATAATTAGTGGATTGAAGAAGCAGGTTGTGAACTGCGGGTACTCTGGAATCAGATTTGGTTAGTGCTAACACCTACTACAGTGATCTGAAGGCTTCTTTTGCAGGCACTCCAACCTGCAGTAAATTAAATTGCTATTCAGCCAGAATTATGTGTTGAAACTATGTTTGTGCTTTAAATGCTGTATTAATTGGGTGAAATACTGAAATGTATGAAACAGCTACTGCATTTTGAATAATATGTTTGCTGAGAAGAGTTTAACAAAGTGCCTAAATTTAGAAAGGCGTCAGATGTTTATGCCACAGCCTGCAGAGCTGTTCTCTCAAGGTGTTACTGTTTACTCTGCCAGCTCATGGAACTCTACTGAATCTCGCAGATTTTTTTGGTAACTTTGCAGGAACCTGCAGAGTGAAGCTCTGCCCAAGCCTACTCCTAACACTGCTGCCATCAACACCTCCTCCACTTTTGCTGGTGTTTGCCACCTCTGAGAGCAACCATTCCAGGTCGAGCAGGTGAAATGGCCCCTGCTTTGATGCCAGAAGTTGGTGGCAAAGAAGATATTTTCCTTATGTGGCCAGCTCTATGGTCACCAGAGGAATAGCTACAAGTTTGAAATGCATATGTGAATCTGTCTAACTGTTTTTTTTGTTTCCTTTAATGCAGACTACAATGTCCCTTTGAGTACTTGTGTAAAGTTTAGTGATTGAGGTTAAGTGTCATTTAATTTAGTCCTTATGTGGGAAAATCATTTTTGGGATTTGTAAGAGCTGTAAAATGAAAGAAAACAACAACATTTATATGTGTTGTGTGTTTCAAGCCTTATATTATATTTGATGTGTATGTAGAGGTGTATGTATGTATATGTTTGATTTACATGTGATATGATTGTAGTGTCAATTTGATCTAGCTAACATTGGACCTGTTCTTGTGTTTCACCTTGAATCATAATATCATCAATATAATGAGAAATATGTACTCCTGAGCTCAAAGGTACTTCATCTAAATGCTCCGCCACCAGACAGTGACAGATTGTAGGACTATGTAAATGGCCCTGGGGCAAACTTCGAAATGTCATTTGTCTACCATTCCATGTAAAACGGAATTGTTCCTGACATTCGGGGGCAATAGGAATAGAAAATAAAGCATTAGCAATATCAATAGTTGCATACCATGTTCCTGGGGGCTTTTGAACATTCTCTATTAAAGTAACAATGTCTGGCACAGCAACAGTCAAAGAAGGTGTGTGCTTGTTCAATTCGCGATAATCAACTGTCAATCACCAAGAATTATCACTCTTACGAACGGGCCATACAGGATTGTTAAAAGCAGAAGTAATCGGATTTACAACCCCGGCATCCCATAGATCTTGAATAGTAGCACTAATTTCATCATATCCGCCTGGGATTCGATACTGTTTCATTGAAATGACTTTGGTCGCTTGGGGCAATTTCACAGGAGGAATTTTTAAACGTCCTACTCTCACAGGTTTAGTTGAAATATAATTCTGCAAGCCAAACTGATAATCACCATCACTCAAATGTAAGGTAATTCCTTTCAAAATGTCAATACCAATTATGTATTCAGAAAGGGGCACCACCAACACAGTATATTCTCCTTTTGGTATTTTCCCTATTCTCAAATGGAGATTCGTTTGCACTGCTGGGATCTCCTTACCACCCAATACGGTGATAGTAAAACGCTGTCCTCTAAACTTCTTGGAATTTCCATATATCAAAGTGGCCTCCGCTCTTGTATCTACCAATGCCCGGGCCTGTTGCACATTACGATGCTTCCAAAAAATGTCTATATCAACTTATGGTCTGTAATCTTTACGAGCCCAATTCTGTACCGGAGCTTGACCTATTACCTAGTCAGCTTTGCCTTTGTCAGACGCCCAAGACAGATCAGGATAAAGACTCTCATATCGTTTGGGTAAAATCTCTTGCTCGTAAACTCTTTCATTATAAAATGTATTCTTTCCACTACGATAGGACTGTGACCCACGATCGGGATATTTTTCTCATGCATCTCTCAACCTTCGATCAGAAGTTACCTCGCTCGTCTCTTTGTCTGCGTTTAATATATTCCTCTCTCTCTCTCTTTCTGTCTCGAGATGTTCTAAACCTGGGAGATGTTTCCCTCTCTCGTCTATCATGATAATCCCAGACATCATCTTTCCTCCCTCTACGGCGACCCTCGTCACCACTTCCGTCAGAATCTCTTCGATCATGGTCTTGTTTGTTAACTCTCTTACTCCCTTCCTTCCTGTCTACCCCCCTCTTTCGGAACATTTCCCATAATTTAGCAGTAGCCAACCCATCAATATCTGCTGGGTTCACCCTATCCTTAAGTAGGGCAAGAAACATGTCTTGTCTACTTAGTCGATTATTGTCTGTACGAACTTCAGATCTAGATGGTCTTTTTGCCTTCATCCCAATCAATTCAGATTGCTTTATTCGATTTTTGTTTAAAATCATAAAAGCGTGCAGTTAAAAATACAATCATGATTAAAAAAGAAAACATACATATGAAGGCACAAATTATCTGCGGATTTAAAAGTTAAAAACATTTGCTCACCCTGTGCATATACTTTCTTGGTAATAACATACTTTACAGGATTCGTGTTAACATTTCTTCCATTACATCAGAAAGAAAGTTGATAGGGGTTGCAGTACTTAAGACTATTATGCGGTAAATCAAATCTGTTAAGGGCGGGGATACTACAGCAATACGGTAAGCAAACTCCTCTACCCAGCCTGGTATTATCCTCAGCCGTAGGTCTGGGAGCAGGGATATATGAAGTGCTTGGGTAGAAATCGTGTAGATCCCAGGTAGATATGGGCCCATCACCTTCTTTGGGTGGCCAAGTTTGGAGGTATGGAACAATATGACTACTCCTAAATCTTATTAGTACCAAGTCACCAGGGATGTCTTTTGGGAGGGGACCTAGCCAGCCCACTCTCCTCACGCTCATAATCCTGCTGTCAAGATCATGGGGCAGGGGTCTATTTAATTTTGATAGCCAAAACTTGACCTTATTTAACAAGTCATGTTGTCTCTCTGATTTTCCCTGTTTGAGTTGCGGGACTCCCGAGAGGACGCACACAAATGGAGCGGCCTCTGGAGGTAGATGAATTCGAGAAACCCTGTTGCACTCTACTCTGGGAACAATATCGTGCGCTATAGTGGGTTTAAGAAAGGGCTTTAGGAACATTTGAGGGCAAAGAAGTGGGAACTAGTACTTGGGTTTGGGCAACTTTGTTTTGTGTGGTTAGTTTAGGCGCATTGGGGGGAGCAGTTGACAAGGGATGATTAGATATTGTAGCATGGGTAGAAGGTAACAGATTAAATTTAGTTGTTTCCTCAATCCCTGTCAGTCTATCCCCCAAGGTGTTAATTTTGTCAACCAGGGGGTATATAATAGATTTGATCAGTTGTTCGATCATAGACAATAAAGCCACCTGGGAAGAGGGAGCTAGGTCATCTAATTTTTTGGCCGGAGTTGGGGGGGAGTTGGAAGGGGGCAAAGTTGGACTAGGGGACCCATTTTGTAGTTTTTGTATTTTAGGTTGACTCCCATTATATTTATCCCCGTCATGCTTCCTTTTGGCAGATGTAGCCCGAACGGGTACTATACTTTGGGGATTGGCATTTGTGAAAATGGAAAAGGGTTCCAGCACACTCTCATTAGGAGCTAACGGGTTAATGTTATTTAGCGGGAGGGTAATCCTTCTGGGACATACCTAGTCTTACACAGACTGTTTAATTCCTCCAACAATGAGAGGCTACACGCTGTAGTGGTTATTTGTGGAGAAGATTCATTACTAGTTGGGCTGTCTATAAGCTGGTCGGAATTAATTTTATCAGCATCTCTACGCATAGGTAAAAATGTACTATTTGTGTGCTTGTCTTGCATCCTGGGGCAAGAATCCGACCAAAGGGCTATTTTAGTGACAACCCCATTGCGGGGCATAGTATGGATTGTATGTAATAGAGTTATTGAAGTTTATTTAGCAAGTACTACTGTCCAGTACAAAAAGTCAATCGGTAGCTTTACCTCCTCTTGAAAAGCCAAGGGGCGTGTCCCGTCCCGTCCTCCTCAGGCCTCTGAGGGTCACAGAGGGCTCGCCCTTTGCTTGGGCTTCGCCCGGCGTCGTTCGCGCACGTCCGCGACGCGGAGGAAGCTGCTCGGCTTTGTGCGCCTCCGTGCGAATAGTGCAGAAATAGTGGCCAATACACCCTCCAACAGGTAAGTGTCCGCTGCAATGTCCCCCGCTCCTCAGTGGGAGCTGCTCGGCTTTGTGCATCTCCGTGCGCGGTGATTCCCGGAAGTGGGCATGTCCGCACAGGAGTCTGGGAGCTGTAGTCTTCCCCCGCTGCGGCCCCGCGATGGAGTTTGCGGTGGCGGCAGGGAAGACCGACAGCGTCAGGGCCCCAGACGGATGGTGCAGAAATAGTGACCAATCCACCCTCCAACAGGTAAGTCTCTGCTGCAATGTCCCCCTCTCCTCAGTGGGAGCTGCTCTGCTTTGTGCACCTCCGTGCGCCGTGATTCCCAGAAGTGGGCGTGTCCGCAAAGGAGTCTGGGAGCTGTAGTCTTCCCCCTCTGTGGCCCCGCGATGGAGTTTGCGATGGCGGCAGGGAAGACCGACAGCGTCAGGGCCCCAGACGAATGGTGCAGAAATAGTGGCCAATCCACCCTCCAACAGGTAAGTGTCCGCTGCAATGTCCCCCGCTCCTCAGTGGGAGCTGCTTGGCTTTGTGCGCCTCAGTGCGCGGTGATTCCCGGAAGTGGGCGTGTCCGCAAAGAAGTCTGGGAGCTGTAGTCTTTCCCCGCTGCGGCCCCGCGATGGAGTTTGTGGTGGTGGCAGGGAAGACCGACAGCGTCAGGGCCCCAGACGAATGGTGCAGAAACAGTGGCCAATCCACCCTCCAATAGGTAAGTGTCCACTGCAATGTCCCCCAATCCTCAGTGGGAGCTGCTCGGCTTTGTGCGCCTCCGTGCGCGGTGATTCCTGGAAGTGGGCGTGTCCACAAAGGAGTCTGGGAGATGTAGTCTTCCCCCGCTGCGGCCCCGAGATGGAGTTTGCGGTGGCGGCAGGAAAGACCGACAGCGTCAGGGCCCCAGACGAATGGTGCAGAAATAGTGGCCAATCCACCCTTCAACAGGTAAGTGTCCGCTGCAATGTTCCTCGCTCCTCAGTGGGAGCTGCTCGGCTTTGTGCGCCTCCGTGCGCGGTGATTCCCGAAAGTGGGCGTGTCCGCAAAGGAGTCTGGGAGCTGTAGTCTACCCCTGCTGCGGCCCCGTGATGGAGTATGTGGTGGCGGCAGGGAAGACCGACAGCGTCAGGGCCCCAGCCGAATAGTGCAGAAATAGTGGCCAATCCACCCTCCAACAGGTAAGTGTCCGCTGCAATGCCTTGATCCATTCTCCCAGCTCACCTAACTCGCGAACTGCTTCAATCACATCAGCCAATGTGTTTCCCGTTTGATTAATTACCAATGTCATCATCACCTGCTTATGAGCAGGGGGAGCAGTACGAATTACCTTATTTCTCACAGAAGTGTTAAGCACTCCCTCCATCAATCGGTGTGTCATATCTAAAACAATAGAGGTTTTCATCACCTCCTCTTTCAATCTCTGTGTTGCATCTCTCAATGTATACCATGGTTTCTCATTTACTGGCCAGTATGATTTAGTTGGATATTTATGACTACAGCCATTCACAGCCAGTTGCAACAAACGAATTTGTTCATAATTCTCATAACGTCTGAAATGTTCTTGAACAGTTGGGTCTGTGCTTAACGTGCAGAATTTCACTGCATCGCCACGATCTAACATTATGCCTGCAGCACCCAAATCAAAAATTCGAATCATCCAGGTAAGTAAACTCTCACCAGATTTCTGCGAAAATCTGTCTAAAATGTAATTGATCTCTTGTTGCGTAAAGTCCTCTAGGCTATCAAGAGGTACTCCTTGAGGATGGTTAGGACCACCCTGCAAATTTCTTCGATGAATCGGTTGCACCTGCACTTCCCTGCGCACTTCTGTTTTGTCTTCTCTTTTAACCTTAGCTGGCTCTGCCCTGTTATTTTCCTCCCCACCTGATCCTGAAAACTCCGAAGAGTCCCAAATGTTTCCATACCACTCCTCAGGATTCCAATCAAGTCCTGCCTTTGCAATAGCTAGACGTACTTTTCTGGTGTTAACTCTGCCTCGTCTATGTCTGTACTTGTATTTAGCGATACGCACTACAGCTTTTTCTGCAACACTCTGGTACCTTTCCAACTTATCTGACAGCAATTTGTTCTGACATCTCAACAATGTATTTGCATTTTTCACTTCTACATACTGCTTTTCAAATTCTTTACACTCACATTGTATTTTTACATATTTTCATGCACTATTCTATAAGCATTTAACAAAATCCATCCTCTTCGTCCTAATATAGGAAGCTCCTCTCCCCTCTCTACCGGCACTTTCTGCAAACATGATACTACCTGAGCCGGTTCAGCCTCGAGCAGACACGAGTTCCAATTTTCACTCAAACCGAAGACGAATTAGCCCACTCATGAGCCAATACTCCATATGGAGTCGATTCCCATCCGGGAATCTCTACAGGTAATTGGAATTCAGTGTTTGTATTCCTAGAAAACATCTTGTATCTTTTCTTTAAGATTCACTCAACCTCAATTCCGCAATTGTCACAACGCCAATATATTATCGATTTTCCCTGCACACTCTCCACCCGATGATCCTGTGAGTCACGACGCCAAGATGTAATGACTGATATTTCTGCTTCTTCGGGTGTTTCAGTTGAATATACAAGCAGCCATTACTTATCCAGGTCTCTTCTTAGACCTCTCTTAAGACACCTCACATCAGAATACTCACCTGAGGAACTAACTACTAAAGATGGAAGAAATCATAGCTCTGAGGGTATGTATAGCAACGTCTCCCGACGAACAATGCGAATCTACGCGATCAACGCACCCTGGTGCGAAATCAGCAACGTCTCCCGACGAACAACGTGAATCTACGCGAGCAACGCACCCTGGTGCGAAAATCAGCAACGTCTCCCGACGAACAACACGAATCTACGCAAGCAACGCACCCTGGTGCGAACATCAGCAACGTCTCCTGATGAACAACGCGCATCTGCGCGAGCAACACACCCTGGTGTGAATCAGCAACACCTTACGACGAACAACGCGAATCTACGCGAGCAACGCACCCTGGTGCGAAAATCAGCAACGTCTCTCGACAAACAATGCGCATCTGCACAAACAACACCTTTCGGTGAAAAATCAGTACATACCTCATACGCTTTGTTGGTTTGATCTACTTATACTTTCAGCATTCTTGCTCAGGAGCCGATTTCCCTCCCACATCAACAACTACTCGTTAGAGGGGAAATAACCCATCCCTCTGTAAGCACTTGGTAAAAAAGGGGCCGACCTTCCTTTACAAAGAATAAGAACCAAATTCACATTCCAAGGGTCTTTCTTATATAACTAGCAGCCCGTCCCGAAGTTGTCCGGGTATGAAATAGAAGCAGTAAAATGTGTGTAATAGGCAATTCAAAATTATTTTAAAATCTCCGGGTATACAACAATTTTTGTTTTATTTGAATCTGGATGAAAAATAAATAGATTATGGACATTGCCGGACCTAGAGATGAAAGCCTGTTAGTTACACTGTGTCCAGAAATGTAAGTCATTACGTATGCAGCATTCAGGAGGTTTGACAAAAGGTAGTATACAGCATTCGGTAAGTATCAGAACAGATAAGATGAGTGAGATGCCTTCTGTACTGATTGCCGTGCAGTGTGTTTGCTCTGTAGTCCTTTAGTTATGGTAACGGCATTCACCCCCTGTATGTCTGACTTGCCCCCAGCCCCAATGAAAATGCGAAGTGTGTGACCCTGTAACGTGTGTGTTTGGTATTTTGCCTTTCAATATTTTGCCATTTGGACAACCCACATGGCGTGAACGGCGAAGCACCTGAATTTTCTTAACACACTGCCCAGTGTTATTGTAAAGGCTTTCGCCCCAAGTACATCTGACACATCCCCAACACAACGCACACGTGCACAGTACATCTGACACCCCCCAGCACAAATGAAAATGAGAAGTGTGTGACCCTGTAACGTGTTTGTTCGTGCCCCCAGCTGAATGCATACGGCCACTTTTAGTGTGTGACCCTGTAACGTTTGTAACGTGTGTGTCCGCGCCCACCGCTGAATCATACCTCCACTTTTTGTGTGTGACCCTGTAACGTGTGTGTCCATGCCCCCAGCTGAACCCATACCTCCACTTTTTGCAGCACTTGTCCGATCCAGGAATTATGAATGCCACTCGATTGCTGGCGCACAATTGCCCATTGGCCATGCCCCCAGCACAACGCACTCGTTGTGTTTCCCCATGCCCACAAGGAACGCTTCTCTTTGTCGGAATGCCGCATTGGCCACGCCCCCAGCACAACGCACACGTTTTGTTTCCCAACGCCCACAAGGAACAATTCTTTTTGTCGGAGTGCCGCGCCGCGCCCACGCCCACATGGGACTACTTTGCCGGTAAGGTTCTTTTACATTTCTAATGTATATGGTGGGCCTCTGTATAGCCTATGTCTTTCTGCTGCAACTGTCCTTTCCAATGCTGTATTGGGTGTTGTGATTGGTGCTGTGGCTCCTGAGCTTACCCACCTCAAAGGTTTGCGTTCTCTCTTTAATATATTAGTATAGATAATGGGGGTGCGAAGAAGGAAATAATGGTTAAACATCAACAGGCATATACACATGAAACCTGAAAAGGAAAGGCAACATTAGATAGAATTACATATACATGGAACATCTCACCATAATGGTGTTAATCTGTGTCTTGAAGAAGGGTCCAACTCTCTCTCTCTGTCCCTCTCTGGTTAGGCAAAGACTCTCTGCTCCACAAACATGACTGCACGTCTGCACCGTGAAGTTTCGTCAGACCATCAAAGCCACCAGACTGTTGTCTCACAGGCCATCAATCCATCTCATCTCTCTTGGACCCACTTTCACTAATATAGAATCCAACCCTCTCTCGAAGCTTCTAGAAGAACCCGCCTACCGTTCTCACAGGATTCCTGTACCGCCCCGTACCAGGCACACAACAGCAGCTGGCCAAGCGTTTGCTGCGTCTCCGGCGCGAAGAGAGCACATTCCACCGATAAGAACCGGTCCGTGCTGGTTTACTGCTAGCGAATAACACCTCAACCATAAAACATTACCCCTCACCTAGAGAGGCTCAGCAAGATGGTGACAAGGAAGAACATGGTGTTGCTTGAGCACAGGCCTCTAGGCACGAAAAAGAGCAAAAACAGTGTATAAGGCAGCATAAAGTTGTCAAAGCCTATCGGTAAGCTCTGCAAATAGGTGAAATAAGAGTCAAAACTACATCATATACTGAGATGGTGGTCTTTAGCAGTTAGTTCCTCAGGTGAGTATTCTGAAGTGAGGTGTCTTAAGAGAGGCTGAGAAGAGACCTAAATAAGTAATGGCTGCTTGTATAATGAACTGAAACACCAGAAGAAGCAGAAACATCAGTCATTACAATGATGAAGGCTCACTTCATGTAAATTAGAAAATATATTATATACTCTTTACAACAGTACACAAATATGTATTCTGTACAAACCCAATGAAAATGATTTTAGCTAAGTGTATCACCCCACAAATCATGCAGCCTAGAACAGGGTTCTTCAAACAGTCATTTAGGAGCTTCCAGTACCTCCTAGACCCCTTCAGAGTGGCACAGAGCTTTGAAGTCACTTATTAGATGGCACAAGGTCATTCTGTTCATCTAAATGTTAAGGGAATGCTGTACTCATGTGACATCATGATCATCAGGCTGGAGACAGCTGGGCCTGACAATGAGCAGTGCTCATTCCGAATCATAGGCCAGACTGAGTCTCAGGTAAAACAACTGAAGCACTGAGGTAAATTTGTCCTTGGCAGAACAAAACTTGAGGTTTACTCAAAAATATACCCCTGAGAGATTTTAAATGAACGACAATTGAAACACGGTGTTGCCCAACTTCTAAAACTAACACTCTATTTGATTTTACTGCAATTTCAAAGTGTGTCATGGCCAAACTGCAGGCCCCTTACTTCCAGTGGCCAATATTCACAGTTCCATAAGTGTTTATGTTTAGCTTTCAGTAATTTGAAATGTTTTGCACTGATCAGAAGTAGGACACATCACAGATTATGTAGTGGGTCCCTGGGCTAGATTCTGTCACCGGCCTAGATTAGTGAGTTTAGGCCTTGACATGGGATGAGTGTAGTCAACATGTCACTACAAAAGTGTGCTTTAAAATATTTGTTTTGGTCAACATGTGACAATGCACATGTTAAACGGTAACTTATAAGTCATGCTTTTGACAGATGTAGAAAAACTCTGTCACATCAATACAGACAGACAGCCGTGAGGAAAAATGCACGTATTGGCACACATTACAACTTACTGTTAGATACTACGGGTAGCGATTTAGAGACTCAAAATCTCAAATGAGACAACCGGCTGGGGTGCCTTGGCACTTGGGTCAAAACCTCTATTGAATTGGCAGGGAGATTGTTTATGTCTTCTAATCTTCGTGGACAACACTATAAGACGGTTTTTAACTTGTATTACACCCCAAGCTAAATTGTCTAAATGGGGGGGGTCTAACAATGAAAAATGTTTTCGCTATGGGTCAGATGATGCCGATATTGTACATATCTTTTACACTTGTAGGCACTTAAACACTTTGTTTGGCCATATAGAGAAGTTTTTAGTGGAAATATTCGGGGGGGGGGGGGCTGTTCGACTATCCACTGCACATGTATTGTTGGGGGTAGCTGAAGTAGAGGAATCGGACCAATTGCTTTACAAATTTCGGTATCTGATTTTTTTAGTTACAGCTGTTGCTAGGTCATGTATTACCTCAATGTGGCTTGAGAAGGATGCACCATCATTTGAAATATGGGGGGCTAGATTTCCATCAATGTATAATATAGAAAAAAGTTTATATGCTTTGAAAGGTAACTGGAAAAAGAATTTAGGCTGTGAGATTTGGGGTCCGGTGGCCTCCTATATAGACGAATGAGCGGACTAGATGCAGAATTATCTTTTTGACCTTACGTATCCTGATGAACTAAGATCAATCTTGTAACTAATTTATTTATTTTATTATGTTTTTTTTTTTCAGCTGCCATGTTTTTCTTTTCGCTTCTTTTCTGTGTACTATGTGTGGTATCAATTTTATGGAATAATTTGGGTTAATGAATTGTAATGTATTTGATCTAACATGGATTAATAATAATTAAAAAAAACAGTACAAACAAAATGCCACAAAACCATTGTTTTTTCTTTCATTTCTTGTATTCGTACAGGCCAATTCCCATCAGAAGCAGGATATTTAGAAGGCCTTCGCCAGGAAGGTCCATACCTTGGGGTTCTACAAGTGGTGCAGTGTACATTGTCGCAAGAGGTGGGAGGACCTAGGACGGTGGAATAGAAAGTAAGCCGAAGTCCAGCTTGTGGGAAGCATCTGTGCCACACCCTGACACCCCTAATGGCTCCAAATCTTGCAGTGGCCTATCTGGAGCATGATGGGCAGTTGAGGGCCCAAAAGCAGCAACAAGGGCGTGATTTCTTATCAAAGTTTCATCTGTTACATGACTCATTTCTTATTACGGCCAGTATTTTACCCATCAACATTAAGGGTGACTCATGTCGAATTGACAAGAAGAGTTCTTGATGGTGTACATTTTGAACAATGTATATGATGATGTGCTTTGTCTATTTAGTTGTTAGAAATCATCCTCCCTGAATCCTGTTCACAACCAAAGGACTGTTCTGAGCAGACACATTGCTGCCTAAACTCCACATATACATCAGGTTTTTTGATGTCATAAGGGACAGTAGTATCAAACAGGCCTGTAGACTTTTTTGTGTCAGGTGTGATGCACCTTCACTACTGTGAATGATGTAACAGTAGACCAATTACATGTGACATTGCATACTATGCAGTTCTGAGACAGTGAATGTTCTCAATATCACATTGTACTAATTTGAGATATTTTGAAGTCAAATGTGAATATTTAGCTGCTCTGTACTAAAGTGGATTAGAAATATATCAAGCCCTATGAAATGTACTTAAGCTGTTAGAGTCATTTGACAATCTACAATGACAATATGTCTACATGCCTTCAATAGCATAGGTAAATACATGTTCTGTGCTACATTGATAAGCTAATCCAGTGCTGAAAGCATACAATTCTTGAGTTACTTGAGGTGTGACCATTGTGAAATGGCCTAACAAAGAAGACAGGCTTTCAGTTTCCACAAATATTGTTACAACATTGATTCATATTTTACTTTTAGCGTATGTCATTAATGCAGCTTTTTAGACCTTGTATTTGGTTCTAAACACAAAACTCATACGCATCTTCCGCGAAAGTTAAATTTAGACACACGGTTACCACACGCTGCCTAGAGCTTGCAAGTGTACTCGCTTTGAGGTAGTGCTTTCGGCAGAGTTGCTTTGGAAGGGTAGCAAATATTTTGATTGGCAGAGATCTAAGCACAGAATTACCAGACAAGAAAGGTTCTGGATTAAGATTTTTGGATTTGGACTTCCAATAACATTTGTTAAGAACAGAAACAAGGAACAGATACGTGATAAAGTGGTTTGCCAGGATGGAATTAAACCGATTCGAAGGACTGATCTAACAAAGTAACCAAGAACAAGATAGCCCTGAAAAAGTCTTGGTTATTCCATACACCACAAAGCATGTGTTGGTTGGCTAAAAGAAGAAAGAAAAAAGAAAACAATGAATTACCTACATATTTTGTGATAGCTTCAACATGTGCTTAGGAGTTTGGTGTTTACAATCGTTAGGGTTCATTGATGATCCCATTTGGAGGGTGGAGGGGAAATCCCTCTTCCTTTAGAGCACTGCAACATTTACAGTTGTTTATTACCCTAGCACAATATAGGTGAGCACCTCCGTTCACTCTACATGCATTCATCCCATATTATGAACCTTGTATTTGGTGTATATCCTAATTGGTGACACAAGTTCACTATTCTGGAGAACAAATGCCAACCATTCAGAGGATTTCATCAATTTTGTTAGAGAAAGGATTATGATTGAGAGACAAGACCATAGTTGATTTTGGAGGTTTCATATGGTATCTGAAGATGTCTACATGAATGAGGCAATGCTGTAAATAACCAAAGTTTGGTAGCCTTGTAACAGGTGCAATATAGAAACGAGGAAAATAAATTGGCTCAAGTTGTTCATCAGTTCTATTCACACAGCTACAGTAAAACTACTATATACGTACTTTCAGAAGGCTACGTAGAAATTGGCTATGAAGGTGGGGTAGCAACTGGACATTGTGTCTCACCTGGTGAGACCACTGAGTCACACAGTGACATGGAGGGTGAGGGGACTAGCATGGAGGGCTCCGGAACAAAATCTTCTCCAGAGGCCACCCCAAGCAACCCGTCCCTGGTGGTGGTGGTGGACCCTACTACTTCTGTTACACCTGCATCCTACTCTGACACCCAGAGTACCATCTGCACCCTTCCTCTTGCTCCCCCAGTTTGTCAACCCTACCTCCTATAAAAGGGGGGGCATCTCCTTCACTTCAGGCACTTCACCCCCTGCCTCTGCCTCCCTGGCTGCTCTCACTATAGAGACTTTTGATCTCCTTTGTAGCATTGCTGTAGGCAAGACTGAACTCCTGAATACCATCAAGTGGCTTAACTAAAATTTGCAACAAATACTAACTTACCTGGAAGATATTCATAGTGGTATGTTTGGTCTATCAACGTCTGGCCTTCTAAGGAAGCCTCAGCCTTCCAACCATACCAACCTTGTACCCTACCTCAAGCCCCTTCACCATCCCAATTCCCTATTCTCAGTGCTGTCCCAAGCACACTCACACCTTTGCATACACCCTCTCCAACACACACAGGCAGCACATACACACATAAACACAGGCACACAACCCAATATACAGCCACCACCACACCCTCCTGCATCACCCCCATCACCAGCACCAGCACAACTTTAGACACTGCAGATACCACCACACCCATATGCACAACCCCAACACAAGCACATCCACAGGCATCGCAGCCACCACCACATCCACATGCACAACCCCTAACACCAGCACCTCCACAGACACTGCAACCACCACTACCACCACACTCACAGCACACCCTGTAAGAGCGTCCTTTCTTCCTCAGAGTCTACACGTGATGATACAATGGACCCATCTCTCGATGACTCCAACTCTGAATGGCGTAAAACCACAGAGTCTTAGAATGATCATCTGAATTAGAAAGGGAACAGTAGTGAAGGATACCTGTAAAGAAAAGGTTAATAATAAACAAAACAAAAAATCACATTGCTGAGCCTCAACTATATATTGAGTAGTGACACCAATGAATCCTTGGTGATATTGGCTTCCAACTATCCAATTACGGAATACATTTGCAATGAGTGCTGTGGAATAGATCAAACCTTGAATTTAAAGCACATGTCTTGTTACCTTTCTCTCATGCATTTCCCTATTGCTTCATCATAATTAAATGTCATGTTACTTTTTTCTCATGTGTTTCATTATTGCTCCATCATAATAAACATTAATATCAATAGTACATATCAAATAATCCATCTTGACTCTGATTCACAACAAGGCTAATCACAAATAAATGTCTGAATTATCTGAAAACCATGCACCCAACATTAAGATGTTGTAAGCCTTATTTAAATTCATCACTCACTCTCTTTTACTTCTTACTATACAGAGTACGGGGTACTCAGACTGTGTTCACGATGCTAGCTCGCAATACGAAGGTAATTACATTTCTCACCAACTGCAGGAGCTGGCTACTTGACCAGTTGAGGGAGCCGGCAGCGTACTCACAAACAGAGGATCCATCAAGAATCGGGAAACACGTCCCTGATAACCAGAAACAGCACTGCAGGTGCCGAAACCAAGACGGAGAAAGAAGAGCTCTGCACTCTAAGCACTCTGCTGGAATACTGAGCGGTGAGCTTAGGGTGTGGCTGGCTTTATGCGGTCTGCCACACCCAAGATGGCTGCCAATAAGAGTTCTGGATATGTAGTCCAAAGTGACTACAATAACCTAGAAGATATAGAAAACATTATGAGGCCTCCCTAAATGTCTTGATGGAAAACGACCAGCAGAAGTCAGTAAATTACCAGAATTGCATTCTGCTGAGAGACTTTCTTTTTTACATTTTTCTGGCAACTACCTCTATCTAACATTCAAGTTAGAAAATGACAGCAGTGGTCAGTAAAATAACAGAATTACTTTTGCATTCTCTAGATTACAGTCCAAAGAAATTGTCTTGCACGAGCACCCGTAGACAATTTGTTCAAATCTTGTATTTGCAGGCCCCGCCTTTCCTTATGTCTTGCAGTTATGTTGCCACTCCCTAAGGACTTCTTCGCCAAAGCGCCGGGACACTCCTTCTGGAGTAGCCGTTGCGCTATAGAAGAATCCGATAACATAACATAACATAACATATGACCACCGAAGGCCATGACCTTACAATAAAAACGGAGCTTTGGACTGTACCATTTTCCAGGGAAAGGCAATATTTCTTTCCATGTGTTCCCATACCTGGGGTGTCACGCAGTTTGGTGCTTATTTTCCCTCCATGTTAAAGAACATTAGATGTTTCAGCACCCTGGCTAATGTACTGCGTAGCTAAATACATGTGAGGTCCCAAAGGCAAGGCCGATTGCATTGCAAATGCTTGTTTTTTTAATGTCTACTTTGTTAGGTGCATACACTGGTTACCATAGTACGCTATGGTCATTTGAATTTAAATACAGGCATTTATGATAGTAATGGCCACTTGCATTAACTAATTGATGTTACACATTTTATTTGGTTGTGCTACTTCATGTGTGTTTGTTTGTCTGATTAGTATGAAAGATTTGTGACTGTTGAAATTTAATACATTACAGGATTTGCCCTATACAAGGGGAAATGGTACATGGATGAATATGCTGAATACTTATAATGTGTGATTGACGTTGATGTTACTGTTAATTTCTGAGTTAAAAGTTACACTTTGTGGAGTGCAATTTCTACATCATGTTACATATCACTTATCCCTAGGATGTGTTATACATATGTTTTTAATGTTGACATTTTTAGAAATCCCTTTAAACACACATGTATGGATCTGCATATTTTGTGCACAGCAGCTTGCACCAAATTTGTACATACAATGTAATCATATAGGTGTGTTCCTTTGAATTTCTTAAACTTCCACATTATAAACATATGCATTGCACATTAATATGCTATTGCTTCAAAGAGATTTATAAATGCATGTGTCCTGTGCAAATGTTAACAGACAAGTCAATTGGTAACAAATAAAAGTGGATCTTACAGTCAATTGCATTCATGATGGTTTTGGTTTTGTCAGTCATCAAGCAGCAGCAGCTGCAGGACTTGGAAGATTGGCTCCATGGTGGAGAAGTAAATGTAAATGTGAGAAAAGGTGACCTTCTGCCTTATGTCCCTTCCATTCTGCCAACTCAGGTGTGGAGGTTTTACCTCCAAAGTCACGTCTGAGGGAAGGCATATTGTGAATGGCTCGCTGGAAAACTTGTGTTCCTCCCTCTGACTGCTGCTCTTGCCTATCCCGCCTTCGATGCAGTCAAGATTTTATTGATGGTGACACCAGGACCACAGTAGTCCTTCATATATGCACCTGCAATATCTAATAGTGAGGGCGAACCAACAAGCCGGCGGGTGGAAGACTTCCTGAAAAATCAAGGCAGGACTCGAACTGCCAAGATCTAAAAGAGGCCCTTATTTAAAAATATGCTCATCAACATCCATTAAGCAAAATATTATTAAAAAATACATCAAACCAATTAAATCATACACACAGAAAATATAATATTTACAATGCAATTAGACCTAAAACACATATATAATAGAAGATAACATTTCCCACCCAAAAATAAATACATAAATAAAACATATTTACAGTTCTGTAATTGTAGATCTTCATCAATGCATACATGAAAAAGTCCAATCTAAATCCACCAAACTAATCCAAAGTTATTAGGAACTACAAACTACCCAAAACAAAAATAAGAAATGCTCCAGGAAACCAGAAGATTTGAAATAAATTAAAAAAGTATTATTGGTTTACAATAAACTAAAATAATTTCCTTTAAAAAATGCATGAAACACAGTTCCACAGGATGCCTTTTGATTTGTAAATCTGTAATAAAAACATAGCACACCCACCCTCAAAAAACTCAATTTCCAAAAAGAGCATAACCGTTACCGTAGAACTATAGCAACACACAAAAATAATGGTATAATATATAAACAAACACAAGACTTCTACCAGGCTATAACTAGGCCTAACACACAACACTTATGTTGCAAAGTGATGCTGTGCCCTGGGCACCCCCAACTTTTTTGCTGACTGGTACTGGTGGTAACTGGCTGACTGACCCTGGGCTGTGCCTAACCAGGAGAAGAGCTGGAGAGCTGTAAGGAGGAGTACTGCCCCTTTGCCACGTGTACATTGATGGGTTGGCCTGAAGTTGCTGCATTTACCAATGCACAGAGACTGGACCTTTGATGTGAAGCTGTTTGAAGAAGAATCTCCAATGGCTTTTGTGTGCTTGCCTCCTTTTCTGAAGTCTCAGGGACAAAAAGACTTCACCTGCAACCCACTGACAAGCACTTGGACTCCTCTGTGGACTCCTGTGCCAAAAAGGGTGACAATTTCAGTTCCTGGGCTCTGAGAATTGTGAGGCTGGTGCTGCAAAGTGGGGAGAACAACTCCAGTGCCATCAGCACTGCCACCTACAGTGGCGCCACAACTAACACAGAGGCGGGGGCACCGCTTGTGAAGTGCACAATGCACCTCCCTTCTGTACCTAAGCTCCAACACCTTTGGACGCTTGCTGGTGCCTGCAGTTCGTGGCCTTCCCAAAGCCAGCTCACGCATTGATGCCGTCACCACCAGCGTCACATTATCATGGAGCTGATAAACGACAAGGGTGAGTACATGAACTCATTAAAGATGCACCGCCTCACCAGAACCGATGCCTCATAGCCAACCTAACCTCCCCTGTCCAGGACTCGACGCCTCACGTCTACCATGACAGAAATGACCCAGCGTCACCTAGGCCATCAATGCCTCACCTCTCCAACGCCATTCATCACCTGTTGATTTTGTTTCCAAGGTTCTGTTGTTTGGGTGTGCCTGTGACTGCGTGTCAAACCCATGCACCTCACGGTCAGCGCTGTACATTGGATTTATGCCCGTTACAATGTTGCAATAGCCCTGGGTGGAGCTATTTGTTTCTACTGTTCTATTTATGAAGTAAATGGTTTAAAAATGATATTTTGGTACATGCATATTGGATTTTTGTCACCTTGGTCTTGTTTGGTTTAGATAAAGATACTTTATTTTTCTAAACCGATGTAGTGTCCATTTCTGGTGTTTTCACTGTATTGCTGTGTGCCTAATTATGAAAACTTTACAAATTGCCTTTTGGATAAGCCAGTTTGTTCATGCCAAGCTACCAAGGAGGTGTGCAGGTGTTTTCCAAAGTATGTAGCTCCCTTATGCTGAATTGAAGCAAGCGTCCCTATTTGGACAATGTGTAAACCTCTGTCGACTAGAGATCCCCATTACTAACAGTATTCAAAAAGTAGGACATGTACTTTTAAGTTTTACATGTCTTTGTAGTGAAAAACGTTTACATTTGTTTTTCACTACTGCAAGGCTTACCTCTCTCATAGAATAACTTTCAAATTACCTTATTACATTTTATAAGTGTAATTTCCAAATGGAAAAGTTCATTTTTAGTGTCTATGGAATTGGGATTTTAAATCTAATTTATGGTGAAAGTTGGCATTTTCTTGTCTTAGGGCCTAATATGAGTTTGGTGGTGCGGGAGAGGGACTGCCCTGCTCCTGCACTGCTCCCGCACTACCAAACGCATATTGTAACCACCCTCCATATCAGGAGGTTACTTCTGTCTGGTAGGTGGTTCTTTAGCATTCCCAGGGCGGTGCCTATGAAATGTGTGCTGCAATAGGAATGTCAAAGGCAGTACCTTTATGGCATAAATTGCTGCATTCCACCCTCCATATCAGGAGGTTTCTTCTGTCTGGTGGGTGGTTCTTTAGCATTCCCAGGGCGGTGCCTATGAAATGTGTACTGCAATAAGAATGTCTAAGGTAGTACCTTTATGGCATAGATTGCTGCATTCCATTCTGTGCAGGTACTGGTGTGCAAACACATAGGAGAGCACATGTTATGCCTCCCTGCATGCATCCAGATGGCGTGAGCCACCAGGATTCCCTATAGAGACCTGTTTATTTCCTCACTGATACACTTTTCATGGCGGTCACACCATCATGAAAAGTGTGGCAGTGAGGAAACTCGTAATATGCTTTGGTGGCCACAGTAGCTCCATCAAGCATATTGCGGCCTCAATACTGCTGCGCCCCCAACACAGATCTCTAGTCCCTGGTGGTGGTCCCAGGGTTGCCCATCACCAATGAGCCCCAGAAGTCTGGCAGTCTGTTGACTGCCAGACTCGTAATAAACCCTTAGCCATTTGGTGCCTGCAGCCTGTCTCTGTGTCATCTGACTGGGTGTAGCTGACAGTTGGGCTGACAGTGTGCGGCGTTCGAGGCGAGACGCGAGTGCAGCTACTCCCGGGCCCGGGAGTAGCTGCACTCGCGTCTCGCCTCGAACGCCGCACACGGCTCACGAAACGAATTGTATTTGAACCGCACCAGGTTTCCAACAACAGAATATTTATGAACCACACCAAGTTTCTAACAACAGAATTGATATTGCACACTCTCTGACCATAGAGAATTTGATAGTTTGATGTAAGACACCGAGTGATTTCCGAGCCCGCCCCAAAACTTATACGCTGTCGAATAATTATTTAAGGACTTTCACCGCTTCTGGACGCACTCACACCAGTGCTACTAGGGAAGGCCCGGCTGGGTCGGAATTATCACCAGCCAAGCGACCTTCGGATGTTGACACGGCCGTCTAGCCCTGAGGAATCGCGAAGGCGATGAAACACGTGTCGGCTGGCTGTAATCTTCATTAAAGAATCCAAGATCTAATCATCTTGTGGAATTTGTTAACTTCTGTCATTTGGTATTCTGGAATATGCTTGTATATTGTCATTGCACAAAACGTTTTTACTTCACAGAGTGCTACGGCAAACCTGTTACTTAGCCTTAAGCCTAACACAGAGGAGTGTAAGACATTTATTGCACACACCTTGACCAATAAGGGACACATGGCTCAAAAAGGAGATCCACAACCAATTTTATCTAAAAAAAAGCAATGTTTGAGTTTTAATTTAATACCAAGAACTTCACATACAGTTTTTTCATTAGAAATACTTTCGTCTTTTCAAGACAAATTGCAATTTTCAGACAGTTCAATGTTAACTTATGGAGGAAAACAACAATGTGGATTCACTGGTAAGTACCAAACTTACAGTTCCAGTCTTCAGGGTTTAAGGTCACCAGGGGGCAGGGTTCAAGTCAGTATGAAGTACTCACCATCAGAGGCACAGAGGCGGCCAGATGCACAAGTCAAATTCGGAGATAGGTCCAAAGCGTTCCAAAAGAGACTGGGGACACTTGAAGACATGCAGCTTGCAAGTAGGTAAATTGTTTGCAGGTTCACAATCTGCTGTGGTAAGAGCAAGCACAGGAGGGACACAAGGAAGCACCAAACAAATACCCACCAGTGGCGAAGGGGTGGCGGGTACAGGGTGCAAATACAGCGTCGGGCAACCAATGCTTTTCAATGGTGCAGAGTGGTCAGGACTCGCTGTTACTTGGGGCACCGGAGGCTTTGAGTAGATTTGTTGTGGACAAGTCCACTGTCCTCTGGAATTCAGTTTTTTATCAAAGGTCAGGCAGTCTTCATTGGGTTCTGTAAGTCACTGCAGGTGTTGCCTTCTTTTACAGGGTCTTTGAGCTGGGGACAGGCTAGTAGGCCTGGGGACAAGTCAGTACGTGTCTTTAGGCTCTGCATGGCATCTTCTTCAGGATCCTCTTAGGACTGCAGGAATAGATTTCTGGTTTGAGGGGGCCACCTAAATACTACATTTATGGGTGTTTTAGGGGTGTAGCAGGTAGGGCCAATGGGCACTTTACCTGGGGTGTCTACACCCTCAATTAAGCCACCCTCCTGTGGGTGGGGGCATAGTTTTAGCCATGATTGTAGTGATCTGCCCATCTTGAAGATAGCAGGGGCTAAAAGATGTGCTTCACTTTGCCTCCCCCACCATAGTGGGAGAAGTGTGGCTCAGTGGTTAGAGGCGGCAGACCCGGATGCTGGGATCGACCGTGGACCAGGGTTCGATTCCCCGCCTCAGCGGGTCTCGGGCTCAAAATTCCACGGCCTCGACAATTCTCGCTCCGGTGCCTTCTCGACTCACGGGGTCTCACTCTGCAACTCTGGGCAATAGCTTGCTTAATCTCCACAACGGCCCCTCGCGGCGGGATGCCTGGCTTTCACCTTGTGGACACCCTGCCGGGGCCTCTCACAGGGGAATACCAGGACGGGTTCCCTAAGCAAGCGCCAGGATGCCCTTTGGGTGACAGGTTGCGCTATATAAGTACACCTACATTTACATTTACATTTACATTTACATAGTTGTAGAGTAGGTTTTCCTGGTATGTGGGGGTGTAAACTGGGGGCTGCCATCTGCAGCTAGCAGCATAGTCTGGGAGTTGCATTACAAAGGCATTTGAAGCTTCCCTCTTGTGCATTGTGCCCATCCCGGAGGAGGAGATGTGACACCTTAGCCCACGTATGTGCTTTTTCTCTAGTCCGAGAGAGCAGAGGCTCTCGACCAAAGATTTCAGAAACATCCTTGGTAGTGGCAGGCTACCTAAAGCTATTCTTTGAATAATTCAGGTAGATATGCATGAATTGCAGTTATTTAGCTTTTGAATATTTTTTTAAACACACAAATGTTTTTGTGTCCTCTCTTAAATCATGTTTTATTACATGTTACTTTAAATTTTAAGGATTGTTTTAACTAATGATGCATATATGATTGTAGATTACTTTTTATGCCGATACTGTATCAGTGAAATAAAGTTATTTCAACTGACTGACTGACTAGTCCAGGGATGGTAGGTTTTCAGGGGGAATCTCTGAGGTACGCTCTGTATATATGCTTCAGTAAATCCCACACTGGCATCAGTGTTGGTTTATTGAGAGGAGTAGTTTGGTATCAAACACTCCTGAGGTCAGAAAAGCTACCATGGTGCTGGGGAGCTGAGGTTGTTGGGGGGCTAGCCCACATGCTCTTTATGGATTCCCTGGCACTTACACTATACAAGAAAAGACTTAAATATTCACCCTGCCTTAGGTCTGTGAGGCTTGCCAGAGAGGTGGCTTACCTATACTTTAGGCCGTGCTAGTTGACATGGCACACAGTGTGCCATGTCAATGTTGTCATTTTGTTTGCACCAGGCCAGGCTTGCCGCAGTGGCAATTTGCCTGGCATAGGTGAGGGGTCCCTAGGGAACCCTCTTCAGTCCCAATGCCCTAGGTACCAAGGTATCATTTACTAGGGACTTGCAGGGGACCTGAAGGGTCAATTGTGGAATAGTTTAAGGGAAAAAGCACTTGCACAGGGGCCCATGTTGGCAAGATATGCTGCCTTAGCTGGCTACTTGCAGAGCGTGAAAGTTTCCAGGTCCATCACGTGACCATGACAGGTCCTACCTATCGAAGGAGTCAGACCACCCATGGGAGCCGACCAAGGTAGCAGATCCTGCTGGATTGGGAGACAGTGTGTGCCACTGCCCGGGTTTTGCAGGAGTTTGTAATGGATTGAATTTGCTGAGAACAGAATTGATGATCTTACCGAATCGAGTTGCAAAATGTGTTTTTGCCCTGAGAAAGTCCCTACCGGGGATGAAACGCATTGGCTGGGTCTGTAAAAAAAATTATTAAATACTGAATCATAATAAAGAACATTTTGAAACACATTCCAACACTTGGAAAATAGTTCCCAAATGAAGGAAAGACTGTACTTATGAACTTGGATATAAAGTGATGAAAGCGATACATAGAAATCATGGGTTTATGAATAGCTCATATGTTGCATCCTACCGAAAAGAGTTTTGATTTATTGTTGAATTGTTTGGGGAGTCAAAACTCTAGAAGTAGACACAAGGCATGTACATATTTTGGGATTTTGACTAGTGCAGTTTGACAGGATTACTGCTACCATTGTTTTGAATCTCAAACTGTACTTAAAGGCAATGATTACAGCATTTAATTTGCACACAAACAGTAATAAAGTGAAAGCACAACGCAAGAAAAAAGTAATTGTTTTTAATGGATAAAATGACACCAAAAGGAATTATATCCAATCATTAGAACGGGAGCAAAGAATGTCTTTATATTTTTAAAGGTTTTTGAGCAAAATAGCTGCTAAAAGAGTTAAGCACCAAGTGTGGGTACCTGGTCGCACGAGATCAGGGCAAAGTAAAAAAAATATGACTGAAAGTATAGAGTGTGGTTGGGACACACTATTGACCAATTCACAAAGATAAACTTACACTTTTGTGTAAGTTTAATTATTTTCAGTATTCACAGAGGTAAACTTTGACCCAAAGTCTAACTTTGCAACTTTTTTGATATTTAGAAGAATGTTTTGGATATTTAGAAGAATGTAGCGGGAGATACCTTGACGTTAGGCTGACTGGCCATGCATCTTGTGTGCATCAGCTGGCAAGGAGGCCATGGTCTTTTGTCAGTTCTCAGGGCACGTTAAGGTAAAAACATTTCTGAGTTTCAACTTTTAGTATTAGGCAGGAACAGCACCTCTCACACCACTCCAAATATCCAGGGCCTTAGTGTCAACACATGGGGGCAGGGTTAGGACCTACTCAAGCAGAGAACAGGTGCAGGTTTCAGGGTCTTTGGAGATTTTTGTGTCCTTGTAGCTCAAACAGGCGGCCAATCAACCATCCCTCTGAGTTACTTCTGCTGTTCTGGGTTCAATGAGGTGGTCCAGTTCTCTTTCAAGCAGCAAGGCAGGCCTTCAAGCACCTGGGCAGTCTTTTGGGGGTCCAGGTAGTCTTTCTGAAATCTCCCACAAGTCTATTGAAGTGGTGTTTTGAGGATCCAATATGTATAACGGATGCCAATCTTTGAAGTAAGTACACTTCCCTGTACCTCCCCACACCTGTTTCTGGAAAGTTCTTCCATTCCCCTATCAAAGCCCTAAGAAGTCTAGTGTAACCAAAGACTAGTGCCAGGTTCCTTTATGTGTGTTGTAAGCAGGGCCCTATAAGTGGGGAATGGACCAACTGTGCCCCCACAATTTTATCAGAATGGCCCATCCTTCCTGCATCGAGTCCCCTTTGTCTCACTATCAGGCAGGAATACACACACCGCCAACAGCGGATCCATTCACAGTCATGTGACCCAAAACACTGTCAGTAGGCACCAAATGGTAAGGACAAGAAACATGCACTTTCTAAAAGTAGCATTTTCACCATTGTGACCTCAAATCTGACTTTACAATAAAGAGGATTTAAAATTACAATCTATTTGTGTCCAAACATGAACTTTCTACCTGCCCCGAATCAAAAGGTATCAAATAATATATTTAATAAGGGTAAACAATGTTTTCCAATATGGAGATAGGCCTTATAATAGTGAAAAACAAATATATTTTGTTTTCCTTATCAGGACAGGCAAAACTTAAACCCACATGCCCTACCATTTAAAAACAATGCTCCATGCCATATCAGCAGTTAAAAGCCCACCTTAAGGGAGGCTTGTAGGTGTCAAAAGGGAAGCTTTAAGCCTAGCAAAAGGTTTATTTTGCTAGTTGAACTGGCAGTTCAAACCTGCACTACAGGCTGCAATGACAGTCCTGAGACATGTTTTAAAGTGCTTCTTTTGTGGATGGCTCAATTAGTGCTGCAGGCCCACTAGAATAATTTACTTTACAGACCCTGGGTTCTATGTAGTACCATATACTAAGGTCTTACCAGTGATATAAATATGCCAACCATGTGTAGGCCAATGTTACTGTGTTACAGGGAGAGAGCACAAGCACTTCAGCACTGTTTGGCAGTGGTAAAGTGCACAGAGTTGTAATCCAACAAAACCTAATTCAGAAAACAGAGGAGATGAAGGCAAAACATTTGGGAGTGACCCTACAGAGGGGGTGAGATTCAACATGACCTACCTGAAGCCTAATGTCAGGGTAGACTAAGAAATAACTAGAGCTGGGCAGAAAACTCAGCTCCACCAGCAGAGTTCATTGAGTTTCGCCACTGCGCACTCTGATTGAAGCGTCGAGTTTGCCAAAAAAACTCCACCACTAGCAGAGGGGAGTTTTCCGGTGGGTAGGGCAGCAGTCATGTTGGTATGGGAAACTGAAATAAGATATTCTGCACCTAAAATGATGTAAACGCATGTGTCTCAGTTTCTCAATTCCAAGCGCTCCACCTACCTGGAAGGGAGAATTTGGGCTTGGATCCTCATTCTGCAGTCTCTGCTCCCGGTGCTTTTGTGAACCTATGAACAATGCAGTGCCCAGCAGACATCAGCCGCTACTATGGCCATCTTCATCTCAGTGCCGCTGAAGAAAACTTCAGAGGTGTTATGTTATGTTAAATTAATTTTAAAATGCGCACAGCTACCCAAAAAGGGTTTCCCAGGACAAACCTGGAGGAACCATGAATTTATGAAAAGTGAAGGTTATTGGTTAAACAGCCAGGCTTTTAGTAATTTACGAAAATTAGAGTACAGTGTTTCTTTACGGATCATAGTGGGGAGAGAATTCCACAAGAGTGGACCGAGATACGAAAAGGAACATAACAGACGGGAAGGCTGATAGGAGCGAACAAGATTTTGTAGGTATTGAGGAGCAGTGCCATTCTTATCTTGAACATATAATTCAGAGATTTAAATTTAGTCTGATTTTCCACTCTGAGCCAATGCAGATCTCTCAAAGTATTAAAAGTGGAGGACATTCTTGGGATTCTACAAAGCAGTCTCGTGGCAGAGTTCTGCACCACAGGAGCTCACTTAACACATCCCTATTATCTCCCAAGAAAAGGATGTTCCCATAGTCCAGTCTGGATGTTGCAAGTGCCTGGACTACAGTCTTTTGGGTAGCTTTCGGGATCATCCAGATGATTTTCTTCAACCATTTTAAGATGGTAAAGGAGGTGGCTTCAGTTTTTACCGCATGTTGCTTCATAGATAATGTACTGTCAATGATGAATCCCAGATTGCGGCCTTGGGTGACGGGCAAGGGTAAAGGCCCCATAACAGAGGGCCAATATTGGGGACCCCAGAGGTCTGTATGTTTCCCAAGAATAAGGACCTCCGTTTTTTCCCCGTTGAGCTTGAGTAGGTTCATTGCATCCAAGATGCAATATTATTCAAGCCCAAATGAAGGATTGAAGGTCCAGGCAGCTTTTCCGCAGAAAGGGCATAAATGATCTGGGTGTCGTCGGCCTAGGAAAAAAACAAAAACCCACCTCTTCTGCAATTGCAGCCAAAGGTTGTACATATATATTGAACAGGAGAGGACTTAAAATTGACCACTGCGGTACCCCATACGGAAAGGAGTAGACACTAGAGGTAGCCCTGGATGAAAAGACTTGAAAGGTCCGCTTAGATAAGAAAGAAGGTAGCCAACCAAGTGCTGTCCCTGTAATGCCAAGAGACTGTAAGGATTTAATTAACATAGTATGAGAAACCGTATCAAATGCGGCACTCTGATCTAATAAAATGAGGGCCACTGTGTTACCTGCATCTAAACGTTGTCATAACATTTCGGTAACACCAAGGAGAGTTGTCTCGGTGGAAAAACCCTCTCTGAAGCCGGACTGAGAGGGATGCAAGAAATTGGAAGATTCAATCAACTCGGTTAGTTGTAAATTTACAAGTGTTTCTAACATTTTTAAAAAGACAGGAAGTAAGGAAATGGGCCTAAAATTGGATGGCTTAGTGGGATCAGCATTTTCCTTTTTCAACAAAGGGAGGACAATGGCGTGTTTCCAATCAGGCGGCACCATGGCCTCTTGAAGCGAGGCGTTAAGTTGTTCCATAACAATTTTTAATGATGCTGTTCAAGTTGTAGGAGTACAGCAGCAGGGAGAAGATCACAGGGCAAACCAGATTTAATGCAGCCTAAGATTTTTTTTAAAGAGTTAATGTTAAAGGGCACCCTCTTTTCCAGATTAATAAGAGGTTCAGCAGCAGCAGTAGGCTCAGGAGGGAGAGGTGGACCTGGCAAAGCCTCTCTGCAAGTTTATCCAAGTGGCCTTCTCGGGGGCTGATGATGGGCAGGCTGAGTGTTGCTGCGCAGTTGAGGAGCTCAACACACTCCACAGTAGGGCCACCAGGCACCCACTGCACAAGCAGGGGAGCAACTTGGAGACCGTGATCAAACAGGCCTTGATGGCTTCTGCTGCTAGGTGGAGGGCGTCTTTCATAGGCCAAATCTAACTATTTGGGGTGGGGTGACCAATGTTCTGTAGTTCCAATTTTCTGGTGGCATAAAGTTCCAGCAGTACTGCCTGATAACTTTATACTGGGAATCCATAGCCTCATATAGGTGTCTCTAACAGCAGCTTTGAATTGCAGTGCATTTGAATGTGGTGACAGACCACTTCATGACTTGGCCTTTTTTAACATTGAATGAGTGATGGATTTTCCAAATGATTATTATTTTGGGGTTTGTACTACAGCTTCACACTCCAGCAGTGAAGAAGATTACCACTAAGGCTCTGTTAGTGTAGTCCTGTGCCAGCCACAGCTCTCACAGCCCAAAACTGCTTGAGTGAGTTAAAAGAAATGCGACTAATTATTTCTGCCGGCCTCACACTGCTCCAGCACAGAGTCACTGCCACCAATATGTGTCCACATTAAAGTGTCTCAGGTAGATTTTGCATAGCTTTGCACTTCTCCAGTGAAGAAGAGCACAGCTAAGGCTCTGCCAGTGTAGCCCATTGCCAGTCACAGCAATCACAGCCCCACACTGCATCAGTGAAGAAAAACACAGCTAATGCTCAACATTAGTGTAGCCCTGTGCCAATCATAGCTCCCACAACCTCACACTGTTTCAACAAACAAGCACTGCGCCCTATCTGTACTGACATAAGAGTGTGCCAGGGGGGTTCCTATAGCTTCACAATTCCCCAGTGAAGAAGAGCGCCACTAAGGCCCTGCCAGTGTAGGCCTGTGTCATTCACATCAATCAAAGATTCACAGTGAAGAATGAGCACTCCCAGCACTCTGTGCCAACGCAAGCATGTGCCAGTTGACACTTTTCAGACCTATAGTATTCCTGTGCAGAAGGGGCTCTGCCAAGGCCATGTGCCCATATACTGCTCTGCCAGCCAGGCATACTAGAGGTTGCAGCTTGACATCATCCTAGTGCATGAAGAATACGTCTAATTTACTGTGCTAGGCAACAGCTCACACAGACAATAACATCAATCAAACATTACCATATTTACCTTCTTAATCATTACCCTCATGATATTTTTGTACAGTTCTTCAACACACCAGGGAGTACTGTTCTTGGCACTGTGAAAGGTAAGGATATACTAGCTGAAGCCACTTACTTATCCAAAATAGCAGGATAGCCCCCCTTTGTCCTCTTTTGCGTCTTGACCATTACATGCCACCATCAGGAACATGGCCGGGAGCAAATATGGCATGGCAACTAGCATCGCAATGCCGCAAACTGTGGCATGTATTTGTAAAATTCAAATGGAACTTTTCCATAAATTAAACTTTTCCTGGAACTTTCACACAACAGTTGTCAGACGAAGTCTTCCTCGGAATCTGATGCGATGATATAAGGGCCCACCTCTCGATACCTCCAATTCTGATTGTAATTATTACACAGTATATTGAAGTGATCAAGCGGGGGGAAAAGGGGAGTTGGGAAGGGAACAGCTGGGAGGGAGATCTGAAAAAGAAAAAGTTAGACACACACTAATACCTATTTACTTATATTTCAGTAAATTTTCCTTAATGCAAGCAGCAATCTAAGCATGGAGTTTTCATGTAAAACTAGATTCACTTCACAAAATTCTGTGGAATAATATTGCAATTAAACTTCTTGCAATTTGACCTTTTATACTAATTATTCTCCAAATGCTTGATATTTATTTGCACATAAAACATCTGTACTTTTCTGATAAAACTCTCTCAGAAAAAATAGCACAAATTACATTATCTTCTGTAAATTGTTCACTGTTAGATAGTATCAAAACCTTTAAACTTGTTCACATAGCACGAAACTGTGTATTGCAAAACACTCTAATTTTGTCTTGTTATAGCTTCATAATCAAGTTACATGTAGAAAACATAAGCAAGAGATTTATCTTGTTTCTGTGCTAAAACAATAACTTTCTATTCGAAATATTATGTTGGGTTTACTTCATACCAAAAACATTGAAGATTTCTAGTTCCTAAATCACATGATATAAAAAACTGAAACAGCGTTTAAATATTTCTTGCTCTTTAGATTCTGTAAATACAAAAAATAAAACCTTTTTGTGCATTAAATCGCCTTCATACCTAAAGAGTACGACCTACTCTTAATTATAGGTTCATCTGCAAACTCTGGACCCCAAAGGAAGAAATTCCTCGAAGAAATCCGGTCCAAAACCACCTTCTCAAAGACTGCCGGAGAAGTTACCAACTCAAGAAGCTCCTCCGGAAAGGTCTGCTCCAGCGCGGCACACACGAATCTGCATCAAAGGGTTAAAACAGCATACCAAAACACAGAGCCTGCCTGGAATCAACCTCCTTCTCAGAAATCTCCAGAATAGTGAGCACAGATCCTTGGGTGTGGTCACGTACATCAACGTAACCACACCCGCGTAATTTCCCCTGCTTGCGGCGTTGAAATGCGACAGCATGCCAAATTGCACGCATCTCGCGGTAAGAGGTTGCCAAAGTGCAAGCATCTCGCGTACCCTGCCAAACCTCACTCATCTCGCGTACCCTGCCAAACCTCACTCATCTCGCGGACCATAGGGAATCAATGGAATTTTTTGGGCAAAAATACATTTCCAAAGTTTAGCCTGCACTAGCCCTATAACAAAGCAACCACCAATGTCCAGCAGGGGAAAACCCATGAGTCTTTCCACATAAGCGTTTGGGACATGGCCGAAGGCCAAATGGGGCGGGCCCTAGACCGCAAGCGCCCCTGGGCCTGACAGTAGGCCCTAGACCCCAAGCGCCCCTGGGCCTGACAGTATTCCCTCCTCCCTGGAGCGGTCTAGGGCCCGGCTTCGAGGGATGAAGGAGGTGTAAATGTCGCACCAAGCGAGAGGAATGAATGTTCTCTGCCGGTTCCCAAGAATCGTTCTCAGCTCCGTAACCTTTCCAGGAGACAAGATACCACAATCTGCTGCTCCTTAGTTTAGAATCCAGTATGTCCTTTACCTCGTATTCCCAGTTACCCTGAACCAAAACTGGCACTGGCCTAGTTGCAACATTTTGTCTAGCTGGTTTCAAAAGGGATGTATGGAACACTGGATGGATTCTCAAAGTTTTTGGAAGTAACAATTTGTACGTTGCTGGATTGACTTGACGAAGTACTGAATATGGTCCAATAAACTTAGGATGAAACATACTTTTTCTTTTGAAGGTTAAGTTCTTGGTAGACAACCAAACTTTATCCCCAGCAACATATATTGGACCAGGTCTATGATGTTTATCATACTGCTGTTTGTACTTTTCCTTACTTTGTAGTAAACGTTGGTGAGTTTGTTGGTGAACAGTTTGCATATGTTGTATAGCATCCTGTGTCAAGGTCACGCTCCACGGGATCCGCCTGCAGCAACAATGCTCCACCTCCGGACCCTCCGAACACCCCGAAGTATAAACACAGGGTGTTCAGACGATACGGCGAGGGAAAAACCCCAAAAGGGGAAAAAACCCAGAAAGAATAAAGAGGAGGAGGAAAGGGGCAGCAGGGATAAAGAAACTGTAAGACAAAAATACAAAGGTTAATACAATACTTAACCCTACTCTCAGTAATTCTCCCTAGTCCAAAAACCCCTAAATTCACCTGTAGCTCATATGCCCAACAACACCCAAAAGCTGTCTCTCCCGTGTTCCTTCCTTCCTGCACAACACAAAAGAATGTATTAAGCACAAGCAGTAACACTCCAGAAACAAAAGCCTTCCTATATGATAGCAACATACCCCATGGTGCAAAGAAATAAAGCCTAGAAGAATAGATCCAAAGAAATAGTTGATTGCTCCAAAAGTTAAATGTCAAACCTGTGCCATAACACTGTGATGTATACCTCCTGCGGTATAAGCCAGTGCATGAGTATCCCTCAGGTACTTAAACAAAACCATGTCCACCCAAACACGACATGACGTAGTTCAATCACTACAGTCATCCGCTTTGGTATTTATAAATCCAATATAGTTCCCTCAACTTCGTGACGGCAGTGCGGAGGTCTACACCCCCCTGCAATCCGCCACTTGAACCTCCAAACCGACAGGTACTGAAGTTCTCCAAAATACCTCTCTTGGCACCAGTCACTACTCACAGTACTATTGGACAACCACCTCGCAGCAGCGAGGCCAAGTAATTATGTATAGACGATTCACAGTGGGCAGTAAGCACTACCCCAGATCAGAAAATGAAGAGCGCGCTAGCCAGCGCGGATCCTCCATCAACCAGAACGTAGCCTTTTCCCCGCTCGCAGCCGCGAGGGGCAAACAACAAGTAGGCAGCGTTGCTCCAAAGGCGCGGAGGCGCCACCAATAAACGCAGCTGAAAGTACACGCAAACGGCGTGTTGACAAAAACGTTACCAGAAACAGTAGCTCGGGTAAACCAACGAAGGACTCCAAAGTATCCTGTAAAACACCGGGAGCAGAAGCGCAGCCGCTACCTCCGCCTCCCAGAATCACGAGCACTGATCGAAGGCTCCGCCCAAGGATATCCTGTTCCGCCGGGCATGCTGGGAACAGTAGTTCAATGCCAAAGTCTGCTGGGAAATGTAGTTAGGCAGGCGCATTGGGCTTAAATCCTGACATCCTGTACTGCAGGTGTATCCCTTACATGTTTGGGCAATACTAAAGGAATTATGTTTGGTAAATAGCCATAGAGAGCCTCAAATGGAGATGACCCAGTTGAAGAATGCGGTGATGTGTTATAAGCCATTTCGGAAAATCCAAAGCAAATCATACCAAGATCTCTTGGAGTCTTCTACGTAACATCTTAAGTATTGCTTTAATGTCTGATTTAATCGTTCAGTTTGACCATCAGTTTGGGGATGGTAACTAGTAGACATATTAGATGTAATTTGTAGACTTTGACACCATTGCTGCCAGAATTTAGATGAAAACTGAGACCCTCGATCAGACAGTAACACTGAAGGCAAACCATGTAATCGCACAATGTTTGTTAGTAGTATTTGCGCTAATTGTCCTGCTGTTAGCAATTTTTTACAAGCAATGAAATGGGCATATTTTGTTTAACTGTCCACTACTACCAAAATTACTGAATGAAGATTCACTAGTGGTAAATTCGTGATGAAATCTAAAGAAACATGTTCCCATGGTTTGATTGGTGTTGGTAAGACTTGTAACAAAACTTTTGGTTTGCTATGATCGTTTTTAAATCTAGCGCATGTTTCACAGTTTTGAGCCATCAAAGAAACATCCTTTTTGAGAGTTGGCCACCAAAACAAGTTTTGAATCTTTTCTACAGTCTTTTTTGGACCTGGATGTCCTGCCATAGGATGGGAATGTAGCCAATTAAAAACCGTCTCATGTAATTCCTTGATTGGAAGGTAGACTTGTTTTCCATGAAATGGTATTCCTTCTTTGATTGTTTGGTTTTTCTTCTTGTTATTCCATTTCTCCCATTGTGATGGAGGAAAATTCTCATGTATACTGTCTAAGAACTGATCAGCATTCAACAAACAGATCACTTTGTCAGGTTCTATTATTGCTTGTGGAGCTCCTTCACACTTATGTAATGTTGAGTCTTTCCTGGATAAAGCATCCGCCTTTTTGTTGTCTTGCCCAGGTCGATAGTTTACTATGAAATCATATTCTGTAAAGAACATCATCCATCTCATTTGTCGTGGAGTTAACATTCTGGCTGAACTCATGAATTGTAAGTTTCTATGATCTGTATACACTGTTACTGTGAATTTTGCTCCCATAATATAATGTCTCCATTCCTTGAATGCTTCAAGTATTGCAAGCAACTCTTTCTCTGCAATTATGTAATTCTGTTCAGCTGCATTCAATTTACGAGACATATAAGCAACAGGATGCATTTGACCAGTTTTGTGATGTCTCTGAGATAAAATGGCTGCAATTGCAACATCTGAGGCATCCGCTTCGATTATAAAAGGTTCATTCACATCAGGATGTATCAAAGTTGGGGCTTCAGTAAAAGCTTTTTTCAAACTTTGGAATGCTTCATTTGCTTCTGTAGTCCATTCGAACTTCACCTTCTTTCGTAACAGACGAGTTATGGGAGCTACGACTGCTGAAAAGTGATCGATAAATCATCGATAGAAGTTTGCGAAGCCCAAAAAACATTGCACATCTCGAACAGATTTTGGGATTAGCCATTCTGCTACTGCCTTTATTTTTCTATCAGTCATTTTCATGCCGTTGGTGTGAGCAGTACTCCAAGAAATTCGACCTCAAAGACATGAAAATCGCATTTGGATAACTTGCAATACAGATTGTGTGATTGTAATGCCTTTAAAACTTGTTTGACATGACCTTCGTGCTTTTCTGCTGAATAAGAATAAATTAAGATATCATCTATATAGACAATAACAAATAAATCTAGAAATTCCCGTAGAACATCATTGAGGAAAAACTGGAAGGCTGCTGGCGCATTACAAAGACCAAATGGCATTACCAAATATTTGAACAGTCCATATCTAGTTTTAAATGCAGTTTTCCATTTGTCTCCTTGTCTGATTCTCACCAGATGGTATGCTCCTCTTAGATCAAGCTTGGTGTAAATTACTGCTGTTTTTACTTGATCTAAAAGAACTGGGATTAATGGTAAGGGATATTTGTTTTTGATGGTGATTTTGTTCAAAGCCCTATAGTCAATGCATGTTCTTAATTCACCATTTGCTTTAGGAATAAAAAACAAAGGGGAGGCGGCTGGTGACTTTGAAGGACGAATGAACCCATTTTCAAGATATTGATCCAAGTATTCTCTCAAGTGTTGATTTTCTGTTTCAGAGAGTGCATTAATCCTACAGTTCGGTACACATGAACCCGGCATGAGATCGATTTGGCAATCATAGCTGCGATGAGGAGGAAGGACTGCTGCTTTCTCTTCACTGAATACCTCCTGAAACATTTTGTAACATTTGGGTAGAATTGCCTCTTTTTCTTCTGCAGTAGCAATTTGACTGATTGTTTTTGTGAGAGTTCCCATACAAGATGATTGACAAAAATCAGATTGGAATACAAGTTCTCTCTTTTGCCAGTCAATAATTGGATTATGTGGACAGAGCCATGGCATTCCTAAAATAAAGCCGTATTGAGGTGCTTGGATTACATCGAATTGAACCTCCTCTCTATGATATCTCTTTTTTGAGTCTTCACAACGCATTATTACTTTTGAGGTTTGCATGGTGACTGGACCTCCGGACAAAACTTTTCCATCTACGGCTTGGACTATTTCAGGAGTGTCTTTTTTCTCACAGATGATACTCAATCGCTGGGCGGTTTTTAAATCGACAAAGTTTCCTGTAGCCCCAGAGTCAATTAAAACTTCCATTTGCCAGATTTTGTGAATCAGTTGTATTTGAACTGCTAATCGAAAATGTGCTTTGTAATTACTTACACAAGAGTTTATTGAAGGGTAAGCAATGGTTCCCAAGATATCCCCTTCTACCAATCCTGGGCATGTTAGTTTCCCGACTCAAAGTCTTTTGTTTCCAAAACTGACACTTTACCTGTGGTTGGAGTTTTATTCTTAGGTTTCAACATACAATCTTTCACAAAGTGTCCTTTGCGTCCACAATAGAGACACTGTCCATTTTTGCGTCTATTCTCTTTCTCGTCTTTTGACAATGGTTGTCTAAGGGTTCCAATTTCCATTGGTTCAGAGCTAGATTCAGAATGTGTGAACTGAGTTCTGGGTTTAGTTTCACTTTTCCAATTAGGTTTCTCTCCTCTTTTTTTATCACCCTTTCGTTCTGATAGTCTGTGATCCAATCTCAAAGTTAGATTAATTAAATCTGAACAAGTTGTTGGTTGTGGGTCAATTTGAGCTAACACATCTTTCAGATCGTCCTTCAACCCTTGATAGAAAAGTGCTGCTCTTTTTTCTTCAGGCCAAGAGGTTTCTGCGACCAATCTATTAAAATGTGACAAGTAGGCAATGAGATCTCGATTTCCTTGTCTTAATTGTAACAGTAATCGATCTGCAGACAAAGTTACTGTTCGTCTGTCAAATACTTTCTCAAATTCTTCTACAAAGCGCCGCCAGTTATACAATAGAGCGCTATTTTGACGTACTAGCGGAACTGCCCAATTTGCAGCATCTCCAGACAGATAAGAAATTAGAAAAGCTATTCTGGATTGAGGGTTGGGAAATGCTGCAGGTCTACAAGAGAAATGCAATTCTATTTGTGTTAAAAATATTTGGACCTTAGAAGGGTCTCCTGAAAAACGTTCTGGCGCAGCCAGAGGAATTTGTGGTGGAACAGTTACTGATATATTTGTGGAAGCTCTAGTGTCTTGCGCCTCCTCAGGAAGGGGAGTGTTCAAAATCTGAATATTATCTACTTTATCAGACAACAATGCTGTAGCAGCCATAGTTTCATTTAAATCTGCCTGCATTTTAACTATTGCCGCAAGTAAATCATCCATGGTGGCCATTATGTCAACACAGTCAGATCGGGAGGAAAATAATTCGTGGGCTCACTATTCTGTCAGACGAAGTCTTCCTCGGAATCTGATGCGATGATATAAGGGCCCACCTCTCGATACCTCCAATTCTGATTGTAATTATTACACAGAATATTGAAGTGATCAAGTGGGGGGAAAAGGAGAGTTGGGAAGGGAACAGCTGGGAGGGAGATCTGAAAAGGAAAAAGTTAGACACACACTAATACCTATTTACTTATATTTCAGTAAATTTTCCTTAATGCAAGCAGCAATCTAAGCATGGAGTTTTCATGTAAAACTAGATTCACTTCACAAAATTCTGTGGAATAATATCGCAATTAAACCTCTTGCAATTTGGCCTTTTATACTAATTATTCTCCAAATGCTTGATATTTCTTTGCACATAAAACATCTGTACTTTTCTGATAAAACTCTCTCAGAAAAAATAGCACGAATTACATTATCTTTTGTAAATTGTTCACTGTTAGATAGTATCAAAACCTTTAAACTTGTTCACATAGCACAAAACTGTGTATTGCAAAACACTCATAATCAAGTTACATGTAGAAAACATAAGCAAGAGATTTATCTTGTTTCTGTGCTAAAACAATAACTTTCTATTCGAAATATTATGTTGGGTTTACTTCATACCAAAAACATTGAAGATTTCCTATTCCTTAAATAACATGATATAAAAAACTGAAACAGCGTTTAAATCTTTCTTGCTCTTTAGATTCTGTAAATACAAAAAATAACACCTTTTTGTGCATTAAATCGCCTTCATACCTAAAGAGTACGACCTACTCTTAATTATAGGTTCATCTGCAAACTCTGGACCCCAAAGGAAGAAATTCCTCGAAGAAATCCGGTCCAAAACCACCTTCTCAAAGACTGCCGGAGAAGTTACCAACTCAAGAAGCTCCTCCGGAAAGGTCTGCTCCAGCGCGGCACATACGAATCTGCATCAAAGGGTTAAAACAGCATACCAAAACACAGAGCCTGCCTGGAATCAACCTCCTTCTCAGAAATCTCCAGAATAGTGAGCACAGATCCTTGGGTGTGGTCACGTACATCAACGTAACCACACCCGCGTAATTTCTCCTGCTTGCGGCGTTGAAATGCGACAGCATGCCAAATTGCACGCATCTCCCGGTACGCGGTTGCCAAATTGCACGCATCTCGCGAACCCTGCCAAACCTCACTCATCTCGCGTACCCTGCCAAACCTCACTCATCTCGCGGACCATAGGGAATCAATGGAATTTTTTGGGCAAAAATACATTTCCAAAGTTTAGCCTGCCCTAGCCCTATAACAAAGCAACCACCAATGTCCAGCAGGGGAAGACCCATGAGTCTTTCCACATAAACGTTTGGGACATGGCCGAAGGCCAAATGGGGCGGGCCCTAGACCGCAAGCGCCCCTGGGCCTGACAGTAGGCCCTAGACCGCAAGCGCCCCTGGGCCTGACAACAGTCCAGCGATCCTTCCCCAGAGGGTGCGTCAAATCCTGGCCAATCAGTTTGCACTTCTTCGGCAGCCCCCTTGGCAACAACTACTCATCTGAGCGAAAGTTTGGATTTCACCACAAGGAGCTTAGCCGGTTTATATTATTCTTTGCTGTGCTATGTTTGGTTTAAAGGGTTTATTTCTAAGTACATCCGCTACTTGCTTTTCCCAGCACAGCCTCAAGTCTGTGTTTTGCTAACAGGGCAAAATAAAGCCTGACAAGCTATCCGTGGGTCCAAGATCTGAAAGGATGGATATTCTCCCCATCCTAATGTCCCTTCATTATATGTGGTGGGTGAACATTTAAAGAGTTAAATCTTCTAGCATCATTAGGGTCCAAGAAAGAGTTGTTTTTCTGTATGTTTAGGTGACTTACTCCACCCTCTCAAGGAACACCGCAGAATTTGGCAGAGTTTTCTCGTAACTCCACAAAATTCCATGGAGTGAAACTCCACAAGCTCTGCCTGGGCCAATGAATGACTTGATAGGCTACTCTCCCTCCTCAGGCAATAGAGAATGGGCAATGGTCCACTTCTGCAGTGGCATTTGTCAATTCTATGCCCTTCTTCTCTGCTATGGACCTCACCTGTGAAGCTCCTGACCTTAGTTTACTCACAGATCCTTC
This sequence comes from Lissotriton vulgaris, assembly GCF_964263255.1. NCBI lineage: Eukaryota > Metazoa > Chordata > Amphibia > Caudata > Salamandridae > Lissotriton > Lissotriton vulgaris. The sequence goes on along the minus strand of NC_141693.1, from coordinate 504,748,057 downwards.
CCAGTAGGTAGGCAGTACCACCATGGCCAACAAAGTAATGTTGTCCAGTATGCCCCGTGGTTCTGACTTCTGTACCACCCCAAGAAAAACTCTGGCAATAAAGACATCAGCCAACAGAGGTCTCAGTCCATCCATTGCCAGGTGGAGGATCCAAGCGGGCATTAGGCAGGTTTCACTTCTAGCCTTTGGGATGACAAGAAGTTCCTTACTTGCTCTTGAGTTTTCCCTGAGCTCTGAAGTCTCTCAGAGTGAGAAGGGAGCAACATACCAGGTGTAAGGCACTCTACTTCCTCCCTGCTACCCACCAGCACAGGGGTGGAATTCTGAGAATTCCCTTATAGCCCAGGGTCTGTACCCTGAGTCTAAACTAGTGCCTAGCAAGTCAGGACCTCCAGGGGAGACCCACTGCCTCCCTCCAGGGTTACGCATTCTGTGTGTGTCCTGCAGGTTTTTGCCTGGTGTAGGTCTCTTGTCCTCTGTCTTTTTGACAGCACAGGCAGCATCTTTTGGTCAGAAGTTACCTCACCAGGGTCAGTCTCTGGATGCTCTTCCTTTGGAGCTGGAAACCCCTGATCCTTTGGTCCTTCCACTGTGGACTGTCTCCACCTTCTATCCTTGCTTTCCATCTTAGCCTCCTCCTTACCCTCCTAATGGGAGCAGTAAGCCCAGAAATTAAAGATTTCAGAGGGCCCAAGGCGACCACCCTTTCCAGTTTTCTAACACTGGTTGCAACTATTTTATCAGCATGCAGTCAATGGGAATCCAGTGACTACCCATGACACGCCTCAGGGCCACTTCCCCACTCCATTCCAGGGGTACTACAACCATACATCACAAACAGTCCTTCCCAAGAGTCTAACTTAGCCTACACTCCTGTCCTGGCAGGTACCAATCTAGAGAAGCCAGCTTTTTCACAACCATGGTCTGGCTGGCACCGGTATCTCTCTAAACAGCCACAGGGTTCCCATTCACTGTGATCAGATGGAAGTGGTGACTTTCACCCTTAGGCATCACAAGTCTACCTTTTGTCTCTATCTCTCAAATAAATGAGACTAGGGCATGTTCTACCCTCAGCTCTGGAGGGCTATTTCGCCCTAAGCCCACAGTGGTCAACCCTATTACGATTCCACAAGTGGGTGGTTTCGTCGGACAGAGACAGTGTCCTGCTTGTGCCTTAACTGGGAACTATCAAAGCAACAAGGTTGGAAATGGGGCATCCTAAGCCACCACCAACTAGAACCTCCCATCTGTTTCTCAGCAGCAAGGTTCTTAATGAGGGTTCCAGCCTCTGCTCACCAGGACCTCCCCCTGTTTCCCAGAAGGGTCATGGGAACCCTTCCCACCACCTTACTCTGGGACTTGTCTTTGTCACTTTAGACCTACCCCTCACCCCACTGGGGGGGCAGACCCACCCTATTTGGAGTCTCTCCCAGGAACCTTATTGTAGACCCTGGTACTGAGCCAGTGGTTCTCTTCCTTGGCATTCTCCCTAGGTGAAGTAAACTTGCTGTCAATCAGGTGCTGGTACAACTCTTAAAACAAGTGCTGACCATGTGCTCTCTCAAAATGCAATCATACAGCACATTAAAATCACTCACTTTACTGCCCCAACCACTCAACGCCTTACTGGAGCAATCAACCCAAAACTGGTTTGGCATTTTCTGACTTTTCCTAAACCTCATGAAGTTCTTCTTTGAGGTGAACCCAAACTTAGTAATGAGAATAACTTTCATGGGGGGCATTCCGCACCTGATCCTCTACCTCTAGTGTTTGCAGGGTATCCCTCTCTCTGTAGGTTGTGTTTCCAGACATGTGCCCCTATTTCTTGTCTGGGACCTTATGCATTTTTAGGGCTACCTCATAGGCTGAAAACTATTTGTCAATGTCATCCCCCGGTGGATACCTAGGCACCAGGTCTTGGGAAATGCAAACCCTAATGTCTCCACTAGACACGGATACTTACATTTACTAAAGTTTTCATTGGGGTTGCATCACTTTTATGGTGCTGCCCCAACACCAAAATCTTTTTGGCATTTACTAAGCGACACAAAACCACCTTGTGTGGCTTTGTATTGTTTTATAAATACAAAGTAACTCAAGGCAACACAATAAGCTGCTGTGCATTACTTTGCATCATGGAGGTTTAAACGGGTGGAGCAAGGGTGTTCCCATGCATCTACCTATGTATTTTGGAACTTTCCTAGATATACAAAGATACATAAACCTGCAAATGTGTCTAAAAGCTATGCCTCACTGAAGTAGGCATAACTAGGATAAATATATTTATTTCTACCTGTTACATCCACATTTTATGAGTGCTGCATTCTGCAGCACAAAACAAAAACTGAGGACAATGCTTTTAAGGGTTGTTTTTGTTGCGGAAGGTCACCCTTTTTGCACAAAAGCAATCCTGCTTATAACGCAGACCCCTTGCAATATGGTGCAAAGTGAAAAGTTAAGGCAGACCATGATGGAGTGCGGGTTGGATGCATGAGGTAGATTGGTCCCTGTCTCAACTTCCCTTTGGACTTTGGATGAGTCGTTGTCACCGGTAAGCCACTGGACAAGGACTTAGTGAAGCTGTTGATGATGACAGGAAAAAGCTTTAAGTGGGAAATGCTAGATTTCTAGGTCAAGGGGGTCATCGCTGTAGATGGAGAGCCAGTCACCACAAGCCTGGTGAAGACGTACGACAACTTTTTGGAAGGATAAAACCTCAAGCAGGACAAATATGTGGGCACTAGCCAAAGAGGGCTCCACTTGGCCAGATAGTGTTGCTGAGAGGCCCTGCTGAATAAAATGTAAACTGCGGGGAAGAACTTAGTTGGAGCTACTGCGAAGTCAGGCTAACAGGCGATGTGTCTTGGGTGGATCAGCTGGCAGGTTGGGCTTTAGGGGTGAGCAGAATTCATAGAGTTTGGTTGCAAGGAATTATGCAGAATTACATCAAAATGTGGCCAGATTCTGCAGAATTCTACAACAGGATAGAGTGGGCTTTTGAACGTTATTTTCTTAGAGCAAAATGCATCATCGCATCCAAAAGTGGATGCGCGAATGCATGTTGCCTAATAAAATAGCACGGTAAAATATCTTTTGGTGCCCTTGCATACTCGGCAGTTATTACAACCTTTAATCACTGTACAATATGTAAGGGTGAATAAGGGTGAGCTGTGGTTTCTAAATTTAGGGGAACTGCTCCCTCTTCCCACCCTATTTAAAAGCTCCCTATTGCCACCTTGGTTAGAAACTACTACATACAACTCAGCGCCCTTGCACGCAATGCAATCATTAAAACATTTAATTACTGCAGAGTATGTACGGGTACTGAGTAATACGTTTGGAACTGATTCTAGTCATATGTACATATTTATCTGACATGCACTGTTTTCGCACAGAATTAGGCCCGATGTTTTTGTAATGACCAAATATTATTGATCTTGTGTTTAGCGTTTCTCTTTACTCCACATGGTGGTACGCCAACTTAATTTTTAGTTTGTGGCATGAGGCATGCAATCCACAAAGCTGCTTGTCAGATGTGCTGCATACTTTCAGGGGCAATAAGATGTCACACGCCACCTATAATGTATTACAAAAGCAATCGGGGACATTTTCCATTGCTGTTTCCTAGCGAGATCTGCCTTCTGAATTAATTTATAATAACACAGGCAGAAGGTCTTTATAGCGAGAGTACAACGTCACCGATCCCTCCTTAAGGGTAGAGGAGCCCACCCCACTATCTTTTTCCGAAGCTGAACTGTGCACTGGGTGTGTGATCTTCTCAGGCCTGCAAAACTCGTGATGGTCCTCCCCCTCATGATGAGGAGTGTCACTGATAGCCTAGGACCTATGTGCTTCAGTTTTAAGCTCTGAAGTGCCCAGGACCAAGTGCCCATCAGTGACGCCTGTCACAGAGTGGGGTAGGTCACGAGTCTCGCGTACCCCATCCCACTCTGTGATGGGTAAGGGACTGCCATCTCCTATCCTTGGCTGACCCATAACAAGGTCAGCCAATGGAAGGAGGCGGCAATCCCAGCTGTCAGGAACCACATAGGCTTAGCTCTCACCACCCGAGAGTACTGCTGCAACTTGGTAGGTTTTACTTTTTATAATATTTGGTGCATGCATGGATGTGTGAGTGTGTGTGTACATATGAATGTATGTGTTTTTGTAAGTGCATACTGTGAATGGATGTGTATCTATGCATGCGTATGTGCATGGGAATGTTGGGTGAATGTGTACAACCGAGCGAATGTATGAGTGTGTGCATGTGTGGCCAACACCCCCGCGCCAATTACCGGCCGCCATTGACCTGTCCTGTATTGCCCACTAAAAAATTGAATGAGCAAACCATGTATGCCCTGCTCACTTTTTACTGTCGAAAGTGTTCAATAACACTCAGCTTTCTTTGCAAATGTTGTTCACCTCTAAAATATCACTTTCAATTCTTGAAGTTTCATTGCCATTGCATAAGCAACACGACCACTTTTAATTGGGATGGGTGACAATAGCAATTTATTATTTAATATAAAAAAACTTCACCTTTATCAACTTGCCTTGAATTAACCACCTCGAACAGAGAAGTCACAAACATTACAGGTGTACCTCAAAGACAATTGGTGCAGACTCTCCCCTTGATGTTTAATGTCAGCATCTGCAGTGTTTGGCAATTAAAATTCAGAGCATGTAGTTGATTACAAGAGATAAATTATTCCAGCTGTTCCCATTATACCAAAGTAATGAAGAGCGCAAATCAAGATGTATTGCTTAAATATGATATGTGACTTTCCAAAATCTATTTGAGAAATAATGCACGTGGATTTTCCATTGATGGCTACAAACTCTAGGGTAAATGGAGGTCTTAAGGAATCAACACATTAAGCAAACCGATTACTCATAATTGTTCTCAAGAGGCAAGACATGGTGGATTAAATTTGCAGACAATACATGTGATAGGCATCATATTTCATACTGTTTGTAATTAGAAATGACAGAGGCAAAACGCTGTCGTTTTAAATGTGTGTTTTGACTTCGTGTTTTGTTTTGTTCAGAAAAAAGGATAAACCTTTCAACGAATGAAGAACACAAAGTACACTTTTAAATGACTTTGAAGTTGTATAGCTAGTGTACTATGAAGCACAATTGCACACAAAAAATTAAATGTTACTGTTATGGCACAAGCAAACACACCTTTCAGAAACTTCTCACACCTATATGCGTTTGAAAGAGCCTCTGATTAACAGAATTCATGTATCGTGGAAGACGCCAATAGCCTCGTGTGCAAATTTGTTTGGTAGGCTTGCAATTCACAAAAACACAGGTTTTTCAAATACAAAACATCCTTCTAAAATGGATCAAAGCTCTTTTAGGATTCGGAAAATTCTACACGACTAATAATAGTACGTTTGCGATCCTCACCCCACCGCAGGAAGGGGCTGTGAAGAGGCATCCCTACTTCTGTTTAAGGTTTGCAGTGCAATCGATCAGTAGTTTGCGACCACTGCCAGCTCCCTATCGATATGTTCCAAAACAAGATTTGTTTTTTTAAAACAGCGTCAAATGCAATGCTTGTGAACTTCACCCTGAGCTCACCACCGGAGACCACCCCCCCGCTGTGCATGCCTTCAGCCATTTACAGCAATAGCTGGCGGTCAAACTTCTACAGCAGGGCCTACCAGGAGCTTATAGAGACAACTTCTTTTTGAGGTCCCTGGCTGTTTTTCGAAAATCTTTTTTGGGGTGTGGGATTGTTATTGGATTTTAATAATTTCACTTATTACTGTTTGTACAAAAAGTTTTTATTTGCTCAACAAAATTGACAATGAATACTTTTTGGGTGCTACATTGAATATGGAAATATTGGGGTCCATTAGGATGGCTGGCGGATTGACCCGCCGGCCTTGCGGGGGCAATCCGCCCGCCATCCTTACCTAAATGCCCCCCCACCATATTAGGATGGCAGGGGGACCACGGCGGACGGAAAGACCGCCCGCCGCTTTTCCGGCCCAGGCGCCAAAACGGTCCAATATGGTGGTGGTGTCTAATAGACACCGCCAGCCATATTAACATGGGTTTTTTAGATGCCTGAGGCATGTGGTCTTCACTTTGGGGGCCCCCTCAGAGTGAAGGAGAGGTGGGGGGTGCACACGGGGGGTACCTGTGGTACCCCCCTGCATTTGCATAAACAAAGCGGCAGGCACCGCGCGGTGCCTGCCGCTTTGTTTATGTCACAGTGGCGGGCGCATCCTAATACCCCCCAAGGGACCCCTGCCCTTATGGCGGGCAGTCCCAATAACTGATAGGATGGCGGGCTAATGACCCCCTTAGTTTTCAGGGGAAAAACTACTTCTGTTTATTCTATTTGTCTATTGGTGGGCGGATGGTAGGCTACTTTAGGAACAACATAGAAATATCATAACAGTGTATGGGCAACTTAAGTGGTGTGCAACCATTCTAGAGCGAGTGTCTTTTCTTTTACTCTGTGATGTATCAAATGGACCTCTGGTGAGGATAGTGGACCAATGAGGAGGAATATCAACAGGGTTGTATGTCAGAATATCATTAAAAAATACTGTCTGACAGAAGATGGCATTTGCACTTGAAATTTACTTTTGTGTCAAATACTAACTAAATGTTGTGGATAGTGTTTCTGTTCCAGTTGTAGCAGATTCAAGTTACATGTGTGACTTTTAAATGCAAGATATGTATGAATGGAGGCAATTATGGTAAGATGAAACAAGATGTTCGACACTCCCTGTTGAATTTATTGTATAATTTGTGATGTACGTGAGCAAGTGGCATGCAATGTTTCATGGAATTTTGGTGATTCGTGCCTTTCTCATAATGCATCATGTGATACATAATTGATGCCTTCAGTGCGTCTCAGAATGTATGAGTGGAATGGAATCATGGAAGACATAAATGCTTTGCCAAATTGTCGGTTATAATAATGCTGAAGAAGGGACCCGTTTTAAAATGTAAATAAAACTCATGAAACTGCATGGAAAGTGCTGTGCAGGAATGGAAACCTAAACAATCCTTTGCAAAAAATCCTATATCATTCAAACAATGCAACAAGATGGCATGTGTAATAAGGGTAAATAGGTCCATGTAGCCGAGGTGTAGATAGATGATGAAGGTGTATTGATGATGCTCTAGATGTAGATAGGTAAATATAATGAAACCATGTAGACCATAAGGTGAACCTCACCAGGAGCAGCTACCCTTGCTGCTCAGCCCATACTCCCAACTGACACGCAACCACCAGGCATCCCCAACATTTCATTACCTCACAAGCACCAGCATTGCAAGCACATCCACTTTGGCTGAGCAGCAAGGCAGAGAAGCAGGAAAGATGCATAGCACTGAGAACCAGATACCACACAAAGCTAACAATTTCAGCCATCATCAGTGCAACTCATTGCATTTCTACACTCAGAGGGGGTTAACTACATTTCTTCTGTGACTACTGAGGCCTTTAATGCCTATCTTACACTAGAGGAGAACTGTCTGGCAATAAAATATCTAGTAACTTTCAAAACTCGTGGCAATTGCAAACTACAAACCGAATTGTACACTACTTTTTCTTTTGTTGGCCCTAAAATTGCTGTCCATGAATTTAGACACTTTTGAAGGGCGTGTTCTTCCTCCTTAAACAATAGAATTCATAGAGAAGGCATTGCCAAAACTGCCTCTCCAAGATTAATCTGGATTGTAAGATGTTGGTACTCACCAACACAGTTTCCCCAATGCTGCCCAAACGGATCCTTTTGCATCAATCAAGTTTCATACCATTGAGGAACACAGCAATAAATGTGAGGCACCTCGTTCATGTCCTGTGGAAGTGCTCACCAACTGCAGCCCTCCCAGTGGTAACCTCCACTGACATTGAGAAAGCTTTTGATACCGTGAATTGGGAGTATCTTTTAGCAGGTGTGGTGCATCCATTAGGGCGATGGGGCATTGCCCCACAAGCCGCCCGTGCCTGCAGCTCCCTTGGCATCTCTGAACCTAAGTAAACTCTCAGTTTACTTAAGTTCAAAGACGCCAAGGGAGAACTGACAATCATGCCAGTCAGCATGACATCGGACCACCCACCCCCTTCAGAGTCTGCCAGCATTACTTCACCTCTCCAGAGTACAGTAAGCAGCGGGGAGACACAGGGACACATGTATTCTAGTTGTTAAGATACTGGCTTTTTGGACATGCCTATCCACTTAGCAAACTCTTCTCAGCTTTCCCACCTGATCACATTATGTGATCTTTGACAAGCCGCTTTAATTTGCCATGAGTTACTTCCCGTTTGTAGGCAGGGATCTGGATGCCCATGGACACGTAGCACGTCTTCTTGCAGAATCGCATACACTTCACCAAGCCAGTGTTGCTGCTGTGCAGTGTGATGTGGACTCCGGGAACCAGGGAGGACTCTTTCTTTAAAGCACACCTGCACCATTTAATGGGAGATCCACCTATCAAGGTCTCATTTGAGGTCCTTTATTTAGATGCACTCTTGTAGTGGTGCTAACTATTTCTGCTTCAACGCAGTACCAGCTCACCCTTGCTTTATTCTTTTGGTATTTTATCCTGCAGCATCTCGTGTCCTTGCACAATCCTGAATGTAGAGGTGGGAAGGAGTTCTAATAGGAACGACATTCCCAAGCTTTTTTATTGTGATATAAACATTTCCTATCCATTTTGCTAAAAAAAAACAAAAAACAAAAAAAACGTTCCCGATTTGTTGACCCTGAGTTACTTGTGGAGGACGGGAAGGAGGGTGTCTGTTGTACTGTGATGAGAGGGTCAGGGGTCAGGGAGTTAAAGAAGAAGCATGCCACTGGCAGGTGAGGGTGTGGGGGGGTTGCGGTTCAGACTGAGCAGCAATGAAAACGATCTTGGGAGTATCAGAGATTTATTTATAGTTCTCTTTAGGGTCACCTCTGACCGCACATACATCGGAAAAGGAATACAATTAAAGAACTAGATGGGATAATATTTATACGCAATGACACTACCAACTAGAATGCCTTTTTTATGATAAAAGGCTCATGTGGGAGTTTAAGGTAAAGGTACTTGATGTTCCTTTGTTTGGAAGAGTGTGTGCGCGAAAAGGATTCTAATGTGCTTTAATGGTCAATTTAACAATTTGGGTTAGCATACTAGCTAACGTGTGATGTGATCCTGGGCAAGCAAATCACTTGATTTCCATGTGCCACAGTTTCTATATCAGATTGCATTTGGAGGTGCTCACAAAAATGCGGCTGCACAACACGCATTTAACTCCTTGCTCCTTGTATTCTTTTCAGTGTGCTCACTTTCTGGGAACTCTTTCTTTTCTTTTTTGTGAGGCGCTATGCATGCCATGTCCTGTTCTTTGTACTACAAGCACAATTCCCATAGTTCTGTTGTTTTTTGTTAGCTCCTGACAGTGGACACAGTCCCTCCTGCCCGGCTTTGTTGATTTTTTCTGTTGTCTGTGTTATACACACACACACTTCTCTGTCCCCGGCGGCTTACGTGAGTTTTTTTGTCTGTGATATACCCGCAGTTTCACTTGTTCTGTTGTTTTTTAGTTCTGTGTATTTGTGTTTTATATACATGATTTTTTCTCCCCGGTTTTGTTTGTTATTTGCTGGTGTCTGTTTAATACATGCTGTTTTGTTGGGTCTATTGTGTTTCCTATGATCTGCATATGTTAAATGCCACTTGGAACGTCCAGAACTTCTGAGGGTGTGACTTCTTCCTTTTCCTCTGCTTCATTTATCTTAAACAGCTAACAGCAAGTGACAAAGCCAATCATACTGACAGGCTTTAGGCTTATGTCAGTTGTTGTGCCATTTATCAGGATAAAATTACATCTCAGAGAGAAACCAAAATACCTGTCTGATGGCACACTATGGGACTCACAGAAATGTATTTGGCATGTTCCTTTATAGGAAGCACCCACTTTTTTCATCTCACTTAAAGACCCGTCTGCACATATTTCTATATGACTGGTTGCAGTCAGCAGCTGTGGGTGCTTCCTGAAGTCTGGTTAGAGCATATTTTTCCAAAGTTTATGGTGCATGCAGTGCAAGACGCTGGGCAAGCATACATTTTAAAGAGCTAAAGTTGTCATGCAGAACAATTTACATATTACAGTAACTGTTGAACAAATTGATGCAAGAAGATACGGGGCAGTTTTTAATTTGTTTAATACTTCAAGACTATACGTTCCCACTACTTAATAAGCCTTGCTTTATTGCTGCATTCATTTGCTTTAAAATGCACCATTTGCCAATCTTTTTTAAATCTCTTTCTCAGGAGAGGGACTCTCCCTAGACCCCAGGTTTGTGAAATAATGTACGAGGTTTCTTTTATGAATGCCTAGAAGAATTGAAATTTTAGTCCATTTATCACAGAAATAGTGCTAAAATCGCACCAAAAAGATACCAATTTTTAAAAAATGCTTCACTGGGGAGAGCCCTTCCTATTGCCGTTGGGTTTGTTCACTGCGCTCGTTCGCATACGTTGATTCATTCTGCATACGCCCCACCAGTTTCAAATTCCAAAAATGCCCCTGTCTATTAGGTGTACTGGATGAGCTTTGGAGAAGAAATGTTAAACTGATTAAATTAAATTGCTGTTTTCCAAAGAATTGATTATATCATTGGATAAAGTAACCAGTCTGCATGAAGAACGGTGAGGGAACCAAACATCTTACACGCCTGATAGCATCTGAGAACCTTTTGGAAATGCACAAGAAGCCTAGTGTGTAATCGAAAGGTATAATGTCTTACCTGACATTAATACATCTGCAGCTTTGAAAATATACAAAGAAGCCCAAGGTGAAGTTAGTCAAAACTTAACTTTCTCTCAATTCACAAAGATGCATGGTTTCTTTAAAATTGAACACAACCTCTTTATGAACATGCAGAGACATGTATGACTATATTCTCATTGTACTGTATTATCACACATACAGACTTATCACCTGTAAACCACCTAGCAGAGGTAGTCTGAGGAGTCTGTGCCTGTTATCACCCAGAATATCACACCTGCATCATTTGTTATGTGACCTGTGGAAAATACATCCTAGACAAAATAATAAAAGAGCAACAAGAAAACAGATGAGCAATTCGATGTGTAAGAAAAATACACTCTTATTTGCATTTTAGACATCTAGAAACCACGGTAGTGGTTAAGTACGGTCAATTCCAATAAGTTTCCGTATTGCCAACCTATACAAGGTATAGAGTCATATTAGGGGCATGTGTGAAGGGATTCAGGGTTTTCTTTATGAGGTTTTGCCGTAGTGTAGCATCGCAGGGTTTACTGTTGCCCTGCGGCAAAAGAACAGGGCAGGAATGCACCATATGGTGCGCAGTCAAAATATAACATTTCTTATATTGACTTACACTAATATCTACTTTTTATTATCTTAGGGACAGAATATCGATGTCAAGAATATCGGTGACCAGAATATCGACCTTAAGGTAATTGATATAATTTTTTTATATATAAAAGTAAGTAAAATCGAAGTAATATTGTTATCAAAAATATAATTGATAATAATATCGATATTTATATTAGTGTATGTATTTTAGTATGTATTTTTTTATGTATGGTTAACATGTTTTGTGATGTCGTTTTATTATTTTTTAAATATATGTATTAAATGTTTAGAAATTAGTCATTTTTTTATTAAATGTTGCATTTCAGTATCAGAGCTGGTTGTGGGTTTATAGGGGAATAAAGTGGGAAGTAATTTAATTATGATTAATTGATTAATATGTTTGTATTTATTGTGTATGATTTTTAATGTATTGTTAATTAATTATTGATTGGCAATTAATTTTTATTAATTGATTAATTTTTTATTATATTAATTGTAATCGATTTTTTTATTTTTTGTTATTGTTAATTAATGTAATGATAATTATTAATTTTTAAATAATTTTTATTAATTGATTAATTGATAGTTAATTCAATTATGTTATTTTTATGTGTAGCAGGTTGTAGCATTATAGAGGAATAGGGTGTGAATTAATTTAATTATAATTAATTAATTAATATGTTCTTATATATTGTTATTGATTATTCATTTATTAATAGTTTATTATTAAGTGGTAATTCATTTTTTATTATTGATAACTTTCTCTAATGTTGCACTCACTGGAGTGGGAATAGTATTTTTTTACACCTACGCTATCCAACACTTTCGCTACTGTTCCACTCACTGGAGTGGCAATAGTAATTTTAACCTCTACGCTATCTTACACTTTCCTTTCTGTTGCACTTACTGAAGTGTGAATGGTCATTTTTACCCCTACTCTATCCAACACTTTCCCTACTGTTGCACTCACTGTAGTGGGAATATAAATTTTTACCTTTTACGCTATTCAACACTTTCCCTAATGTTGCACTCACTGGAGTGGGAATAGTATTTTTTACCCCTACGCTATCCAACCCTTTCCCTATTGTTTCAATCACTGGAGTTGGAATAGTAATTTTAACATTTACGCTATCCAACACTTTCCCTACTGTTGCACTCTCTGGAGTGGGAATGGTACTTGGGCCCGCAGGTGCATCTGGCCATGCGGGTGCATAAGGGGGGGTAACATGTTGGGCTGCACTACCATAGCACCTTGGTGAGTGCACTGTGTGGCATGAACGACATGGTGCATGCCACACCATGCACGTAAGTGTTACTGGCTCTGGCAGTTCCTACAGGACTGGTCCCATAAAGAGCAGGGTCAAGAGTGATTTGCATATGACTGGGTGTAAACTGGAATGGCATGGTGTGCAAAGCAAACTATGAATTTAGGCCCAGATATCTGTACTTGGGGTGAACATTTGACATGGTTTTAGCATTTCATCCCTCCAATTGTTCTTTTTGCATTTGTCGCCCTAAAAGGAAAGGGTATGCCCAGACATGGGTCACCATGCTTTCCATGCCGCTGGAGTCAAGCGGGCCTGGCTGATGATGGGTGATACACTGAAAGCGGTCCTGGGATGCTGGTTTCCAATCCAACCAACAAAAAGAATGCCAATACTGATATTTATTTTATGTCTTGAATGGATGAAAGTGCAAGAAATCTGAAACAATGCACCTTGAGGCTTATCAATTGCCTTTATTGCTATATCAAAAAAGTCTGTTTTAATTTGATATATACAGACAGATCAGGAAAAACAGTGTTAAAAACCGTGTACAACAAACATATCACATTGAATTACTAGACACCACCATACTCTAGTTTACATCCATTCCACATTCATACTTGCATACATACAACACAACAAAAATCCCAAAAAGGCACTGTAGCTTGTTTCAGTACAGTTGCCACAACTCATGCCAAAGAACAGCAAAGAAGGGAGCAAATAATGAATGAATTACAGCTTCCAGTTATACAATAACATAAGTTTTGATTTAAATAATAATTCAATCACGGAAATTGAAATATGAACAAGCAACCGGCTTTGTGAAAATGAACACAAAATTGATAAAGTTCTTTGGGAGCACAAAAAAGGTCTACGCGTTTCAAACCCCACTGCTATGGGGTTCTCATCAGGACCAAACAACACTACAAGAAACAAAAGAGAAAAGCCATATGTCAGAGTGTAGCCCAATAGCCCAATAGCTCGGAGCTGCCTAGTGCCTACCGCTACCGCCACAACTTACTTAGATCTCAAAGATGCCAAGAATGTGGAGTTTTTAGTGATAGAAATGTTCAAATGAATCTGAAAAAATAAATAAAACAGAACGGAAACCGAAATGTAACAGTCATCTTATGTAAAAGATATATCACAGATACGATGTTCTAAATAAACAAATGCCGCTTACTGAATGTCTGACTTGAACGAGGCGGGTGTTTGCAGGATTAATGCATCAGGCTTCCCAGAAGTGAAAAATGATCTTAACCTGCATGGACAGAAGGGGGCATGGATTGAGTATCCCAGCGTGACAAACTTCTAATGGTGAAAAGTCGGGAATGCTAAAGACGGAAGCTTACCTTCATTAGGGTTAAGCTGCCTGGAAGGCTTCAAGCGCAGGGCTTCTGGATCGGGCTGCATCAAGCTGAAATGCGGAAAGTGGAGGTGAATGAGCCCACTTTTTTGTTTATAAAAAAATTTGCCAAAAGAATTGATTCAGCGCGAAGGGAGAGGGTTCGCTTACCGATGGATTCACTTGTATTCCTCATTGGAAGTGCCGGTGACCAATTCCGGGGTAAAGGTCGATCGGAGCATGACCTGCACATAAACTGTGCTGCTGCCGCTGAGAAATGTAGTTCTATGTTCGACAGTAGTTCCATAGACGCTTGCAGGAGCGTGGTGCATCCGATGCACTATTAAGAATGATTGAAAACATGAATGCTGAGCGAAATGTATGCTGAATGTTATATCAATTGTAGATAATGGCGCCCAAATCAGAAGTATGATGATTGCGACCTCACGGGTTCGCCATACAGCGGTCGTGATTATAAGCCAATTGGAAGATAAAAGTCCAACTAGGAGGAAAACATGGAGTGGAATTCACAAAGTCACATTAGCCTTGAACTGTACTCATGCACCAATATAAAGGGCAGGTGGGGACCCTCTCGCTGCTGGGTCGCCACTTAACTGGAGCCTCACAACAAGATCCACAGGTGGCATAGTGGATTGAGAACTACTCCTGCTTGAATTTATATTCGGAAAAGTTCAGAAATTTCATTTCGGCCTGATACCGTGGATCAGATGCCAATTTTGAAGTATTACCTTTTTAAAGTGATTAGAAAGGGGACAGAAAGTTGTGACGCATACTTGGCGTTGTGTGGCCACTTTTTCCCGTCTTTCCAGTATAGTCTCCTTGGGAGGTGCACCAAGCTCTTTTCATTGATGTCTTTCCAAGTTTTCTGGGGTATCCGCGATCCCGCAGAATATCTGCCAAATTCCAATCCAGGCAGAACCTGGCCCAGCAGTTTGTTCTGTATTGTTCCCATGGGGAGCAGGGTCAAAACTGATTTGCATGTGACTGGGACTAAACTGGAATGGCATGGTATACAAAAAGAACTATGGGGTCTTTTAGGATGGCAGACGGATGGCCGCTGCCGGGCCGGCGGTAGCAACCGCCGGCGGACATCTACCCACGATCGCAACCCGGAAAACTGCCGGTCCCATTAACATGGCAGTGACGAACGTCGCAGTGAGATTTTCCGCCCGCCACTTTTCCGTCAGTAGCATTCCGCACGCCTGCCTAGCAGGTAGGACTGGACCCTCACAATGGCGCTGGTGCAGGGCCAGGCTTCGCTGGCATGATTATGATGCCGGCGGTGGCCAGTCTTTCTCCGGCGGTGGGACTGCCATGGAAAGGCATGCAGAGAATATCTCCGAGGGCCCACTGCAGGCCCCCAACGTGATGGGGAGGTACCCATGGTATGCCCCTACATGTCCCTGTACCAGGTGGCAGGCACTGAGCAGTGCCTGCCACGCATTGCAGGGAAATGCAGGACATGCTTCTTTGGACATTGCAGCTGTGACTAGGACTAAACTGGAATGGAGTGGTATACAAAAAAAACTATGGCTTTAGGCCCTGATCTCTGTACTGGGGGTGAATGTTTGATATTGTTTCAGCATTCCTTCTATCAAATATTCTTTTTGCATTTGTCACCCTAAGTGAGAAGGGTATGCCTAGAAGTGGGTTCCGTGTTCGCTGTGCCACTGGAGTCAAGGTAGCATGGCTGTTGATGGGTGATACCCTGAAACCAGTCCCAGGATGCTTGTTTCTGGTCTAGGGAGGACCTGGTCTGGCAGTTTGGGCTGGACTGTTCCCTATGGAGAGGAGGCTCAAGAGTGATATGCATATGGCTGAATCTAAACTGGAATGTCATGGTGTGCAAAATAAACTATGGCTGTAGGCCCGGATATCTGTACTTGGGGTGAATATTTTGTTTCAGCATTCCATCTATCAACTTTTGTTTTCACATTTGTTGCCCTATGAGGAAAGGATATGCTTTGACATGGGTACAGTGCTCACCATGTCGCTGGAGTAAAGCTAGCCTGGCTGATGAGGGATGAAACCCTTAAACTGGCCCTAGTCCCAGGATTCTTGTTACTGGTCCAGGAAGGACCTAGCCTGGCAGTTTGGGTTGGACTGTTCCCATGGGGAGAAGTGTCAAGGTTGATTTCCATATAGCTGGATCTAAACTGGTATGGCATGGTCTGCAGTAAAGGGATGGATTTAGGTCCAGATCTCTGTACTGGGGGTGACTGTTCGACGTTGTTTCAGCATTTCCTCCATAAATTCTTCTTGGTGCATTTGTCTCCCTAAGTGTGACGGCTATCCCCAGATTGATTTGCATACAGCTTGGTCTAAGCTGGAATGGCATGCTGTGCAAAGAAAGATGGATTTAGGGCCAGATCTCTGTACTGAGGTGAATGTTTGACATTGTTTCAGCATTCCGCCCATCAATTGTTCTTTTTTCAGGCTCTCTCACAGCAGAGGTATGCAGTTTAGGCTCTCCACTCACTGGAGTGGGAATACTAATATTCACCTGTACGCTATACAACATTTTCCCTACTGTTGCATTCAGTGGAGTGGGAATAGTAATTTTTACCCCTGCACTATCCAATATTTTCCCCACTGTTGCCCTGTTTGGAGTTGGAATAGTAATTTTATTCCCTCCGCTATCTAATATTTTTTGTATTATTTTAGTTAATGTAGTATATAATTAATTAAAAAATATTAAAGCTAATTGTAATTTTTTTAATTTGTTATATATATTTTTTTATTTTTAGTTATATTATTGTTTTATGCGTAGAGTTGTATTTGTAATGTATAAGATATTTTTAACAATGTATAAGTTTCTAAAATAATTATTAAAAAATATTATTAAGTATATATATTAAATATATGTATATGTTTATTTTTACAATATATCTTAGTTATAATTTTTACGCATTTACACATTTTTTTTAACTATGTTTATTTTAATTATTAGGGGGGTGGGAGCGCGCCAGACACGCCCCAACGTAATTACCTCTTGCATGATGGTTCACATAGTTCATGTTTCTCGCTCAATATCAAGCCAAAGTGTTCATAGCCAGTGCTGTATTATTTATTTCCAATTCGTATCCCTAGACACGTGTTTCATGATTCCTCAATCGTCAGTAGGGAAGAAAAAAGGGCAAAGTTCATAGGTTGCAGGGCGTGCTGCCTCATCTCTCAGGACCAGTTCCTGAGCTTTAATTATATGTATTATTTACTTTCTTTTACATAATTTCTGTAAGTTAAAAAAATATAATATTTTTAACAAGGATATTTTTGACATCGATATAATTTTATCGATATTTTTGTGCTTACCATAATGTTGATTGGATGCCGATATTCTTGACTTCAATATTTTTGCGTCAACATTTCTGTAGGTCGATTTTCTGTCTCTCGATATTCTGTCAGTAATTCAAGCAGGTAGCTTGTTGGAGCTCTAGGAGTACCACGGGAACCCATCCTAGAGAGATCACTCAATCGCTGAAAAGTTCCAACACAGCACCATGACCACAGGGAAAGTGATGGTCTTGATGCTGAAAAGGAAACATTCCACTATGCACCAATGCTTAAGGAGGGTTTCCCTGATATCCCAAGCAAAGATAGCTGTTAAAATAGTGCAACCATCTAGAATCCTCAGGAAGATGCCTTTATTTTCTTTTGTAAAAAAGCACTTTGCTAGAAACACAGTTTTCTAATTTCTGTGTCTTTGCTACTGCTGATGACCACACAAATGATGGGATTGAGTCCTGACATCTCAACCATATAGCCATGAGCTTCTTTCAATATGTGTATTTTATGAAAGACTTCAGATAGACACAAAGTGAAGTAATTGGATTTCAAGTTCCGCTCAGAACTGGAGCCGGGTTGTGACCGGCTAGACTGCGGGCACTCGTTGAGCCCCCACCAGCCCTCCTTACTCACCGGGCGTTTCGGGGACTCTGCTTGGGCGCTGCTTTTCATCGTTCCAGCGATGCTCCGGGAGGCGGGGTGGACTCCCGACCTCCTGCTCGTCCATCTTGGGGCACCCTTACGCCGGACAGTTTCCTCCTCTTCCCCGGAGCTCCCTCATCACACGGCAGCTCCTCGCCAATCGAAGCGCGGCTCCCAAGTCGAGCCCCTCGTGACGTGGCAGCCTCTTCGGCCATGCAGCAAATCAGAGCGCGGCTCTCGGGGGCAGGCCTACGGCAAAGGCCAATCAGAGCGCAGCTTCTTTCGATGATCGACCAATCAGGTCGCGGCCCCTTCATTTCTTTCTCCGCGGCTTTGCGGAATGGGGAAACAGCTTCTGGTCAATGTCAGGCCCCCAGCCGCGGCGGTGAGAACACAGGGCAATGCTGGGTGGGCACCGGCTTCAAATAATTCAAGAAAAACGGGGTGGCACCCGTAAATTAACTAAATAAATGGGAAATAAAAGCGCTACCAAGCGCTAGAGGACCAACGAGGTCCCAGTGGAAATAAAAGCACTCCCAGGCGCTTAGAGCAGGGATAAAGCGCTCCCAGCGCTTCACAGAGAGAGTAAAGGGCTCCCAGCGCTAAAGGCACACAAAGTCCAGCAAAGTCCTTCAGGGGTCCAGGACCTCAGCAGTCCAGGACATAAGGTGGAGCCCAGCAGCTCCCAGAACAGGAAAGTCCATCAAATATCCAGGGGCTGGGCAGGGCCCAGGGATTCCCCTGGGCCCAAGCAGCAGCGTGGCCCCTGGCAGATTCACGTCAAAAACAAGAACATTTTCAGAGTGTCACAGCACCCTTTTTATACCCAAAATCCTTTGTCTAAAGGGTGCAGGCAGTGTGAGAACCAGCTAGAACTGGTTATAGGGAATTCCTTTCACCGGCCAGGCTAGGGACATCAGACGCACCCAAGGGGGTGGAGCCAGCATTGTGTGGAGAAAACCCAGCCTCATTCAGGACCCTCAATCCAGATGGTCAATCCAAAAGGAGGCCCAGGCTCACTCCTCCCCTCACATCAGCATGCTAAACACTCCATTCACCACCGGGGCAGACCCTCCCAGACTCTTGGAGCCAGGCTCACCAGCCAGCCTCAGCCAATCACACGCCAGACACAAATTACACAAATATGACAACTTCTAAAAGTGGCACTTCTACACTAGACACATTCATGCCGCATATACCATTACGCAGCATTCAATCTCACGAGTTTGCACATACCAAACTCGACCCTGCATTCCTCCCCACACATCAGGAACTACCATGGGCATACATATTCCCTATTCATTCCTATGGGAGGACAGGTCACTCACCACACATACACAGAGAGCTCACGCACTTTACACTGTACCACAGTGAAAAAGTGCGCAAAGGCCTAAAATCACCACCACCAGGTTCCAGAAACAGGCTAGGAAAAAGCAAAAAGTCTCTGGGTGAACCTGCCAAAAGGGCCAGGTCCAACACTTATTTCCATTTAAAGTGAACGAACTAACACAGAAAGTCAAAACCAACTTGTACTAATATGACTTGCATTTTGGGTACTTTCACATATGTATTCTGGGGCAGATTTACTAGGAAGTTCTGCAGCGCGGCAACACAAGCCCTTTGGCTGCACCACGCTGCTGCACTTCCAAAGCACAGGAATGTGACATATTTACAATAATATGACACATTTTGTGCTCTCCCCTGCGCTGATTCACAAACAGCTGCCATTCACTGGCAGAGTGTCATGGGTAGATTGTTTTTGTGCAAGAAGGGGCATCTTCCTGCACAAAAACAATCACTACAGGCATTTTCCTCTTTCAATGTATGCTGTAGAATGCAGCATGCATTGATAGAGGAAAAATTAATAAGAAATGTTTTAATTTATCCTCCTTGCACCTTGCTACGCCACCCCCGGGGAGGCGTAGCTTTCAGACGCCTTTCCAGATTTTCGAGTCCTCGTAAATCTGGAAATATGCCTTATTCCATGGGTGTTGCATGGGAACACCCATAGCAACACCTATGGAACGTCCCTTTCCTGCAAAGTGCTGCTTGTACAAGGGCCATATTTACAAGGACAGGAAAAACCACACAGGGTGGCTTTTCCAGTCCTTGTAAATATGGAGCAGTAAAATATGCCACTAGTACGTCACAAAAAGTGTCAGGTACAATTTAAGACAAACCACAACAGTACTTCATGCAATACAATTACAAATAAGACATCTTTTTACTATATTTAAATTGGTATGGCAGTCATGGACATAGTCATAGATATATGCACTTCACCGGAATCTGGGAAATATATAAAGCATGAAATTAGTGACATTGAATATTTCTTGCATATACTGTAAATGCAGTCCCACCTGCTGAATCCCTTAAAGTGGAAAAATTGTGTTGAGTTTGTGACTTGAGAGCACTACAGAATTATTAGGTAGGATGCAAGCTTCTGGGAAGTTCTGGAAGTATTATTATGTTGCAAAAAAGAAATCTACAAGGGAAATGATGGTGCACAGACTAAGGGGTCTTTTAGGATGGTGGGCAATGGCACCACTGCGGCACTGGCGCTGGGGAAAGATGCATTTCACAGCCCGTTAGCAGCGGACCTCTATGTGGTAAATGTGAAAAAGTCTTAAAATTGGGTAGTAGAAGTGGAAAAAATAAAAAATTTATGAAATCCTATCCACTCCCAAGATAAAACCAGTGCATAGTAGTGTAAACAAATAACTACTGAAAAAGATGTTTGGTCGACATACTACCCAATTTTAAGACTTTTTCACATTTACCACATATTAATTTATCACATTTAGCACTGCTAGTCAGATTACCCCCTGATACTATAGTACACCATACTCACATTTGAGGCTATCCATTAGATAAGGATACGACCTGCCAAATCTACTGTGGGTAAAACCACTCTCCTTCATGGTGCAGGATCCCAAATGATGTAGGGCGGTACAGGTCGGTAATCTGATGGGAATAATTTTCTCACCACGGAATACTCTCAGTGGATTTCGCGGCTGTGTCCTATGGACACACAGTTAATTTGTAGATAGTTTGCTGTTTGACCCATTGCTATCCTGGTTGTTGGTATTCATAGTTGTTAGGGATGATAGCAATGTTTGGTCAGTAAATATTCCCCTGAACCCTCCTTTGTCTTTTTGTATTAATAATAATGTAAAAATAATTAAAAAATACAAATAATTTAATAATTATAAATATAAACATTGAAACATATGTAAAAAATAAAAACCTAATACATATACATTTAAAATACATTAAAAACTCTACATATAAATTAATATATATACTACTCCACATATTGCAACAGTCTGAAAAGCGTTGGATAGCATAGGGGTAAAAATTACTATTCCCACTCCAGAGGGTGCAACAGTAGGGAAAGCGTTGGATAGCGTAGGGGTAAAAATTACTATTCCCACTCCAGAGAGTGCAACAGTAGGGTAGGCGTTAGATAGCGTAGGGGTAAAAATTACTATCCCCACTCCAAAGGGTACAAAAGTAGGGAAAGCGTTGGATAGCGTAGGGGTAAAAATTACTATTCCCACTCCAGAGGGTGCAACAGTAGGGAAAGTGTTGGATAGCGTAGGGGTAAAAATTACTATTCCCACTCCAGAGAGTGCAACAGTAGGGAAAACGTTGGATAGCGTAGGGCTAAAAAATTCCTATTCCCACTCCAGAGAGTGCAACAGCAGGGAAAGCATTGGATAGCGTAGGGGTAAAAATTACTATTCCCACTCCAGAGAGTGCAACACTAGGGAAAGCGTTGTATAGCGTAGGGGTAAAAATTACTATTCCCACTCCAGAGGGTGCAACAGTAGGGAAAGCGTTGGATAGTGTAGGGGTAAAAATTACTATTCCCACTCCAGAGAGTGCAACAGTAGGGAAAACGTTGGATAGCATAGGGGTAAAAATGACTATTCCCACTCCAGAGAGTGCAACAGTAGGGAAAGCGTTGGATAGCGTAGGAGTAAAAATTACTATCCCCACTCCAAAGGGTGCAACAGTAGGGTAAGCGTTGGATAGCATAGGGGTAAAAATTACTATTCCCAATCCAGAGGGTGCAACAGTAGGGAAAGCGTTGGATAGCATAGGGGTAAAAATTACTATTCCCACTCCAGAGAGTGCAACAGTTGGGAAAACGTTAGATAGGGTAGGGGTAAAAATTACTATTCCCACTCCAGAGAGTGCAACTGTAGGGAAACCGTTGGATAGCGTAGGGGTAAAAATTACTATTCCCACTCCAGAGGGTGCAACAGTAGGGAAAGCGTTGGATAGCGTAGGGGTAAAAATTACTATTCCCACTCCAGAGGGTGCAACAGTAGGAAAAGCGTTGGATATCATGAGTGTAAAAATAACTTCCCACACTACTCCCCCGTTTACACACAACACTCTACACATACAAAAATACAATTACTATAAATAAAAATTAATCAATTAATACCAATTAATATTATTACATTGCTGTAATTATAAATTAACTAATTAACACATTAATTACCAATTAATAAATGATTACCAATTAATAATTAATTAACAAGATATTTACAAGAATAAACAATATTTAGTAATAAATTATTTAGAATTAATATTATTAAATAAAATAAAAATTACCAATTCATTAATTAACAATTAATTAATAGATACCAATAAATAAATACAATCTATTTAATTAATTTAGTTTAATTATGTCACACCCTATTCCCCTATAAACACGCAACCCACTACACATAAATAAATCACATAAAAAATTTAATTGTTGGGGGCGTGGCTTGGGTGTCGCGCAAGATTGCTGGCTAGGCGTGGAGCTCCGCCGCACTGAGACGCCTCGCTGCAGTTTTCACCCGGTGAGGGGATTTACTGCTCATGCCGCTATCCTGTTTCTGGAACCGGAGCACTTGGGGAGTTTCGTGAGCTGCTTTGCAACTCCCAAGGTGCCGTCTTTCAACATAATTCCGAGATAAGGATTCCACTTCAGCACATCGCCGCTACTCCGTGATGTTCTGGTTGAAGTCTTAACTTCCTACGCTGGATTTTTGGGTGAGCATGTGAGACTTCTTGCCACTCTTCATGTGCCCCACTTCACTTCACTTTACGATACGTTTTTTCTTATCTGCGCACTGACGCCGCCATTTTCTAAGTGCCGCGGCCGATTTAGAAGACGCGACTTTCTCCCCGCGATGCTGTTATGGTGCCTGCATCTTCCTCCTAACACAGACGCCTCACGCATCATTTCTACGTACCTATGGTGCACTGGACATATTTTTCTACTAATGCTCTTTACTTATGAACATATATCCCGTTTTCATTATGTGCACACTACTTCCACAAATGAACTGAACTTCCTCCTCTGGCTTTGTGAAGCCCTGCGCTTTGTTTTTACCTTTACCTCACTTCTAGTCTCCATGCTGAACCTCCTCACCAACTGAATGTGCCTTTTCTATTGTAATCAAGGCTCTTTTTGCTCCTGAGGTGCTTATTCTCCTTCTGTAGATGCCTGATGCTCAATGACTAGCGCTTCTTAAGGAGGCTTTACGCGCTGATATTTATCTTCCTACTGGAGTTCTTCAAGTGTGCTGCGGTTTCACTGTGGTGTACTGGAAGCGTCTTACAGTATATTGGCAATGGTCTAAGCTTTCCTGGAATGGGCCTTTGATGCACACTCAATTTAATTTCAGGGGCTTGTGTTTCCCGCCCTTTTGGCCGCACCTCAGAGCACAGTGGTTAATTCAATTGATTGGAGTGCAGGCTTCCTATGGTGAGGTTACGCAAACCAAAGTTTGTTTTTACTCCCTCTTTGGTTACCCCTGTGAGCTCTTCCACTAACCTACCTACATCTACTCAACCTACCAAGATGGCGACTCCTTCTTCTCAGCGCTCCCTTACGGGGCAGGCATCGTCCAATAGATCTTCACCTCCCGCTACATCCGTCAAACGGCTAAAACAAGATTCTTCTTCACCAGACAAATCCTCTTCCTCATCCTCCATTGATTTAATTTTGGAAGAGATTCGTGCAATGCGTCCTTTCATTGAGGAGACGAGTAAGGATATGCAACTTTTAAAAGATAAATGGGAGACCATGGATACCCGAATCTCCTCAATTGAACAGATAATCCCTGAGGTTCAATCCAATACACAACGCATTGTAGCATTGGAAAAGACAGTCCTCTCTCTGAAACAACATACAAAGGTTTTGGAAAATCGCAACAGGAGGAACAACCTTCGTATTTATGGTTTACCAGAGACTCTTGAGGGTGAGGATCCAGTGACTTTCTTTACCTCCTTCTGTCGTAGTTGGCCCGTTTTTGATTAGCGATTAGCCGAATCTACACGTTGTCCTCCTTAACTTGGCTATATACGACAAACGCCATTTTGAATGTTGCAGCGGCCATATTAGACCATGAGCGGCCTCGTGGCCGACGTGCCCTTTAGTCCTTTGTCCGTTCTATTGACCACTTTCATCTGCCCAGCAACAGGCTATTTTTAGTACTGGTCAAGCCACGCATGCGCAGTTCTCACTGACCCGTAAACCTTCAGGAATGTGCCGCTAACTGACCAGCGGGTTTGAAACTCTCCAATGAGCTGGCAGTATTCCAAAACATGACCATATATGTCTCTAAAACTGTGTCTTAACTTGTGCCGCCCAAACTTTTATTGCCCCAAATTGTATATAAACGGGGTCACACCGGTGTTCGGTGTGATACCTCTTGCATTACCGAAGGGTGCTGTTTGAGTGTACCACCACCCCATGGGGTCTTAATAAACTTGTTCTTTGCCTTTTACAGTTTCCGTGCCAACAGTTCTTGATTGTAAGTGGGTTATCTTCGGAGCATGTAGGCCTTGAGAACCCTGATTACTTCAAATTGGCGACCACGAAGGGACTCATCGGCGACTCGGATGCCCGAAGGAGAGGTCGTGACGAAGGCTTGGAAATCCGCCATGGGCGCGCGCTGCCACGAGTGACCCGAGTCTTGGCTGCCACGGTGTTTTTTCCTTTCCTTCCGATCTGACCTTCCAGGTGGCGCCGGTCCCCGACTGAGTCTTCGAAGTGTTTGCATCGCCGAGAAAGTGCCGTTTGGCTGATTTGGCTTGCAAGACCTTGGCAGTTGGAACCTGGACCTTTGGGAATTTGGTAAGCTTTGTGGTCGGTAAGGTAGTCTTTGGACGCTTACCGAAGTTCTATGACTTGTGTTCGGTAAGGTAGTCTTCGGACGCTTACTGAAAATTTGCGCTTTGTGATCGGTGAGGACGCTTGCCGAATTCTATGAACTTTGATTTGAGTTAGCTAACATTGTGAATTTGTGATCTTTGAACTTATATGTGTAGTGCACTTCACATAGGCAGGCATGTAGAGATGTTTCTCTAACTTTGTTTTTTTCCCTTTGAGCGGCACATTTGTGTGAAGTATTGTAAGTGCCTTTTTATATGGTGTCACGCTTTCGTGATACTTTTTGAACATGCCTGTTTTCAGCACACTTCGAGGGATGTGCTGTCTTGGAGAGGGTACCTCAATTAGGTTAGCGGAAGCACAGCCGGCTCCCCCAGAGGGAACACCAAATCGTGAGATGTATATCAAGCATGGCCTTCCCCCTATTATGTACAGCAAATTATGGCATAAGTATACAATGGCCGATCCTGAATTGCAATGGCCTCTACATGGGTCGTTCGATTTACGTAAAGTACAGTTTGTAGAGCAATGTTTGTTTCAACGCAGGTCTAGACAAAACATGTTTGATTGTGTGCGAATGTGGGAGAAAGCGGTGCGTGAGCGAATGAAGCGTGAGGTTGCCTTGGCGGACAAAGAGCAGCGCAAGGCTGCTCGGGATAAGGCTTTACAGCTTGAGGAAAAGGAGACTCAGGAGAAGAAGGAAAGGGAGGAACGGGAACGTAATTTGCAAACTACTGGTCAGTTTCCTATTCGCCGACCACTTTATCCTGTCCTTAATAATGAAGTTGATGATTTTTCTTTGTTAGATCGGTCACCGCCTCCGTACGTTACGCCGACGGCTCCAGCTGTGGATTCTGATGATGACGGACGGGATAAGTCGGGCAAGAAGGGTGTATCGGCTCTCAGGTTTACTGCGGAGAGGTCCGCTCATTTACGTAGTTGGGCTCGTAAAGTGAATAAGCATAGTGTCACTCAGGATCAATTGATATCAGAGAAAACAGGGTGGACGGATCTTGAAGTGATGTACTTTCTGTCTTCTTTGGCTGATGAGGTTGTCGGCGCATATCGAGATCTTTCTGATACGTTAGAACCAAAAGTGTTGTCAGTATACCGTGAAAATTTAGCTAAAGGCGATTTTGATCTTTCAGATGTTGATGACCTGTTCAAGCAATTGATCAAGCTGCGGGATGAGACAACCCAATTGCGGGAGGAACGGAAGCGGAGGCAAAAGGAGTCCGAATCGGAGAATAATGGGCGGGCTAAGGAGTGTTCTCTCCGTGGTTCAGATAAGAGTTCTGCATTACATGTTATGCCTATGCGTGAAGCTGCGCCTTTGTATGTTCCACCAAAAGGGGAAGGTACGGATGATGATAAGTTGTCGAAGGATGCGAAAGGGTATTTTGTGTATAATTGGGTATATACGCCATGGAATAGAGCAGATGTGATGGCCTTGAAAAATTCTTTACCTGATCTTCGGAAGAATCCGGCGGCATTTTATGAAGGGGTGGAGGGGGCTATTTCGTCTTGTGTGATGACTCTTGTGGACATAGATTTGTTTTTTGGGCTAATTTTACCACCTGATATGTGGAGGCAAATTCGTAAAACTAATGATGAAACGATCTTGGGGGGGACCTGGAAAGAAATAAATGCTGCAGATTTAGACAGGGAACCAGCATGTAAGCCCTGTCCGCTAATCTTAGATCTTCCGGCAGCTATTTTGCATAAATTGAAAACGCTTGTTCCCGCTAAAAAGATTGATTGGACTATGTTAACGTCGTGCAAGCAGAAATCCGATGAAACGGTCTCTGATTTCTTTACACGCTTCGAGGAGGCATTTCATGATTACAGTGGTCAATCTTTAACAGACGATACGGGTCGGCATCTGTTTGTAGATAAGTATGTAGCTAATCTCCTACCAGAGATTGCTAGGCGATTGAAATCGAGTGAAAGTTCCTGGGCCACGGCGACCCCTGCGTCCTTGTTAACTATGGCTCAGTATTATGAGCGGCAGGAGGTGGAAGCTAAAGAAAGTGTAGAGAAAAAGACGAAGGAATTGAAAACGAAGGTGATGTTGGCGCAGGTTCGGGGAACACAGGGTAGAGGGAATGATAGAGGTAGACGGGGTGGAGGAAATACGTCGTATGGTCGTACGGACATAGCGGAGGATCAGTGTGCTTATTGTAAGGAGTTTGGGCATTGGGCCGAAGATTGTCCGGTACTTCGTGAGCAGCGTAGTCAGCGTGGTCGAGGAGGCGGAAGGTCAAGAGGAGGTTATACGGGAGTTAGAGGTGGCGGAGGTGATCGTGGAAAGACTGAGGAGAGGGGCCGTGGCCAGGATGAACGAAATGTGTTTGATAGGCGGAATCAATATCAGATTCTGGAGGGAGAGAATGTGGAACACCAGGATTACGTGCATGCATAGGATTGCGTAGGATGGGGTAAGGAATCAGTTGAAGTGCCGGTAGATCAGCAAGGTCCATATGTAACAGCGGGTATTTTGGGTTCTACTGATCAATTTCTAGTCGACACAGGAGCTACTCGTAGTGCTCTGTCGAAAAACTTGGTTCCGAGGGCTCCCCTGTCTGGCGAAATGATTACGTGTGTAGGGTTTGATGGCACACCCTCCCCCAGCCCATTGTCCAAGCCCCTTGCACTATGCATTGACAAATATTTTAGTTTTGGCCAATTTTTGTTATCGCCCCATACCCCAGATAATATCCTGGGCATTGATTTGCTTAAATATTTTCGAGCAACAATACGCTGCGCTCCAGAGGGAGTGCGGGTTATCTTGAACGACAACTACCCTGACCCTGATGATTGCATTGCACCCGACAGATTTTATGCCATTTTAGATATCCCTGCTTTGGCCTCTCTGCCGCACACGCTGTGGGCAACCTCAGATACGGATGTGGGAGAGATGCGCATTCCACCAATACACATTACTGTTAAGGAAGGGGCCCCTCTACCACGAGTGCCACAGTATAAGATCTCGAAGCAAGGTGAAATTGCACTGACACATATTGTTCAGGATTTGATTTCTGCGGGGGTGGTGGAGGAGGTCCCTTATAATGTCTGTAACAGCCCTATTCTACCGATTCTTAAGAGAGACTCAGATGGCAAGATCTATCGATTTATTATTGATTTGCGTGAAATAAATAAAATTGTCATTCCACAATACCCAGTGGTGTCTGATATTACGACTTTGCTTACTTTGGTTCCACCGACAGCCACCACTTTTAGCGTTATTGACCTAAAGAATGCGTTCTTTTCTATCCCTGTTCACCCAGATAGTAGATATCTGTTTGGTTTTACGCTCAATAATAAATCGTATAGATTTTGTCGTGTTCCCCAAGGATATACCGAAAGCCCTAGCATCTACAGCCAGGCTTTGAAACGTCAACTAGATTCTTTTAATTTGCAGTCTGGCGTGGCGCTCATCCAGTATGTGGATGATCTTCTGCTTGCCGCCGACTCCTATGCACAATGTGAACAGAGTACGCTTGCATTGCTTTCCTTTTTGGCACAACACAATCACAAGGTTTCCAAGAAAAAGCTTCAATACTGTAGACCCCAGGTGACCTACCTCGGTCATCTGTTGTCTAAGGAGGGGCGGGCATTAACATCTGATCGAATTCAAGCAATTTTAGACACACCAGTCCCCCGCACGCAGAGAGATGTGCGTGCTTTCATAGGGTTGACGTCCTTTTGCAGGCAGTGGATCATGGGTTTCTCGCATATCATAAAACCCTTACTAGCATTACTGTCCAAAGCCACACCGATGCCTCTTGAGTGGACAGATGAATGTCAGAGAGCTTTTGAACAGTTGAGGCAGGCCCTTTGTTCTGCACCCGTGTTGGGAACACCAGATTATACGAAACTTTTCACATTATACGTACACGAAAATGATGGGTGTGCGTTGTCAGTGTTAGTGCAGTTACACGGGGATAAGCAGAGACCATGTGCATACTTCTCTGCCATTTTGGATCCTGTAGCACGAGGGCTGCCTGGGTGTTTTCGAGCGGTAGCGGCAACAGCAGTAGCCATACGACAGAGTGAGGGCATAGTGTTATCACACAAATTGTTGGTGTTAGTTCCTCATGCAGTAGATGCCCTGTTAAACCAAACAAAGACCCAATACCTCACGAGTGCACGACTTACAGGGTACGAGCTGACACTCTTAGCACCACACATAACATTGAAAAGATGCGCTACTTTGAACCCCGCGACTTTATTGCCCTATCCGGCCGAGGAGGGTCAGGAAGAAAAACATCATGACTGTGTTTTCCTGACCGAGGAACAGACAAAGGGTCGTGTTGACTTGCAGGATGTGCCACTTTCAGATGTGGATGGGGAACTGTGGGTTGATGGATCGTGCCTAAGGCTGCCAGATGGCACGACATCCGCAGCATATGCGATCACGACACTTAAGACAGTGGTAGAAACAGCTAGGATACCACAAAAATCAGCCCAGGCCGCAGAGCTGATAGCTTTAGCAAGAGCCTGCGAATTGAGTGCTGGCCTATGTGTGAACATATACACGGACAGCCGGTATGCCTTTGGAGTGGCCCATGATTTCGGGCTCCTCTGGAGAGAACGTGGGTTTCTGACGTCACATGGGGAGCACATTATGCACGGAGAGTTAGTGCGTGATCTCCTAAACGCGTTGCTTTGCCCCAAGAAAGTAGCGATAGTGAAGTGCAGTGCCCATAAAAAGATCACGGATAAAGTGGGTCAAGGAAATGCCTTTGCAGACAGCATAGCAAGGCAAACGGCTATGTCCCGAACTAGCTCCCCCATGTACGTGGTACAATCGCAAGCTGAACGATGGAGTGATGCTAGAGTAGAGATACGGGACATTCAAAAATCAGCTACTGAATCTGAACTTGTGACATGGGCAGCTGATGGGGTACTAGATGACGAGGGTTGTTGGAGAAGCAAAGACATGGAAAAGTGGAAATTGCCTGCAGCTTACTTGCAGACGATGGTCCAGATGACACATGGACTGGCGCATGTCGGAGCTCTTGCAATCACTCGGCTCTTAACACGAGTTTGGGAACATCCCGAGATTGCTAATACTGCAAAGAGAGTAGTGCAGACCTGCCTGGTATGTTTGCAACACAATCCTGGAAAGGGGACCCATACTCCGAAAGGAGGGTTCGTTCCACCTTCTGCACCATTTGAGGTACTCCAAATGGATTACATCCAACTTGAGCGCTGCAATCACCTAAAGTACGTCCTAGTGGTGGTATGTGCTTTTAGCAAATGGGTTGAGGCCTACCCCACGAAAGACAACACGGCTTTGACAACAGCTAAGGTGTTGCTTAAGGAATTCTTTCCTCGCTTTGGAGTTTGTAAATTTTTGTGGAGCGATAATGGGCCTCATTTTGTTGGAAAGATTGTGGAATATGTACTGAAGGGGTTAGGGATTCAGCAAAAGTTCCACGCTGTATTCCACCCTCAGTCAGCAGGTTTGGTTGAGCGGTACAATGCCACGTTGAAGCTTAAGCTGGCCAAAATTGTGGCGTCTACATCGTTGAAGTGGCCAGATGCGTTGCCGTTAGCACTACTATCTCTCAGATCAGTACCCCACTCACGAACCGGCCTTACGCCCTATGAAGTGGTGTTTGGCCGCCCTATGAATATCTGGGGGGTGCCCAAGCCACGATTAATACATGATGTGCCTTGTGTTATGATGAATGATTATTTGGCACGATTAACAAATGATTTGCTCTCCATTCATCAACAGGTTCGAGAAGCGCTCCCTGACAACTCTACTGGAGAGGGCCACGATCTTCGTCCTGGGGATCATGTGATGATCCGTTCGTTTGAAAGAGCAAGCAGTTTGGAGCCCAGGTGGAAGGGCCCCGAGCAGGTCCTCCTGGCAACCCGCACCGCAGTACGAGTGACCAACAGGAAGCGGTGGGTGCATTCGACACATTGTCGCCGAGTCTCTCCGGATCTGGTGACTCCTGCTGTGCTGACTGATTACAAGGAGATCTTGGAGAAGGAAAAGAGCCCAGCTGTGACGTCGACCGAAGTGGAGGGAGCCTTCCCGGACCAATCTGCTACCGGAAGAGAGCGCTACAATCTACGACCGCGATAAGAAGATTTTGTTCCTTTTTTTTAGACTGGTTGGTTACCGCTCCAGGTTTGTGAAACGGAAACCGGGAATTCCAAGGGGGGGGGATCAGTTCTGCCAGAGTAGAGACACCCGTCTTGGCCCGGAGAAGAAAACAACGGCTACCTCGGAGTTCAGCACCGCATTTTTCTTTTTTTAGGTATATACGCATGTGTATCTGGGACGATTTGTGAACAATTTGTGTCACTTGAGACTTTTGCACAAAAACTTTCTTGAACAATGGCACCAACGGTATCTCGTGATAAGAAAATATTGGGTGCCTTTCTCTTTGTCTTGACCATAGTGGTGATTGCTGTTACAGCCTGGGTAGTCGAACTTGTGGTGCCTGTACGTGAACATTTGCTGCCGACTACCCCGGCACCGTCTGAACACTTTCATTTTACACTACCATTCCATGAAGAGCGCCATCGCCAAACGTATTTAAATAACAGCTTCATTCAGATTCTTCATCACACGCATAATATGACCAATACCTCTAACTGCTGGGTGTGTGGAATGTTGCCTGGGCACCAGAAGAGAGGGGGCACCCCACTTATTCCACTCCCGTTTTCGCACAATGGATCATGCAATGCCTGGTACACCCTCCTCTTTACTTTGAGATGGCCAACAAAAGGGGGGGTGCTTTTCCGTCTGAATAAAGTATGTTCCCATGATAAGGAGGGGTTTCCCCGGGCTGAGGGTACACGTTTTGAATGGGAAGAGTACAGGCCTGATAATGTATCTGCTCCACGCATATATAGTAATCAGCGAAATGTGAATGTATCTAGTGCTCATGTTATAAATGTCATTTCCACAAAAGCCGATTTATGCATCAGAAACAAGGGCACGATTGCAGTGGGGAAAAGCGAATGTAATATTACTCTCACGTTTGATAGTCCGAATGGCATTTCATTTATTGCATCTCGAAACACCTATTTCATCTGTGGAACGAAGGGGTACCATCAGCTTCCAGTAGGGTGGTTGGGCACGTGCTACGTATCGTTTGTGCTACCTCCTGTGTTTATTGCCCCTCCAATGTACCACAACGACTACACTCTGTACCACGATTTTGTTTTGAACAGAGTTAAACGAACTGTTGCCCTAGAGGACATTGATCAAACGGACACTGCATTACAACAATATGTGGATTTTAATCTGGGACTATTCTCCTTTGTGGGGGCTGCATTGAACAGCCGGAAAATAAGACGACTAACACGCATTGTTGAGGCTGTTGCGAATGACACTGCCGTCGCCCTGGGGAATATTACTGAGGAATTACAGATTTCCAGAATTGTTACCCTCCAAAACAGGATGGTTTTGGACGTTGTTTTGGCTGATCGTGGGGGGGCATGTAGAATTATCGGAAGCAGCTGTTGTGTTTACGTTCCTGACAATTCTCCATCTGTGTATGATGCCATTTCCAAGCTGCATAAAATAGCTGCCGAAATACACCCGGACACTGGAACTTGGACACTGTCAGGATGGTTCTGGTCCATGATTGCAATTTGGGGCTGGAAACTGTTGACAATTCTCTGTATACTTGTGGGAGTAATGTTCCTCATATGCTTGTGTATCCAATGTGGCCCTGCCTTATGTTCAATGTGTTTATCAGTTTGCTTACCATCAAGGCGAGCTCTTGCCCATGACAAAATAATGTTACACAAAGAGGTGACACAAATTATGTTAATAGATGTCGAGGACGAGCATCCAGACTATGTTCATTATGAGGTAGATTCAGCTAATCGCTAAAAGGGTCGTCTGTCGTAGTTGGCCCGTTTTTGATTAGCGATTAGCCGAATCTACACGTTGTCCTCCTTAACTTGGCTATATACGACAAACGCCATTTTGAATGTTGCAGCGGCCATATTAGACCATGAGCGGCCTCGTGGCCGACGTGCCCTTTAGTCCTTTGTCCGTTCTATTGACCACTTTCATCTGCCCAGCAACAGGCTATTTTTAGTACTGGTCAAGCCACGCATGCGCAGTTCTCACTGACCCGTAAACCTTCAGGAATGTGCCGCTAACTGACCAGCGGGTTTGAAACTCTCCAATGAGCTGGCAGTATTCCAAAACATGACCATATATGTCTCTAAAACTGTGTCTTAACTTGTGCCGCCCAAACTTTTATTGCCCCAAATTGTATATAAACGGGGTCACACCGGTGTTCGGTGTGATACCTCTTGCATTACCGAAGGGTGCTGTTTGAGTGTACCACCACCCCATGGGGTCTTAATAAACTTGTTCTTTGCCTTTTACAGTTTCCGTGCCAACAGTTCTTGATTGTAAGTGGGTTATCTTCGGAGCATGTAGGCCTTGAGAACCCTGATTACTTCACTTCCTTCCGAAACTTCTGGACATGCCCCCTTCCACGTCCATTAGCATCAAAAGGGCTCATAGACTGGGAGCACGTACAACCTCCTCTACAAAACCTCGGGGTGTTATTATTCTGTTTTTGAAGTTCACAGATCTTCTCTCAATTCTTTCGGCGGCAAGGGCCAAGAGGCAGATATCCTGGCTTGGTCAATGAGTGTACCTGTCCCAAGACGTTTCTAATGCTACTGCCTCCAGGCGTAAGGAATTTCTAGCTCTCTGCCCTTCTGTGCGCTCCCTTGGAACACGATATGGTTTATTTCACCCCTGTACCTTCAGAGTCACTCATCAAAATAAGTCATGGTCCTTTCAAGATCCTGGCGAACTGCGAAACTTCCTCCTTCTACATAACAACGATGGAATGGACTCTTCTCCTTCAAACAGTGGCTGAATGATATTGTTGTATTCTTGAAAATGGTCTTTAGCTGTTCCTCTGTTTTCCGTGTTTATTTCCTTAGTGCTCTCCTTGTTTTTACATATTCTTGTTTTTTCTCATTGATTCCCGTTGTCAATTCGTCCTTTTTCTTTTTATTGTATGTCGTCGAAACATGCTCTCAACTGACCTCCTCAATATTTGATTTCTATAATACTTATATCCTGTCTTATAGTTATATGAAGTGTGTCACATGTTCCTTTATGTATTAATTGTTCTCTTTCTTCCCTCATACAGATATGTATTGGTTGTTCCCCTCATCATGTATCATCCTTTGTCATTTTGTGAGGTCTCGGTGCGGTTACGCTTCTGATCCTGGTCTACCCGTCTTGTTACGCATCACCACTTCCCCATCTCCCTTTGTGTATCACCCCCTTCAGGTATGTCTCTTGCAGTCATCCTTATGGATTTGTACTGTCTTCTATGCCTTCTTCTTTCTTCGCACTTATCAATTTTGAACAGTTTAATATGTTTTGATCTTTAAAGTTGTTTCATGGAATGTGAAAGGTTTTAATAATCCTATTAAGTGGCAGCGAGTACTGTCCCACCTCTCCTCTTATAACCCTGATATTGCCCTTATCCAAGAAATCCACCTTTCTGATATTGAATCCCTGAAGTTAAAGAGACTGTGGGTTGGTACTGTCTTATTTTCTCCGGCTTCTCACAAAAAGAATGGTGTTGCTATCTTGATTCACAAACGTCTCAAATGCAAGGTGGTCCTAGAGGAAAAGGATGAAGAGGGTCGTTGGATTTTAGCTAAGTTGCTTATTAATGCAATTCCAATTACTCTGTTTAATGTTTATGGTCCTACAAGTTTTGACTCCTCTTTTTGGCCATCAATTACCGCAAAATGCATCCAACACAAAGACGACTATTTCCTATTAGGTGGAGATTGTAATCAGATCATTGATCCCTTTTTAGATCGCAAGTCCTTTGTTCGTTTTACTCCTCACAAGCCCCACAAGCAATTTTTGGACACCATTACCCAGGTTCACCTTGTAGACTCTTGGAGACTCACCCACCCAGACACTGTAGTCTTTTCTTTTTTCTCTCCCCCACATGCCTCTTTCTCTCGCTTAGACTATACTTTCCTCTCCTCTTCTTTATCTCAAACTCTTATATCTTCCTCTATTGAGCCTATTGTAATCTCTGACCATGCTCCTATTGTCACAGACTTTGATCGTCTTCCTCCTTTCCCTCAATCTTCTCGTTGGCGTTTTAACTCTTACCTCCTTGCTGACCCTCTTTTCTCTTCCTCTTTTCGATCTTTCACCTCTGAATTTTTTCAACTTAACTCTGACCCTCATATATCTCCCCATGTTTTTTGGGATTCTTTCAAAGCCACAGCCCGCGGATTTATTATTGATTTTGTTTCTAAGAAAAAGAAACAGTTTCTTCAAAAGCGTAAAATTGCTCTTGCACATATCAAATCCTTGGAACATCAGTTTTATACCTCCTCCCCAAATCATATGTCCTCTGAACTTCTTCAAGCCAAAATTGCCTTCAATAAACTCACCACTGATTCAGCCTCTTCCTTTCTTCGGAGTAGTGCACGTTACTATGGGGGTCGCAACAAATCGGGCAAATTACTTGCCAATTATCTCAAATCACGTAAAGAACGGACTCTCATAGATTCTATCTATTCCCCCTCTAACGTCCTTTTGCACACAGATAACGAAATTTTGGAACAATTTCAATCCTTTTATGAATCTCTATACTCTCCCGAGAATCCTCCTACGCCAGCTCTTCTTCAATCTTATTTTGATAACTTACCTAAGCCAGATACTTCCCAACTTCACTTATCAGACATTGACATGAATCTTACTCTTCCTGAGCTATCCACCGCTCTGTCTTCCCTTACTAAAGGCAAAACACCGGGCCCGGGTGGCTTTCCGGTTGAATTTAATTTACATTTTTCCGATCTTCTTTTGCCCAAACTTCTCTCCCCTTTTCAGTCCTTTTGCTCCACCAGACTTGCTCAAGGTTCCTTTCAGGACGCTACTATATGCCTCATCCCTAAGGAAGGTCGAGATCCTAAATTCTGTAAGAATTATCGTCCAATATCCCTCGTTAACGTAGATTATAAACTTTTTGCAAAATTGTTGGCTCTCCGTCTTGATCCATTCATGCCACATCTCATTGGGAAAGAACAATGCGGATTTGTTAAGGGCCGTCTTACGTCAGACAACTCCAGACTTTTCCTCAATGTTTTAAGTGAGGCTTCCTCTCTTTCTATTCCCCTAGCAGCTATTTCGGTTGATGCTGAAAAAGCTTTTGATCGGGTTGATTGGTCCTTTTTGATGGCTTCCTTGAGATGGCATGGCTTCGGTCCTAAATGTATCTCTTTTATTTCTTTAATATATTCCATGCCCAAAGCATCAGTCCTCGTAAACGGTCAACTTACCTCTTCCTTCACGCTTCAACGTGGTGTTCGTCAAGGCTGTCCTCTCTCCCCTCTTTTTTTATTTTAGCACTTGAACCTTTTATATCCTTTATTCGTAACAATTCTTCTATCTCTGGTTTTCCATACGGAAAACATCAGCTCAAATTGTCTGCATATGCGGATGATATTCTTTTATTTATTTTATACCCAGTTACCTCTGTCCCTTCTTTATTGGACGAATTTGCGAAGTTTTCCCTTGTTTCAGGATATAAAATTAATTCGGATAAGACGGAGATTCTTCCACTAACCTAGTTTTGCCTTCCACATTTCTTTACTTCCACTGGCTTTGCTTGGAATAGCAATAAGATAAAATATCTCGGTGTTCTCTTATCTAGCTCCATCTCATCCTCTATCCAACTTAACATGAATGCAATCATTTCTAGAATTGAGCGTCTGTTTTCTTCTTGGAATCCTCTATATCTTTCTTGGTGGGGTCGTCTTGACTCTATCAAGATGATGATTGCCCCGATCTTGATTTATTTACTTTCCATGCTCCCCATCCATATCCCGGCTCTCTATTTCCATCGTATTGATTCTGTTTTGTCTAAATTTCTCTGGAAGCAGAAAAAGGCCCGTATATCTCTTTCGGCCCTTCGTAAAACCAAATCGAATGGAGGGGTCAACGTTCCAGATTTTCGTCTCTATCATAAAAAATTTTCTCTTCGTCAGGCCTCTCGTTGGTTATCACCTTTTTCACCTTTTCCCCCCCTTTGGCTTTCTATAGAGAGCTCTTTATTGTTTCAAGATGTACTTCGCTTCAATGCTAAATCTCCATGTCTTAATCCTCAATTATTCAAACATACTTCTTCTCTTTTACGACCCTTAGTATCCACGTTACCTGTCTCTCGAGAATCCTTTTTACTGTTGCCCATCTGGTATAATTCACTTATTTTATTACGCAATAGACCTCTTGCCTGGTCTTCTTGGAGGTCGAAGGGCATCATTTGGATTCATCATCTTTTTGATGGCTCGTCGCCTTGCTCTTTTCCTCAATTCCAGTCCCAGTTTCAATGCCCTGGTTTGTTTGAGAAGGAATACTACATTCTTATGGAAGTTGTCCTCGATCGTTATTATTCTCTTCCATCTGCTGAATTGCCTCTCCCCTCTTCCCCTTTTCTTGCCATTCTTTCGACCATTCCTAAAGCTTCTCTTATCTATCGCTTCTTTTCGGCTCCTGATCCGGATCGTCTCAAATCAAAATTGGAACTCTCTTGGGAAAAAGACCTAGATTGCTCTTGGTCGGTTTCTCTCTGGGACAAGCTTTGGACTAAATCCTTGAAGACTTCTCGTACTGCATCTCTCACTCAATCCTTATTTTTCTTCTATCATAGACTTTATCTTTCTCCTCTCTCTCTCTCTCTCTCTGGTTTTCTTTCTTCTTCCACCGCTAACTGCTGAACATGCAATACTCCCAATGCTGATCTTTTTCATCTTTTCTTTCTCTGTCCTTCAGTTCGACTTTTATGGATGCAGGTATGGTCTCGCATTTCCCGTATTTTCAATCTTTCTATTCCCTACTCTGCCTCTCTGGTGTTTTTAGGAAGCCTCTCAGAGTCTTTTGATCTCCCCCCGCATTCACACGGTCTTTTTGACCTCATGTTGGCCCTTGCACTGCAACACATTGCTTCTAATTGGAAGTCTCTTACGAAACTCTCCATTGGTTGCTGGTGGAATCTCCTGTGTCATTCCCATAGGTTTGACGTTGCTTTTGCTTCCTCCTGTAAACCCTCCCACAATGTTGAGCTTTACTGGTTGACCCTTACCTTATATCTAGATCAGTCCGCCAAACGAAACTATACTCCACTTTCTTCTGATAATTTTAAGCCTCCTTGAACATTTGTACTCCTGCTTTCAGTCACATTACTTTGATTTCACAGTTGTAGTTTTTCTCTATTCCTGTTATATATAATGCTTTTTTCACTTCTATTTAATGATTGTGCATTTCATGTAATTTATTGCCAACAGTGCTTATGCTTATATTTGTTTTTAGGATTGTATTAACATGGTTTCTACTCCCCTCCCTTTCCTCCCCCCCTCCCCCTTAAAATCTACAAAATGCTTTGATTTTTCCTTGTGCCATCGGTAGCTTATGTTTTTCCTATTTGCACACATTTTTCTTCCCTCATTTTGTTCTGCTGATGTCACCTTAT
This sequence comes from Lissotriton vulgaris, assembly GCF_964263255.1. Taxonomy (NCBI): domain Eukaryota; kingdom Metazoa; phylum Chordata; class Amphibia; order Caudata; family Salamandridae; genus Lissotriton; species Lissotriton vulgaris. Next base: position 504,709,437 of record NC_141693.1, on the reverse strand, counting down.
TGTTTTATGACCTTTCTTTCAATAAAGCTTTCAAACATAAAACAAAAAATGTAATTGTCATTTAATCACTTAATAATAATTAATTACCAATTATTTATTAATTAACAATAACAAAAAATAATGAATATCACTACATTAACTCTAACTAATTTAATTAACTAATTAATAATAATTAGTTACCAATTAATTATTAATTAATAATTATTCATTAATAAAACATAATAAAAATATATATTAATTAATTAATTATAATTAAATTACTTCCCACCCTATTACCCTATAAACCCACAACCCGTTCTGATACTAAAACGCAAAATGTAAAGAAAATTACTAATTTCTAAACATACATTAAAAAACATGTTTAACAAACATATAAAATACATATAAAAATACACAACACTAAACAAAATTTCGATATTAGTAACATCAATATATTTGATATCGATATTACTGACTTCGATATTACTTACCTTAATATCGATATTCTGTCTATCGATATTATTGCACATCGATATTCTATACCATCGAAATTAAAACATTGATAATATTGTATATCGATATTTGAATTTCGATATTTTGTCTCTCTACCAGTCAGTTAGCTGACTGTGAGAATTTGGTATTCGGTATACTTTTTTCTCGTACCTGTTCCCTTCTCGGGCATGTTAATTTATCGTCCTCTTGGACCAGTAGGCAATTTTTGCAAAGATCTGCCAGAGGTAGTCGCTCATGAGGCTAGCTGCTCCTCTAATTTTTCCATCTTGGGCGACTTGAATTTGCATTTTGACGACCCAGATTTGGCTATAGCGCAGAATCTGGTAGACTGTCTGGAAATGTTTCAAAATAAGCAAATACTGACTGGCCCCACTCATAATCTGGGACATTTGCTTGACCCTTTGTTTATCAATCTTCTAGACTTTAATTATTTTTCTTATTTTGTTTTAATTTGATTATATTAACTTTCAAAATTTCATATTGGATCAAGTCAATTTAGTCAACATTAAATAACATACAAAAAGAAACTACAAAAACAAATGACAAGTTGGTTTAAGGGACTAGAGAAGTTGGCAATGCGGTGGGTTGGAACAGTGTTGACTAAACTGACTTGATCCAATATGAAATTTTGAAAGTTAATATAATCAAATGAAAACAAAATAAGAAAAATATTAATAAACAGAATATATTTTTACAAAATGTAATGATTATTGTTGCTTTCATGATGTTATATGTAATGTATTGATACAAAAATCCACCCTATAGGATATGGAATATAAGGTATAATTTATTTTCTACAGCTTTCCTTTTTCTCAAAACTACTGTTACTCCCTACATGTAGCAAATGCAATATTAGTAGGGGTTCCCTGTTTCCAAAAAATACACATAACCTAAGACAGCTAAAACAGGCGTGTAAGCAAGCTGAGAGGAAGTGGAGGAAGGATTTCTCAGAATCCAGTAAGGGCAAATATAGGAAAGCGATGAAGCTTTATAAAAATGAAATAAAAGCTGCCCAAACTAGGTATTACCAGGAACAAATTGCTTCAGCCTCTAATTTCCCTTTTGAAATTTTTTAAATTGTGAAATCGCTTATCACTCCCCCTGCTCCCATTAAGGTGGATGATAATGCCCAGGACCATTGTGAGGAACTAGCTAGTTTTTTCTATACCAACATTTATGTTATTTATGCTAGTTTTCAGGCTAGGGCCAGAGACAGCATCATCCCCGTACCGGTACGACAAAATTATGCTAGATATCTCCCCCCCTTACTTTGGCATCACAGCAGGATGCTTTGCACCAATTAAAATCTGGATCACCAGCGGATCCAGCTCCGCCGGGTATCCTGCATTTAGTTTCAGGGATATTCTGCCCAGTGATACTGGACGTGATAAATGCATCCCTCTCAACGAGACAGGTTCCAGGTCCCTGGAAATAAGCTAGATTTAAAGCGTTACTTAAGAAAAGCAATCTAGACCCGGATGACTGGTCTAATTATCGGCCTACTTCTTTGTTGCCTGAACAGAGCAAACTGGCAGAAAAACATGTCAATTCAGTTCTTTCAAGTTATCTTGAGGAGAACAATCACCTCCATCCGACACAGACTGGTTTTAGGCGGCGTCAAAGCACGGAGACAGCTCTTCTTGCGGTTCTTGAGGAGTCAAGGAAGATATTGGATAGCGGAGGCTGCGCTGCTAATATTTTATTAGATCTCAGTGCAGCCTTCGATACTGTAAACCACCATATATTGATAAAAAGACTCAGGGAGGTGGGTGTTGGAGGTACGGTACTAGAATGGTTACAGTCCTTCCTTTCTGACAGGTCTTTTGTGGTTTTTGAGGATGGTGTTCTCTCTGATCAGAGGCCGTTGCAGTGTGGAGTCCCTCAGGGGTCCTCATTCAGGGCCACCTTGTTTAACATCTATACGAGGCCATTGGCTGAGGTGGTGTGCCCCTGGGGGATTCACACTGTTACATATGCGGATGATACACAGTTGGTGGTGGGTCTTAACCGGCTAGACAACTCAAACTCAGGCCTGGGCGCCTGTCTGGTAAAGGTCTTTAATGGATGGAAGCATCTTTTCTCAAACGTAATGGCACAAAGACGGAGATCATGATCCTTGGTCCTGAGGCGCCTCACAATCTGGACTCTTTGTGGCCAACCTGCCTTGGTGTGCCGCTTGTCCCTAGGATGCAAATCAAGAGTCTTGGGGTCTGGCTGGATTGCAAATTGAATCTTAAAACCCAGGCAGGCAAGGTAGCCGCAAATTGCTATGGCCTACTCAGGATGATGCAGAAGATTCTTCCCCTTTTGCCATTTGCGCTAGGCGCATGGTGGTCCAATTCTTGGTTTTATCGTGGTTGGACTACGCTAATGTAGTTTACCTGGGTGGGCCATTGGGAACTATCGAGAAACTTCAGATAGCACAGATTGTGCGGCTTGTCTCCTGATGGGTGTCCCTAGGCATAAGTCAGTTAGGTTGGTACTTAGACAATTGCATTGGCTCCCTGTCGCAGATAGGGTCAGGTTTAAGGCATTGTGGGGAAAGGCCCAGCCTTGCTGCAGCCCCTGGTGCATCTATGTGACACCAAGAGTACTTTGAGATCTAGCAATAAACATCTGCTACTAGTCCTGAAGGTTAAACATTCCCAGACTGGAGGGCGGCTGTTCTCCTATGACGCAGCCAGGCTTTGGAACCAGCTCCATGAATCCATGCGCTTTGAAGTTGACCATCTTAGATTCAGCAAACAATTGAAGACTCTTCTTTTTGATTGATCATTGCTGAATATTTGGGGGTTACCTGATGCGCTGGGAAGCCCTATGGGTAGCCATGCGCTATATAAGTGCGTATTCATTCATTCATTCACTGCATACACAACAAGCAGTGTGTTCACACTAAGCATACCAGCCCGACACAGATATGAGTGACACAGCATTAACTAACACAACACCAATCAGCACAGCACAAAGACAACCTCACACCCAGGAAGTGAAGCAGTACCAAAGCAAACACACATGCATTCAACACAACACCCACAAATGCACAAGTCTGGGACTCAAAGGTGGAAACAACTGACTGTGGGGCACATCATATGAGCATTACAGCCTGGAATACCTGTGCGGGAGCTTCAAGGATCAGGGCACTGCAGATCTGACGGCTTGTTGCAGAGGGCCCTGCTAACTTTTGACCACAAGCTCACCAGCCTCTCCGAGTCTCACCCTGGTGGGACTTCCAGTCCCAGGGTGCCATGCGACCCCCTCCCGCCTTCTCCATCACATCACGCCGCCACAGGTGAGGGGGAGGTCGTATCAGCGCACTACAAAGTGCAGCCTCACCCCTCGTGGCGCGGGACGCGTTTCTGCGTGTGGGGCACATCATATGAGCATTATAACCCGGAATACCTGTGCGGGAGCTTCAAGGATCAGAGCGCTGCAGATCTGACGGCTTGTTGCAGCGGGCCCTGCTAACTTTCGACCACAAGCTCACCAGCCTCGCCGACTCTCACCCTGGTGGGACTTCCAGTCCCAGGGTGCAACGTGACGTCCTCCCGCCTTCTCCATCGCATCACCGCTGCCACAGGTGAGGGGGAGGCGGTATCAGCGTGCTACAAAGTGCAGCCAAACCCTAGTGGCGCAGGACACGCGTGGGCCAAGGACAAGTCCGTCCTTGCCCGTCATCGCCCGGAAGAGGCAGGGCAGGGCCACCCCTCTTTTGCCCTGGGCCTCTGCTCTTGCGGTTGTTGCTGCCCAGTCTTCTCACGCCCGGAGGTGCATAAAGTGGCTGCTCGGGTCCCGCAGCATGGGATGCGTGCCGGGACAGTGCCGGACGAAGCTGGGCAGGGTCATCTATCTTACCTCCTGGACTCGAGGTCTGTCCCATTTAACCCGTTTAAGCTTTGGGTATCTAGTCTTCAGACAAACATTTGTGTTTATTTGGGGTCAAAATGAGTAAACGAAGGGTACTTAATGACCAGGGGTCGAAGGGACTCTGGACGCTTTCCTACAGAGGGCCGAATCAGTGTTAATAAATTAAATCAAACTTACGGAAAGGAGGTTGTCACTGGAGTTGATTGTACCTCTCCTCACACATTCTATGACCCCTGTCCTTAATGGACCATGTATATTGACTAAATCTGATGTATATTCCCCCCGGCCTGGTCCTATTTAGCACACATTAGAAGAACGCTCAGTAGATATTGTGCCTTTGTTATCTACGGAATCAGAAGTTAGTCCGGTCAGGCCCAGAGTTACCACAAGAGAGCATAAAACCAAGCCCAAGCCAGCCCTTGTGGTGGCAGCCCTGCCTAAAAAAAGGAAGGATAGGGTCACTCGGAAGCAGAGCCAACCTGTGCATAGGCTCAATGGAAAGGTTGTGGAAACCCCTGACAGCCCCAGTGCGCAGAGTGAAGTCCAAACAACTGTCCTTAATTCCAATGTATCAGCTAAATCATTACATAGCCTGCAAGTTGGGAACTTCTAGGGTAGGCTTGAAATTATGATGACAACACTTCTGGAACCTATTCCGCTAAAAATATCTGCTGTTGAAGTGAGGTTACCTAAGATGGAGGAACACATTAGTCATATGCACTCACCTGTACCATCACCAAGCTCTTGCATCTGGAAAAATAGTGAGGTTGCCACAGGGCCTGGCAATTCTTGCAGAATTACCAACGTACAGCCTCAGGGTGAGAATATTGCTACATGTAATGATCTATGTGCAGCAACCAGTTCTGGTCGTACTAGAAAGCCTCCCTCTCATAAAGTACCCCTAAAGAATATCCTGGTGGTACTGGGCATGTGAGCCTGAGGTCTGCTTCTTTGCGTTTTGGCCCCTGGTGTCGCCTGACAGGCTTTTGTCTTTGCGCTCTGGGGTTGCTTTAGTCTTCTGTGGGGATGGTGTCTGCACCCGTGACCACTTGGGTTGCTTCTGCTGTGTGCTTTGTGTGCTGTATCATGACTTTGAGGTCAGGGGAGAGTGGTCACTATCATCAGATGTAGCCACTGCCAAGGGGTGGACAAAGGGACTAGAGCTGGACTGTGAGTATGTGCTTGTTGAAGGGCTGCCATCACTGTGGACGACAAAGACTGGACAGTCCGGTGCAGCCCACCCACGTCTGAATGGATGCCCTCCATGAAAGCAACTGCCTGTGCCAATTTTTTGTCGTGGTCTATGGAGGCATTGAAGAGAGCTGTCTGGCCTACACACAGCTGGCACAAAAGGTCCACAGATTCAGCACTGATGGCAGCAGGGGGGACAGGGGCAAGTGCAGTGGTGCCTGGGGTGAAGGACACTCTTCCCTTCTTACTGGTGCGAACACGGGCAGCACCAGATGAAGTGGCTGGGAGGGTGGGCACTGGCTGCGGTGTGGTGGAAGATGATGCAGAGTCCCTGTTCCCTGTGCCCGCCAACATTGATGCATTACCGCTGGCATCAGATGACGTGGAACTTTGCGTCTCAGGCTTGGATTCCTCCAGCAGACTCCTGTCCCCCCCAAGGTGCTGGTCACACCTGTGCCAGTGGGCTCTTGTGCAGCTGTTGTGTTTGATTCACCCCCACTTGTGTCCATCATCTGTCCCTCCGTGACCGCAGGAGATGCTGCATGAGAGAGTGAGATGTAGGGTCTGTTCAGTTGCAGCTACATAACAAACATATGCAAGGAAAGCATCACAGAAGATGACAAAATCTACATGTTGCACACCACCCCATGCAATCACATTGTGCTAACTCACTATCTGGCAAATGCATCAACCAAAATTGCCCTCGATAAAAATGCGAATCGGTAAAACTGGCAATTACTGAATGCAAAACATCCTATCCCAATGCATCAACCCCAATACCGAAAAAAACAAGAATCGCAAATTAACCCACACGGTAAATTACCGAATCACAAAATAGCGATTTGAAAATAGCGATACATTCAATTGCTCCCGGAAATAGCGAATCGCAAATAAATAATCACAATGTGATGCATCAAACTTCGCAAATACAGAAAATCCCCAAATTCTCTATTTAGCATGAGCAGAATAGGGGAATCTCATCCAGGAGGTAAAGGTAAAGAAAAAAAAGAGAGAAAAAAAATTGTTAAACAGGTGGATACAATCAGAAACCCTTCAAAAATGGCACTGGAGACGCCGTATGTTATCCAAAATGGCTGCCCTCTACATGCTTGCAAGGAGGATGAGAATCAATGCAGCAGCACAGCGCAGGAGGAGAATCCAGGAGAGGGTATTCAGGGTGCGCATCACATTGCTGGGCCAAAATGAAGATGAAATCTATGACAAGTACAGATTAAATCGTGCCATGATCATGCTGACCTGGATCCACTACTGCAGCACCAGACCCGTAGGACCAATGCCATCCTTGCGCACATCCAGGTCCTATGCAGCCTGCACCTGCTGGCGTCTGGAAGTTTCCAGGGGGTCGTTGCGGTCGCCATGTTGACAATGATACATACCCACATCACCTTCCCCACGACCCCACAGCAGTTGAATGAGACCAAACGGGACTTCTACCAGGTGGCACAATTTCCCCGTGTCATAGGATGCATTGACTGCACGCATGTCCCCATCTGTCCCCCCTCAGCCAATGAGTACATATTCCGCAATCGGAAGTCCTATCACTCTATAAACGTGCAGGTTATGTACAATGCCAAGCACATCATTACGGACATTGTAGCGCATTTTCCCGGGAGCACACACGACTCCTACATATTCAGACACAGTGGCATCCACAGGCGTCTGCTCAACGGTGAATTCGGAGTGGGACACCTACTTGTACATACATATACCTATTTCTTACGCCATCATCACCTATGTAATTGTATTTATGCCGCTAACCCTTTGCTCCCCACCCTGTAGGTGACAGCGCATACGCCTTGCGTAAATATCTCCTCACTCCCTACCTCAACCCAGTAACAGCTCTGGAGTAGCACTACAATGCAGCACATATCAGTAGCAGGATTGTGGTAGAACATTTGGTATCCTTAAAAGTCACTACAGGATCCTACATAAGATGGGAGGTACATTGCAGTATGACCCTGTAACCTGCTGCCAGATAATAGCCGTGTGTGCCATGCTGCACAACATTGCGACAAGCAGGGGGATACCAATCGAGGTGGACGGAGATGACAACTTTCATGATGAGCAACCCCCCACACAACACTGACAGGCACACATGCCAAAAACAGCTGAAGGTCAAAGGAGGCAGACATACATCACACAACATCATTGCAGAGCCAGGTAAGAATGATCCATCACAATATATTCTGGAGTTGCAAATGTTTAATTCACTCTTGTTACTGGTCTCCGGCACAGAGACGCTACTCACAATCAATGCCGCCTCACTGCCCTCCTCCCCTCCCAAGTTGCTTCCCCTAAATTTCCAGGATTGCAGATGTTCAACTGCAGTGGTCACCTGGCCTAAGGCCTTCGCTACATCCCCGCAGTAATGACCTACGTCTATCTGCAGTGACACGGATCTGCGTGACAAAACAGCAGTGCTGTTGCAGAGCTTGGTGATGGCCCTAGTAGATGCAGTAGAACGGAGCAAGTTAAGCCGAGGCCTCCTGCGCTTGCTGTGTTGTCCTGCTAGGACGGCACAAGTGAACTCATGTAGGGTCTTATTGATGTCACAATTCCCCTCTGCGACAACTGTGGTTAGTTGACGCACAGCGTCTGTCATCGTGCACATGTGTTTTGACAGTTTTGAGAGGTTGAGGTTCATTGTTCCCATATATCTCCCCGGCAGGTGCTGAACACGCAGCATCTGGCACTCTACCCCACAATAGACGTTTGTAGGCTGTTCAGATCTCTCAGCAATACTGCCCATGGGCCTGCGCTGCTGTCTGTCTCGGCCACGTGCTGGTGTTGGAGCTGGCGGAGTGACACATGAATGGCGGGGAACACTTGTGGGTGCTGGGCTCAGCTCTGTGTCAATTACTTGCAGGGAGGGGACTGGTGCCCTGCGTCTTGGTGGTGTTGTCTGTAGTGGTGCTGATGGTGGTGATCCCGGTGGTGGTGGTGGTGGTGGTGCTGGTGTGGATTGACGTCCCTGCGGAGTCTCTCCATCGGTCTCTGCCGGTGTTTCGGAAATGATGAGGCGTTTGCTGTCATCAGAGTCCAATGGAGATGCATCTGTGTGTGAAACAGTGCATTGTTGTTATTTTGTTACTTTATCTATTTATAATTTTGCATACTTTGAACATAATAAATTACATATTTAGACAGACTGTTAGACCTGTACTGCTGCTGGTCTCATTTCTTGGCCATTGGTGATCATACATGCACACTTGGCTGACATGACTACAACTCCCATGATGCAATACTACTGTGAGGGTATATGTTAAATGCACTTCTTCCTGCACACTGTGATTAGCCTGGGGGATGGGCATGGGTAAACAATACGCAGCGTATCAGCACAGGGATACATCTTACCTTGTTCTATGGTTGCTGCGCCGGAAGTGTCCATTTGGGTGACTCCCACGACTGCCTCTGGCTCAATAGTCTCCTCAACAAGGTCCTCCAGGGCTGTGTTGGTAGGTATTCCGGATGGCCCCCCTCCCGTGCCAGCTGCTTCCTTCACCCATTTCGCAATGTGCTCCTTTGCCCTTTTCCTGAGTTCCTACCACCTCTTTTTTCAGATCGTCAATGCTGCGGTGCGTGATTCCTTTCCCATTTACCCTCTCCTTGATGAGCAGCCAGATCTGGTGCTTCTCGGCTTCGGGCAACTTGAGTGACAGCTTTCCAAAAAGCTTGTTCTACTTGCTGCTCACCCCCTCACTCAAATGTTCCAGTTCCCTATCAGAGAACTTTCTCTTCCTCTTCCTGGGCGTGTCTGATGGTTTTGATACATTCTTGTCCATCCTGGATAGCTGTGGTGTGGCTGGGTTGTGAGGGTGAAGTCTCTCAGCTCAGCTCCTATGCTCTGCCTCCGTCTCTGAGCTTCTCGGGGCACTGAATGAAGCATGGGCTAGATGACTTCCTGGTTGTTATGTCATCAGCCTGCTTCCAATGCGACCCATTTTTTGCAAATTCGCTAATTCCGAAATTGTTAATACCGAAATCGGTAATAGCGATTTTCGGAATTAGCTAGTCTTTATTTTGAGGACTCACTATCGTGTATTCGATGTTTTTTTAGTGATTTTTACAGAATCGCTAAAAAATACAGAATCAGTTAATGCATCCCCAAAAACGAATCCTTATTTGCGATTCCCTATTTATCGCTAATAAGGACTTGTTTTTGCGAATTTTGATGCATGTGCACCTATATTCACTCAAACAGTGCATGGAAACTGGAAATTCTGGCATAAGTGAGCCATGTGATGACCGCACAACACCCTGCTCGTGGCTCCTTTCAACCAGACACACAAATAGCTCTGAGCACACCTAGGGCCATGATGGGGGCACACTACTTGTTGCCACTGACAGATCTGGATGGAGCAGGAGGGGAAAACACAGAATACGACATGCCATTCCACAATGACCATGAGCCCATGCCACCCACCATGTTGCAATTTGGGGCCTGACAACTGGTGCACATTGGTGTGAGATGTCTAAGCCTCCCAAATCTGAGTTCAGGCAATGGACGCATTGATGAAGGCACACTCAGATTGGGCACACTGCCATTCACTCCCATGAAATTCTCCAGACTACCCCAATGCAGTTGATACCTGAAGACCACAACTCAGAATGCAATGGGAATGCACAGTACTCAAATTACCTTAGTAAGTACAGGTAGGGCAAATGCAAAACACCTGCACCCAGTCCAGCAGCCACGTACAAGCCACTGCATCACACTACCAACATCACATAGGCCAGCGCTGGCACAGGCTCTGTACACATGCAGCCACTCCCAGCCAAAGTCACCCTTCCCAGAATACTCACCCCTGGCTTGCTGCTGATGCTCCTTGAAATGTGCATCAAGCTCAGGCTGTGTCACTGCCAAGATGCGGCCCATGAGTGGTGTCATGCTGCGCCGTGCCAACCAGCCAGTGCGAGGACGCAGCCCCAAGGCAATCTCCGCCACGTTCTTTCACAGCCTGCTGATTTCGTCCAACCTCTTGTGACAGTGGGTGCGCTATCGGTTTGAGACACCCAGAGCCTGCATCTTGGCCCTACACACAGCCTTACACTGGTGTACTATGAGCTGCAGGCATGGGAGACAAGAGGGGGAAATGATCAGTGACACAGTGTTATGTACCTACATCTCTCAGTACAGTAGCATGATACAAACTCATTCCAAATCCACTGATATGTCTAACAGAGACAAGAATACATCTCACATGGTACATCTGCATGGGAAAAGCTGATGTAAATGCATGCAGTTGTCAGGGGAACATTCCCTGCACACTTCACACACATGCAGGATGCCAGCACTGAAACCCTTGTGTAGCCTGCCCATATCTCCAGTCCATTTTTAGGTTGAGCAAGACATGCATCACATATTTATTTATTTATTTATTGGATTTGTACAGCGCAACAGCTACCCAAAGGTAGGAAACGAAGAAAGGATGAAAAGGAAAAGCTAGACCGTAGAAAGAGAGGGAACTATTGATTAAAGAGCCACGTTTTTACGTCTTTACGAAATTTGGGATAGTGTTGTTCAGTGCGTAGAGAGTTCCAGAGTGAGGGAGCCAGATAGGAGAAAGAATGTCCGCCCATTCTGACTCGTCTGATCCTAGGGGTTTGGAATTTGTGTTGGTTAGAGGATCGAAGCAGGCGGGTGGGTGATATTGATGTACCAAGGCCTTCAAGTACTAAGGTGCTTCACCAGAGTTGATCTTATGCATGTAACATAATGCTTTAAATTTGGCACGATTGTTGATCCGAAGCCAGTGGAGGTCACGTAATGAGGCTGAGATGGCAGTTCTATTGGGGTGTTTGCAGAGCCATCGAGCAGCGGAGTTTTGTACAACCTGTAGCCTGTGTAGCACTTCCTTACTTGCGCCCAGATATAAAACATTTCCATAATCCAGTCGCGATGTTATAAGGGCATGGATTACAGTTTTTTGGGTAGGCAGCGGAAGCATCCACAGGATTTTTCTCAGCCATTTTAAGATGACAAAGCAGGTGGAGGCTACTTTGACCGCTTGTTGCCTCATTGTCAGTTGGTCATCGACAATGATGCCAAGATTACGAGCGGATTGCACAGGAAGTGGGGGAGATCCCATCTGGGACGGCCAATGTTGAGGGCCCCAGAGGGTTTTGTTGTTACCGAAAAAGAGGAGTTCGGTTTTCCCGCCGTTAAGTTTTAATTTATTGGCATGCATCCAGTCGGCAATGTTTGTAAACCCAGAACGGAGCATAGAGATGTACTTAGTTTTGGCCGAAAGTGAGAAAATAATCTGGGTGTCGTAAGAATATACAGTGAGCCTAGCTTGCTCAGCTGTACTCAATATGGAAGCTTGAGGGACTCCATACTGAGAAACATGGACTTTGGAGTTAGAAGTAGGGCGAACAACTTGGAAGGTCCTATTCAATAGGAAGCTGTATAGACATTTGAGTGCAAGGCCAGTAATGCCACAAGATTGAAGGGTGTTTAGGAGGGTGGTATGGGAGACAGTGTCGAACGCAGCACTTAAATCAAGAAGAATAAGTGCTATGGTTTCTTCTTTATCGACCTGTAGGCGGATATTTTTAGTGACACCCAGCAATGTTAATTTCGTGGAAAAGCCTGCCCTAAAACCAGACAGGGAGTTGTGAAGGACATTATGTGTCTCCGCAAAGTTGGTAAGCTGGACGTTAATATACTTCCAGGGAAGACATGACTTTGCAGTTCGGGCTGGACTGTTCCCATGAGGCACAGGGTCAGACTGATTTGCATATGGCCATGTCTGAACTGGGTGACGGAGTGAGCTAAAGAACGGTGATGGATTAAAGCCAGATCAGTTGACTGTGGGTGAGTGTTTGTATTGTCAAAGCTCCGTCCATCATCCCCTTTGTTTTTTTCCATTATTATGCTTCTCCACAATTTTTGAGAAGATAGGAAGAAGGGAGAAATGGCGGAAGTTAGATGGTACCACTGGGTCTGAATTACCTTTTTTCAGCAGGGGCACAATCATTGCATGTTTCCAGGCTGCTGGGACTTTAGCTTCATATAAAGAAATATTCAATAACTCCACAATTAAATTAAGTGTGGAATGATTCAAAGTTTGAAAAACTGAGGGGGGGGGAAGGATCATTAGGGGACCCTGATTTGATGCCACTCAGGATATTACGAAATGCAGTGGTATCGAGTGGAGTCCATTTGTTTAGGCCAATGCAGTTATTGGTTAATGTGGTTTCCTGAGGGAGATGTTTAGTTGGGAGACCATCGGCTGGAGGAGTTGTTAAGGTAGGTGCCAGTTTATCAAAATCAGCATAGATAGTAGCAATTTTGTCGACAAAGAATTCCGTAAGATCATCACATTGTTTAGAGTCGAGGCAAGGGGGTTTAGGCTGACAGGCGGCACCAGAGAGTTCTTTGACAACTTTAAAAAGTACTTTGTGGCGTTTTTGGGCTTCTAGGATAGTTAGATTGGCGTGCTCTGCCCGAGCGTTGTTGCAGAGTAGATGGTAATTGCTAAGGGCTTATTTATACAATGATTTAATTTTAGGGTCATAGTATTTGCGCCAATGTCTCTCTAGGCTTTTACATTTGGTTTTTTCTTGTTTGAGGGCGTCAGAGAACCACGGAGCAGGAGGGTATTGGTTGTTGTATTTCTTTTTAGACGAAGGTAGGCATGAGTCAATAGATGAGGTAAGCCAGTGGTGGATGACCCCTTCTTCATCCAAAGTAGTAATGGAGGCTACTGGTCTGGTGTTTTCAAGGCAGAGGTTAAATTTGTTGATATCCAAGTTTTTCCAATTTCTGCCGTTACTGGACCCGGGTGGAAATAACACATTTTTCAGAGTTTGCTCATATTTAATTTGGAATTCGACCAAGAAATGATCGGACCAAAGAATGGGGATGGCAGGTTTGCAAAAAACGGTGGTGAGGTTAGAAAAGATCGGATAAAGCAAATTGCCTGCTTTATGCATGGGACCGGAGTTATAGAGCAGCTAATAAGATTGACACTAGTAGGTTGGGAGGTATCGTTAAGGTTGGTAGCCTGAAGTAAGAGCTGGGCGATGCGGTTAGGGAATGAGGCAGCCCAGGAACTAACTGGTCCTGGGGGGTGATCAACATTTGTTTAGGGTTAGACTCACTGTGTCCAAGACTGCACAGCCCTCAATGTCCCTGCCCTGTGAATAGATAACTGTGTCATGGATGTCACATTGAGGGAAATGATCTCACAATTACAAAATCCTTTTCACAAGGCCGGTCGTGTGCAATCTACAGTGCTCAGATGGCTCATAGATGGAGTGCAATGAGAAAAGACAGATGTAACACCCTGTTAGTGTAGTGATGTGTCCTTTTCTTTTTGGGCGGGGACTGTGCAGGCCAGATGGGCTCACACTGAGATGGACAACAGGGGCACACACAGCCATTCAGCCAAGCAATCACTGTCCTGACTCCTACCTGAACAACTTGCTGTGTCACTGTAAGGCTGACAACACAACGCAGGTGACTCTCACATGTGCAAGCAGGGAAATGTGTGGCATAGGGTACACACACCTTCCCCCTGGAGACAGCATGTTAGGCAGTGCATGACACAACCTCACAGTCTCAGGCACATACTGCATCAGTCCAACTACATGTGTGCCCCCCTGCACCCTCCCCCCTATTGAGGACTTACCACAACATTTGGGGCACCATATAGCCTTGGGTTCTGTGGGGGCACCTCGTCTACCAGGATCTCCAGCTCCTTGCTTGTGAAGGGACTTCTCAGTCCTTGCCATCCCTGTGGATATGAGCCAGCCGGTGGAATAGGGTGGTGTGGGGTCCCTGGCATCAGTCCCTGGATTAAGACCTGGCAGCAGTCCCTGGAGGCAGCAGCAGGTGGGGGGTCTCTGGCTCGAGTCCCTGGAAGCAGCAGCAGGTGAGGGGTCTCTGCAGCAGTCCCTGGAGGCAGCAGCAGATGAGGGGTCTCTGGCAGCAGGCTCTGGGAGCAGTGGAAATGTGAGGCTCCCTCCCCCTGGGGTTGTTTCAAAGGTGCCAAGCTGCAGCAATTGGTGTTCCAGGTTTGCCTTTTTCAATGCATCCAATGACCGGCTCGGTGGTGGCCGAGCACGCCTACCGCGAGTGTCAAAATTGCATCATGCTACCGCAATTAAGAGTCCCATTGGCTGTAAGGGCAGGGGCCAGGCGTGCGCTACCGCGATGGTGCATCTTTCAATTGCATCCATTGACCGGCTTCGCGGTGGTGGAGCACGCCTGCCACGATTTTCAAATTGCATTAAGGTTCCCATTAGATGTAAGGACATGTTTTATGCGGTGACACACCGCTGGGGCCAGGCGATAGCTACCGCGATTTGGGTGCCATACATTCACATGAGGCACCATGATTTGGGTGCAGAAGCATGCCGACTGCTATTTGAGCATGTCTCTATGGCTATCACTACCGCACTTGTGTATTGGGGATTGGTGGTGACACACCGCTGGGGCCAGGCGGTAGCTACCGCAATTTGGGTGCCATACATTCACATGACGGTACAAAAGGGGGGGGTGATGGATGGAGCATCTGAACCAATCAAACACTCACACCCAGTCAACAGATATGGGTTTAATCCATCACCGTTCTTTAGCCAACTCTGCCACCCCAGTTCAGACATGGCCATATGCAAATCAGTCTGACCCTGTGTCTCATGGGAACAGTCCAGCCCGAACTGCTAAGCCATGCCTTCCCTGGACCGGAAACAAGCTTCCTAGGACCGGTGTCTGGCATTACAGCACTCTTCAGCCAGGCTTGTTTGAATCCAGTGGCAAAGTGAGCAAGGGACTCACGTCTGAGCATACCCTGCCAACTCATGGTGAACAAAGTGTCACAAAAGGGGGTGGTGATGGATGGAGCTTCTGAACCAATCAAACACTCACACCCAGTCAACAGTTAAAGGACTGTTAGACTATAGGCCCCCTGGTCCGGCCGGATCCTTCTTTGACAAGCTCCAGACTGCAATGTCGGCGTTGGTCCTGAGAGCGGAGCACTGTGTATTGGCCGGGGACTTTAATTTCTATATGGATGAGGGATCGGACCCGGATGTGATCAAATTGATTGACATCACGGCTCCCCTTGGCCTTGTCCCCTATCTCTCTGGGCCAACACATGATAAAGGTCATACCTTGGATCAAGTCTTTTCCACGTCCCCCATAGAGGTGACGGCACTTTTGCCGGTCCTCTGGTCAGATCATCGGCTGGCCAATTTCTATGTGCCGGGCACAAAGAAACCATCGAGCACTGCTCTCAGGCAGCAGGGACTAGCACCTAGGATGTATCACCGGGTGACTCCAGAGATGCTGGCTCAGGCATCTCTGGACCATCCCTGCCCTGTTACGGGTGACCTGGATAGGTATCTAGAGTCTCTGCAGACGTGGCTGACGGATAGGCTGAACGATCTAGCCCATGTGATGGCCCCCGATCAACATCTAAACGGGTGTCGGCCCCTTGGTTCACTGAAGCTCTGTCAGTCTCTCGAAGGCAGTGCAAGGTGGCTGAAAGGGCTTGGCGCTCACAGTATGATTCCGCTGCCAGGCCTGTCTATAGGACAACGGTTAAAGCTTACCACCGGGATATTCTCCTGGAGAAAAAAGGCTATTTTGCTAGGAGGATTGAGGCTGAGTCTAATTCCTGTAAGGAGATTTTCACGATTGTCAGGGAATTTATGGCCCCACGATCTAATTCGGCTCAGGCCGCCCCTTCCGAGTCATGGGTTTCTGCCCTTGCCAACTTTTTTACTACTAAGATAAAGTTGATTCAGGACTCTTTTTCCTTGAGGGAGGTTGAAGTTTCTCCCAGCCTCGAGGATGGGCCAGCTCCATCGGCCCCTTCGGGTCCAGTTTTGGCAGACTTTCCGTCATTTTCAGTCACCTCGTCATTGGCACTTATGGCCAATCTTAAATCCGGGTCGCCTCTTGACCCATGCCCGGCCAAATTTCTGGCAAAAATGGCGGCAGTCACATATCCGCTGGCAAACCCGCTTCTGAATCTCTCCTTGAGTCGGGGGTGGTCCCGCAGGCTTGGAAGCAGGCAATGGTCATTCCCCTCCTCAAGAAGCCTGGCCTCGACCCTGAGGCTTTGGCCAACTACAGGCCCATCTCTCTCCTTACTGCACTGGTTAAGATCCTGGAGAAGCATGTGCATATCGTGCTTTCCAATTTTCTGGAATCACACAATTTGCTACACTCCTCTCAATCTGGTTTCCGCCCCAATTTAAGCACCGAGACAGTGCTTTTGGAGGTGTCCGAAGCCATCAAAGAGGCACTGGATTCGGGAGGCAAAGCTATGCTTGTCATGCTTGATTTGTCAGCGGCCTTCGACACCGTCGCCCATGAGGGTCTCCTCGCCAGACTTCATGAGATCGGTCTGAGGGGGACGATGCTCAGCTGGTTCAGATCTTTTTTGGATGGCCGTCGACAAACGGTCTGGGCCTCACCCAGCTCTGCTGTGATGCCGCCTTTGGGAGTCGGAGTCCCACAGAGCTCCGTGTTGAGTCCGACTCTCTTCAACATCTTTATGATCCCTCTGGCGGCATTGGTGGAGTCCTTTGGGGCCCAGATCGTATCCTATGCTGACGATACCCAGCTCCTCTTTACGTGCGGGAAAGGAGAAGATTTTGACGGAGAGAGTATCCGTGAGTGCCTTGGGGCTGTTTTTAAATGGTTCCAGCTTAGTAGCCTCAAGTGCAACTCAGATAAATCTGAGGTACTCTTCTTCGCCTGCCCTTTTAACCCAGACTGGCATGAATGGTGGCTTGCTAATATGTTTCCTCCAGCGCGCTCGTCCCAGCTGGCAAAGAATTTGGGAATCAAGATTGACAATGGGCTGACACTAAGATCCCAGATCCTTGCTCTCACGGGAACTTGTTTTGGCCTTCTCAGGATGCTCCGGAAGTTTCTCCCACTGCTCTCAGAAGATCATAGGAAGACTATGGTGCAGGCCTTAATTGGTTCAAGATTGGACTATTCCATTGTATTATACCTTGGCCTGCCAGAGTATTTCCTGCAACGTCTGCAGGTGGTCCAGAACACGGCCGCGCGGGCCATTTTTGGCCTTCACAGGCGAGCCGGAGTCTCTGGCATTCTGCAGTCACTCCACTGGCTGCCTATCCAGAATCGGATAGTGTTTAAGGCCTTGACCCTGGCTCACAAGGCTCTTTATGCCTCGGGAGCTAAATATCTTGAAAAGAGGCTTGCCTTTTACCATCCGGCCCGATCTCTGAGATCTGAAAATTTTTTCCTTGCTGTGGTTCCTCGAGTAAAAATGGCCCACATTGGAGGCCGCTCTTTTAGGTTGCGGGCACCACAGCTTTGGAATACTTTGCACTTGGCATTACGCAGCACATCTAATTTACTGACTTTTAGGAAGGGCCTCAAAACATGGCTCATTGCCGTTTAGTGTGCTCCTTTTTCTATTGCTGGGTCTGTTATATTCTTACTGCTCTGTTTTTATCTCATTGTGTTGTGTTTGTCTGTTTCTGGCTGTCAATAAAAGCGCCGGGACACTCTATTGGAGTAGCCACGCGCTATAAAAGACCAATTTAACATAACATAACATAACAGATCTGGGTTTAATCCATCACTGTTTTTTAGCCAACTCTGCCACCCCAGTTCAGACATGGCCATATGCAAATCAGTCTGACCCTGTGCCTCATGGGAACAGTCCAGCCCGAATTGCTAAGCCATGCCTTCCCTGGACCGGAAACAAGCTTCCTAGGACCGGTGTCTGGCATTACAGCCGTCTTCAGCCCGGCTTGTTTGAATCCAGTTACAAAGTGGGCAAGGGACTCACGTCTGAGCATACCCTGCCAACTTATCGAGAACAAAGTGGTACAGAAGGGGGTGGTGATGGACGGAGCATCTGAACCAATCAAACACTCACACCCAGTCAACAGATCTGTTGACTGGGTGTGAGTGTTTGATTGGTTCAGATGCTCCGTCCATCACCACCCCCTTTTGTACCGCTTTGATGACAGTGGAGAGGAGGAATGTGTTCACCTGCATAAACAGCTCATCACGCACTACTTCACTTGAAGGTGGGTGACAATGTACAACGTACCCATTGTCTGATGATGTTGCTGTTGTTGTGTAGGTGTATGTGAGATTTGTGACAGCAGCCGGTTTGAGACTCAGTGGTGGCTGACAATGTCTCGGGGACAAATCATTTAGGTACATCCACAGGATGTATATGTTGGCACTTGTTGCCCATTGTGATGTGTGCATGTGGGATTCTTTTGTTGTGAAGTATTGAGTGATGTCTGTGATGCTACACCCAGACTAGTGAATGTTGTTCTATTGTGTTTTCCTAGGTGCCTTCAACCTCTCCTTGCCTACATACACTCCAGACTCCTGGTACATTGTAATCATGGTGCAGACTGTACATCCTGGAATAAAGACGGAGCAGCTACTACAACATGGGTGTAAGGAGTTGTTTATTTGCAATGGTGACATGTGAGGGGGTGAACATTTAAAGTGAGGTGATTAGTGCAGCAGTAAGTTGACAGTTATGGTACATGAGATATTTGAGTAGTCACCACATAGATGTGGTGACCCAGTCCAACAGACAGTTGCCATTCACAAGGCAGTGTGGGGAAGGACAGTCCAAAAAATCTATGCAGTGGGGAAGTGGGTTGCCATCATGGCTGGCTCCATGACTGGTGTTTGGCAGGTGCTTTGCCAACAGATACTCCCGGGGTTTTCTTCGGATGGCCCCTTTGCCGCTTGGTAGGCGGGGCCTCTGCTGGGGGGCTAGTGGGGTCTGAGGACTCACCCCTCTCTGTGTATGCAGGGGAGGATGGAGAATTGTCATCCTGCAGACCACCAGTGGGAGGGGGAGGTGTTGGTTGTGGCACAGGCTTGTCCCTCAGTACTGCCACTAGCTGGCCCAAGAGGTCCACAATTTGTCCCATGTAGGTGTCCATGGACCTCATCAGCAGGAGGAGCTCGCAGGAATCTTGTTCTGACTGGTCCGTTTGTCCCTGTGCCAATTCATATGCACCAGGGACTCTGTGTATGTGATCAAGGGATTCGGTCCCAGGCTCTGTGGGAGACCCTGCCCCTCCCACCTGCCCTGCTGCCACAGACCTGTTGCCTCTCCACTGTCGGCACCACATCTTCTCCCTGCCCTCCTCAGTCGGTGGGGTGGGGTGGTCATCCTGTGAGACAGGGAGAGTGTTGCAGGCTGCACTGGTAGTGGGGGTGGAGGACGCACCGACCGTAACAGCAGGGGTCTGCATTGAGGTTGTTGTAGCAAAAGATGTGGTGGGGGATCGTTGGACTTGGGCCTTTTTGGCAGGTTCACCCCTAAACGTTTTGCCTTAAGCTCTGACATGGTGGTAGTGATTTTAGGCCTCTGCGCACTTTTGTACTGTGGCCCTGTCTAAAGTGCATGCGCACTCTTGGGTGTGTGTGATGAGAGTGGCCTGCCCTCCTATAGGAATGTGTGGGGGATATGTGTGTCCATGTAATTCCTGGTTTGAGGGGAGTACAGGGTCAAGTTTAGTGTGTGCTGACTCGTATGAATAAATGCTGCACAATAGTGTGCACAGATTTATTGTAGGTATTTTAGAAATGCCACTTCTAGAAGTTGGCATTTCTGTGTGCTATGTGTCTGCCTGCCTGATGTGAATTGCACGTCTGTCTTGTGATTGACAGGTGCTGGATGTTGTGGTTGGCTCCAGGAGCCAGGATAAGTCTGCCCAGTGGTGAATAGGGAGATCTGCACATAGATAGGAGGGAGTAGTTGCACCTGGTACCTGAAAAAGGCTGTGCCTTCCCTCCACAATACTGGCTCCACCTCCTGGGGTGCGTCTGATGTCCCTGGCCTGTCCTGTGAAAGGAAGAGAGGAGCTGAGCAAAACAAAGTGCACCAAAGCTCCCCTGAACCAGTTGTATCTGGTTCTCCTATGCCCTACACTTTTAGTCAAAGGAAATGTGTGTATAAAAGAAGGGACTGTGACCCCATGTAAATGTTCTGTTTTTGATGCTGATTCTTGTGGGGTGTGCTGCTGCTGGGGACCAGGAGTACTTGCCAGAAGGGCTTCCTCCCTGGGCCTAGCTATGCCCTAGAACTTTTTGCTTAAATTATTGTAGCCCTGGGACTTTGGGCTGCCCGAGCGCATTGTGAGGCCCTTGCTTTAATTTTAAGAGCCCCTAGCTCTTTTCCTGATACATGGGTGTGCTGTGCCTCCTTTTGCCTTTGCTGCATCCAGAGAAGGAGAGCCTGGGGGCTGCGCAGCACTGCAGCCCCTTTAATAGGGAATCCCCATCGTAGGGATTCCCTTCCGATACCAGCCTTGCGGGTGCCCACCCAGCTTATTTTTATATTTACGGTGGGTGCCCACCCCACATGACCGCTTCTGACTCTACCTAAATTAATGCGCAGGAGCCCACCCCGTGTGTGGGCCTTTTATTGATTGAGCGGGTGCCCAACCCGCTTTTATATATTTCATTAGAGGGAGCCTACCGCTCATTGTCCGCCTGAGGTTGTATTTTCCCTAACGGGTGCCCACCCCGCTTTTCACCGCCACGGCCTGGGAAGAGTAAACCCGGAAGCAGAGGTCCGGCCATCCGCCTGGTCGCGGGCGGTACTGGCGACGATTGCCGGAGCCTCGCAGGCTCCCCTTCCCCTTTCCCCTGGCCAGGGAGAAGCCGCACAGAGCCTCGCGGGCTCCATTTCCAAATCCCGGTCCCGAGAAGGGGGACCGGGTGAAGATGCACCTCATCCTGAGGTAAGGCATGACTCCCATGAATGAGGGGAGCCCCGGAGACGGAGTCCCACCCACAGTCCCCAAAGAGGAGACGGCGCCTGAGGAGAGAGCAGCCCGGTGAGTACGGGCTAAATCCTACGGTGTTTGGGGGGTGGTATTGTAGAACATTGTTGGTGCCCGCCCCCTGTGCCCATGCCGGTGTTGTTGGTCCCCTGAGTGGCCCCACTAGCTAGAGGACTGCTCCCACGTGGCGAGATTTGTTTAAAGGGCCCCGTGGGGGTCCCGAGGTCCTGTGGGCCTGTGCTGCCCCATATTGGTTATTATTCTCCAGCTGCCCCACTTTGCGGGGGTCAGCTGCAACAATGGGGCATGTTTATTTTTAGAGCTTGTGCATGGCTCCACCATGTGCCCATTCATTTACAGTTCCAGGGCGCCCCACGTTCTTGGGGGCATTATTTGTTTGGAGAGCCCCGAGTGGTTCCAACAAAGGGAGCATATTTACTTTAAGGGCCACTGAGAGCCCATGCCTCATTTTTTTACTTTCAGCTGCCCAGCAGGTAGTGGGAAGCTGCAACGTTTAGGTCTTTCTTCAGGGGCATGTTGTGAGTTAGGAGTGAATGTACTCCTTTGCCCGATACATTTCCAGCTGCCCAGCAAGTAGTGGGCAGCTGCAACGTTTAGGTCTTTCTTTCCTTAGGGAACATGTTTTGAATCCAGAGTGTGATGCACTCCTTTGCCCCCCTTGTCTTTCACAGCTGCGCAGCACCTAGTGTCAGCTGCAACGTTTAGGCCTGCGTAGATTGTGCACCCTTGACTCCTGCTGCATTGGCAGCACGCCCTGACTTTTGGACAGAGGGCATCTGAGCCTCTTACAGATGGCTGGTTCGCCAAGGAGACTATTAGGTTTGTAGGGCACCAGGCCCTAGTGTGATTTATGTATGTGTGCAGGAAATGTCATTCATGTACTGTTTTATGCACCCTGATTCATGCACTAGATGTGATTTTTGATTATGAGGTTTTACCTACTGTGTTTTGTTTTGGTTAATTGTTTACTGTGGTTTAGGTATGAGTAATTCCCTACTGCGGATTATGTTAGTAAGTTTATTTCCTAATGCGAGTTATGTATAGGAGAATTATGGTCTACTGTGTTTAGGCTTATGAGGTTGGCGCAGGATATATTTCTCGCCTAATGTGATACTGTGCGTAATATGATTTATGTTAGAGGATAATGCAGAGTATAGTGCCTGCCAGTAATTACTGATTGTGGTCTACTTTTTTGATATGTTCTTACTTTTACTATTTTTACCAAGTGATGATTCCGACAGTGGCCCACGTGGCCCTGTCATGTGGAAATAATCCCCTGTAAATATTGCCCAGTGCCCAGTGCTGTGTGTGTTGCGCAAATGCTTTACACATCGCCACAGGGATAAGGCTGACTGCTCGTGCCACTCTACCAAGGGGGTGAGCAGGGATTATCTTGGCGTGCAACTCCCTTTCCCTGACTAGAGTGGTGGTCTCTGCCTGGCTTTGGCACAAGCCTTAGCCAACAAGAGATCCCATTTCTAACAGGGACGATGGGGTCCTGGGACCTGTTGCGCCTGGAACACCAGATGGGCTTGTTTCGTACAACTTGTCCACAGAATCCTGGAAGTAAACATATGAGAGTCGATGTTCCGGGGGGGGGGGGGGGGGACTGACTCTGCAGGTTGCTGGTGCTGTCCTCTTCAGTCAGTTTTTGGACACCTGTGGGTAAGATGGGAAATGGTCATTGTAGTGCACCCCGCAGGCTTTGTGTTAGCTGTGTGCCATTCACTGTGTGTACACTACACAGTTGACTGATCATCACACTGTTTTCTATGTGCACTACTGTGCATCCTGACATGATGCTGTGGTACATGCATTACTTGTCCATGGTGTGAGGTGTCAATACATACCATGCGCCCCATGCATAATTTGTGATTTCAGGGACATGTTGACATCTAGGGACTAGCGCACATACAATTTCAGTGAGGACTCTTTGTTGATTTGTCTGACCTGGCAGACGGCACATCTGGGCATGGACTGGTCATTGTCATCTCCTGCATACCTTTGTCTTGTCATGTGCATATCTGGATTTGTACCACCAACCATGCATTTTTATTTTTCACATGGTCCTTGTTGCTCTGGCCCCATGGAACTGCACATGTCAATCAGTGCTGTGCATGACTGCACACACTTTCTTCTACATGTGCATTGGTGTGTCACACTTTGGTTGCTGCAACAGTTTCCTTTGCTAAGCTGTGTGCACACTGTGCGTGGCAATTGGATCAGTGTGCATATTTGTGCAATGAGAGGGCTGGTGTCTTCATATGGCACCATTTTTTTGGTGACGAATGGCTAGGAGCACATACTGGCTACCTTTATGTTTTTACATTTGGCTTTGTTATGTTACAAATCTGTGTGTGCATGGTGGAGGCTTATATCCTGCTCAGTGGTGGCACAAATCCAATCAAATCAAATCATAAAGCATTTATTGAGCGCGCATATCACTTGAAAGTCTCATGGGGCTGGTGGATGTCTCTGAGAGGACAAGAATTCAATGCAGTTAGATATCAAACAGCCATGTCTTAAAGTTCCTACGAAAATAATTGTGATCACTTATGGTACATAGATGTGAGGGCAGTTTATTCAAGAAAGATGGAGCGAGGAAGGAGAAAGATCTCCCTCCACCTGTGGTAGTACAGATTCTGGGAGATACGAGAAGTGCCTGATTGCTAGATCTCAAAGTTCTGCCAGGTTAATACCAGATACATTTTTTGGCCCAAAAATCTGATCCTTCTCGATTTGAGAAATGCAATCTCTGAAATGATACTTAGTTTCCAATGGGTCTGGACCAAAAGTGACCAGTATCTGAGTGTCGTCGGCATACGACACAACATCAAAGCCAAAAGATTGAGTCACTTCGGCCAGAGGGGTCACATAAAGGTTGAAGAGTGTCTGACCCAAAATGGAGCCCTGTGGTACTCCCATCAACTGCAGGAGCTTGTATTTCCCACCTGCACTATCATAGTACGATCAGTTAGGTAGTTCTTGAGCCACTGTAGAGCCTTTCCCCTGACACCAATCTCCCAAAGCCAACGTTCAAGAATGCTATGGGAGATGGTGTCAAACGCTGCAGATAAATCAAGCAGGACGAGGATAGATGACTGCCCCCATCCAATGCCAACCTGGTATTGTCAATTACCTCCACCAGAGCTATTTCTGTACTGTGGGCTGCCCTAAAGCCAAATTGAGAAGGGCCAAGCAGTCCATGGCTCTCAAGCTGGACAACAAGCTGTTTATTGACCAGAAACTCAAGCATCTTACCAAAAAGAGGGAGCAGCGATATAGGACGATAATTAGTAAGAAGTTTTGGGTCTGCAGTAGATTTTTTCAATATAGGCCTGACCCTGGCAGTTTTCCATAACGTAGGAAATTCCGAATCCAGCAATGATTTGTTAAATAAATCGGTGAGGCAGTCTAAGAGCACTGGGGCTGCAGTTGGAAAGATTTTAGGTGACAAAGGTTCTGTAGGTGAACCTGATTTTACTTTTATGTTATGTCATGTTATGTTATAAAGAGCTTGTATCGCGCACTAATATTCTAGAGTGTCCTGGTGTGGAAGTGAACTGGGGCGGAGCAGATGTAGGGCTATTCACAAATATTTCCCCAAAATCTTATAGTCAGCAATTAATAGGGATAGGAGGTGATATGATCCCCGGAATAGAGGTTCTCTGCCCGACTTAGGGAGTACTATCAGTAATGATTCTCGCTGGGAAACAGGCAGTGTGCCTGTATTGAATGCTTCTGTATATATTTCGTATAACTGTTGTGCCAGCTGGGTTCGATATGTTGCGTAGAATCCCAAGGGCCAGCCTTCAGCCCCTGGTGTTTTGCCTTTCACCAATTGCTGAATGGTGTCTTCTATCCCATCTTCTGTGAATGAAATCTCTATGTCTGTGAGCATTGCTGTTGTGACCTGAGGGAGTGTCACCTCGTCTAGAAAAGAGTGTAACTCAGTTTCATCAATAGCCCATGGGGCATGGTATGAGGTGGAATCATAAGTGTGGAAAGCTTTGGTTTATCTCTAATTGCGTGTTGACTATATTTCCCTTGTCATCTTTTATAGCTAGTATTGGCTTCCTGGGTGTGTCTGTGCACAGCAGCCAAGCCAGTATTTTACCTGATTTGTCTCCTTCTGTGTGTTGTCTGGCCATGTCTTCTTTTTAATCTATAGCTCCCAAGAGGTCTAATGTTTCCTTGTTTTTTAGTTTAGTGTATGCCGTTAGTGTTGCTTTAGTTGGGTCGCCCTGAATCTCCCATTCTATCTGGCCTATTTCTCGTTCCAGTTGCATCAGTCTCGCATGTGCATGCACGGGCGTGCACGCATGCACAGTTTTCTCAAGCAGTACCCGTCTGGCAAGGAAGAGCAGTAGGGTAGCCCGAGGACGGCATGGTAAAGAGGTACGTGGTTTTTAGTTTTTTTTAAATTACTGGTAACCTATATCTTAATAGGGGGGTAAGGATGGGCGGCGTCGCTGAGCTCCGCGGAGTTCCACAGGGTTTGTTTCCAACTCCTCCGTGTAGCCCCACTACGCACACTAAGCCCATGGTTAAATCAGACCCAACTCCCGCTCCCCCGGCCAGTTCACCAACGGGCGGGCGGCCATTTGCTCTTTAATGAAAAGATAATTGAGGCAATAAATATACAAAATGAACAGTTACAAATTGTCTTTTTAGATGCACTTTGTGGCTGCCATAGGCCCGGTTTGGTGGGTATTATTCCCGGCTCTTGGATTAGGGCTACATTATGGAAATATTGCTTTATCACTGTTTAATCTTAACTGCTTAGCCAACCTACCAGCCTCCAAACCTGATCAGGACCACATCACCTTAGTTCATAAGAAGTTTGAGGCGTGACCATTGGGCCATCCCCCAAGGCCATAGCAATCTGTGGGACGTCTGACATTGGGGTATCTTCTTGTTGTGCATCTGACTCTGAACCCGAGGGGACAAGGCCATTATGCGTTGTTCCACCTCTTTTACCACCTTGGCTCTCTCTTTTTTTTGTTAAAGATCTTTTTATTCAGCATGACTTTCATATGACATACAATGCATTGAGAACATACAGGACTTCATATAAGCGGTAGCGATTAATAGAGATTCAGCCTCCCTTAATTCAAGTCATGTCCGCTTTATTAAACAAGGCAGTAGGGTTACTAAAACATAAATCTTTTGTAAACAAGCCCCAACCCCCCTCCCCTTGCCTAGTGGTGGTGGTTTCTTTTTATACAAACTGTTGGATAGTCAGAAATGTGTAAGGTAGCAGGTGTTCTCCTTTAGCTCAGCTTGTTCTTCGTATCGCCCGGAGAGGCCTCATATGCGTAGTGACATAATCGGGCCTAGACCTTGACTAAGTTAGAACTGGCATAGGTGCAAGGCTCATAAGGAGGTTTGGCATACTGCTGAGGGGAGACCACTGGAGAGAAAGTAAACCAGCAGGCCCTATTTATATTGAACGTTTTTGCATTGGTGATTATTCTCCATAAACATGAGTGCCATAGCAACAGGGCTGCACTTCTGTCTTTTTCCAGGCTGACAATATTGTTGTTTTGGCTTCCCCTAGACAAGCCCACATTATTGCATTCTCTGCTTTTGTCTTGTGTTCTAGGTCTGGATCCCTGATGCCAAAGAGTACTCCCGCCATAGATGTCTGTATAAGGTAGCCCAGTATGCATTTGATGTGTGTTGGGATCTCCTCCCAGAAAGTTCGGATAGTAGGGCAGTCCCACCATATGTGGCAGAAATCCCCAAGAACACAGCAACCCCACTGGCAGAGATCAGAGGTTTCTGAAAGTCTTTTTTTTTTTAGTTTAATGGGATAAAGGTACCAGTCAAGAAGGGTCTTGAAGTGGGCCTCTCTCAAGGCCACTGATTGATTGCTCTTAGTTATATCAGGCCAGAAGTGTTTCCACTCCTCTTCTGTAATTTCCCTCCTGACCACCTGCTCCCAAAATGACATGTAGCGTGCTCTTGGTCCATGTACTGTCGAGAGTAACAAAGCATAGAGAGAGAAAATCGCCCTTTTCATGGTGCCCACCCTCTGTACAAACTGTTCTATCAGGGTACATTCTCTGGTGGTGGCTTACCTCATCCGAGGCTGGGAAACCTGGCTGGGAAACCCAATGTTTAAGTTGGAGATATCGGAATCGGTCGCTGCTTGGGACCGGAAACTCTCTTTGGCAGCTTTCAAAATTGAGCACATCAAAATTATGAGGCAGGTCCAAGACCATCAGGCAGCTTCCCTTCTGCCATGTGTCAAATGGGCCCTCTGGCAGTGCTGGGGGGAAGTCTGGATTAAAGTTGATAGAGGTGTATGGCAGAGGAAAAGATGTCCTTATCCATTGGGAGCATTGTCATTTTTATGATGTTTATCCGTCTGAGCCAAGAAATCTACAGTGGTTTCCAGCGCCTGAGATCTTGTTGTAGTTGAGACAACAGGCAGGGGTAGTTGGCCTTATAGAGGTCCTCTATCCTCTATCCTCAGGGTGAGCTGAATATCTAAATATTGAAGGGAGCGCTTGGCCCTCTGAAAGGGGGTCTGTTCCCAGAGCTACTGGACTTCTTCTGGTATTGAAAGATTTAGGATGAAGGATTTCGATAAGTTGGCTTTGAAGCCCGCTACTGCCTCAAATTTACGCAGTTCTGCCTGCAGTGCCTGTAGTGAAGAGTCCGGGTCTGTGAGTGTCATCAGGATATCATCTGCGAAGAGCGCAGCCTGTGCCCTGTACTCCCATATTGTATTCCCTTGATCTCCAGGTTCTCCCTGAACTGAATTGCCAAAGGTTCGATACTTAGGGCAAATAGAAGAGGTGAAAGCGGGCAGTCATGCTTCGTGTAGGAGAGTAGGGTCTGCTATCCTATGGTCACCCCAAATTTTTGCTTTTTGCTTTACTGGTTTCTGACTTAATGTGGCTGTGGGCCTGCTAATCAGACCCACAGCCTGCTGTCTCTCTCTAAATTACTGCCAATGCACCCTAGGTGCATTACAAATTGGATACTGGTTCACCTTATAGGCCCCTGTAACAGTGTACCCTAGGTACCCAGGGCATAGGTGTTTCCAAGGCCTACCAGGGGCTGCAGCATGTATTATGCCACCCCTGGCCTCGCCTCCATATTTGACACAACTGGCTGATCACTCAGCTGGGGTAAGTCGGTGTAATCACCCCTTACTTAGGTACAGTATGCCTGTGCCTAACCCTAAACTGGACACATATGTTCCTATCAGCCACTCCTATGGAAGGCCTCATCAATCCTGGAGGCAGAGTGCTTGGAAATATGTGAGATGGTGCTCTAGCATGAGCTGAGCCTGTCTGCAGCTGTCGGGAACCACTCCCTAAGCTGTTCCGGGATACTGCCATACCATATACTCTTAAGTGCATTATAATCCTCGCGGTTTAATGCTATCTTTGGTTTGGCTTTATCAAAACATGTCGAGTAAGGTGTCATACGAATTGGAATACTATCCCCTCGACAGTTCTGTTGACGGGGATAGCATTCCACCCTTCTAGAGGGACACGACATGTGTGTAGCCTTAACCCCGGTTAAAGTTAACCAGAGCCTCAGCATCACAAAATGGATGCTGCCACCACAGACACGAGTCTGGCCTCCTGCTGCTGACCGAAACTCGGCAGATGGTGGCCTGGACAAAGGGTTTCCTGCCTTGGGAGGTGCGAGCACCACCCCAGACAGGGTTTTGTGTATTGGGTAGGACAGGGCTGAATAGAATCAGACATGCCCGGGGCACACAAGGTGTCCCCGTGCATAGGCCAGTGTAAACCGGTCCTGGGACTTTCCAGACCCAGGCCTGGCGAGGAGCTGGACAAAGGAAAGGGGGTGTAACCGCCCCCCTTCCTGGTTCCTCCCAGAGGAGGGACCTAGTAGGTGATCCACCCCTCAGATTGGGAATAAGAGTGGGAGCAGTGCCATTGCACAGCAGATCATCCTGAATCAACTTTAAACAAAGAAGAAGACTGGACTTCGACATTCTGCTGCTCAGAAGACTGAAGAGAATCTCCCTTGTGGCCTAGGAGTGGCCACCCTGTGAACACAGGCACCAACCAGCAACTCGACGTCTGCTTTGCTGCCGCCTCCCGCCGGAGCCCGAGCCCATAGCCCGACAAGACCCAGACTCCCAGACCTCTCTGAGCCCGATCCACAGTCCCTGCAAAGAAGGGACCCGTGGAGGCACCGAGTGACGTGGGACTGGACATCTTGGAATACACTCGAAAAGCTGACTGCGCAGCATCTGAGGCATCCTCGACGTTGTGCTTTGGGGACTGAGAACCCCCACCACCGAGCAGCCCTTGCACCGAAGATCAGCCCCCCAGCATCTCCACGATCTGCGTGGGGCCCTTTTGCATTGTGCCACTCGACGCGCCATCCCGGCCACTAGCCACGTGGTCAGCGGCCATCTTGGCGATGAAACCGACAAACTACACAGCAGGTCTGGTTGCTTTAGACCTACCCAAGCTCCTGTGAAAAGGAGCACTTGCTCTGACCTTGCTTGTCCGAGTGTTAAGCATCTTTCGATTCCTGCGTGGCTTGCATTAGCCAAGGCCTGTTTGCTCCGATCAGGTCGCCAACACCGCCAACAGTGAGAAGCCTGCGTGGGACAGCTCGTGACCGAATCCTGGACGTCCTCGACCCCCGGGGTCCACGTGGCTGCAGAGAGAAGCTACCAAACAATGCCTGTTTGCACCCGACATCGCCTGGTTCCAATCTGGTTCCACGGTAGTCACTGGCTAGTGACTTTGAACATTGTCCCCTCTGCTTTCAGGTCTTCACATCTTCAGATCCACCCTTGGATCCACCGGAACTCTTCACATCGAGCCGCCTGCAGCATCTTCAGCTTCAAGCACCATCGACCAGCGTGACGAAACCCGACACTACTTCGACCCTGTGCACCCGCTTCCTGTGGGTGAGGTAACTCAGCTCCGCCGGTGTTCCTACACTGGTACACATCTCAAGGGCCTGTGTCTTAAGTTTCAGCGTTCTAGGTTACTCGGAAGGTTCCTAACTATCTAACTTTGTACTTTTTACGCACCATAGACTTTACATTGGAAGTGCGTGCACTTTGAACACTGCACCCGAGTCCCGCGGGTCTTTCCCGACTTAATAATTGATAGTCTCGAGTAGCTCCAGCGATTCCCAAGGCCCTAGGCCTGTTCCCATTCCATTTGGTATCTCTTATACCACTTTCTTAGTATATGGTTTAGGTGGCCCCTAGGGCTCATCCATATTGTGCAACTTTTGTGTATTTTAAACTGTCTTGTGATTTAACGCTTGTGCTTCTGTGCTCATAAAGAGTCCAGGGGATTTTATAGTTAATAAATCAATATATATATTCAATATATATCTGTGTGGTGTCCCTTTCATTTGGTATTCAAGGGGGTTGTGTATGGTAATACAGCTGGCTTCACATGCCTTTCAGAGTTTAGCCTAAGCCTGCTTTGTCCACGTTACCACTAGGATAACTGGTCTACAAGGTTGAATTACAACCAATCATCATAAGGGTTGCTTGGCATGGTACTAAGTGATCACTAGAATTAGTGAGCATTATATACCAGGCCAACTTCTCACATTGGTGAGCAGCGGATTGGGATCTGAGCTTGCTGTTGTTTTACCATTACAATCTTTGAGATTATCATTTGAAAGATCATACAGGTACCTGCTAGGTACATATAAAACAAGACTAGTATACTTAAGTTCTACTGAACTTAATTGTTGTAGAGCAAAGGGAGTAGCACACCCTGACTACAACTACTAGATAGGTTTAGTAGGTAAACACCAGTGTAGGTAGATTGCAACACATCCACCCACACTAGAGCAATGTCTGGAGCAGAGGGTTCCACTGGTAACATCCCTGTTGAGAGTGACCCTCCAAGGGCACCATCCAAATTTGCTATTTTTTCCTTTAAGGAATTAAGACAGCTTTGTGTCTTAAGGGGTCTGAGGACAGGGCCTTCCCCTACCACAGACCACCTAAGAGAGCTCTTGGATCAGTCTGAGGCTCTAAAGACCTCTAAGGCAAACCCCACAGGGGATGCTGAAGGAGGCCATCCTTCAGAGGATGACACTGTAGACACCCCTGGCCCTATCATCCTGGTAGATGAGGAAGCCCCCATCACTGGAGCTCCTCAGGTAGATGAGGAGGAAGAGGAAGAGGAAGAAGAGACAGAGGGGGGAAGCAGTGAGTCAGATGATGACAGAAATAGTCGGGTGCTGGTCAGTAGACTGAACCAGGCTAACTTAAGCCTATTTGGGACTGAATCAGGTAACAACCCATTCAGACCCCCAGGTGGACTTAACCAGAAGCCTAGGAGGAGAAGGACTCACTCAGGTGACTCTAACAACTCCCATGCTTCTAGAGGTTCTCATGGCCACTCCAGAAGGGAGGTGGCTAGCCCTCAGAGAAGGGAACATGAGGCCAAAATGAGAGAGGCTGAGCTTAGGATCCAGAAGCGAGAATTAGAAGTTGCCCTGGCCCAAGAGAGACTTGCTAGAGCAAGACAGCCTAGAGAGAGTGGGGTAATAGAACCCACTGGTGGCAGCAATATCCACAAGGATAAAGACAGGTCTTTTGATAACAGAAACCTGAGTAAGATTGTGCCCCCCTACAAAGCTGGGGATGACATCCATAAATGGATAACTGCAATGGAGAGAGCCTGCAGAGTACAGCAGATCGCTCAGGGGCAGTGGGCAGCAATCTTGTGGCTCTCCTTTGAAGGTAGAGGCCGAGACAGACTCCTCACAGTTATTGATGGGGTTTCTAGAAACTACCTGGTCCTGAAGAGTGCTCTGATTGATGGGTTAGGCTTAACCACTGAACAGTACAGGTTAATGTTCAGAGATACCCAGAAGACACAGACTCAGGACTGGCCTGAATTTGTAGAGTGTGCCACTAAGGCTCTGGAGGGATGGTTGCTGGGAAGCAAGGTTACAGACTATGAAGGATTGTATAATTTGCTGATGAGAGAACAAATTCTAAATAATTGTCAGAACCAGCAGTTGCATCAACATTTGGTTGACTCAGATTTGACCTCTCCCCAAGAATTGGGAAAGAGGGCAGATAAATGGGTAAGAACCAGAGTTAAGCAAAAGAACCAGAACCAGAACCAGGGTGGTGACCAGAAGAAAACAGACCAGAAGGGTGGGGAGCAGAAAGCTAAAGACCAGAAGTCTTCAACAGGGCCCCAAAATGATACAGAGGGTGGGTCCCAAACTTCCAAGAAGAAGAAGAAAGAAGGTCAGAAGAAACCCTGGTGTAAAACTTGTAAAAACACCTCTCACTGGACAAGTGAGTGTAAAAAGGGTGGAGCCCCCAGCACTGCAGCCCCTAAGGCAACTGCACCCACTAGTACAGCTAGCAGTGCTGGTCCACAAACCAAGGGGGTAGTGGGTATCACTTTGGGAACTGAAGGAGATTCTGACCTAGTCAGAACCCTTACACAGGCTGTTCTGATTTGTGAAGGGGACATAGATTTGACCCCTGACATAAGTCCCAGTAACCTGGGCAAATACAGACAGACGCCTTTAATTAACAACAAAGTGGCTCAAGCTTACAGGGACACATGTGCCTGTGTCACTATGGTGACACCTAACTTTGTGGACCCTGGACAATACATGCCAGGTGATAATTACCTGGTGACCAATGCCAGCAATGTCACTACTACACATAGTGTGGCACTTGTTAACTTTTCCTGGGGAGGGGTAACTGGCCTAAAAAGAGTTGTGGTTAGTGCTGATCTCCCAGTTGAATGTTTGTTGGGCAATGACCTGGAGAACTCTCTATGGTCAGAAGTTGAGTACAGGACTCATGCAGAGATGTTAAGGATATCATCACATGTCCTTGCTGTGACCAGGTCACAGGCCAAAAAGTGCCTCTCTGAACCTCAGGTCTTGGATCCTGGAACAATGGACCAAGCACCTTCCAAGAAGAAGAACAGGAGGGTTAAGGCTGTGCCTTCCCAACTGCCTGCAAGCGAGGATCAGGCTTCACAGGAAGCTGGTCTTGAGACCCCTGAAGGAACTGTCTCTGAAGAACTTGAACCTGATCAGGTTGAGTTTCTGGGGACAGGGGGACCTTCTAGGGCAGACTTGGGGCAGGCTCAGTTAACCTGTCCTTCTCTTGAACCCCTCAGACAGCAGGCTGCTGCTGAGGCTGCTGGGAATGCTCAAGGTGCCCATAAAGTTTATTGGGATGAAGGACTCCTTTACACAGAGGGTAGAGACCCCAAGCCTGGTGCAGCCAGGAGGTTGGTTATACCTCTGCAATTTAGGGGTTTCCTTTTCACCTTGGCCCATGATATTCCTCTAGCAGGACACTTAGGCCAGAATAAGACCTGGGACAGGCTTGTCCCTCACTTTCACTGGCCTCACATGTCTGAAGACACCAAGGAGTTTTGTCGCTCCTGTGAAACCTGCCAAGCCAGTGGTAAAGCAGGTGGAACAACAAAGGCCCCCCTGATACCACTACCTGTGGTGGGGGTTCCCTTTGAAAGAGTGGGGATTGATATTGTAGGTCCAATGGATCCCCCATCTGGGCACATATTCATACTGGTGGTAGTGGATCATGCCACCAGGTACCCAGAGGAAATTCCACTTAGGACCACAACAGCTCCTGTTGTGGCCAGGGCCTTACTTGGAGTTTTCTCCAGAGTGGGGTTTCCTAAGGAGGTAATATCTGATAGAGGTGCCAACTTCATGTCAGGATATTTGACAGCTATGTGGAAGGAATGTGGTGTCAACTACAAGTTCACCACTCCTTATCATCCACAATGTAATGGGCTTGTTGAGAGATTTAAAAAGACACTAAAGGGCATGATTAAAGGATTACCTGAAAAGCTCAGGCGAAGATGGGACATCCTACTGCCCTGCCTTTTGTTTGCTTACAGAGAGGTCCCTCAAAAGGGGGTTGGCTTCAGCCCCTTTGAATTGTTGTTTGGGCACCCTGTAAGAGGACCCCTGTGTCTGGTGAAGGAAGGATGGGAGTTACCTCTCAAAAAGCCTAAGCAAGACATAGTGGACTATGTACTTGGTCTCCGCTCCAGGATGGCAGAGTACATGGAAAAGGCATCCAAAAACCTTGAGGCTAGCCAAGAATTACAGAAAGCTTGGCATGACCAAAAGGCGGTCCTTGTTGAGTTTCAGCCTGGACAGAAGGTATGGGTGTTGGAGCCAGTGGCCCCAGTAGCACTCCAAGACAAATGGTCTGGACCCCATACAATTCTGGAGAAGAAGGGAGAGGTTACCTACTTGGTGGACCTAGGAACTCCCAGGAGCCCCCACAGGGTGCTCCATGTCAACAGATTGAAGGCATATGTCAGCAGGGAAGACATGGGCTTGCTCATGGCTGCAGATGAGGGACAGGAGGAAGAGAGTGACCCTCTCCCAGACCTGCTCACTCAGAACCCTGAGGATGGCTCAGTTGATGGTGTGGCCTTAGGTGGCAGCCTCACTGAACATCAGCAACATGACTGCAGACAAGTTCTACAGGCATACAGGCATATGTTCTCATTGACACCCAGTCAGACTAACTGGTGTACCCATGTGGTGGACACTGGTGACAGTCTTCCTGTAAAGAGCAAGATTTACAGGCAACCTGACCACGTCAGGGACTGTATAAAGACTGAGGTGCAAAAGATGCTGGAATTAGGTGTTATTGAGCCTTCAGAGAGCCCCTGGGCTAGCCCAGTGGTTCTGGTCCCCAAACCTCACACCAAAGATGGCAAGAGAGAGATGAGGTTCTGTGTGGATTACAGAGGACTCAATGCTGTCACCAGGACAGATGCACGCACACCCTATTCCAAGGGCAGATGAGCTCATTGACAAGTTGGCTTCTGCCAAATATTTGAGCACATTTGACTTGACAGCTGGCTACTGGCAAATCAGGTTAGCTGAGGAGTCTAAAGCCAAGACAGCATTTTCTACCCCTAGTGGGAATTATCAATTTGTGGTGATGCCCTTTGGTTTGAAAAATGCACCTGCCATCTTCCAAAGGTTGGTGAATCAAGTCCTCACTGGGTTGGATGACTTTTGTGCAGCTTATCTGGATGATATTGCTGTCTTTAGCTCCACCTGGGAGGATCACCTGGTCCACCTGAAGGAAGTGCTTGAGGCTCTGCAGAAGGCAGGCCTCACTATCAAGGCAACAAAGTGCCAGATAGGGCAGAGCAAGGTTGTATACCTGGGCCACCTTGTAGGTGGAGGCCAAGTTCAACCACTGGAGAGTAAGATCCAGACCATAAAGGACTGGTCCCCTCCAACTACCCAGACTCAGGTCAGAGCTTTCTTGGGCCTGACTGGGTACTACAGGAAGTTTGTTAAGAAGTATGGGTCCATTGTGACTCCTCTTAATGATCTGACATCTAAGAAGATGCCCAAAAAGGTTCAGTGGACAGAAGTCTGTCAAAAGGCATTTGATGACCTGAAGAAGGCCATGTGCTCTGCACCTATCCTGAAGAGTCCTGACTACTCAAGAGAGTTCATTGTCCAAACAGATGCTTCTGAGTTGGGAGTGGGAGCAGTGCTTTCACAGCTTAATGTAGATGGCCAGGACCAGCCCATTGCTTTTATTAGCAGAAGGCTGACCCCCAGAGAGAAACGTTGGTCAGCTATAGAGAGGGAGGCCTTTGCTGTGGTGTGGGCCCTGAAGAAGTTGAGACCATACTTATTTGGCACTCACTTCAAGATTCAGACCGACCATAAGCCCCTCTTATGGCTTAATCAGATGAAGGGTGAAAACCCCAAACTACTCAGGTGGTCCATTTCCCTACAGGGGATGGACTTTACAGTGGAGCACCGCCCAGGGACTGACCATGGCAACGCAGATGGTCTCTCCAGGTACTTCCACTTAGAACATGAAGACACAACTGGTCAAGGTTAGTCTAATGTCCCTGCGTTTGGGGGGGGTTATGTAGGAGAGTAGGGTCTGCTATCCTATGGTCACCCCAAATTTTTTCTTTTTGCTTCACTGGTTTCTGACTTAATGTGGCTGTGGGCCTGCTAATCAGACCCACAGCCTGCTGTTCTCTCTCTAAATTACTGCCAATGCACCCTAGCATTACGAATTGGATACTGGTTCACCTTATAGGCCCCTGTAACAGTGTACCCTAGGTACCCAGGGCATAGGTGTTTCCAAGGCCTACCAGGGGCTGCAGCATGTATTATGCCACCCCTGGCCTGGCCTCCATATTTGACACAACTGGCTGATCACTCAGCTGGGGTAAGTCGGTGTAATCACCCCTTACTTAGGTACAGTATGCCTGTGCCTAACCCTAAACTGGACACATATGTTCCTATCAGCCACTCCTATGGAAGGCCTCATCAATCCTGGAGGCCGAGTGCTTGGAAATATGTGAGATGGTGCTCTAGCATGAGCTGGGCCTGTCTGCAGCTGTCGGGAACCACTCCCTAAGCTGTTCCGGGATACTGCCATACCATATACTCTTAAGTGCATTATAATCCTCGCGGTTAAATGCTATCTTTGGTTTGGCTTTATCAAAACATGTCGAGTAAGGTGTCATACGAATTGGAATACTATCCCCTCGACAGTTCTGTCGACGGGGATAGCATTCCACCCTTCTAGAGGGACACGACATGTGTGTAGCCTTAACCCCGGTTAAAGTTAACCAGAGCCTCAGCATCACAAAATGGATGCTGCCACCACAGACACGAGTCTGGCCTCCTGCTGCTGACCGAAACTCGGCAGATGGTGGCCTGGACAAAGGGTTTCCTGCCTTGGGAGGTGCGAGCACCACCCCAGACAGGGTTTTGTGTATTGGGTAGGACAGGGCTGAATAGAATCAGACATGCCCGGGGCACACAAGGTGTCCCCGTGCATAGGCCAGTGTAAACCGGTCCTGGGACTTTCCAGACCCAGGCCTGGCGAGGAGCTGGACAAAGGAAAGGGGGTGTAACCGCCCCCCTTCCTGGTTCCTCCCAGAGGAGGGACCTAGTAGGTGATCCACCCCTCAGATTGGGAATAAGAGTGGGAGCAGTGCCATTGCACAGCAGATCATCCTGAATCAACTTTAAACAAAGAAGAAGACTGGACTTCGACATTCTGCTGCTCAGAAGACTGAAGAGAATCTCCCTTGTGGCCTAGGAGTGGCCACCCTGTGAACACAGGCACCAACCAGCAACTCGACGTCTGATTTGCTGCCGCCTCCCGCCGGAGCCCGAGCCCAGAGCCCAACAAGACCCAGACTCCCAGACCTCTCTGAGCCCGATCCACAGTCCCTGCAAAGAAGGAACCCGTGGAGGCACCGAGTGACGTGGGACCGGACATCTTGGAAGACACTCGAAAAGCTGACTGCGCAGCATCTGAGGCATCCTCGACGTTGTGCTTTGGGGACTGAGAACCCCCACCACAGAGCAGCCCTTGCACCGAAGATCAGCCCCCCAGCATCTCCACGATCTGCGTGGGGCCCTTTTGCATTGTGCCACTCGACGCGCCATCCCGGCCACTAGCCACGTGGTCAGCAGCCATCTTGGCGATGAAACCGACGAACTACACAGCAGGTCTGGTTGCTCCAGACCTACCCAAGCTCCTGTGAAAAGGAGCACTCGCTCTGACCTTGCTGGTCCGAGTGTTAAGCATCTTTCGATTCCTGCGTGGCTTGCATTAGCCAAGGCCTGTTAGCTCCGATCAGGTCGCCGACACCGCCAACAGCGAGAAGCCTGCGTGGGACAGCTCGTGACCGACTCCTGGACGTCCTCGACCCCCGGGGTCCACGTGACTGCAGAGAGAAGCTACCCCACAACGCCTGTTTGCACCCGACATCGCCTGGTTCCAATCTGGTTCCACGGTAGTCACTGGCTAGTGACTTTGAACATTGTCCCCTCTGCTTTCAGGTCTTCACATCTTCAGATCCACCCTTGGATCCAGCGGAACTCTTCACATCGAGCCGCCTGCAGCATCTTCAGCTCCAAGCACCATCGACCAGCGTGACGAAACCCGACACTACTTCGACCCTGTGCACCCGCTTCCTGTGGGTGAGGTAACTCAGCTCCGCCAGTGTTCCTACACTGGTACACATCTCAAGGGCCTGTGTCTTAAGTTTCAGCATTCTAGGTTACTCGGAAGGTTCCTAACTATCTAACTTTGTACTTTTTACGCACCATAGACTTTACATTGGAAAGTGCGTGCACTTTGAACACTGCACCCGAGTCCCGCGGGCCTTTCCCAACTTAATCATTGATAGTCTCGAATAGCTCCAGCGATTCCCAAGGCCCTAGGCCTGTTCCCATTCCATTTGGTATCTCTTATACCACTTTCTTAGTATATGGTTTAGGTGGCCCCTAGGGCTCATCCATATTGTGCAACTTTTGTGTATTTTAAACTGTCTTGTGATTTAACGCTTGTGCTTCTGTGCTCATAAAGAGTCCAGGGGATTTTATAGTTAATAAATCAATATATATTTTCAATATATATCTGTGTGGTGTCCCTTTCATTTGGTATTCAAGGGGGTTGTGTATGGTAATACAGCTGGCTTCACATGCCTTTCAGAGTTTAGCCTAAGCCTGCTTTGTCCACGTTACCACTAGGATAACTGGTCTACAAGGTTGAATTACAACCAATCATCATAAGGGTTGCTTGGCATGGTACAAAGTGATCACTAGAATTAGTGAGCATTATATACCAGGCCAACTTCTCACACTTTGTGCCTCTGCTAAGTGTGAATGGGAGTGGCATAGACCCGTTGAACTTGAGTGTGGGTGCTTATAGTTAGCCCTGACTATATTAATGGACCTTTCCCCAAAACCAAAACGTTTCATGGTAAGAAAGAGGAATGACCAATCCACCCCATCAAAGGCCTTCTCAACATCTAAGCCCACCAACATCACCAGAATTTTAAAGATGTATAGTCCTTTGAATGTTTTTATACATTTGTCTCCCTTTTATGAAGCCAGATTGAGAGGGGTAGATTAGTGCGGGCATTACGTTTTCTAATCTCGTGGCCAGTATTGCTGAGAATATTTTAGCACCTAGGCTTAATAGGACAATAGGCCTATAAGAGGCACAACTCTAGGGATTTTTCCCCAATTTGGAAATAACGGTGACTTGCCTCAGTCATGGAATTCAATACCTTGAATTCCTCTTCAATTGCATTGAATAAAGAGATGAGGTGGGGTATAAGCTCTGATGTGAATATTTAATAAAAGTGTGCCGTAAGCTGATCGGGCCGAGTGGATTTGTGTGGTTTGAGTTTTGGAATTGGCTTTCCTACTTCTTCGGAGGTAATCGGGCCGTTTAGCTGGTCATTTTCCGAGGAAGGGACTTGGGGCAGCTCCAGTGAATCTAAGTAGTGTTGTTGCAGGTTTTTCTCCGGGGTGACCTGTGTATAGATCTTTATAAAACCCTCCAAATATGTGTGCTTTTACTTCATTCGTATGAGTTAAAGTACCATCCCCATCCCCATCACGAATGCCCCCTACGTATTCATGTTCCCTCTTTTAGCTTAGCTGTCTTGCTAGGTGAGTCCCCACCTTACCTGCCTGGGCCCAGGATATCTGTCAGAACTGCAGCAAAATGTATTCCGCCCTATTTGTATAAATTGCTTTGATTTCGTCGTCAATGCACTAAGCTGTTGTTGCAATACCCAGAAGGCACCTTCTTATGGTCTCTCTACTTGCTCTAGTTCCGCCTCCAGCTCCACCCTTTCCTCAGCCCTCCATTTATTCAAAATAGAGTTTAATTCAATACATTAGCTTCTGAGGACTGCTTTAAACGAGTCTCAGTTGTTTTTGGGTTATGTGGCCTGGGGTTGATTTAGTTCAAATTTATTGGAAATGCTTGCTCTCTGGTTGTCCCGGAGAACCCTCTCCCTGGTTACCGAGATTGGGAAGTACCATCTGTGTGTGCCTGCCCCGTTACTTTCCCAAGACAAGCTGATGGTCACTAGACTATGGTCTGAGATAGTGATTGGAAGTATCATCCCAGACTGGAGGAAGCCTAGTAGGGATTGGCTTATAAAGATTTGGTCCAATCTAGAATAGGGTCAAATGTACGCATGAGAGAAAGGTGGATTTGGTGGTTGGGTAAAGCATCAGCCAAGCATCCCTTAGACCTAAGGTATTTATTCTCTGTTTGAACCCTTTGGGTAAGTTGCTTGTGGCTGCCCTGTGGGGGTGAGTACTGCCCCTCTCAGCATGCCAGGTCAGGTTAAAATCACCCATGAGAACTGTTGGATACTCTGCAAACCCTCCTATCTGGTTAAGTAGGGAGGTCAAAAACACTGCTTGTCCTGTATTGGGAGCATACGCGGAGATGAAAGTACAACGTCTTCCT
The DNA here is from genome assembly GCF_964263255.1 of Lissotriton vulgaris. Lineage (NCBI taxonomy): Eukaryota > Metazoa > Chordata > Amphibia > Caudata > Salamandridae > Lissotriton > Lissotriton vulgaris. The sequence goes on along the minus strand of NC_141693.1, from coordinate 504,668,795 downwards.
CTCAATTTCCCCTTTACCATGATTACCCTGCCCTTTCTGTCTGTCTCTATGGCCTAAGGTTGGAATTTTGCAGAGCTGTGGAATAAGAGTGCGACTCCCTTCTGTGTAGAGCTGGCAGATGATCTATAGACTAAAGGGTAGTTTTGTGGTGAAGTAGTAACTCATCGTTTTTTTAGATGCGTTTTCTACAGCGCAACAACCTCAATTTCTTGATAGAAGTCTGTTAGATACTTCCATATGTTTATCCTTTTGAGGAGTGCATTTAAACCTTTTACATTCCATGAGGCTATTGAGACCATCTTATAGATTCCTGCTCTCATGCGTCTCTCCCGTGACCTTCTTCCTCCACCCCAAGCCCCCCTATTGTGGTCGACAACCGGCCAGGCTGGAAACTAAGAGAAACCTTGCACTCCCATCCTACATGAATTGTCTGACTGTCCCTTGGGTCCACCACCAGGTCTCCACTAACATAAAAAAAGAAAAGCCCAGAGAACTTAAGCTGAGTAGTCAATGGGCTCCCAGCAGATTCAGTCTTGAAGAAAAAGGTCATGGTAACGGACGACTCAGACAGTGCCCACAACCACAACTGTCGGTCGCTTTGTGCAGAAAAGACCAAATAGATTTATGTTGAACCATGGCCCTTTGCATGAAGTCAATTGTGATAAACGCGCATGGGAGATCTCGTCGACATTTCGCCCTTCATTATGTATGTCTAGGGTTAGTGCAGCACCGTAGTTAAAGAGGATATATGACTCACAGTATCTTTCCATTCACCCTTTACCTTCACTTTTGTCTGGGCTTGCCATTGGAAATCGTGCGTCATTTTATCGCACCCAATCCTTTCGCAGGACCTAGGCTACTCTCGCCTCCAGGGATAAGGAGACCTAAAATGCGGAGCCACTCCTCCAGGTCAGAGATGTGCTGAGATTTGTTATTGAGTTCAAAACCTAGACCAAATGTAAAAGTCCATCTGTATCATATGTTATCTTCTCAGAGTGTCTAGACTTTAGTCGTTATTGGTCTGAGTTGTTGTCTGTGCACCAATGTAGAGGGGGCAATTCCTGGAACATTAGGCACATGCGGCTTTGGAAGGGGTCTCTTCTTTTTCCTTGTGGCTTGCAGAAATGCCTCTTTTGTGTTAAAAGAGTGCAGTTTAGCATGAATGTTGCAAGTGTGTTGTTGATCACCCATTATGTGGTAAAATAATTACCTGGTACTGAATTTCTATGCGGTAAAGTCAATAAGAATAACTCATAATAAATAAGAGGCAAAATCCGTGATATTTGAGGTTCCTCAAAAAGGGTTTTATTCCTATAAAAGGAATTGGGTGATTAGCTTATTGGCTCGAGCCAAGGTGGCATACCGTTCCGTCACCTCATAGGTTCGGGAAGGGACAGACTGACAGAGTCAATGGTAATATGCGGGTATGCAAGTATGCGACAATACATTATTGACAGGCATTCATATATATAGTCAATGCATTACAGTAAAGGCATATGCAGGAGACGTAACAGCTGAGAAGAGAGATAAGAATGCATGTACGTAATAGAAAAAGGCGTTACAATAGGCGTGTATGAAGGCGTGAACAAGAACGTCATTTATCATGATGTCACAAGTAGGCGGATCCATGAGTGAATCCGGCAGTGTCAGCAGAAATACATGGCAGAGATGCGCGCGCAGCGGCATGACGTGTAATGTACGTGTAACTTGAGGGGTGAAGGGGGACTTGACATTTAGCCCTACATGTGGAGACAGATGTCTGGATGTCAGATCAACCTAATCCCAAATCGTATCTAATATCTCATGTTTAAGGAACTGTATTATCTGGAAGGAAAAGGTCTCTCGGACAAGAGGCTATTCTATACTGACTGTGAGTGCGTGTATGAGCGTCTACGTGTCTGCATGAGATGCGAGGGGTGCGAGGGAGGGCATGGGCCTACCATGGAAACAGAGCCATGAATTACTTGCATAGAGACAGTGAGGCCAAGCCCTTTGCTCTGAAGCTGGAAGGATGTTGACATGAAACTACTAGACAGGAATGTATTTTTGAGGAGTGGAGCAGATAATTCGAAGGTTGAATACAGTCTTGGCAGGCAACAGGCTGAGCCAAGCACCGTTAGCCGCACAGGGAGTGAGGCAGAGGTCACGGGTACAGAAGCAAGCCCAGGTTTGAGATTCAGAGTCAGAAGGCAGGAAAAGGCTCGATGGCAGAATTCGGGGCCTACTTCGCCAGAGCTGAAAAACGTGTAAAGTACACTACATAAAGACGTTGGCATGGCATATTTAGGAACGGACTATTTGACCCATTCATGGTGGATCTGAAAGAGGACATGTTAACGTTGGACGCAAATGTATTTGCGTCTTCATAGCTTGAAGGGGAGGGAACATATATGTACTTGCAGCGTGTACACGGAGTCGTTGGGGTCTAAGATAGGGGACACAATCGATCACAAAATTTATATTACCTCATTCCCTCCTTGTCCCCTACGGACCCTTCATGATATATCGATCTGCATGAATCGATCAATCTGTTCATGTAACATCATTTGCTCTTCTTTCTTCTTTTGACGTTTTGAATGGGAATTTGAATGCGGAATACATGATGTGGCACACAGGCCGCAAATCGCCGGTCCACATTGTAAACATAGGCAGCAACTGAATACTATGAGAAGGCCAATGCCTAGGAAGGATAGGATCTTCCATCCCCAAGCGGTTAACGTTGTCCAGAACCAACCAGACCAAGTCCAGGTGCCTGGATTCTGATGTATCAGACTTGCAATTTTATGGAGATGTGTTATAGCTTTATATACCGTTGGCGCGTTTTCTGGAATGAAAACACAGCAACTTGACCCGATGACCTTACAAGCTCCACCCCTATCAGCTAGGATGACGTCAATGACGAGACGATTTTGAAGAACAACAACCCGCATGGCGGACTGCTCTTCTGTTAAGTTGCCTAGACCGGAGGTAGTTTCATTCACTACTGCTTCGAGGGTTCTAGTTAATTTGCGTATCAGTTTACTATTGAAAACAGCACCTAAGTAGGGGAAGAAACCTTTATTGAAGTCTGTGTATTGCTCCCATGCCGTTTCAGTGTAGTCGACAATCGGGAGATCTCTTCGGAGTCTACTGTTTACTAGATTGGTATTTCTGTGATAATCAGGAGGGGCTAGGAAGACAGGTGGCAGAAGGAATGCAATGTAACAGGTACCATCCCAATCTGGAGGCAAACGTATGTATGCGGTATGGCCACAGACAAAGTAGGAATGACGAGTAGCTCTAAACGTGGATTTGCCTTGATCACTGAATTCGATCACAGTAGTACATTTACTATGACCTAAGTGTATGGAACCATTCTTTCTGATACATAATTCACCTTTGACTGGTAACACTGACATAGCAGGTAATACTGGTGCGGCTTTGGATTCAACAGTAAGAATAATATACTGGCAGCAATAATAAGAAGGCTTAGAAAAAACATAATCAGTAATGTCACTATACAGTGACTACGAAGTGATTTACAATATGCATGTTTCTTGAGTTGTCTCTGTCTATCTCTCTCTCTATCTCGGTCTAGGGGATACATGTCAGAAACTAATTTAACCGATTCACCTAGGGGAGGACTTAAACAATTAAACTGTCTGACTTGCTAGACCGTAACTTAAGTCTATATTCTTCGGAGGCGGTTTTCTCAACCAGGGGGAGTTTTGAGTCAGTTTGTGGAGGAGGGCAGGGCTTAGAGTCCAAGTCCGAAGGAAGTCCGTGAAATTTTTTTATGTGGCTCGAGTGCAGCCAACCTTTTCTGCCCTCCAATTTAACAGCCGTCCTTGTCGTCAGAAGAACCAACTTCGGGGTCTGCCAGCGGGGCTCCAGTGGACTTCTCCGGTCAAAATTCTGCACGAACACAAAATCACCAGGGACCACTTCATGGGGCTTCACCTCGGTGTTGTCGGGAAAGGCTGCAGCTACCTGTGAACGACAAGATTGTAGTGCAGACATCAAGGAGGCAAGGTAATCTGTCAGCATAACGCAATCAACATCTGTGATTTTACGAGGTATAGGCGTCCCCCACATATTTGGTGGCCTACCGAAGACCACTTCATACGGGGATAGCCCAGTTCGAGAGTGCGCAACCATCCTCATATAGAAAAGGGCAACTGGCAAGGCTACTATCCAGTCAACGCCTTTCTCTCTACATATTTTTGAAAGTCGGATCTTTAGAGTCTGATTATGGCGCTCCACGAGACCTGCTGCCTCGGGATGCCGGACACAGTGGAACTTCCACTGATACCCTAACAGGAGTGTTATGTGTTTCACAAGCTCGGATGAGAATGGCTGACCGTTATCTGAGTACACGATACGGGGCAAACCATACCGTGGGAAGAACTCGCGAACCAGCTGCTTGGCTGTGGTCGGAGCAGTGTAATCTGAGACTGGATATGCTTCTGTCCATCGGGAAAGTGCACATACGACTATGAGGACATACTTGAATCCTCGACAACGTTCCATCTGGATATAATCCATCTGGAGGACTTCAAAAGGGTGATCGGGAGGCTGAAATCCACCTTTCTCTACAGGAACGCTTTTACCTGGATTGAACTGACAACAAATCATGCAAGTACGCACTTTTTGTTTTGCTGCTGCTCGTAAGTTCTTATTGTACCATATGTGTTGAATGCTATGTAGCATTGCCTTTTCTCCTAGGTGTGCTGGGCTATGTATAGTGTTAATGATGATTTGAACCATAGAATCGGGGAGAAACCATGTAGATTTTCCCTTCGTCATCCATCCCTGATCTGTTTGGATCCCTCCTAGTTCAGTCCACTTCTTGATTTCATCTGGTGTGGCATGTGTCTGTATGTCAATTACATCATGTGCGGGATCCTTGACTGTCATGCAGTGTGATTGTGTCGGAACTATTGTCTTTGTCAAGTCAGCTGTATGCATTCGATTTTGGGCAGTTTGCTTAGCTGTTCGGTCTGCCAGGTCGTTACCCTGAGAGATCGTATCGGTAACCTTTGTATGTGCCTTACACTTCATAATAGATATCGCAGTAGGTAGATGTATTGCATCTAATAAGGCTTGAATGAGGGGACCGTGTTGAATGTTGGCACCGTGAGAAGTCAAGTAACCTCTCTCTCGCCAGAGGACTCCGAAATCGTGAACGACTCCGAATGCATAACGTGAATCAGTGTATATGTTAACTCTCTTATTTTTGGCTTGAATACAGGCTTGTGTCAGAGCGATGAGCTCTGCTGCTTGAGCTGACAGGGTGTCGATACAATTTGTTTCTATAATTTCGGTGTCTGTCGTAACTGCGTAAGCTGCCACTAATTCTCCTGTACCTGTTCTCATACATGAACCATCCACATAAAGTGTCAGGTCTGGGTCTGGTAATGGGACATCTGTCAAGTCTTGTCTGGGTTTCGTCGTAATAGTGATGACTTCGATACAATCATGCTTCAGTGGGTCTACACCGCTTAATGGCAAAAGTGTGGCAGGATTCAAGGTGCTGCAGCGCCTGATTTCTATGTGTGGTTGAAACAATGTCAATTCATAACCTGTCAGTCTTGCTATGGTCAAGTGTTGGGTCTGTGTACGATTTAAAAGAACTTCCACGGAATGTGGAACTTGTACTGTCAATTGATGTCCTAATACTATGGAATCGCTCTGTCTGATTGCTAAAGCTGTCGCTGCGACTGATTTCAAACATGCAGGTAAAGCTTGGGCTACTGGATCTAATGTGCTAGAAAAGTAAGCACACGGTTTGTGTGAACCTGCTTGTTCCTGAGTGAGGACTGACAAGGCAGTACCTTCACGTTCTGTAACAAAAAGTGTAAAGGGCTTACTGTAACATGGTGTTGCTAAAACTGGTGCTTGACATAAGGCTTTCTTTAAGTCTTCAAAAGCTTGTGTATGTTCCTGAGTCCAAGGGAGGACAGTCAATGTCGCTGCCTCCTGAGTTGTCAACTGAATGAGTGGCTTTGCTAGAAATGCATATTGGGGAATCCATTGTCTGCAGTACGAGGTGAGGCCTATGAAAGCCCGCACCTCCTTTTGTGTTTTCGGTGGTGACATGTTTACAATTAACTGGATGCGATCTGGAGTGAGCTGTCTCCCCACTTTGGACAGCAAGTGACCCAGGTACACAACTTGCTGAACACAGAATTGCAGCTTCGAAGGGGAAACCTTGTGCCCCTTGTCAGCCAGGAAATTTAAAACCGTCAGTGACGCTTTTTCACATTCGGGTTCGCTTCGGGCGGTGATCAACAGATCATCGACATACTGGAGTAGAGCGGTGTTAACAGGCATGTGAATACTATCAAGTTGTCTTTTCAGTGCTTGGCTATAGATGCTGGGGCTTTCTGTGAATCCTTGAGGTGCGCGTGAAAATTTGAAACTTCGTCCATTTAAACTGAATCCGAACAAGTATTGGCTTTCTGGATCAATTGGGACGCTAAAGAAGGCGTTCTTGAGGTCAATTACAGTAAAGAACGTCGCTTCTGAATCAATAGCTGTCAGTAATGAGGAGATATCGGGAACTACAGGATACTGTGGTACAATGCATTTATTCAATTCGCGCAGATCAATAACTAATCGATAAACAGGTGGTGCATTTGGATCAGTACGTTTAAGAACTGGAATGATAGGGGAATTACATACATTGGAGTCGGTTTCCACGACCACTCCTTGTGCAATGAGCTCATCAACGATTCTCAGTAAAGCCACTACAGCATCTGGAGGTAACTTGTATTGTCGAATTCGTGGTAATACCACTCCTGCTTTAAGTGTGACTCGATATGGTGTAATGTGCATACAACCTACATCAGTGGGGCCTTTTGCCCACAAGTGTGCAGGTACACTCTGTAACCGGGGATCCATGTCTCTTAATACATAATGGCCTTTAAAATCTCGCAAGAATAATCGTACTCCTTCCAGAGAACAGCATATTATAGCTCCTAGAGCCTTCAGTGTCTTTATACCTAATAGGTTTTCTGGACATGATTTTGTAAGCAATAAATCTGTAGTCCGTGTCAAAGGACCAACTGCAAGTGGAAGTGGCTGTGATACTTCATTAATAATAGGCTTTCCTGAAAATCCAAGGGAAACATTCTGCGAGCCTGAGAGGGGTGCCCCTGGAACCTCATTGTGACTGATTGTGGTCCTGCTTGCCCCTGTGTCAATTAAAAACTTTCTGTCTTTTCCTAACACTTGACTGTGTACATAAGGACCCTCTTGATCTACAGGAACTTCAATAAGGGGCAAGCCAAATTCCCTCTCTAGGCTGTTTCATGTGTACCGCTGATAATCAGGTTAGTCATTCTGTGCATACTGGTACATCTGTTGTGTCGTGTTCTGTGTTGCAGTAATAGGTTGTTGCTGTGGCACTGCTACAGTTTGTGATGAAGCTGGCATAGGCGGAATATGTTGTATGTTCTGTGGTGCTTGTTGCTGGGCCTGATCTTGTCTAGGTACGCGCGGTCTCTCCTTGGTCTTACCCGTGGAGATATTGTGTTTCAGAACTGCACAATCGTTTACATAATGACCTGGCTGTTTACAATAGTTACATGTCCCTTTAACAGGAGCCGTCGAATTACTAGGCTGGGTCGCACCCTTTTTGTGACCATCAGCAGGAACTGACTGGGCAACTAACATTTTCATTTTCGTGTCTTTCATACGTCTTTGTTCATGTTCTTGTTCTTCTCTAATTCTATTCTGGTGGTACTGTAACATTTGTAACATTTGTGAAGGGGTGTTAGCTTGCCAAGTGCTTTCGACTTTCAGTACTCTGTTCTTAACCTGGGGCAGGGAATTCTCAACTAATTTCGTTACAAAAAGGTGTGGATATGATTCGCTACTTGGTTTCAGGCCGCTATTAATACCGAAACATTTCTCAAATCGAGTATAAAAATCACTAGTGTCTTCATCGGGTTTCTGTTTACAGGCTGAGATTGCACCCCAATCTTCCTTTTTCGTACTTAATAAACGTGGCAACACTTGCACTAACAATCCTGGTAATGCTTTAACCTTATCCCCAAGCCCTTGGCCTGGAATTCTAGTATTTTCTTCGTTTTCTAATGCAGTCCAATCAATCTTTGCATTTCCCACTTCCCATTCTTTTTCTTTAAGTTTCTCATAAATACCAGGAGGCAGTAATACTTTCAATATCTTCATAAGGTCGGGATAAGTATAGTCACCCATGAGTAACATGTCTTTTATTTCACGGTGAAAACCTGCGGGATCTTTATCATGGCTAGGTACTAGTTTCTTCATTTCCAATAATTCTATTTTGGTTATGGGTGTGAACACAAACACACGTCTAAGTGTATTATCAGTATTCTGAACTGGGTGCACTTCTCATAACGGATTCTGTCTATCCAGGTAATACATTTTTCTTTCCATGGAGTGTGCTGAATCAGATTGTGGACATAGAAAGGCACTATATCTGTGTCGATGTTCTAGAATTACTTTAATTAGATCGGTACCTAGACCTCTCCACTTATTCATGAGTAGTTCTGCTAATATATCAGGCAGGGGGCCTGGATCGGAATGTTGGCTTCTATATAATAGAAGTAGGTGTTGTATCATGTATGTACCAGCTAAACGCTGTTCACTTGGTGTCATGTTCAAAAATGTGTGTGCTAACGCATCATCACTATATTTCTCGGGACTGTCAGCCCATTGTACCGCTGACCTCGCTAATTCTTGTTCATCCATAGAATCTAGTACATGGTACCCCATTCGTTCTCGAAGTCTGTTATCAGTAGCTTGAAATAAGTGTTCAGGAGTTCTTGGATTACACATGGCTTCTTGAAAAATTCTTTTACTTTCTGGACGCACTGGGCGCATTGAATTATTAAAGGGTCTTCCTTTACCTACATATGCTATCGTTTCTCTAACTGGTAATTGTGTTTGTCCTGTAGCTTCTTCTGATGGCTCCTCTTCTGAGGACTCAAACTTGTCTGATTCATTTTCTGGTTCTATCGGTCTTGTTTCATGTATTTTTATTACTACACTTCTGATTCTTTGATACATGTTTTTTATACATTTCTGTTTATCATGGCTCCCGTCTGCTATATTCTGACCCCATCTATGAAGTGCTTTCATTTCCTCCGGGTCCATCCCCGGCCTATCTTGTTCTCTTATTAAGCAGTTTATAAAAAACCGTAATATCTTGGCTTGAATGTCAACTTTCTGGTGAGCCATGGCTTCCTTAATACTTTCAGGTCCTTGCCCTGTTTGGACAAAATGATATATTCTGTCTAGATGTTCAACCATTCCGGGTAGGGTCAACAAAAAGTTGGTGACCCGTCTTAGTCGTACTGATGCTAGTATTAATCTCTCATCATTTCTACCGGGTACTGGATCATATCTACAATCCCCGAGACGTTCTTTTATTATATCGAAATCGGCTGATTGAGGTGTACGTTGTTGTGCTAGATCCCTGTAAGTCAATCTATGTACTTGTGGAGGTGTCTGGAAACCTATCGCCCCTCCGGACGCGCCTCCTGAGGCACCGGCTCCGAAAGGGTTGTTCGGGTGTAAAGTGGGAGGAATGGGTGCGGGAAGAGCTGGAAGAACGGGAGGAAGACCAGGAAGGACATTTGGAACGGGAGGAAGAGGTGGAGGAGTAGCTTGTCGCGGGGGTAGGAGCTGATTGTCTCGGGGCCGAGCGCCGCCAGGAGGAGGTGTGCCCGGCGGTGCGGCATTAGCGTATGCGGGCGCTACATCATCTAGATAGGAAGAAAGGAAAATGTCCTTCGCGGTTTTGGGGTGCATTTTAGTCGGGAGCATGGGAGGTGGTAGATCTTTTGGTACTTCCGGAGTGGCCTTAGGTAAACCTTCGGCCAGGAGAGGATACATACCATTCCTAAGGGTGTTTAGTTGTCTGTCTACTTGTTCTATTTTTACTCGGATACCTTCCTCAACTAATACGCTTTCTTGGGCCTTGTCTGAATCCTCTTTCCTTTTCTCTTCTTTTCTAAGTGCTTTTTCTGTACGCCTATGCGATTCTTTACGCCATAATTCGATGGCATCTTTCTGTGACTGTCTGGCTTTCTTTTTCCGTAATGCTTCTTCTACTCTTATGATGCATTCTGAATCCCATGTCCCTGCAGCGGGCCATCTCTGATTTTCTGCTAGATCTTTAGTGTAGTCCACCCATAAATCGAGAAATAGAACGGCATCTAGGCCGTGCTTGTGGTACATAAAGTACCCTGGAGTGTCCCTAGGTGGGATGGGAACAGCTTCCTCGAGTATCCCTTTTCTAGTCTTTATCTGTCTTAATTTGGAGAATAACGGCATCTTGAAAATCTGGCTACTTAGTGCTTACTCAGATATGAACACAATGAACACAAGAATCACAAAAATGACGATCGAACAATCACTCATACCACGACATTTTGAGACACATTAAAACATTTTGAGATGAACAATAACAATTAGAATGAAACTTGCTAACTGCATAATACTAGATACACTGCTCAACAGTGCAGACTGGATATACTGCTAAACAGTACAGATACACTGTCTAAAACAGTGTAGACCAGGTCTGTGTACCCAAACCTGTCTTGACCGGCACAAATTAATGCGCACGTCTAGATGCGTCCCCAGCAACGGTACTCACCAGGAAGCACGGAAACAGAAGGCCTCGGAAACTCTGGACTGGACTCGACTGGACTCGGACTGGATTCGGACTCGACTCGTAACGCAGATACTTCGGAACTTCGGAACCTGGTGGGCCTCCGTATACCTCGGATCTTGCTCTCTCAGCTGGGCTCTGGTCGGGATCCTCCGCACTTCTCACCGCCTCGTCTGGGTGTCGATCGCGGCCTCAGTCACCTCCGTTGGCCTGAGGGAGATACAGGAAATCCTGCGGGTACGCGTAGTTTCCGTCCGGCTGTGGCAGGGGACTAAGCCTGCAAAGCACCTCCGGCGGGTGAGATGGGGGAGGGGTCCCTATTCGGGCGCCAATTATGTGGTAAAATTAATTACCTGGTACTGAATTTCTATGCGGTAAAGTCAATAAGAATAACTCATAATAAATAAGAGGCAAAATCCGTGATATTTGAGGTTCCTCAAAAAGGGTTTTATTCCTATAAAAGGAATTGGGTGATTAGCATATTGGCTCGAGCCAAGGTGGCATACCGTTCCGTCACCTCATAGGTTCGGGAAGGGACAGACTGACAGAGTCAATGGTAATATGCGGGTATGCAAGTATGCGACAATACATTATTGACAGGCATTCATATATATAGTCAATGCATTACAGTAAAGGCATATGCAGGAGGCGTAACAGCTGAGAAGAGAGATAAGAATGCATGTACGTAATACAAAAAGGCGTTACAATAGGCGTGTATGAAGGCGTGAACAAGAACGTCATTTATCATGATGTCACAAGTAGGCGGATCCATGAGTGAATCCGGCAGTGTCAGCAGAAATACATGGCAGAGATGCGCGCGCAGCGGCATGACGTGTAATGTACGTGTAACTTGAGGGGTGAAGGGGGACTTGACATTTAGCCCTACATGTGGAGACAGATGTCTGGATATCAGATCAACCTAATCCCAAATCGTATCTAATATCTCATGTTTAAGGAACTGTATTATCTGGAAGGAAAAGGTCTCTCGGACAAGAGGCTATTCTATACTGACTGTGAGTGCGTGTATGAGCGTCTACGTGTCTGCATGAGATGCGAGGGGTGCGAGGGAGGGCATGGGCCTACCATGGAAACAGAGCCATGAATTACTTGCATAGAGACAGTGAGGCCAAGCCCTTTGCTCTGCAGCTGGAAGGATGTTGACATGAAACTACTAGACAGGAATGTATTTTTGAGGAGTGGAGCAGATAATTCGAAGGTTGAATACAGTCTTGGCAGGCAACAGGCTGAGCCAAGCACCGTTAGCCGCACAGGGAGTGAGGCAGAGGTCACGGGTACAGAAGCAAGCCCAGGTTTGAGATTCAGAGTCAGAAGGCAGGAAAAGGCTCGATGGCAGAATTCGGGGCCTACTTCGCCAGAGCTGAAAAACGTGTAAAGTACACTACATAAAGACGTTGGCATGGCATATTTAGGAACGGACTATTTGACCCATTCATGGTGGATCTGAAAGAGGACATGTTAACGTTGGACGCAAATGTATTTGCGTCTTCATAGCTTGAAGGGGAGGGAACATACATGTACTTGTAGCGTGTACACGGAGTCGTTGGGGTCTAAGATAGGGGACACAATCGATCACAAAATTTATATTACCTCAATTCCCCAAGCGGTGTGCCCTGTAAATCTTGATCTTCATCTGACGCGGGCTCAAGATCTCAGCAAAGAGCCCCAACACGAAGGCCTCCAGAACTGGCCCCTCCACGCCTTCCCCTAGGTCCTTTTTACAAATGTTCTCCCTCCAGGACCTGTTTTCTACGTCTTCCGCCTTCAGGAGCAACTGTTGGAGTTGCGACTGTAGATCCTATTGTTTTTCATGTAGCTTAAGATATGCATTTTTTGAGGTCGGCCTTAAGTTGTTCCATAGAGGTTCGCAGATCTCTGCTCATAGTTTAGATTTACAGTCCCTGAGTGAGGCCACTATGTTATCCCTGGTGAGAGTCATCATGCTTGCTTACCCCCCTTCTTTGTGGGCCTGTCTCCACTCTGTTGGCGTGAAATAGTTAGAGGCCTTGTTCGCCACCTTTTTCGGTGGCATATGGCTAGTGTTGTGGGCTTCCTCACTTGGCCAGGCAACCCCCTTCAAACTTCAGACCCCTTATGGAGGTTATTGCTGTGTAGTTGCCTTCTATCAGGTGAAAGCCGAATCAGTAGTGATTCTCACTGAGTTCAGCCTAAGGCTGTCTTCTTGGTGTCAGGAGCATAGTGTGGTTCATTGCCTTTTATTTTCTGCCACCTTCAAACTGCTGGTTTAGGTTTCATCCATGGTCCAGGCGCCATCATGAGATTAGGCATAACTACCAGCCCACAGCCCAGCATGGGGCCCACACACTCTCGACCCCATTGCGGTGCAACTCAATGGCGGCCCCCCGGTCTACCTCAAAGTGCCACTCTGCCTTTTAACAGGGCACGTTCACCTCCTTGGCGTGTCCGAGCAAGTAGGGCACCACTTTAACATAAGGCTCTGCTCCATGGCAGTGACCCTCCCAGGTCCCATGGGCACTTCGTCACCTGCCGATGGGTTTCCTTACCGCTAGTTTCTTAGGTCATGATAAAGCAGCGCTGCCTCATTCTGCCCCCCAGCTCAGCATGGACAAGGTTGAGGTGCCATTTTGGGCTCACTCTCAGCTCCAGACTGCCTCAGAAAGTCCTTAATTTCTCCTCGAGGACGAACCGGGTTTGGGCTCCCTGGCTCTCAATGGCGTCACTACACCTTTCTGAGCCGTTGCTGGAAAAATGTGTCCCTCTTTCAGTGGTTTTGCTGTGTCCGACAGTTACTGGGCTCCGGAACTGGTGTGAATCAGGTCCAATCAGCCATATTGCCTAGTCACCGCCCTCGCTCTTGCTTTTTCAGCCTGTTCCTTCGTGGGGCCACGCAGTTGCTTCCTTTGGTGTATTCATCTGCATCATTGTGTTTGCCAGGTTGAAGCAGAGTCTTTTCCTTCACCTCGCTTAGGAGCTAGCACTTTCTGCTCGAGCCAAACCCAATCTGCTTTTGGGGTTGACCAAAACAGTGTGGCGCTGTCGTATTGTACTCGTAGGGTGGCAGGGAATTGCTTGGCTTATTATATATTGTGTTCCTATAGCATCTTCTATACGCAGAGGAAAGAGTAGCTGCATTTTTTAACTTCAATGGTGTAGTCTGGGTAAATATGCACTGGTGTATTTTCCATGGCGCTTTCGCCATCCATTGTAACTTGGAGGATATAATCTCTGTCTCTGTAATTGAAGAGGTATGCCACCACCATGTGTGGGAAGGCTCCAGGGTGAGGTGGTCCAACTGGAACTCTATGTGCTCTTTCTACCTAAACAAAAGTTGACTGCTTGCCTTGTAGTTTAGTGTCAACTAATCACTCTTTCAGGAACATTTTCATCTTTCCCCTTCTGCCTCTTCTGGAAAGTCCACTATATGTATATTGTTGCACTGAGCCCGCCCTTCCTGGTCTTCTAGTCTCTCTTTCAGATACTGTACTTCAAATTGTAGTTCTTGTATTTTATGGTCCAATTTCTAAACGGTGGGTTGAATTGTGGCCAGTGTGGACTCTGTATCAGTGACTCAATCTTTTAATTTCTTATGTTCTTCCCTTAAAATGCCACATCAATTTTAATTGCATCTAGGTTCGGTTCCAGTGTGGATTTATTGTCATAACTGCTGTGAGTAGTTCCTCAAATTTCCGATTGTTGTCAGTAAGCAAAACCATCAATGCTCCTTCTCCATGTTCTTTCTCAGGAGGGTGGGCATTTGATTCCTGAGTCTCCCCCTTATTGGATGCTGTTTTACTTGCCTTTGGCCTCATTATGTCTGTACAGGCAATATGTTTGGTATCTTCGCGCTGTTCCCCCCTGTGTCCTGTTCTATGGTTAGAGAAAAGAGGCAGTAAGGGTGTTCTGCATGCTCGTTGCTGGTGTGCATACTCTCAAAACTATACTATTATGTATATATCTTAATTTGATCTTCCCTTCCACCATGAGAGTGTGTTTATTCACACTTTGTTAGCCAGACTTTCTGTTATATACTGAGGTCTGATGATTGTGCCCAGGTCTTTTGTCTCTTCTTGAGGAGATGGGAAGGAATATAATAACTGGTGTTGAAAGCAGGCCCACCGCTTTCCATATTCCTCTTTATATTTCTTATTCCAATTTCAAGTGATAGTTCAGTACTGTACACTTCGCAGGCGTGTTGATTTGTGTTGTGTAGAACCTGTGTAGTAGGCCTAGGTGCGTCGTCCAAGATGTCCACTTGTTATCAGTGATGGGAGGGGTGAGCAAGCACAGGGCTCCCTGGTTAGAAGTGTCAAGAATGAGTGATATTGGCAGGAGGGACCCCTTTTGTGAGCCTTAATCTGGGTATTGTGGAGGATGCCACTGCTTCTGCTCCAGTTGAGCCTTGTGAAGGAAGAGAAGAGAAGTGGGAGATCAGACCCCATGTTCCTCCCTATCTACCACCACACTGCCCATACTCCAGGACGCACGGCCACACCCGTGCGTGTGGGCCTCCCTTCGTTGGGGCTCACCACATCGCCGTCCGTCGCCTCTGCTATGGCAACCAGAGCAGGCGTCACCCATGGACGGAGAGTCTGCAACTGGCAGTCCGCTTCTCTATCCATTCCTCGTCACTTGTTGCATGTGCTTTGTCTGCCCAACCCCTTGTGATCGAGTGTGGGGGGCTGCAGCGGTGTAACCTAAGTCTCTCGCACTCCTGAGTGAGTCCCGACACCAACCAAGTGGGGATATGGAATTCGCACCACACACAATCCCTGCCTCTCACTGGTGCCTCGCTGCCAGGCCAGTCTGCCCACCTCCATCCGATCAGCTGCCACTCTCTGAACTTCCCCATTACCGTGGCTCCTCACCGCCACCAATCGTCTCCAGACCCCATCAATGTTCCTGGTAAGGTTTGCAGTGCTTCCCAGCAGTTCAGGAGCAGGATTTTGTGATGAATTTTCCAGGCCTGGTTTTCACAGCAAGTCCGTCATGGCCACCATCTTGGCCATGCCCCTAAGTTGGACAATCATTGTTCGAAGTGTTTGATGTGTTGATTCCTCAGATTAGTGTGGTTTCTAATGATGCTAGGTTTATTCAGTTGACTACTTTAGTGAAACGTTTGGCTGATAACACTGGTAGTATATTACCTAAGATTAATTAATAAGTGTTTGCTGTTTGCTCAATGGTTATTCAAAACTGTCTTGCTTTAGATATGATTTTGGTGAAAGAAGGTGGCATGTGTTGGGTAGTTAAGGTACAGAAATGTTTGTTACCCTTATGACACTGATAACGCAGGGAGTATTAATACATATATTGATAATATAACCAATATTGTGAATGGGATTCACCAAATGGAAGAATCTAGTATGCAAGAGACCATTAATACATGGCTTAATTGATTGGGTAAATATAGAAGAGGTCAATAATTCGAAACAAGGAGAAAATTATGCTTGATGAGATGATGATACTTTGTTTCTTTATTCTGTAACCTTTTAAAGCTTTCTGCTGAGGCTCTTCAAACTGTATTTATTAGCTGAACAAACCATTGTATTACTCTGTTACTTAAATTGCAAATTTGGTTCTTTAATTTGGTATTATAAGAAACTGGAGTATTAGTTGAAGGGAGTGAGCTCCCACTTCAACTAAAAGTCACAATCCTTGTGGCACAGGGCAGTCAGTCTGAACTTTAGAGTCATGTGAGTAACAAAGGACCTGCTGTAGAATAAAAAGTATAATTCCTAGGACAGGGTAAAAAGCACATTGAAAAATAAAATCCTAGGCAATATAATAAAACAATATTTATCATTCTAAATTCTCAATTTGTCTTCCCATAATTTAAATTCCCCTAATATGAATCTTTTAGCTAGAGGTTTATCTATGTACCCCATTTTTTTGTTAATACATTTGAACTTTATCAAAACATTTTTCTTTTTTCACAAAATTAGATTAAAAAAATTATTTGAACCAGATGACCAGAACCTTGATAATAGATCCAAAGCCACCATTTGCTAACCTTCTCTTTTACACATTAGAACAATTAAGACCTGAGGAATCTACTTTTGAATACGAAGTCCTCAAACAGCTGGAACAAAGTTTCAAATTTATACCTAAACCTACATATAATTTAAATAAAGAGGAATAGTAAGCATTAAAATCTATTAGTCACAACAAATCATTAACCATAAAAGGTTGTGATAAAGGAGGAGGTATTGTTTTTAATACAGAAGATTATGAACAAAAGATGCTGTCTATGCTGAAAGATCATACATACTATGCGATTAAAACTTTTAATCCAATACAGAGAATTATTAAAAGAATATCAACCTTGACCACATTTGCTTTAGGTCAAATTACCTT
Organism: Lissotriton vulgaris; assembly: GCF_964263255.1. Taxonomy (NCBI): domain Eukaryota; kingdom Metazoa; phylum Chordata; class Amphibia; order Caudata; family Salamandridae; genus Lissotriton; species Lissotriton vulgaris. The sequence continues at coordinate 504,651,799 of NC_141693.1, read as the reverse complement.
GAAAGAACATGAGTACATGAACACCTCTAAAGGCAAAACTACCTGTGTTTATGGCACTCCCAAAGTTCATAAAGATGTCAAAAACTATTGGTACGGTGACTGAACCACTCTCAAAAGTTATAGATAATCAATTAAGACCATTTGTTTCCAAAATTCAGTCTTAAGTCAAAGACACTAGGGACATATTAAAGTAGAAAATTTAGATTTTAACCCCTATACAGATATTTTAGTGACTCTTGATATGGAGTCACTATATAGTAACAATCCCCAAAAAGAGGCTTTAGAAGCCACAGAATGGTTTATAGATGAATTTAAAATACCATGTTCTAAACCTTTCATCTTAGAATGTTTACATATTATTTTAACTGAGAATCATCTTTTTCGCCAAATTAAAGGCGTAAGTATGGGGGCTTCAGTAGCGCCTTCCATAGCTAACATTTATATGGCGCTTTTCAAGCTTAAATTAATTTACAATGAGGTTGCCCCATTCTTTGAATCGTTTTCCCATTGGTTCAGACATGTTGATGGCATCTTTTCTAACTGGACCAATGGGGAAGAAACCTTGTCACAATTTTTACAATGGCTGAATCTTACAGACCTTAATTTGAAATTCACTGCACATAGCAGCATATCAGATGTTGGGTTTTTGGACATCTTAATTAGACATCATTCAGGCAGATTAGCAGTAGATTGGTATATCAAGCCCACGGCCAGAAATACTTTGTTGCATTTTAAAAGTTTCCATCCGCACAGTCAAAAACAAAGTATTCCTTTTCCTCAGTTCTTGAGAGTTAGAAGAAACTGTTCCAACATTCCAGATTTTGACAAACAAGCGATAGGTATGAAAGTTAAGTTTTAGAAAAGAGGGTACCCTTACGGGCTTTTAAGGGAATCCTATAAACAGGCCATATTCTATGACCGAGATCATCTGCTCAAAGTAGCCAAAACGTCTACCACCGACCAGCTAGTATGTGTCACAACAAACTCAACCCTAAACACTAAGGTTAAACATATCATCAACATCAATTGACATATTTTAAATTGTGACCTTGAAAACAAAAATAAACTAGAAAACCCCTTATATGCATACCGCAGGAACAAAAATCTCAAATATATATTTTTTAACTCCCGTGTTGATCACCACAGCTTAAATCAGCCCTTCATTCAGAAATCCATTGATAGGACTGCTCACATCAAAGGAACTGTAAAATGTTCTTCATGCAAATTCTGTGATTCGATAATTGAAGGAGAAGTTTTAATGCACAATGAATTTAAGATCCAAGCCACCCATCTGTGGTATGGCAAAACTCAAAATGTTATTTATTTGATTCTTTGTACCTGTCAGTTAGGGTATGTTGGAGAAACATCAAGGGCTATCCACACTAGAATTGCAGAACATCGTTCTGCAATTAAAACAGCTAACTTAACTGCACCCTTAGTTAAACATTTTTTAGAATTGCGCTATAAACCTGAAGAAATTTGGTGGCGCATTTTTGAGAAAATTAACATGCAAGAAAATAAAGGAGGCAGTAAAAAACTTGAAGTTTTCTGGATTTTTTCCCTAAATAAATTCAAGCATGGGTTACATAATGAATTACCAAGGGAGAATGCAATTATTGACATATTCGTTTAGACTTAGCTTATGATCCACTGCAGTTTAGGTCTCAATCTAAAATTTGGTAACTAGATATAATTCTTGTGACACTGATTCATTTGGCTTTTCAATTTAGCTCTATTTTGAATGGTCATTCCTATTCATTGATTTATTTGCTAATATATGAATGCCTTTCCTCTCTAACAGATATTCTATTAAGGTAATTATCGAGTTCTTGAACGTTGTTTGGCGATATCCCCATTACTCGATTTTGGACTACATAAAAGGAGACATTCTAGTAATTATTTCTCTTGTTAGATTATTGTGGTCAGATGATACCATTGAACAACTTTATTTGGGCCGTTTTTGCACGTTACGCAGTGCCGTCATCTATGTGAGACATCGGCACCGCTGTTCCATTCTTGGCGTTTTCTATTTAAACGCTAGCAAGCCCCCGCCATACCGTTATCATTTACTCGACAGACAGGATGCAGCCAGTCAGTTCTACGGCGTCCCCTTATATACAGAAGCCTATCAAAAGGTGAGTTAAGCCTTAAGCCCTTAGATAATTTTACCACTTTATTAAGCACAGTTATAGCCCATCCCATCTTCCGCGTCAAGATGCTTGAATACTACTTAGAGGCTAGTTATTTCCGTTCTTTATGAGACCTGGTCCTTGTCACGGTTTGCTCTTAATTATATTCAACTTATATTTGAAGTTTTTAAGGGCCCTATATATATCTTTAGTCCTGCATCAACATAATCACAGAGACACTGCGAGGCACCACTGCGCCTAGGGGAGGCGGGCCTTTAGTGGGCATTCCGGGCCTGAAAGAAGAGTTTTGTTTCTGCCTGATTTTGTCATGGGGAGGTTCGCAAGGTAATGCAAGGTAATGCAAGGAATGATGCTTGTTTCACTCTAGGACAGTGCTTTCCAAACTGTGTGGCGCGACACGTGACTGTGTCGCGCCCCACACGTAGGTGTGTCGCGAGATGCGGCGCAATGACGTAGTTCCGCCGGCCGATATTGGGCCGGGGAATGCGACTTGAGCCCTCTCACTCAAGTATTGTGAAGTGCACGCGACACAGGGGAAGGCGGAAGGCAGAGCAGCTGCGGAGCGGAGCCTCGTGATCTATACAGCAGATAAGCTCCTTATAGTCCGCCTGAAAGTAGTGATATCACCAGTACAAACTACCGAGCGCACTCACACACCAATACACCCCCACTCCCCTCCAACCACACACGCAAGTGAGGACACAGCATTACACGCTTCCTCGCACACAGGTCGCCTGCTCGCAGCAGACCACTTCCATTTCCTCACCTTGGACCTTATGATATGCGGTTGAACTAGCCTTTTTCTGCTCTCCTCCCCCACCCCCCTGCCCCCCCACACATTTCTATATCTCCTCTCGCCCTTTAGTGCTGTGAGAATATTGTAAACATTTTTTTTAAATAGCTTCCGGTACATGATTACAGTGGTAGTTATATTTTTATTTGCATACGGAGGCTCCTGGTGACGTGGTAAATAAAGAAAGTAGAGATAGTACTTTTTATGATGTTACTTGGATATTGTTTTCGAAATACTGAAGCACTACATTATCGTGACGTTTTCGTGGCAAGACCTGTAAACCTCCTGTGATGTTTGGATGTTTATTTTTTGTTGGAACCGGGCTTCCTCTTTCTGTTTGTATTTGATGTTGTATGGAAATCTGCGTAAACTGGAGTGACACGACCTTTAAATTGAAGCTCGTGGACAGATTATAGTGTCTTGAGGCAACACATGGACATCGGCATGTTAAGGAAATCATGCTTCGCGTGGGTCATTTTAGGAAGCAATTATAGTCATACCATTGAATGTTATTTCCTGATGCTGATTGTTTAACTTTTGTGTGGTCCTGCACTGTACTGAAATTAACTGGCATGGTTTGTTTTAAAACCTACTAAACAAAACTGTATAATTACTGCGTTGATATTTTTTATTTTTGATGCTGCTAGTTAAAATAGTGAGGGCTGCATTATAGTTCAAGTATAAATGCCCATTTGTACAACTTCCATTGTGCGATATAAGACTACTGGAAGTGTTCATTTAATTAGTCTTTCCTATAATTGTTTGTTGAGCTTAAAATTAATTATAAACCCTTGAATTTTTGATGTGGTCAGTACCTAGCAAATGTTGTGGAAAGTACAGCAATTGTAAACAGGCTATCTTTCAGAGTAATCATGCAGTAGTCTAAAGTTAATCCTTCAGCTCCACTGGATGAATCTTAAAAAGCCATGCATCTGTCCAATTGAAATATCTAGTTAGCTTGGCTGTTTTAGGTGATTTTCCTCTTTTTGAATCCCATTTTTCTGTTCCTTCCATTGCCCAGGTAGTGATAGGAAGTCAGCTTATAGTGAAGGTTTGTGTTTTTTATAGTATGCTTGGTTCTCTTCCTCTGGTTCTTTGCTAGTCTGATGAGTGGTTTTGAGGGAGACCACCTCACTCCAGGTCATTACAGACACTAACTCGGGCCTAAACCTTTCTTCTGCAAATCAATGATTTCAGACCTTTTACTCAAATTATTTAAATTGAAGCAAAACAAGACTACAACATCCAGAATGCATTAGGATAGTACACAAAAGTACAGGGCTGGAAACAGCGTCCCTAATGACCTGGAGGGAGATGGTCAGTGGTTATCATAACATAAGCGTAAGTTCACCCAAGGGTATCTTGTTGCTGAATAACAGTCTCACTTTGGGTCAAAGAAAGAGTTTGACACACCGGGAAGGAACATAAAAGTAATGCTTGCTAGCCAGAAAATAATGTAACTCACTGAACGTCAACTTTCGGGTACAAACTGCAAAAAAGAAGAAATAAAAACGTCCTGTTCAGTGCAGTGAGACCCTTGGTTCAGGAACAAGACTTAGGTTACAAACGTGGCCAATATCTCATCTGCCTCATTACAAGTGCATGCATAGCTTCCAAGATCTTTGTCTGATGTCCTGCTTCAGGCCAGGTTTTTTTTTCTTGAAACCTGGGACTTGTAGTCCAATTTTGCAATGGAATAAACAAAACTACAAGACTCAGAATTCAAAGAAGAAACTTGGATTGGAGCAGCACATCATGCAAGGACCCGGGAAACTCAACGGGGCTGTAAGTGAATTATATCCTATGACACTTGTAATAAGGGAGATGAGATCTGTCAAGTTTGTGATGGGGCAATCCTCAAACCAAACTCTGTGGGGTTATGTGTGTGGGGTGTGTGTGTGTGGGGGGGGGGTATGTGTGTGGGGGGGTTATGTGTGTGGGGGGTTATGTGTGTGGGGGTTTATGTGTGTGTGTGGGGTGTGTGTGTGTGGGGTGTGTGTGTGTGGGGGTGTGGGGCATGTGTGTGGGGGGTTGTGTGTGGGGGTTGTGTGTGTGTGGGGGGTTGTGTGTGGGGTTATGTGTGTGTGTGGGGGGGGGTGTGTGTGTGGGGGGTGTGTGTGTGGGGGGGTGTGGGGCGTGCGTGTGTGTGGGGGGTTGTGAGTGGGGGTTGTGTTTGTTTGTGGGGTGGTGGGTGTGTGTGTATGTGTGGGGGTTGTGTGTGTGGGGGGGGTTGTGTTTGGGGTTATGTGTGTGGGGTGTGTGTGTGTGGGGTGTGAGTGTGGGGGGTGTGTGTGTGTGGGGCTTGTGTGTGTGTGGGGGGCTTGTGTGTGTGGGGCAGTTGTGTGTGGGGGGGTTGTGTGTGGGTGTGTGTGTGTGGGGGGGTTGTGTGTGTGGGGGGTTGTGTGTGTGTGGGGGTTGTGTGTGTGTGGGGGGGGTTGTGTGTGTGTGGGGGGTTGTGTGTGTGTGTGGGCTGTGTGTGTGTGGAGTTTGTGTGTGTGTGGAGTTTGTGTGTGGAGTTTGGGTGGTTTGTGCTCTCTCGCTGCGCTCGCGTTACCGTGTCCCTGAAATTTTTTTCACAAAAAGTTGTGTCACCAAAATGGAAGGTTTGGAAAGCTGTGCTCGAGGACATCGCTGGCAGGCATGGGGGATAATGAGTCATCCTTTCACGTGTGCGGAATTGGTAGCGCTGAGATAAGCAACTCACTTGGGGGTTAGGCGCTTTTCATGTATGCAAATTTACAAGGAAGCAAGGGGCGAGAAGAATGTTGGGCGACAAGAGCTTGTGGCGCTGGGAGGGGATTTGATGGTGAGGCACACGGACATGGGCGGTAATAATTATGGGCATCCACGTGTGCGGACATGGTAACGCGGAGACCAGCAATGCAGTCGGGGGCTAGGCGCTTATCTTTTAAGCACGTTTATAAGGAAGCAAGGGAGTGCTTGGGAAAAGGAATGTCGGGCGTAGAGAACATGTGGCACTGGGGGGATTGACAGTGAGGCACTCGAGAAATGGGCGGTGATAGTTTTTGCATCCCTGGCAGGCGCACGCATTACGAGGAATGACAGTGATCTGAATGGGTAAAGTGAGCGGCGATGGCGGATCAGGGCGCTTAACAGATACGAGTGTTTATGGAGGAGGACTGCGGGGGGAGCACTGTACGTGCGTAATGAGAATAGTGCGATAGTACTGAGGCCCCTTTCAATTACGGTGAGCGCTTGGTGGGGGACGCGATGGGGGGTACGAAAGTGGCATCCCGGAGTTGAGCACGTTTATAGCCCCTTTAGTCTGAGGGTTTGTGTAGCTTGGGGGCGGGGAAAGAGTATTTTTGTTAGTTACAGGTGGTAATGAATATCAGATTAAGAAGCAGCATGCTGTTTCGTCTTCTGTGACACAACGAGGAGGGGTATGACTGCAGCGCCTCTAGAGCTGCGAAGCCAGACAGCATTACTTTTAAGGGCTTGGACTCAGAGACTCCTGCCATGAACCCACGCACATTACTAGACCTGACCTGTGCAACAAGACCTTGGAAATTATTACCTAGGAGTTCATGGGTGTGATATAGGGGCGCAGCGACAGGCAAGCAGGCTGGCAAGGCAAATTGGGTGATTTGAGGGCAAGGAGAAGAATGCTAATGTCTTGGGGGGAGTGCAGCATGGCATGCAAATGGAGTTGGATGCGCGATGGTGCAAGGCCTGTGAAAGGGATATGAAGGGCCCGGTCAGTATTTGATTCTCTTTTATTTTCTTAGTAGGTAGGATGCCGCCAAAGTGGACACGGGGAGGCAAGGAGGCCCGAGTATCAGCGGAGGATTTTCGAATCATTGGCAGCATTATGGGAGGTGGACAAAAAAGGAGGCATCGATTGGGCACTGAAGACTCTGTCGCAGGAGGCTGGTTTAAATTTGCAGCAGGAGCCTCCCTTGCCAAAACGCATGCGACGCACGCCTAATTGTTTCAGCCCATGCATCTAGGGACGGTTCGGCATGGCCAGAACAGAGAAAGAACAATACAGTTGAGGTGATGGTGGTGGGCCAGCCTCTGGTATGCATGGACAATAGGCAGGTGGCTAGCGCTGGCGAACAGACAAGCAAGGCGGAGGGCGGGTTGTCCCTTACTGGGGGGCTTATGCAGAGGGGGAAGCAGGCCACAAGTTCAGTGGTTGGGGCTGGTGGCCAAGCGCCTTCGACTATAAAGGGGGAAGTGGGGTTGGAATCACAGGAAGCCGCGCAGGTCCCTACAGATCCCATACCCGCTCCGGTGCCAGGGCTCACAACTTAAGGGGGAGGGTGGCTCAAGTGTGGGTCCAATCAGGGGGAGTACTACAAGCGGCTGTGGTGGTAACGACACCGGCCCAAGGACTATCAGTGGGTAATGCAAAAGCGTCAGGGGTTGGCTAGTTACAGTTTCGCCGTCCAGCTCCACGGTAACGGAGGTGTCGGCTCAGACCCCTTTGTCACAGAGCCCAGTGTTATATGGTTCCACATCTTTGGCAGTGTCACCTTCAGCAAGTATAACTTGGCACGTGCCCGCTGAGACCAGGGAGAAGATCTTTAAGGGGGAGTTTGTGGACGTGTTTGACTTGATCAATGCGGGTGTGGTCCCTGGGAAAAGCAGAGCGGGCAAAGATGGGGAAGTGAAACAGAAGAAGATTTGGGTGGAATGGTCATTGAAGAACTGGGTGACTGGTTTTGCGATTTATGTGGCAATTATGGTCGAGCGTTTTCCTACTTTGGCGAGCCAGTTGACAACTCCAGTACGGAACCCCTGTCGAAATATTTGGATTCTTTCTTATGTCAACTTACCACTACTTATGCATCTTACATTAAAGATACCGGACACATGATTAGAGTCTTAGAACACTCCCCCTTCAACAATGTCACACAGCTGCTTGTCACGTGTGACATTGAATCATTATACACCAACATACCACAAGACAAAGCTATTGAGGCGGTGGCAGCACTCTTAGCCAGAACACCAGGACCCAGTCCTAACATGTTTATATTAGAATGTCTCAGATTGGTCCTCCAAAACAATTTCTTTGAATTCAAAGATGACCTCTACCATCAGGTCAAAGGTGTCAGCATGGGGGCCTCTTGCGCCCCCAGCATAGCCAACATATACATGGGAGAATTCGAGCTTAAAAACATCTTTAATTAAATCGCCCCGTTCATCGAAAACATCTCCAGATGGCATCGATTTATAGACGATGTTTTCTTCATCTGGACTGGGACGGTAGACATGCTCAAAGAATTTATCGAATGGCTTAATCTAGCAGACATAAACCTAAAATTCACCTGCAATTTCTCACATGACAAGGTTGAATTCCTTGATATATGGATACGACACACAGAAGGAGAACTAACTGTCGACCTTTACAGAAAACCAACAGCCAAAAACACCATCCTGGAACATGGGAGCTTCCATCCCAGCTGTCAGAAGGATTCTATACCATTTGGAGAATTCTTAAGGATAAAAAGAAATTGCACCACCATGAAAGATTTTATGACACATGCAAGTAAGTTGACAGAACGCTTACTTGCAAGAGGATATCCCAAAAGACTGGTACGCAATTCCATGAAGAGAGCAAAATATTACAGCAGAGAAGCCCTGCTCAATTCATCACCAAAGTCTTCGGATCAGAAACTTGTATGTGTCTTAAATCACTCGACCATCAATAACAAAATAAGAAAAGTGATCAACCGCAACTGGAAGATCCTCAACACCAACGACCAAGAAGAAGAACTGAGTAAACCAACTATTGCGTTCAGACGAAACCAGAATATAAGGGATAAACTGGTGCACAGCAGATGGAAAAGAAAAAAACCCATAAGACAAAGTACAATTGATGGGAACCCTTTGCCCAAAGGAAACCACAAATGTGGCAATTGCCACGCATGTGATCAAGTAATTCCAGGAGACAAGTGGACATACGGCCAAAAAAAAGGAAATCTACAAGAAATGACCAACTGCAAAACAGCAAATGTCATATACCTCATCATGTGCCCTTGTCACATAGGGTACATAGGAGAAACATCTAGGGAATTTCGGACGAGGTTCTCAGAGCATAAATCTGTAGTAAGAACACAGAAAACAAATGCCCCCATGGTACCACAATTTTTTGCAATATGGTCATACCGAGAAAGACATGAGGTGGCAGATTTTAGAACGAATTCATGTACCACCAGGCAAAGACCCACGAATGTCCGAAAAAAACGCGAGACATTCTGGATATACCATCTTGACGCAGTACGATATGGTCACAACGAAGAGATCTCATGGATAGTGACCCTATAACCGCCCCCGCCTTCCAAGTCTCAACACTTATAGTGTCCATTATGTATACATAAAAATCTGTTAAATCTGTCTCACAGCATATTATGAGGACTGACCAACGTATCGCCTAGCTGTAGACCTCCATAAATAGTGTATGCTTCAACCCACCTTATTTCAATTATATCATTTCTGCCGTTTTTCCAAGCTACCCACTTCATTATCTACTTATTCTTATTGAGCACTCTGATCTGTTATCACAAAATGTGTATAAGTACTTTTTCCTCTCTGCCCTTTAAAACTCAGTATGTGATCATAATTCTTCAAATTATCTCATATAGTCTCCTCCTTTTCAGCATTTATTTCCATGATTCCATGGTTATACATTTTTAACGCTAAGATGCCCTCTTTCAATATGGCGCCTACGTTTATCTATATCAGTAGTCCTTCCTTTGTGTTTCTAAATGTTACAGCCATAGCCCATTGGCCCGCTAGCTACATCGCATCATAGTCCCCGTAGTTTACACACTCAGCTGTAGCACATCCTCTCCTAAATAGGCGGGAACGGCCCTATTTAACTTGACGTGTCGGCCAGTTCTCAGTTCGCACGCTACGCAGCTTTATCTGGAACCCCCTGCTACTGCTATGGTCTAATACACCGCAGGTAAGAACTCTACCAAGCACCTTCGCATACTCATTTATTTTAGTGCGCGACCCGTCTAAGTAATTTGGCTTTTCCTACACTTATTTAATCATGTCGATGCAGTTCCAGCACTGGTACAAGTCACACCAGTACAAGCACCGTCTGTTTTCGCTTCATAACAGTTTAACATATGCCGCGTCAGTCCCAGTATTCGGTATACATACCGCTAGCGTCTTAGCAGTTTATCGGGTATGTTTTTAGATCCCGGCGCTCGCAGTTGCACTCTTACAGAATATCGCCCGCACATGCATCGATTTTTATCCATCTGCGACTGCCCCCACCTATCACTAGTGAGGGTCGGCAACTGTTGAGCCACCTTGTTAAAATGCGAGCGTATCTCACGCCGTACTTACTAAGCCCTGTTAGTACAGTACCTGGCAAAAAACGATTAAGCCTTAGTTTCTTTCACTCAGCATATGCTATGTCAGCAGAACAAGCAGAACCCTCGCATCCATCTTATATGGAATTTTTGAAATAAAGTAAATGCGCATTTACCCACACTGTCTCCTTAGCAGTAACCGCATCACCTGCCATTTTTGCATTGCAGGTGTATATGCAGACGCCCGTCATCATACTCTGGCACGTTTAAAAAACAAAACCAATGCGCAGGTACACTTTATTTTGTCTTGTGTCATGAATCATAGCAAGTATGACTAAAGATACACATAAGCATTGTGCATTTTTATTTTTCACTTTCTTTCTTACTTCAGAACCACTAGAGGACACGCCAGTATCTCCCAATGAGCACAATTATTGTTCCAATACTATCTGAAGTATTTTATATTAATATAAACCCCAGGATTATCATCTAATATCGAACCTCTGCCCATAGCAGGTAACACTCCCTTGCATATTTTTCAATAGTCCATCCTTTATCCTGCACTACCTGACTTATCTTATTATCATTTCCAGACATTACTTTTCCAGCAGCAGTTAAAAGGATTTGGCATCTCCGCCTTTATATATGTACATATTTTGCACATGTGTCTACAAATAGGTAAACCCCTTATTGTTTTTTACTATCTCTGTACCATATCTTCTTGGGTAACAGTTCTGTGATGCACCACCACTCACTATTAGATCAGTAGGACCTCACCGGGTGTACTTATGCTTGAACCCTCTTGGTTAACTCTACATTTTTCCTTCTCATTTTCTTAGTCTTCATCTATTATGGTTTAGTTGTTATGCCATAGCAGTTTGAGTAACTTTAGATAATTTTCAAAATAGCGATGTATTTGACCATTGTTTGTATAGGATGCTAGTTTAAAATGTTAAAAGCCTTACATTTACTTATGTAAAAACTTATAGAATGATCAAATGCTTACCAATGTCTCTTTTATTTGCAGAAAAAATTAAAAACATTGCACTGCCCCTATCATTTTTTAACCTTTGTATAGATTTATTATATTTGTTAGCCTGTTGTCTTAAGTCTAAATGTCTTTGGCCCTGAGGAAGCTGATTTAACAACACACTATCACCGAAACGTACGTAGGCCGTACATCCATAATAGATCTGGAAGAAGAATCATAGATTGATCAACAACATACAGATCAATGAATTATTGGTGAAATCTTTAAATCTATATTCCATTAGTGAACCACAAATTATACCTTCGGGTTTCTGTTTCTATTTTGTTTAGTTTTGTTGATATGATGTTATGTATTTTTAAACCACTGCATAGGATTGAATGGTATGTGTGAGTGTATGAATGTTAGTAATACTCTGTTTTGTTAGGGGCACTACCCTTTCTTAAAAATGCACTTTATTCAATTGCACAAAAAAAAATATGACTGTTTATGAATTCATATGATAAAATAAAATGTATAGATGCAATAATCTTTATAAAATAACAGTTCAAACTAAAATCCAAACATAAAAAATAAAAATATATTTTAGTAATACTTTGATGTTTCGGCTTCTGTCTTTAGCATCCTCTTTATGTAAACGTTTCTAGGATATATTCCTTTGGTAAAAAGCAATATAGGTCTTTCTAGAGGTACCCTTTACGCATGGGCCAGTTGATAAGTTACATGTCACTGATTCATGGGGCAGCTTCTGAATTTCATGGGATGGCCTGGCTACAATATGACACAAAGTTCATGCAGATGAAAGCTGTGAGGCCGGAAGTAGCGTGGGACCAGCGGGAGATTAATATATGGCTTGGGGAGTTTTACTCAGCTACACCGGTCAGCAAGCCCACACACTCCTTTTGGGGAGACAGGGGAGCAGTTGACAAGAAGCAATCCTGTTGGCAGTTTAACAAGAATGAATGCAATAGAGGGGCAGCATAAAAGTTCAAGCACATTTGCTCCTTCTGTGGGTTGTTCGGCCACCCGTAGGTTAAGTGTTACAAAAAAGATGGAAAACCCAAGGATAGCGACCCCCTGTCAATTCTCAACCCAAAGGCCGCCCTACCCAATCATCATAAGAACTTACACACCCCTATACGCCTGCATGTACTAGCCCGCCTGCTGTCCAGATATGAGAGGTGGGCAGATGCTCAGTTTTTGTATCAAGGGTTTAAATCTGGTTTTCATATCCCATCTACCGCCTTGCCCACGGCAGTTCCCCCACGCAATCAGCACTCTGTGTTAAAAAATCCAGGGGGCGACCCGGGAAAAAATTATGAAGGAAGTAGCACTGGGAAGGGTAGCGGGGCCTTTTCAACATCTGCCGAAGCAGGACTTAGTCTGCTCACCACTAGGCCTGGTACCAAAGAAGGAGGTGGGGAAATATCGCCTCATACATAATTTGTCCAGGCCACCTGGCATGTCAGTCAATGAAGGGTTAGATCCAGAATTATGTACGGTACGCAACACCACTTTTGATGAGGCGATACAAAAACTGCAGAGATTAGGTGGGGCGCGCTGATGGCTAAGTCAGATATTGAGTCAGCTTGTCGCCTCTTGCCGGTGCACCCGGAGGACACTAGGGGCTAGATGTAGGTAATTCCCATTTACAGACTCAAATACCGATTTTTACTGAATCGGTATTTAAGAGTCTGTAAATGGGAAGGGGGCAGATTTAGGTAAATCCGAATTTAGGAATACCGAATCTGTAAGATTCGGTATTGCCCATTGATTCCTATGGGCCTTGAACCCCATAGGAATCAATGGGAAATACCGATTCGGTATTTACCGAATCGGTAAATACCGAATCCTGCAAGGGTGCAGGGGGTGTCACTTTGACACCCTCTAGCACCCCAAGTACAGGCTTGTGTGACATGTGGCACACATACATGCCCTAAGGGCATGTCTGTGTGTCACATGGCACAGGTGTGCATGCACAGATGTGCATGCACTTCTCAATTCGGTATTTTACCACACAATAGGATTGCGTGGTAAAATACCGACTCTTAAGGGGCTGTGGCACTCTTAGGAGTGTCAGCTACATATGGATTTACCGATTCGGTAAATATACCGATTCTGTATTTTACCGAATCGGTATATTTACTGAATCGTAAAATTACAGATTCGGTGAAATTACCGTTCCGGTAGGCCCCCTACATCTGAAAAGCCTAATACCGGTCGGAAACGGCAGAAAACTGATGTTTCCGACCGGTATTATGGCTCCTACATCTGGCCCTAGGTTGCTAGGTTTCACTTTTGATGGCAATTTCTTTATGGACCTATGTATGCCTATGGGGTGTTCAGTGGCCTGTGCGGTATTTGAGACATTTAGTCGTATTCTGGAATGGACAGTGCGTGATGTGGTGGGAACACAGGAGGTGGTGCATTATGTGGATGATTTTTTGTTCATGGGGCCTCCGGGCTGAGCAGCCTGTCAGGAAGCTCTGGTGAGTTTCCAGCAGATTGCGGAGGCATTGGGGGTGCCCCTTGCGGAGGACAAGACGGAGGGCCCAGCGACAAGGTTAATGTTCTTGGGTATTGAGATAGACACTGTCGAATGGGTGTGCAGATTACCACAAGAAAAAATAAGAGCATTTCAAATATCTTTGGAGGAGTGCTTAAAAGCACGCAAAGTTACCCTACACCAATTGCAGGTATTGGTGGGCCAACTGAATTTTGCATTGCGAGTGATACCCATGGGCAGGGTCTTCTCAAGGAATATAGCCAGGGCAATGTCAAGTTTGAGGGCAAAAGACCACCACACTAGGCTATCAGCGGAAGTGAAGGAGGATTTGGTCATGTGGAGAGATTTCTTATAGTTTTTCAATGGGTTGGTGATATGGAAACAGCCAGCCCAGGCCAATGTAGAGATAAAGCTTTACTCTGATGCAGTGGGCAGTGTTGTTTTCGGTGCAGTACTAGGATCAAGGTGGTGTATGCAACATTGGCCAGAGGATTGGGTAAGGACAGGTTTGGTCCGGAATATCACGTTTCTTGAGATATTTCCCATAATTGTGGCACTTCAGATTTGGGGGGCAGTGCTAGAGAACAAACGAATTGTGTTTTGGTTAGACATTATGTCGGCGGTTATGGCAGTGAACAGCCAGAGGGCAAAGTGTCCGGGGGTACTCCGGTTGCTGAAAGAGTTGGTGCGGGGTTGCCTTAGGCGTAATGTGTGTTTTACTGCCAAACATGTACATGGGGTAGATAATACAGTAGCTGACGGCCTGTCTCGTTTTAAGTTGACAGAATTCAGAGCGCGATGGCCACAAGCAGACGTGCAGATGATGGCCTTCCCGGAAAGCCTGTGGAAGCTTGGTGCCCCATTGCTTCTGACCTCATAGTGGCTTCTGTTGTGCCCAAGACTAAGAGTATGTATGAGAAAGCATGGGAGGTATACAAAGCAGTCCTGCAGAGGGAAGGGGTGGCAGAGGAATTTATAAAACAAGGTGTACTGTTGTTCATAGTTGGCCAGAGGGATAATGGAAGCTCCTTGAGTTTGGTCTGCAGGCAGCTGCCCGCAATCGCCTTCTTTGCCGGAATAAAAGGGGTAGCAGATCCCACTAAAGACCTCAGAGTTAGAAGAGCCATAAAAGGTTGGGAACGGCTGGTTCCAAGGGTGAAGGATAACAGGAGACCCATAAGTCTCCAGTAGGATGGTGAATATCTTGGGAGTGTTAACACAGGTGTGTAGGTCTCCTTATGAGGTGCAATTGCTGAGATTAGCGTATTCCTTAGACTTTTTCAGAGCTTTCCGGATATCAGAGCTTGTACTGAGTTCCAAGGTGGACAGACAAGGGGGAATTGCCTTGGAGGTTGTAGTGCTGGTCCCTCAATTATTGTAGGTGAGAGTGAGGAGGTCAAAAACTGACCCACTAGGAAAAGGTGTATGGGTACAGCTAGGGGCTGTACAGGGGGCATGTTATTGCCCAGTGGTGCTGATGGCGAAGTTTCTGCAAATGAGACCGGTGGGTGGAGATGGTAGGCTTCTTGTACATGCGGATGGAACACCCCTGACGAGATTTCAGTTCACGCGTTTATGTAGGCGTGCGCTGGAATGTTTGGGGACGATACTGCTCATTTCACATCTCATTCATTTAGGATTGGGGCGGCCACTACAGCAGCGAAATGAGGACTCTCATCAGAAACAATCAGGAGAGTGGGCAGATGGAGTTCATCCTGTTTTGAGGTCTATGTAAGACCACAGTTGGTTTAGGGAGGGGTCTGTTTAGTGGTTTGTGTGGTAATTATGCACCCTTTTTCTTTTTCTTTTGGTCTCGAATGCAGTGGTGGCAAGTCAGTGGACACAAGTATGCTGGTGTGGAGACGCTGTCATACTCAGAGCAGGGCAATGGTTCTGTGAGTTGGGGGAGGAGAGGACACAGAGGGACACATGAGTTGTCCATAATTGGATAGGAATGGATGGGCAGAGGGTGGAGGATATCACAGCCCAGTTGCAGAGGGCGCTGGACAAAGGTTTGCCTATTCCAGATGTTTTGGTGATTCACACAGGGCGGAAAGCATGATCCCAGGGGGCAGGAGGGGAGTGAAGGAGGCCCTGTTCTCTATGTTCACATGGATCAGGAGGGTCTTACCAGACACAGCTATATTTTGGTCGGAGGTACTCAATCGTAGAGCTTGGGGTGGTGACATACCATCAGCTGCAGTGAACACATCAGTGAAAAAGATGAATCGCGAGGTGGAAAAATTGTTGCGAGGGTCACCAATACGATTTATCAGGCATAGCCTGCTGCAGGCATTGGACTCGAATTGGTATCAGGCAGAGGGGCTACATCTGTTCAGGGCAGGTTTGGAAGTGTTCGTTCACACCATTCTGGGGGCCGTTGCATTACATCTAGAAGGTGTACTGGGGCCTTAATGACAAAACGGTGGTCGGAGGGGGAGGGCAATGGCGCCAGTTGGTTTTTTGTCCTGTGGCGGGGTCCTGGACAAGAGGAAAAGGCCGAGGACTCTTTTTTGAGTGGAAACTGGATGGCCCTGCAGCAGGGAGGCAGGCATTGGGGCTCTGGGCTGGCGGGAGAGGGGGCCGTCCTGCTGGTGGTCCTGGACTCTCTTGCCCTACCCTAGAAGCCGGTACTTGGAGGCTCTGTTGGCCGCGTCTAAAGGTTAGACGACAGATTCTTACCTCAAATGGAAATAGTGGAAAAGGGGTTGCGTTGTGCCCTGCTGGTACAACTCGCCTCAAGAGATGCTGAATTGTAAATATTTGGTAACCTGTGGCACGTATGCATGAAGCGCCTCAATATGCATAGGTGTGGAGTAATAAAATGATCAATGTTTAAAGTTTTAGCAACAAATAAAGATGATGTTTTGCATAAGTAATAAAAGAGTAATAAAAGCTACGCAGTGGACACCATTCACTTGTAAAGTCTCTTTGTGGGAGGGGGGATCAAAGTGAGGAAGGCGAATGGCATGTGATATCCCCACTATGCGAGGCACCCCCCGCGCCTAGGGGAGGGGGGCCTTTAGTGGGCATTCCAGGCCTGAAAGAAGAGTTTAGTTTCTGCCTGATTTTGTCATGGGGAGGGTCGTAAGGTAATGCAAGACAAAACTGAGTTTTGTCAGCGATCCCTCCCCGAAGGCAATAAGAACGCTGGTCTCGAGGGAGTAGCCCTCTTTGTCCGCTTGCCTCTGGTGGTCGCCGGAAGGGTGCAGCCGGAGCAGTTGCCCACCCACCCCTAAGTTTTTATAGTAGAATTGGTGGGGTCCCAGGCAAGAGGAAAAGGCTGGGGCCTCTTTTTTGGGCGGAATCTTAATGGCCCTGCAGCAGGGAGGCAGGCCTTGGGGCTCTGGGCTGGCGGGAGAGGGGGCCTTCCTGCTGGTGGTCCTGGACTTTCTTGCCCTACCCTAGAAGCTGTTACTTCGAGGCTCTATTGGCCGCGTCTAAAGGTTAGACGACAGATTCTTACCTTAAATGGAAATAGTGGAAAAGGGGTTGCATTGTGTCCTGCTGGTACAACTCGCCTCAAGAGATGCTGAATTGTAAATATATGGTAACCTGTGGCGCGTATGTATGAAGCGCCTTAATATGCATAGGTGTGGAGTAATAAAATTATCAATGTTTAAAGTTTTAGCAACAAATAAAGATGGTGTTTTGCGTAAGTAATGAAAGCTATGCAGTGGACACTATTCACTTGTAAAGTGTCTTTGTGGGAGAGGTGATCAAAGTGTGGAAGGCGAATGGCACGTGATATCCCCCCTATTGTAATAAATGCCTCCAAACGATGAGTCTCTCGCCTTGATCGGTTCCAATTAATGTGATCTTTGTCTGAAATCCTTTGAAGCCCAGTACATATTCTGCTTTTTGCTCGTTAGTAATTACATATAAATTGGTATATCTCATGAACCAGAAAGATAGTGATTATTATACATATTGAGACATGTTCATACCATTTGTTATCTTTATTATAGGAATATACCTCCTCCTATTGGTCAACTGCGATCACTGCGGCATATCACAAGTAATCTTTTTGAGAGACGCTAACATTTTAAGGTAAAGCCATTATTTTTAGACCTTATACCTTAAAGTTTATATTTGAGATGATACATTGATATCAACAGCTTTTTCTCTACTATATCGTTTATTTAGGATTCATTTTAATCATCAATTGTTCACATATGAACAACATTACTTGCAGAGAGGTGGATATTATGGTGCTATACCTCCTCAATAGGCAGGCATAAAAATTAAGGTAACACACTATGCAAACCTTTTTTAGATTATTTGGTCGATCCATTTGTGGTTCACTCTTCATGATTATTATTATTTTATAGGTCTATTCCAGAGAGGAAGCTATCCGGATACATCTTTTCAACATTACTTTATTTATTCGATCCTAATAAGTAGAAAGCAAGCATTTGAACAGGCACTCTTTATAACCTTGGGTGTCATGGGAACTACAATGGGAATTTTGGTGATCTCTCTTACTTGGCCTTATTTCACTTTCTTAATATTCTGCAATTTCTAGTTTTTTTTCTCTTTTTGTTTTTAATAAAATAACAACAATGAAGGCATTTGACTAATTAATTGTACAATGAATCTCTGTCAGTATGAATATTGTTGTATAGTGTAACAATCCTATGTTGCTGTAATTGAATGCAAAATTAATAATATATGCAAGGACATTTAGTGTAATCTCTTTATCAATTTCAGTTGTTATGTAGCTATTCCTGACAAAGTGTGTTCCATGCAGAAATGTGTGTCGAAGATTTACTATCCATTTGCCACAGTATTATGTTTTTATTACATTTTTTAGCTTAGTGTGATTATGTGGATAGCATAGGTATAGAGAATTAGCAATTGTGTATATAAACTTGTTTTCTTAATAATATGACATGATCTAAATTTTGAAAAACTGTCATTGAAATTTTGCATTTTCATAGCTTGGTCGTTAAACTGATTTTATTTTTTTGGAATGATAAATATTGTTTAGGCAAAACTTTATAGACAATGTGTAAAGTATTTATGCAGTACTCCAACAGTAATGAAGTGAAAACACAAGAAAAATACCAAACCACTTTGAGAAATAGAGAATATTTTAGAAAATAACATGACATCAAAACAACAAAATTTCCATAGATAGAATCAGAGATATGGATTTTTAACGTTTGAAATAAAAATAGTACCAAAAAGCACAAAGCGCCAACCATGGGTATGTGTTACACTAGACCGGGCCAAAATCAATATTTAAGGCCGGTCAAATACTGAGATGAGGTTGGTCCTGGTGGAAAGTTTACCTTCTGACTTAGATGATTTATGGAACAAAAAGTGTTCAGTGAGGAGGACTGTTAGACCTGTCAGCCTTAAGATGGTTTTCCCCAACACCTTTTGCCAGCTACCTCCACTTTTTGATGATTATTTTTGTTGGCCTTAGTACTTTGAGCTGTTTACCACTGCTGCTAATGCTAAAATGAATGTACTTCTCCCCTAAACATGGTAACATTTGGTGTATACACAATTGGCATATTTATTTTGCTTGTGGGTACCTTGTCAAGTGGTATACTATATACCCAGGGCCTGTAATGCTACTAGTGGGTCTGCAGCACTGCTTGTCCCACCCCCACAAGTAGCATTTCCATCATGTTAGAGGACTGCCACTGAACTGCCTGTATGTGCAGTTTACTGCCACTTTGACTTGGCATTTGAAACCGTTTAGCAAGCCTTAAACTCGCCTTTTATTAGACATATGTCACCCCTAAGGTAGGCCCTAGGTAGTTCATAGGACAGGGTGCTCTGTAAGTAAAAGATAGGGCATGCACTCTTACGTTTTGCATGTCCTGGTAGTGACAAACAACCAAATTCATTTTTCACTACTGTGAGGCCTACTCTCTCATAGGTTAACATTGGTAAAGTTTGATTTAGCATTACTTTTTTAGAAAGTGGGCATTTTTAAGGTTTTACTGCTCTGTTTGCCTGCTGCCTGTCTCCAATACATGTATGCGATGGGTGACAGCTACATTAACTCTAGACAGTCACAAACATCAGAAGGGTAGGTGTGTCTGAGCACTCATCTGCAATTAGATGGCTCTTCCTGGGCAGGAAGGGAGCGGGGAGCTGACGCTTGCATCCGAATTGGTAGTGTCCAGTCCCCACTCAAAGGCTGATTACCCCCTACTGATAGTCTGGAGCCAGATCTGGGGAGAAAGGACCTTTTGTGTACTTCAAAGACCCTTCTTTATAGCCACCTCCACTTCAAAGTCACAACTTGGTATAAGTACTGAGTCTCTGACCCCACCACCTCAGACACTACTGGACCTTCAACTGGACTCTGTCAGAAGAACTGTTGTGCTGCATCAAGGACTGCCTGCTGCTCTCTGACCCTGCTGAGGAAAGCTAGACTCTGCCTTGCAACTGAAGTGATCTCCAAGGGCTTGTTGTCATGCCTTCTGTTACTTGAGACTCAGGGCTATCAAAGTCTTTTACGCTGCTCCTGTGCCTAGTTCACTGGATGTGGACCCAGATATTTGCACCAGAGAAATTGATGCATCTCCAGTTTGCATGAAGCAAAACTGGTGCATCAACCCTGTTGCAGGAGTAGGATCATTGCATTACACTCAGAACTGCTGAATCACGTCTGGTACCATCATTTTGTAACCAAAGCATCGCTGCAACTTCATTGAGAAGATCAATGTATCACCCCTCCAGTATGGATTGACCTGGTTCATTGTCTTCAGAACCGCTGCACTTGGAACCAGCACTTTTCTCCACAGACCTGACGCATCACTGCCACTCCACGAAGAAAGTCAATGCATCACCTCGACCATGGGCCAAAAGCTCCCCATAGCTCATCTGCACCCGGCATGGCACTGCTGTGACCAGGATCATGGTACTCTGTTCACTGGGCCTGTGTGGTTCTTGTCCCTGGCCTTTGCATCAGCCAGAACTGGTGACTTTGCTCTGGTCCAGCACGACATGAAAACCCTATAGGAAGTTATTGCTTCTAAGCACTAGACATACTTTTACCCTTTAAAAAATCATACCTCCACTACTTCTAATTGGTTCTAATTGGATTTTTGTTGTTATGTTCTTGATTTACTTACAAAATCATTATCTGTTTTCCTAAACCTATGTGGACTCTTTACGTCATGTCTTCATTGCGTTACTGTGTGTGTATGTGGGTGTTGCACAAGTATTTTACCCTCTGCCTCTTTAGATAACCCTGTTTGCTCTGTGTCAAGCTATTAGAAGGTGAGCACAGGTTATCTTTCACTCTGTATTTGACTAGATTGATGATCCTTACTTGGACTGGGTGCATACCTCTGCCAACAACCTGCAAGATGGATCCAAAGCGTGGCTCAATAACAGCAGGCTGCAGAAGAGCACAGTCCTGATGTGGTCCTCATTGAAGGCAGGAAGGCATGCAAAGTTAGTGCCAAGGCAGGCCTTAGTGTCGATTTCATGCTGCATTGCATGGGTTCCAGTGAAGTTCTCTACGTATAGACTTGGAAACCTTTCTGGAAGTCATTGATAAACATAGGGTTTAGGCAAACATGCCCTCAAGAGGATTTTAAGAGTTGTTTATCTCTGCCTGAAGCTTGACAGTCCCCAAATTGATCCTGCAACAGTTAAATCTCTTCCAATGACTACAATGAAATTTTGCCTACTTCTCAGGGGAGCACAAGTGCCTTTGTGAAAAAATGGCCTTTTGGCAGGTATCCAGTAGCTTAACAGGGGGAGGTTCATTACATACTCTTTGTTGTTTGTGAATTTGACGATAGGAGAAAGCAAAAGATAACTTACAAACCGGAAACTGGAAACCCAATAGAAGCATTTTTATTATACTAAACATAATTATGATTTCAGTTTACCTTTGGCCCTGGCATTACCCATGAGCATGCGGTCTTGTGTTTCCAAAGAAGATCCTGAGGATCCTGTAATAGTCTCATCTAGTTGCTTTCTGGGGAAGAAGAAAAGCTTCTTAATTAATGAGCCACCCATGATAGAATTGACAAAGCTTTATAAAGTACACACTTAGATCCTGGTATTCCTCCATCTTTGAAACCCCTTGCATGAAAGCTTTCTCCGACTGCTATGCAGTAAACTAGAGAATATGCTGCTAAAGACGCCAATAAAGAGCCAGTGACTAATATAAGAATGTATGCAATGCTAGGCTCTTCAGAATAAATGTGGGCTTAGAAGGAAAAAAAAACCTGATGTTTATGTCAGCTGAGGAAAGGATTGAGGGATGGTATCCACTTTCCCTTTTATTCAAGCTTTCAAGATCTTCTCTGCCTGTTGTAGCACAGTGGCATTAATGACAAGAAAGACATCTTTACAGACGTATTAGTTGACCAATGGACTGAACACTTTCAGGGCCCTGGCTGAAGAAAGTGGATGAGGCTGCCATCTGAGCCCTGATAAACAACATTTTGCCCATTGCAATTTCGAAGCTTTGTGGTGACTAGTAGAACAAATTCAGCAAAGAAGGACGTTAAGAAAAAAAAAAAAGAAAAACGTTTTAACCTCTTCACAAATGGGATGAGATTGGGGTGTGGCTTCTGTGGACAAAATTTCCTGTTTAACGAAGCTAGGAGATTTTCGAAATTAGGCTTCAGTGAAACTTCATTGCTCAAGTGGCTGGCCTTGGCTCTCAGTTTTGTTTTGTTAGACAGTACAGAGCATTAAAAAGTGATAAAGTCCAAGTGTTCACAGTGAGAGCAGGCAAAGACAGCAAAGTAACCTTGGTAAAGAAAAGACTACGGGCATATTATCAACAAAATATCGCAGAGCTCGATTAGCGCATTTTATTCTATCGCTGGCTATCGCTGGATTTCCTCGTCGAGTTAGCACGGTATTATTATTGCTTATCTCAAAGGCGATAGGAAATCCAGCGATAGCAGCAAAAAGCAGGAATAGCGTGGGAAATGCTGCAATATTTTGTGGCCAATAAGGGAAACCTTGCTAATACGCCCCTGTAGTCTCAGCCTTACAATCCATCTCTCATTGTTTGAGAATCTGCTAAATTAACTTGAGTGAGCAAAACTGATGACATAATCGGCGCGTGACTCCTATTGCATCTTGTGCTGTATGTTTGTTTCGGATTTGAGCATCGAAGCACTGATGATATTAGTGCAGCACTGTGCTGTGTGAAAAATAGTTAATTTGAGTCTAAGGGATACATGTACAAGCCCCTATTGCCACCACAATGTCACTTTTTAAAGCGTTGTGTAGGTGGTAGGGGCTTTGGCTTATTTACAAGGCAGCTTTGAGCCACTTAACATGGCTTAACACTGCCTTGTAAATAAGGCCCCCTTTCAGGCTAAATAAATAAACAAATAGAATCCCCTTCTTGAGTCTTAGGTGTATCCTCCACAGTGGGGAACACCCTTCTTGTTTTTAGGTTCCCTCACACACCGACAGGTCCCAGATTATCATCGGAGCCACGAAGGGATCGATCGGGAGGTATTTCCTTGCAGAAATCATGCTAGTTAGCACACCAGATCCTGACGCTTGGCTCATGAGGCATTTTCTTCAACTCCAAAACAGTTGATCAACAGACAACGTTTTTTTGCTAGGTACATTGTTTTTACCTGCACTGTAATTTTTCTCACTTTTATTAGAAATTCTGGTATGAGTTAGAGAAACGTGAGTAAGGTGGGGATTTGTGTACCCCGTCCTAAGAAGGTTATTTTTGCACTGAAACATGTCAACGCACACAGAGAGGAGGTAACGCACATTGTCAGCGTAGCAACCTCCCACCTTTTATTTTAATAGCACCAGCCCGGGGGCTTATTAAATATTCTTTAGTCACCCCACGGGCCAGGTTCGTTTTTACCTTCACTATTTTCTTAAACCCCACTAAACACTCACATACAAAAAAAAACCCTCATCCACACCACACATAGTCTACCAAGTGCTCCCACGTATCCGTAGGTCGCAGCACGCCTTACCCCGTAGAGGGTGTGTGAGGGGACCTAAAAACAAGAAGGGTGTTCCCCACTGTGGAGGATACACCTAAGACTCAAGGAGTGGATTCTATTTGTTTATTTATTTATGCCTAGGGAGAACGAATCCATTCTGATTACCTTTCTCTCTCTCCCCCCTCTGTTTGTTAATTCCCCTTTCAGGCTATGCTTAGAATGAAAGGGGTAGGCAGTGGGTGTTGTGATGGATGTTACACCGCAAAACCCTTTGATTTTGACGCTACCCCCTGATTACAAGGGCAGCGTAAATAGGAGGCAGTGCCAAAATTAAGACCAGGTAAAACATGGTCTTAACTTTGTGGAACGAGGAGAAATCATTGTTTCTCCTCGTTTTTGCAAATGCCTTGGATTGTTTATGGACATGAAGGTCGCCCTTCCTGTACATAAAGAATCTTTAAAAGAAAATGTCATTTTGTGACTTCCATGTGTGCTGCATTAAGCAGCAAACATTGAAGTGACAAAAGGGCATTTAAAGACTGTTTATGTACAGGAAGGGAAACCTTCCTGTACCTAAACAATCTTCCCCGCACATGCAGATACCCTTGCCCTATTGTGTAAGGGGGTCTGCGTTGGAGAAACGCAGGGCTGCACCATATCCTTGTAAATAATGGTGCAGCCTTGTGTATCTGATGTGGCAGAGTGAGGCGTTAAGCCATGACGGCTAACGTCTTACTCTGACACTTCCTTGAACATATCCCCTAAAAAATGTTATTTACAAGTTGCTTGGCCCTAAAAGTCGATAGTGCGTGCTCTAATGTTTATTACTCTTTCATGCTTGTAATACATGGCTAAATAAAATGTGGTTGCCTGTCTCCCAGAGGCCAATAGTGCTTTCAGTGCATGCCAACGCTAAAAACTCAAATGTCGACTCTAGTTATAATACGGCTTACGCGAACCTTTCAGCATAACACTCTGATGTGTTGCTTTTCATGATTTTTATTAATATAAGGTAAGTATATTAACAGTGGATGAAGTCTAACACTATTTCCAGTGTGCTGATTGGCTCATCAGTGTTATTTCAATAAATCCATTCAGATGTTTATGCCCGTGTGGAATAACAGGGTGCAGCACAACAATGTTCATACCTCCCTGCAAGAGCACTATGTAATGTCTTTCTAAAGTAGCTTGCCTTTGGAAGGAAACAATGCAGTCCTATCATGGTCCTACCACTCGGTGGCTACCTTAGTGGTGACCAACTAATATCCCGCATCCTGTTCACTAATGTCAAGAATCTAGGCTTTCACTTTTAAAGTGATCTGACTTTCTTCAACAAATTTACCTGCAACTCCACTAAGTAATTTTCTCTATCTAGATGTTTAGAAAAGAAATTCCAATTCTTACTTTATGTTCTTGTAAATCCATCGTCCCAGGCATCTTTCTTTCTTTCTTTCTTTCTACCCGATAGCAATAATTCTATATGCGAAGGGGTTTCTAAATCCACTTATCTAAACCTAAAATAGTCAAAATGCAGAGCCAATCTCATTCCTGAGATTTGAGGTAAGGCTTCTGTTTTTGCCAAGCTGGCCATCTTATTTTGGCTCCCTATTGTGCATTGTGTTCTCTTCAGATCTATTTGGTGAATAGTGCCATCCATCTTTTACCATTACATTTCCTCCTGCCCCCTCCAGTATTCTAAAATAAACCTCCTTTATCTCCGGTAAGCAAAACTTGCATGGGAGGCAGGTCTTTCTCCTATCTGGGAGCAAGGCACTGAAACTCCCTTCAACTGCTTCTTCAACTTTCAGTAAACCTCTCAAAACGTTTCAGTTCCCATATTTCTGTTCAGGTTCTCTCGTCTTTCAGCGGATCTCACTTTCTTAGCACCAGAGCATCCTCATGAGTGACTGAGCACTCAACAAATCTCAGATCAATCACTCAGTCATACATACTTGCCACTCTGATCATCAGGTTAACAACTGAATCCCTTCTATGTATATTTTTACCATTCATTTGGTCGCTCTCTGTTTTTAGCATTAGGCTTAATGTCTATATGTGAGGAAGAAATTGTCCTATGGCAACTCCCTCAGGTTTTTCACGTGAGCATTCCTGAAAACCGTGGGCATCACCCTTTTTTAGGTCTCTCTAACAGCTTTTAACCTCCTGTCACAAACATAGAAGTCCTTTATAACTCACTTTCCATCAACCCTCATCTTCCAAAAGTGTCCCAATAGGTCACAAATAAGGCATAACAATCCGAAAAACACTGTACATATTTAGGGTTATGGTTATGATACCGGGCTGCTGGTTCATGCTGTCTGCTGGTCAAATATACTCATAATGCCCAGGCTCCTATAAGCTGCAGGCGTACTTCTTTACGCCAGTTTTAATCAAGAGCCTTCATAATTGGATTGTGTAAAGCACTGTTTGCTAAAAAGCTATAACTGACTAAGGTTGTCACATACAAGGGGAGACGTGCCAGAAATGGAAGTGCATTTGACTCAAAAGACCATAAAGACATTTAAGGGCATATTTACAAGGAAATTTTGGAGCATGGAGGTGTGCCAAATTTGGCAGCGCAGTGCTTCAACATATACAAAATAAAGGGATGCGCCATATTTACCACAATATGGCACATCCCTGTGTTTTACCTTGCCTTGGAGGTAAAGATAGCTGCTTAGCACCAACGCATGCACTCTTGCACTATAGTGCAAGGTGCAAGGGTGCCTGCGTTGCAGGACATAATTGTTTATGTGCAGGAAGGTGTCCCTTCCTTCATATAAACAATCAATAATTCAATAATGTCAATAATGGTGTTTGCTCTTTCTTTGTGTCCTGTATTCTGCAGTACACATAGAAAAAGCAAAAACAAGGAGAAATACAAATATTTCTCCTTGTTGCACCATTCTAACACCTGCTATGGCATGGCGTTAGTTTTTGGTGCTGCCATAGAGTAATACATCCTTGTAAATCTGGAGCAGTGTCAAAATGCAATGGGTGTTGCAGTGGAATGCCCGCAGCAACACCCATTGCACGCCCTTTTTACTCAAAGTGATGAATGTAAAGCGGCCATATTTACAAGGCGACATTAAGCCACTCGTAGTGGATTAGCGCCACTTTGCAAATATGGAGAAGGGCATAGAGTCACCAAAACATCGCTAAAAGTGACGTACCAGAGCTTTGCTAAAAGTGCCGTTCTGGTGGTGCTATCCCCTTGTAAATATACACCTTAGAACTTGATGTGCCGAGCCATTTTCACATGTGAGTCTGACATATGGGACAAAAGGGCTTGATTTACAAATGAAAGATGTTCACAAAAGTTGATTTTAGTTGTGTAAATTATATTTCCCTTGAGTAAATCTCACTCAAGGGCAGGAAATGTACTTTCCACGTCTCTATTTGCTTGATAAATGTGAACAAATCTCCCAAACTCAAGAGTTAAGGGTATTCTCAATCAATTCTTCGATCTCCTACCGTCCCTGGAAAACACTGGACATTTACTCCTGCCAAGAGCAAAGAAAATCTCTTACAAGGGTGGCAAGAGGAAGGAGAACACTGACAAATTAGGCGTGGGTGTGTGAAAAGTGGTTTATATGCAAGAAAAATACTTTTCTCTGAAGAAAAAAAAACAATAATATATTGCCAATACACAAATGTGATAGATTTTCCGCATGTGTCGTAGCCATACACCATATGCAATGGCACACCCGAAAATGCCTCCATATTGTCAACAACAGACGTCCACATAGAAACCCGCAAGTGCGGCAGTTTTAAAGCATGCTTTTAGAAAATATTGTGACTGAATGAAAGTTATAAACCGTCACCCATGCGAGCTAATAAACCTTAAGGTGCAGACGGACAACCTGCAATAAACTTAAGTAAATCTTAGATCTACTACAGATACGCCATCAGGGGCTCCATTTTATCCACACTGAAAGCTCGGTTGATGCGGACAGGATTTTCATAATCCATATGCTTATCGCACATTTGCATGAGACTGAACTAGAATAGAGATTGGGTTCATGAAAGAGCAACAGAATCTGAGGGATCAGCCACCTTCATTTCCTCAAAGAGCGCTGGTGCGTGTGTCGTACATACAAAGCGGGTCCTCTCACTGCTCTTTGGGATTGTGCGGCCTGTGGGATCTGTGCCGTTGCCAGCAATGGAAACCGTAGACGCCCAGGCATTCCCTGTGAGGGAAGCGCACAGCACATGTTACCTTACAGGCCTCCGTCGACAAATCCCAAACCTTCCATGGTGTGGAAGGACCAGGAGCATCTAAAATGCTACATCTTTTTTCCTTTGACCTCA
The DNA here is from genome assembly GCF_964263255.1 of Lissotriton vulgaris. Classification (NCBI taxonomy): domain Eukaryota; kingdom Metazoa; phylum Chordata; class Amphibia; order Caudata; family Salamandridae; genus Lissotriton; species Lissotriton vulgaris. The sequence continues at coordinate 504,623,842 of NC_141693.1, read as the reverse complement.
GTGCTGATGCTGGCAACTAAATTGCAATTTGGAAAGAGGACTTTGCAACCTGCAAAATTGCCCAGGCTATAAATATTTAGCAAAGTTAAGCATATGTTTAACTTTAAATATATTAATATATATTTGTTTAATTCTGTCAATATTCACGTGCACAGCAGTAGAGATGTTCTGATGCAATCTCATAAACTAAACTTCCATTTAGGATTATACAAATAATGATTCCACTATGCTTTGTAAAAACGCGTGTGCTGTTTTCAAACCACATAAACAGCGCAGTTTAAAATAAGTATTACTGCATACACCCAGAGCTTCACATTAGTCTATGGTTTCATTGCAAGCCATTTAATGTTTCTTTTTTTTTTCTGATATCTTATATCAGTTGATAAATAAATTGATGGTACTGCAGTGTGATGTCAGAGAAACTGCAGCAACGTTTCCTCGCTGACCCCCTTGATTTTCCGCAGGCCACGAAAATAGGGGAGCAGGGGCGTAACACAGGCCCCCGCAGCTGCCGCGGAGCGGGGGGGGGCAAGCTCCAGGTGGGACCTCGGCACTGCACTCTGGCCGGAGAGCTCCTGATCGCGCAAGAAATCACTGTCCACACTTCTTCAAGGAGCAAGAAAGGCCACTTTATTTTAAGACAGGTGAATACATTTCTTGAACACATTAATTATTTATTAATTTCATAAATTCAAATCTACACAGTATGCCTAAACATCCCTACCTAACTGAACCAGGAACTAACTCTTGACGAATACCCCCTGGATTACCCAACGAGCTACCCTTCGGGTTGGCCAACCCGCTCCAGGCTGCCCACCCCACTAGCAAAAAACCGCCTCCAAAATGAACCAAGACACCTGTCCTAACAGTGGCAAGGCCAGAAGACCCAAGCAGCGCCCAGCACCGCAAAGTAAAACCTAACAAAAGAAAAAAGGGGGAGGGTGGGTGGGGCAAAAAGAACCTCCCTTCCCTTGCCTCCCGCTATGCACTTCCCAACCGCCAGCCTAACCGCCCCTTATAAACTCCCCTAATCAACCCCACCTGCTCTTCCCAGATTGCTCGCGCGAACGCACCCAGGGAAAGACCAGCTCGCGCCTGGCTCTCCCTGGGTCCCCCCTCGCGCAAGAAATCACTGTCCACACTTCTTCAAGGAGCAAGAAAGGCCACTTTATTTTAAGACAGGTGAATACATTTCTTGAACACATTAAATATTTATTTATTTCATAAATTCAAATCTATACAGTATGCCTAAACATCCCTACCTAACTGAACCCGAAACTAACTCTTGACGAATACCCCCTGGATTACCCAACGAGCTACCCTTCAGGATGGCCAACCCGCTCCAGGCTGCCCACCCCACTAGCAAAAAAACGCCACCCAGGAAAACCTTTAGCGTTTTCCTGCCCCACTCAAAGACAAGGAGGAAGGGAAGGAGCACACCACAACTGCACCTGAAGAACTTTGGCTATCAAATCCCGGAGCTCTAAAAGGTAAAATGAAATGCCCAATTTGGACAGGTGGACACCGTCCTCACAAAATAAATGTGACTCTGAAATTTGCAAATGATGATGAGCCAAACTGTATATACATAAATGATTACAAAAAAGTCTCATGGTTCGATTCACTTTGCGTCTGGCTTTTTCCATGGCTGAATAACTTCTCGCCCCATTCCATGTCAGTCGAGGCACAAACTTAGTCCATATCACCATGGTGCTCACCCATGTGGTCTTGATGACTTCGAGATCCTGTTTCATTAATTTTAGCAAAGTCAAACCTGATAGAGAAACTAAGTCATTTTCCCCAAGGTGTAACACCAGTAGATCCGGTGGGCCCCCCCACCCCCTTGAAACAAGAGAAGCCAAGGCGGGAAAGAGGCCGCCCCAACGCATGCCCCCTGTGCCATGCCAGGAGACTTCATGTGTCAGACTGCTTAAACCAAGAGATCTACCACAAAGCTGACGTGCAGCCTACAGCAGCCCTTTTAACAAAAGAGTGACCAAGAATCCACACCCTCCTTTTTGCTCCAGTGACCGAGGGCCAAGGACCTAGGAGAAAAAGAAATGTTAGGCAAAGCAAAGGCGATCTATTTTCTCACATACTTCTCACAACATCTCGAGCGCCAACGCCCAATACGCCGAATTTGGGACCAATCCCACCCCAACCTGGCGGCCTCTATCGCTGCCCCAATCCTGAAGGAATGGGTACCGAATTGAGAAAGATCCCGCCCCAAACCCAACAAAACCTTGCGAAGAACAGCCAACAACTGAGAAACAATAATGGGGCTGCCATCAGCATGACAAAAAATTGCCCCCGGAGCAAAGTAAGGGGATAACACAAAAACCTCCCATTCGCCAACAGGGCAGCAAGAAGACACCCCGCTCCTTCCCAAAAACAACCACTTACCCCTCCCCATCTGATCAGTCTTGGACATACGCAACCACATACGCACCCTGTCATGCTCCACCACTACCTCACTGCTGGTCATACCCACTCTATCCCTCAAACCCAGCAGCTCAGAGGCCCGAAACGCCCCAAAGAATAACCACACAAAACACAAACGAAATTTCTGGCACTCAAATGCATCATAACAGCACACCTCCAATTGTGATAACAGCTGCTGAAGCAAATCAAAGATCACCGGATGCCGCAGCTTCTGAGCCCCAGCCTGAAGCCTACCCAAACCTTTCAAAACTTTCCGAACCAACACCCCCCCAACAGGATCCCTCCCCCACCAAAGCAGCCCGTAAAAAAGATCCGAGCCAACTTGCCCGAAATGGTCGTGTGAGAGAGGCCTTTGTCCGCCAAATGTAAAACAAACTGCAATAAGAATTGTTCATCAGATAACACAGCCCGTGCTGGACCCGCCATCTCCTCACCAAACTGCAAAAACTCATGCCAGGCCTTCAAATAACTCCGACGGGTGGAGGCAGCCACTGAATTCTCGACAAAGTGGTGTGCCCTCAATCCCCCAATGCCCATACGTACTGTGGGATCGCCGTCGGTTCTAGGTCCTCCCCGGGAGCCAATTTGTGGAATTCGAACCACTGAAATTAAGATAAAGAGTCAGCGATGCAATTAGTGGCTCCTGGAACATGCAGAGCTGTAAAGACAATATTCAGTTGTAGACACCGCAACATGAAAGCGAGGATGAATGGGCAGAAGCCGGAAAGCCGACTGAATGTCACTCTTTGCCAGCAAGGCACCAATACCTGCGGCGCGTACGAGCTGCAAGGCGTCGTCCACGGAAGCATATGTCACTGTAGAATCAGCCGGGTCAATAAAATCGTTGATGGAGGCACCCTCAGGCCAAGACAGATGATGAATGAGGCGAAACTCCCCAGCCGCCTTTTTTGGTACCACACCCAGCGGAGAGACTATCAAATCAGGGAGAGGACAGCTAAGAAAAGGACCAGCAATCCTGCCCGCTGCAAGCTCAGCATCCAACTTCTTCTGCACAACCTGGGGGCACTCCTTCGCAGACTTTAGATTGTCAGACCACCTACCCAACCGGGGGCCCTGATACCCACTCCTGAAACCAACTCTGAAAACCCAGGACAAAGTCTTAGCAGCCTCAAAATCAGGATAGTCCACCAACCACAAATCAAGGACGTCCAATTTAATAGGAGTAGGAGCCCTTAGATACAAAGTGCGAAGGTTGTCCCCTGCCCCCGGAACCCCTCCCTTGGTCTCCAAAACGCTGTCCGGGAAAACACTGGGTGAGAGCATGTCGCCCCCCGCACTGCGCACACTCATGCTTATATCTGCATGCTGGCCGGTTACACGAACCCCTGTTAAAATGCCAGCACGCGCCCGAGGAAGAGGACTGCCCTCTGCCCCAAACCCCCGCCCCAGGAAGAGCGGGGCAAAATGGAAAGGGCCGATAATGCACCGGCTGTCCGCTAGCCGTGTGAGTCGTAGCGGGCAGGTGAGCAGATGCCATCCACTGGAGCCACAATTCCGCATCAACCTCACCCCAGGAACGTTCAGGAAAAACACTCATAGGGGCCCGGAACTCCTCGTCGTACGACAACCAGGCAAAGCCTCCAAAATAACTATGAGCTTTGCGTATGACATCAGCACATTTAAACATGTCCACCGCCGTACTCGGATGACGCTGGCAATAAACGCTGGCATAAATTAAAAAGGCCGAAGTCCAGTTCTCAATAGACTTCAGGACTCGAGGCCTCCGAGCCAATTCCAATTCCTCCTCCTTCGACCCTTCCTTAGCTTGGACATCTCTATGGAGAAGCCGAAACACATCCACAAATTCACCACTCCAGATGCGAGTTTTAGTTTTCTCAGACAAATGTGACTCCAAAGGCATCCCCACCCCCAAATAAGGCAATTTTTTAGGCAGGATACTATCCTCCATAACAGGTTTTGTATCAGCCACCCCAGCCCTAATGGTAGAAACTTCCCCTGTAGTGTGCACATTAGAAACATTCAAACTCACCGGCCGCTCAAGCCTCGGTGCCAGAGCGACTCACTCACCAATAACCCCATCACCCGTACCAATTGATCTGGTACGCTTAGCCGGGAGACTCTCCCCTGGTTTCCACACAGCCCACCATCCATCCTTACCTCTTGGCAACTGTGCCGACTTCTGCTGAAAATCAACATGATCCCCTTGAGATGGTCTACTCCTTGCTGCCTCACGTACCGCTGCGTGGCCCGCACATGACTCCTGCAAGATACGAGAAACAGGGAGTTGCCCCAGCTCACCCCTTTTGGCCCGTGCTGCCAAAAGCCCAACATCCTTATCCAGTAATTCCCCTTCTTCCAAATCATCATCTTGTACATCCAAATGCAAAACATCCACAGAAAATGAAACTTGTGCACTGCCACTTGGCAGAGCCCCGTCTCCAATTCCCCCATCATAAAACTGCCAATCAATGTCATTAAAGTGCGCGCGCGCAGAGCTGCAGAAGAGAGATCCGCTCCAGATGACTCTCCCGTGATCCCACTACTGGAAACAGCCGTAGGGACAGTTCCCAAGCCCGTAGAACCAGCCAACAGCCGCCCAGCTGGAGTCGCGACCTGAAAACTGCGGCCGCTCGAGCCAGACTGTGAAGAACCTGCAAGAATGCCACCCCCCACTGAGCCAAGGGAAACACCCACCGAAGGAACGGCCACCGTCGCAAACCCAGAGACACCACCTAACCCGTCAACCAAACCACCTTGTGAAACACCGGGCATCTCACGAGAAGCCGGGAACATCACCTGGTTGGGAGCAGAGGGCGCCCCCGAAGGTCCAGACCCAACCCACCAGAAGCTTGCGACTGCTGTGGGGCAGAAAGGAGGCCAACATAACAAGGGTCCGTGGACCTGGGGCCCAGGGGAGGTGGGGGGGAACACATCACTTAAATGGACAGCATCAGAGGCCAAGGGGGCCCCGGGGGGGGAAAAACCTGACAACTCAGTATGGGATGCCCCAACATCCGTGCAGCCCCGAGCCACAACACCAGGTAAAGGGGGTTGAGCCTGCCCCAGCCCAGCAGGAGCAGGAGACAGCAAGTAACATTGACCATTGACCCATAAACAGGGCGAAGCCCCATCAGGCAACACTGACCCCGGGATGGAGGGACCCCCGGGCACAGGGGCAGAAAGATGGGCCCGGGGGAGCCTCTGAGAATCGAGACTCCTCCCCCGCCGTGTTCCAGGACACACCGAAGGCTTCTTCGCCTTACCTTGCCGGCCCACAGAGCGCCCCCGCCTCCCCCCGGGTGCCCCATGCAAACCAGCATTCCCCAACTGCAACAAACATACCTGCTGGTGGGCGCCCTGGTCATCCGGCGGGGGCTCCGAGGCTGCGGGAACCTGGGGCGGCAGCGGCAAAACCGCCGGCATGGCAGCGTCACCGTCTTCCTCCTCTTCCGGGCCGGGGGACAAGCAAGCAGTCACTGCCCAAGGCACGCCCTTGGAAGCCTTGCGAGGGGGGCGGGCCAACCCTACCCACGCCTCCACCGGCACGCCGGGCCGCAGAAGGTCCTCGCGCCCGGCTGCGCACAGCTTCTGCACAGCCCTTCTAACCTCCGCCGCCTCCTCCATGACCCACAGGACAGGGTAAACACGCACGCGAAGCCGGCAAAAAGAACCTCCCTTCCCTTGCCTCCCGCTACGCACTTCCCAACCGCCAGCCTAACCGCCCCTTATAAACTCCCCTAATCAACCCCACCTGCTCTTCCCGGATTGCTCGCACGAACGCACCCAGGGAAAGACCTGCTCGCGCCTGGCTCTCCCTGGGTCCCCCCCTGAGCTGCAGGGAGGCCCCTCAGTTTTCCTTACACCAGTGGAGGGGAGGAAGCTGTTGCTGCCTTCTAGGCAGTTGCAAAAACACCACTGGAGTCAAGCTAGCCGGGCTGATGAGAGGTGTTACCTCGAAACCGGTCCGGTCCTCGAATGCTTGATTCCGGTCTGGGAAAGATATGGCTGTTGTAGTTCGGACTGGACTGTTCCCATGGGGCACAGGGTCAGAGCTGATTTGCATAAAGCCATTATCTGACCCAGGGTGGTGTGGAGTGCAAAAAACGATGGATTTAGGCCCAGATCATTGTACTGGGGTGAATGTAAGACATTGATCTACATTCTGTCCATCAAATTGTTTTTTGTAATTTTCTCCCTGAGTGTACTGGGGTAGCTCAGACGTGGGTCCCAGAGCCTCCACACCACTGGAGTCAAGCTAGCCGGGCTGATGAGAGGTGTTACCTCAAAACCGGTCCGGTCCTCGGATGCTTGATTCCGGTCTGGGAAAGATATGGCTGTTGTAGTTCAGACTGGACTGTTCCCATGGGGCACAGGGTCAGAGCTGATTTGCATAAAGCCATTATCTGACCCAGGGTGGTGTGGAGTGCAAAAAACGATGGATTTAGGCCCAGATCATTGTACTGGGGTGAATGTAAGACATTGATCTACATTCTGTCCATCAAATTGTTTTTTGTAATTTTCTCCCTGAGTGTACTGGGGTAGCTCAGACGTGGGTCCCAGAGCCTCCACACCACTGGAGTCAAGCTAGCCGGGCTGATGAGAGGTGTTACCTCGAAACCGGTCCGGTCCTCGGATGCTTGATTCCGGTCTGGGAAAGATATGGCTGTTGTAGTTCGGACTGGACTGTTCCCATGGGGCACAGGGTCAGAGCTGATTTGCATAAAGCCATTATCTGACCCAGGGTGGTGTGGAGTGCAAAAAACGATGGATTTAGGCCCAGATCATTGTACTGGGGTGAATGTAAGACATTGATCTACATTCTGTCCATCAAATTGTTTTTTGTAATTTTCTCCCTGAGTGTACTGGGGTAGCTCAGACGTGGGTCCCAGAGCCTCCACACCACTGGAGTCAAGCTAGCCGGGCTGATGAGAGGTGTTACCTCGAAACCGGTCCGGTCCTCGGATGCTTGATTCCGGTCTGGGAAAGATATGGCTGTTGTAGTTCGGACTGGACTGTTCCCATGGGGCAAAGGGTCAGAGCTGATTTGCATAAAGCCATTATCTGACCCAGGGTGGTGTGGAGTGCAAAAAACGATGGATTTAGGCCCAGATCATTGTACTGGGGTGAATGTAAGACATTGATCTACATTCTGTCCATCAAATTGTTTTTTGTAATTTTCTCCCTGAGTGTACTGGGGTAGCTCAGACGTGGGTCCCAGAGCCTCCACACCACTGGAGTCAAGCTAGCCGGGCTGATGAGAGGTGTTACCTCGAAACCGGTCCGGTCCTCGGATGCTTGATCCCGGTCTGGGAAAGATATGGCTGTTGTAGTTCGGACTGGACTGTTCCCATGGGGCACAGGGTCAGAGCTGATTTGCATAAAGCCATTATCTGACCCAGGGTGGTGTGGAGTGCAAAAAACGATGGATTTAGGCCCAGAACATTGTACTGGGGTGAATGTAAGACATTGATCTACATTCTGTCCATCAAATTGTTTTTTGTAATTTTCTCCCTGAGTGTACTGGGGTAGCTCAGACGTGGGTCCCAGAGCCTCCACAACACTGGAGTCAAGCTAGCCGGGCTGATGAGAGGTGTTACCTCGAAACTGGTCCGGTCCTCGGATGCTTGATTCCGGTCTGGGAAAGATATGGCTGTTGTAGTTCGGACTGGACTGTTCCCATGGGGCACAGGGTCAGAGCTGATTTGCATAAAGCCATTATCTGACCCAGGGTGGTGTGTAGTGCAAAAAACGATGGATTTAGGCCCAGATCATTGTACTGGTGTGAATGTAAGACATTGATCTACATTCTGTCCATCAAATTGTTTTTTGTAATTTTTTGTAGCCTTCTAGGCAGTTGCAAGAGACGTCGAGAGGAGGCAGTTAGTGAAGTGGCAATTAGGCAAATTTATTACAAAGCTGCGCAACGCAAAGCAACAGCCAAAGTTGCTGCTTTATGTTGCGCAAGGGGGGAAACATGGCCCATAGTCATATCTACAAATATACAGCGCTGCTTCTGTCACCCCTGTGCTGGTGCTCAAACAGACTGTCCAGTGCCACACACAGACACCTTGGCATCATCGTGCAGAGGTAAGTACGTAAGTATGTAAGTTTATTTCATGGATTTGAACTAAAACCATTAGATGTACTTAAAAAACAGGTTAAAACATTTCCATTATATTACAATATAGCCGTTAAAACATCTTAAATGAGAGAAACTGCATAAAAGTGCATATTATCAACATGAACTTTTGAGCCACAGAAGCGCACACAATAATAATTTAATACAGTCGATTATTTAATAAGAATAGACCAAGGCCTGCTTTTTAATTTGAAAACCCATCCAAAAAGTAACAGTAAAAGTACAAACGTGCTGTGCAAACATGTTGCCATAAGGTGCTTTTTATGCAACTTTATGGTGAACTGAGTTAAGTGCTGTTCTCCTGATGGGAGAGATCCCAAAAATATACAAGGCTTAATGTTTGTAGGATACTACAGTCACTGTCCTCGAAGTAAAGTTCCACTAAAAAGGTAAAATACTGGGAAGTCCCAAGTGTATAAGTCATGTGTGTCTGTTATCCTCCAAAGGAAACTGTGATCGGACCTCGACTGGGAACACAGGTCAAAGAGCTAGGTGCTGCATTTTTCCAGCTCCTTGGCAGCAAGCTTCAACAATCTCACTGTCTTTCATGCCAGTTGCACTGAAACTCTCCCCAATGAAAAAATAGCAGCTGGATGACATGACCTAATTTGCAGAGCTCTTAGAGATGGACCGAGTCTTTGGTAAGGGTGGGCGCAGTGGGCGTAGTGGGGCTTCGTGAAGCTACGCAAAGTGGGCAAAACACTACGCCCACCCACGCACTTCGCGTAGCCCCACTACGCGCCACCCGCCTCCCTCCCGCCCTCCCTAAATGCTTACAATAATTTATAAAATAATTATAAAACCACTTACCTTGTCCTGCCGTGTCCCCGGGGCTCCCGCTCGTCATTGCGCCGCCGGCATTAGCATCCAGTACGCGCGCGCCAGTGGCGCAATGACGAGCGGGAGCCACGGGGACGCGGCAGGACAAGGTAAGTGGTTTTATAAATTATTGTAAGCATTTAGGGAGGGCGGGAGGGAGGCGGGTGGCGGGCAACATCGCTACGACCACTTCGTGGGCGTAGTGTTGCCTGCTTCGTCTACTTTGCAAAGGGCGAAGTAGGCAACACTACGCCCACTTCGTGGGCGTAGCGAAGTTGCCCGCCCACCCTTAGTCTTTGGGGCACATTTACAGGAAAGTGGCGAAGCGTGTCGTTAAGCAAACAAGGCTAACAACACGCTTTGTCACTTTAGAAACACAGGGCTGCACCATATTTACTAGAATAGGGTACAGCCCTGCGTTTCCCCCTGCGCTGGTGTAAATTTAAGCTGCCTAGAGGCAAGGCAGTCACCCTTGTACCATAGTGAGAGAAGTGTGGCTCAATGGTTAGAGCGGCAAACCCTGATGCAGAGGTCTAGCCCGGGACCCGGGTTCAATTCCTGCCTCGGCGGGTCTTGGGCTCAATTTCCGCTGACCTGATAATTCTCGCCTCGGTGCATATACTAATCATGGCTCCCACTCTGCAACTCGAGGCAATAGCTTGCTTAATCTCCACAATGGCCCCACTAACGCTAGGATGCCTGGCTTCACCTTGGGGGTGCCCAGGAGTGGGCACTTCACAGGGAAAAGCCAGGAAGGGTTCCACAGCGGTATGTGTACAAGTGCCTGAGATACCCCTTCGGGGGTCGATTCGGTGTGCTATACAAATACTACTACATTTACATTTACATAGTGCAAGGGTGCCTGTGATGAGGGGAAGATTGTTTATGTGCAGGAAAGTCCCTCTTCCTGCACATAAACAATCTTTAAATCATTGGCGTTTTACTGTTTCTATGTGTGCTACCGAAGGTAGCACACATGGAACCAGCAAAAATGAGGAGAAAAAAAACATTTCTTCTCGTTTCACCTGTGTAAGACAAGGTTTTCTCTGGTCTTAAATTTGGTGCTGCCTCCTATTTATACTGCTCTTGTAAATAGGGGGCAGCGTCAAAATCAATGGATGTTGTGGTGGAACACCCACCACAACACCCATTGCCCACCACTTTCACGCTAAGTGTAGCGTGAAAGGGGACTTATTTACAAGGCAACATTAAGCCACATTAAGTTGCTTAATAATACCTTGTGAATAAGGCAAAGCTCCTATCACTATCACAACGTCACTAAAAGTAAAGTTGTGGTGGCAATAGGGGATTGTAAATAGGCCCCTTGTGTGTTAACAAGGCCAGACAAACACGCAGTAGATGGAGCAGCAATTTATTGCTTTGGCCACAGAGCTAGCTCTCTGAAATGGTACAGTGCTGCTTCCAAGGGGGCATAAGAACTTTTTACATGAACACGCTCATACGAATGCGATTGTGTGTCTTGGCCTCTGAAAAGTGCACAGATAAATATTGCTGGGATCCTCAAGATGCGTATGATGGTATGATTGCCCTTGCATGCCATTTTCTAGCTGTATTAGCCTTATCAAAGAGGAATTATGAGAATTTGGCAGATTTGTATGTAATACGTTTTAAATAAGATTAGTACAAGTGGTTGGGCCAGGTATCTTCTAATCAGAGAGCTGCAATTGAGAACTGTAGTGCTGGAAACATAAAATTCTTTAAGTGGGCCTGCCTTATGATTTTCCACCCAACACTGGTGTGCCAGCAAATTTGCTTTGGCTGCCCTCGTCCTCCAGGAGAATTTCACCAGAACACCCTGCCCGGATGGACTCTGGTGGAGCAGGCCAAACTCAAGTTTGATTCGGGTTTGCAAAACATACCGCATAATTGCATAGAGTTTTTTAAAGAGGCTCAGCTTCAAGATGATTAAGATTCCCACGTCTTTCCCTTTAAGCAATTCTGACCCATAAGATATTGAAGGCATGAATTTGGCTCCCACAACCTGAAGGAGTTGAAGCTTCGAGGTGTATTGTGCCATCTTTTTTTAAAGTTTTAAATGCATACAAAATACAGCAGATTATTAGCAATGCCTTGTCTAGATTGTAGATGCAGCTTGTATGAGAGAGAGAGATAAAATCTGTTTATTTAGACCATGGTCTTTAAACTTCGAGTACATATAAAGTATAAAACATTACAATCCAATCGATGACAAATGATACGTAATGATCTCTAAAATCACACAGTTACTTTTTCTGAGCTGCTCTACTTATACATTTATAGTAAAACCATACCCACCATTGGCCCATATATCTCAATATTTCCGATTTTAAAATTCAGTTAAAATATTAAAAACATCTGAACTTAGTAAAATAAACATTACAATCTTTAAGAAGCCCTGTACATACATCATTATTATTTTACAAAAGTTAAAACCATTTGAACTAGACGTACATCGGTCTTTCACATTGTCTCCTGCAAAAGTAGGTAATAAATGAGTCAAATACTTTCTAGAGTTTTTCCCTAGCCAAACGATTTACACCTCTCAGATAATTCCCTAGTGCAATTGCAGTATCCAATTTTTCTATTGTTATCAATAATGTAGCAGCTTGCCCTCGTGAATTTATGCCATATTTTATAAGTAATGGCCGTAAGAATTGCTTTCTCACTCCTAAACTTGTAAGGCAATCCAACAGTGTGTGCAAGATATCACACTTCATCTCCAGTCCACACTTACATAGACCATCGGGATATAGCATTTCTGCCTTTAATCTCCCCTCCAATAGCCAAGGGTTAATTCCAATTCAGATTTTCAAAATTTCCCACCTCAATCCGTAGTTCGGCAGGGTTTCTATGTATGGATACTATGCATCATTTTCCCATGCTTCTAACATACATTAGACCGACTTTTTCTTTCTCAGGTATTCTATGTCCTGGTTTCTTGATAGCTCCCTTCCTTGTGCTCTTAGTACGCCTTTGGTGAAAGAAATTTCTACAGGATTCCAATTAACTCTCACCTTTCAACTACCGGTTACCTCCTTTATTTTCCTCTTTGCCTCCGCTGCCCATTTTAGGTTGCTGTGCCGGATTTCATTACTGCACCAAAGGGACACCTTCTGGGTTTCCTCTTGTAATTGTCATTTCCAGAACCTTGCCACTGCCATTTTAGCCTGAATGTTCCATGCTATTGTTCCTGTCTCTAAACTGATTGCCTGTATCATTGCTGACTTCGGCAAGGACAGAAGCGTTTTCAACACCTTACCTTCCTCCCGATCCCAACCCACTTTGCCGCTGAAGTGGAGAACTTCCACCCCATACAATACTTGGGGATGGATCATTGCTTCATAAGCCTTTAGCATGGGTTTATGCGACCGGTCCCCGTAATCTCCATTGAATTTTTTTAACCCACAAATAGAGGATGATGCTTTTGCCATTTGAGGTTCAATATGTATCTCCCATTTCAAAGAGCTTTCAAACCATAGGCCTAGATATTTATATTCCTTTACAGTTTCCAATTTTGTTTTACCTAGGTACCAGCTAAAACTTTTAGACCTTTTACCGAAACACAGAATTTTTGTTTTATCCATATTTACTACTAAAAGTTTGGCCTTACAGTAGTCACTAAAAACATTTAATTTCCTCTGTAGCCCTAGCTCTGTTTGATCAATTATTACTAGGTCGTCCGCGTATAACTAGGTCGTCTGCGTTAAATGGTAGTGCAGGTGGTTGCGGACATAGTTATAGGTCTTGACCAATTCTAAAATGGTACAATTAGCCCCCAAGGTGAATTAGGGCTGCCTGCTGCTACCTTGACGTCTAATGCTACAAACAACAGGGTTGAACCCAAAATAGTCACTGGGATCTGGGTGATTATTGCTCTATCATCTGTCAAGGACAATGCCAATATCATAGTCAAGCCGGCTGACTAAGGCGGCGCCATCGTCATCCAAGATGTGGTGAATTGTAAGGAAGAAATTATGAGACAGCTGGATGATGGAATCAGCTATAAGAAACTACCGGGGTCCCTTCTAAGGATCTAGCAACTGAAATACAAAGAGTCACCAAGGATGGTGTGGAACAAGGTTTCCTGTCGGAACAAGAATGCCAGTACCTTAACCAAAAGAATCCACGCATACCGACTATCTACACTTTGCCCAAAGTCCATAATAACTTGCAGAACACTCCAGGGCGACCTATAGTGTCAGGATGTGGCTCTATATTGGAACCCCTATGCCGATATATAGATTTCTTTCTCAAGCCACTGGCTGAAAAAACTGAAACGTATCTGCATGACACTACACATACAATCAATATAGTGGACAGACGCCCTTTCGATCAAAACAAATAACTCTTGGCCACTTGTGACATCGTGTCACTCTACACGAGTATCCCCCAGGAAGAAGCATTGGTTGTGGCTACTTTGGCATTGGATAAACGTGATGCACCGGTACGTGTTCCTACTACATTCATCATCTTACTGTTGAAAATTGCGATGATGCGTAATTTCTTCGTATTCCAGAACTGTTTCTACCTCCAAACAAAGGGAGTTGCAATGGGGGTTGCCTATGCCCCCGATTTAGCAATTATCTTTATGTCCACTTTTGAAACCACCTTCATTCTCAATGATTCAAATCCATTTAGGTCTACCATACGACTATGGATGCGGTACATAGATGATATCCTTCTGGTCTGGGCCGGCACGGATATCGATATCAACAATTTCTTCAACTGGCTCAATAATAAATCCCAGGACATCCAATTCACAATTCAATTCGATAAAACAAAAATTTACTTCCTTGATCTTTCCATCATTGCTGAGGATGGGGCCCTACATACAAACCTCTTCAGAAAACCCGCAGAACGCAATTCACTACTTCTGTACTCAAGCCATCACCCGAGGAGTCTTAGGGGCAATTTGCCGTTCGGACAATTTTTAAGAATTAGACGTAATTGCAGCAAGAAGGAAGATTACATGGTACAGTCAGAGAACCTGATGGACCGCCTCATTGAGCGTGGATACCCAAAATGACTGACAAAGAAGGCCCGTAAGAGAGCATGGTTTCATCCTCGAGAGACATTACTACAACCTCACAAACGCATCAATAATCAAGACCAAAGGTTAATATGCGTAACTACTTTTTCAACGAAGAGCAACAAGATCAAGAAAGCAGTGAATAAACATTGGTCAATGATATCGAAAGATGTGGGATGTCAGTGCCCACCTTTACATTCCTTTAAGAAGGCCAAAAATATACGTGATTATGTGGTGTGCTCACTTCTGGATAGTACATCAACACCGACCATCACTTCCCTTTGGAACCTCCCTCCAATTCTGGGTCATTTCAAATGTGGAAGCTGTAAGGAGTGTCCATCCACCATCCAAACCAAGGAAATCATTTTCAAACATCACCACATAAAATTTAAATCACACAACAATTGTAACACGGAAAATGTAATCTACTGCATAATCCGCCCATGTGACTTAATTTACGTTGGTCAGACACAACAACGCATCAAAATGCGCTTCTTACAACACTGTAGCCGGGTCAGGTGCAAAGTGGCTGGTGCACCAATAGTTGAACACTGCATGAAAGAGAACCACCTTCCAGAGACCCTAAGGTGGATCCGACTAGAACAAGTCAAACTTGGTCCCAGGGGAGGCAACATCGCCCCTATTCTTAACGTCAGAGAACTGAAATGGATACAATTCTTTGATTCAGTACACAATGGCCTGAACGAGTCTGAAAGCAGTTTTGCACAACTAGCTGTCCTTTGATACATCTCCCTGACTTTTCTTTGATACCTTTAACTTTCTCCTTGGTCATGCTGCCATAAAAAAACGTGTGTGATAATACAGTTTGCATTTTACCACCTTGAATGGTAGGTACATGCACTAATGTGATGGTAATACTAATAACCGCCATTCCGGGTATTTTTGGTCATACCAACATGTCTGTTAGGTACACCAGAACTGCCTATGAACCAATCACGGGACGATTAGGTCCTTTATCCTCTCCGGGCATATACGGCCCTTTGTGAACCTGGACCATCTCAATCACCAAAATATCCATTCACGCGGTTGCTGACGCCGAGGTACTTTCCTAGCATCTTTGGTTTCCCGGCAACTATGAGGGTAGTCCCTTCTTAGTTTCAGCATCCGCCTACATAAGCATAGCCACGCCCCTGACCATCACTTCCTGGTTACGAGAGTCGCTTCCATTGACTGCCTCGAGACCTCGCTCATGTAGGAGCAATTTGTTTGACAAGGTAAGCTCGTTTGTAACATAGTGCAGGAATCTGGCAATACAGCATTATCCAGTACCCCCCACGATCAAATATTCATGAGGGCGCGCTTTTTCTTGTTTGTTTTCCCCAGATACGATCTGTAGACACTGATCCCAATCTCCACCGGGACCTGAGGTAAACTTTACACCCTTCCTCTAACTAAGTGTTATGTAGTAACCCTGCTGCCTTTCTGCAACATTTGTCCTAACTATGGTCCTTCTCACATTCAGAAACTTTTCGAGGCGATATTGACCCAACTTGATGGCAACTTTATCGGTCTTCCCCTCACAAGGTAAATATGATAATGATCATTGTAGTCCTCTTAAAAGTGCTTTCCCAATGTTCTAACCAAGCGCTAACCACGCTTAGGTAATTTTGGGAATTTTTACCCTTCTGAGTCTTTCGCCATTGTGTCTCACTCTAGGAGGCTTGCCCACTGCCTCCCTGTCCTGATGAAGACCCGCTTTGTAAGGGCGAACTACCCTACACCCTGCTAGGGTCGAAACGTAGACTGCCCCCATGTTCTTACTCCCATGGTTATTCAGGATTCATACAGCCTAAATGAGAAGATATTGCTTTTGTAAATAAACTGTGATAAATTAATTTCGTGTATGGCTCCGAATTAGGGAGACCAGTTCAGAATGTATATGAAACTACTGATCAATAAAGTAAAAATTGATTATTGTTTATGCATTTCACTCCTGTTCACTGAACTTCCTCACAACATTTCCCTCCCTTCCCTATGTGGGCACTAATACTTTTATGAAGTATAAATCATTTTCAAGAGAACTGTGTAACCATAAAGTGGTTGATATAGGTACTTTGTGAATTAAGTGGAAAGAGAGTGTGGGGGATTCCCACACTGCATCCTGTCGTGCTCCTGTGGACGTGATTATCTCAGTTTATTCAAAAAGTACTCAGATTCAACAGGTCCAAGTCAGTTCATCATGATTTTAATCCTTAAGGTCATATATTAATATTCATATAGACTGTGAAGTTTTCATGCAATTTGTTCAACACACACGTTTTGAAATGCCAATATCCCTATGCATTTCGGGACAAAGGTCCATTCATCAGGGGAATGGTTTCATCTGTGGAGGAAATAAACTAAGTATGGGCGGAAAATCCGTTTCGCTCGCGGATTTTGCGGATTTTCGGTAAATTCGCAATCCGCGAGATTTGCGAATTTCCCGTGAAATCCGCAAATCCGCGAGCAGCGGATTTTATGGCTTGCTCGCACTGTTCGCGGCTTGCCAGTACAACTTCGCACCCCGCGAGTAAGTGCTAAATTGCAGAAATACGATCTTAGCAAAACTGAAACTACTTACCAGGTTCAAAAGTTCAGGCTCATCATTAGTAGCCATTTCCTGTAGTGCCTCCTGAGGGGCCTCTCCAGAGTTCAGTTGCCAGTTGCAACTATTATGTGACCCTGCTCTGAACCTCAGAATAGTTACACATATGCCACAAAGGTCCTGAATTACAGCTAAGGGAGACAAGCAGGAGCCAGGCTGGAAGTTAAAATCCATTAATCAGCCCCTAATTCATTATTGTCAGTTGGGGCAGGGCAGGTGTTGTAACTAATTTTGCAACAATGAAAGCACTTAGCAAGTGCAAAAGATCACTAATCAGGAAGCACTAAGGAAGCAGGTGCCAGCTAAAAAAATATTCTGTGACACATTAATCAGCCCCAAATTAATTCAGGTCACTTGAGGCAGGGAAGGTGTGCTTTGCTTTGCCGAAAATAATGTACACTGGACAACCAGAGGGTGTGGTGATGAAACAGAGGGTGGCATGGGTGGGCCAGAGGGTGGCATGAGTAGTCAGAAAGTGGCAGTGGTGACAGAGAGTGGCAGTGATGAAGAAGAGTGTCCCAAACAGGCTGGACACGTAGAAACAACAAGTTCGCAAAACTTGCGACCCGACAGGTAAGTTCGCAAATTGCGAAATTGTAAAAACCCTCGCGAACTGGCAGAAACACGCGCGAACACAAAAAAAAAAAAATCCGCAAATTCGCGGGAATTCGCGGATTTTGCGGATTGCGAGTTCGCAAATCCGCAAAATTCGCGAACGCGAGATTCGCAAAATTCGCCCATGCTTAAAATAAACATTGTTTTAGGAAGGGGACTGTTCCCTCAACGTGCTAAAAAAGAAGATAGAAAAGGGTGGCTGGAACGAGAAAATCGCAGGTGAAAAGTGGAAAACAAAATATTAAACATGACCAGACACTGGTATACAGTTATGCAGTTCGTTACTCTAATATGAGTAACACTGTTCATTACGCAACTGTTATGTGACGGTAGAAAGGTAAACATGAAAAAGTGAGCAACAGAGTGAAGATACCCGAGTGGCTCCAAAGACGGGTCGGTGAAGTCAGAGCCTAAAGCTGAACGGAACGTCGAAAATCCCAAAGAATAACATCCAGTGAAAGTGCATCCCACCGCATGGTGAAAAGCCTACTGTCTAGTGAAAAGATTCTTACCCAAAACGCTCTCTTTATAGCGTGAAGGCATTCTCCAGCGATTGCCGATTCAGTGACCAGAAGTCAAAGTAAGCGCAACGTTTGTACCAAAACATAAATTACGGACCAATTGGAGTGACTAACATGAAGAAAAGACTGTAGCAATAGAAATCGCTGTGATGTGGAAATAAAATGTGCAAAAAAGTCCCGCGGGTTTCAAATAGTGAAAAACAGATCCCAAAAAGACGTGATTGGAAGAAGTCAAAATAGTCGCGCTAACTGAATATACACATTGACACAGTGCCAAATTAAAGGTAGCGTAGTCCGATCAGGGTCGGCCATGTTGGGTAGGGAAGTTTCATAAATATACATTTTCAATACGTAAATGATGTATCAAAAGTTCGTGATGACAAAGTTCATCAAAAATGTTATACTATCTAAGCATCAATTGCTAATTAGACATTAGAGACTAAAGTATAATAAGTATACAAAAGTTGTAGCACAGTGAAGAAAATAGCAAAAACAGGGTAGAGATGGAATCATTTGGTGAGGGTAAAGGTGTAGAAGCCAGGGGAGTAAAAGTGCATGCGGAAAAAGAAATAAAGATGCAAGCAATAAGAGAGAGAAAAAAATTAGGGAAAGGATGGTTTAGAAAATACACGGAGGGTTGGAATAGGAAATAAAAGCAACTATAGAGAGTCAAAAGCAGAGCGCATGTTTTTAAAGGAAACAACTATATTCAATCCGTTCGTTAAGTCCTTTTAGTTGGCTGGATTCCAATAATTTGATCCAAAAGAGTTTGCGTTGTAGTAATCTCTTGCGATTGTCAACGCCCAATCTCGTAGGGACAACCTCTAGTACAAGGAACCTTAGTTGGCTGATGTTATGTTGGGCAGATAAGAAATGGGCTGCTAGGAGAGACTTCAAGTTCTTGTTCCGTATGGTGCTTTTGTGCTCCGTTAAGCGGACTTTGAGTTTTCTTTCGGTCTTTCCCACATAAGGTAGGCCACAAGGGCACTTTAGCAGATTCACCAAGTTCATTGAGTCACAAGTGGCATTAGTTTGAGTTGAATTTGTTTGCCAGATCGAGGATGGTTTAGTGGAGAAGTGTGGCTCAAGTGAAGAAGTGTGGCTCAATGTTTAGAGCGGCAGACCTTGATGCAGAACGCTGGCCAGGGACCAGGGTTCGATTCCCACCTCAGCGGGTTTAGGGCTTAAATTCCTCTGACCGGATATTCTCGCCTCAGTGCCGATTCTAAGCATGGGTCCCACGCTGCAACTCTGGGCAATAGCTTGCTTAGTCTCCACAAAGGCCCCCTGATACACAAGCGATGCCTGGTTTCACCATGGGATGCCCAGGAGTGGACACCCCACAAGGAAAAGCCAGGAGGGGTTCCCTTGTGGTAGGAGTACAAGCGCCGGGATGCCTCCGGGTCACTGTTCGCGCTATACAAATGCGCCACATTTACTTTTACATTCATGGAATTGCCTTTGATTATACTTTTGCAGTGACTGCAATTGTGGCATGGTTTGGTACCAGAAAAAACTGTGACTGTAGATTTCGGTTTGGACTCCAACATGTTTTTCAGGTTCTTGGCTCTTTGGTAAGCAAACAGTGGAGTGCAGTTTGTGAATTAAAACATCATAACCTCATTTGTTTGTTTTCTTCTATTTTCCTTATTTAATCGATTTTCTACACTGTATATAAATCACTCTCTCAAGTCTGGGACCCCTCTGTCCACCTTGCCGTCTAAAGCAAAAAACCTTCAATTTGCTGTAGTTCAAGCTCAGTTGCAGACTGTTAGTTTACCCCAATAATAGATCTATCGCTGGCGGCAGCCCACTTGGGGCTTTACTCATGGGAAAATATTGCAGCCTTCTAATTTGTGCTGAGCCCAACCTGGGTGAATCTCCCTGTACTAGGGCCAAGTGGTGGTTGAGGTCAGCCATAAATATAATAAATAAACAGAGCGCAAGGGCAAACCTGTTTTAAGACCATGTTCGTATAGATTTTTTTGGTGGTTCTTCAGCCATCCCATATCTTAATTTGAACCAATGTGTTATAGTATAGGTTGATTATAGCCTACAGCAGCTCCGCTGGTACACCCCATCCTGCCAGTTTCTTCCGCAGCAGGACCCTCAGGCCTTTATCGAAAGTGGCTTTCATGTCAATAAAGCAGAAGAGCAGCTTGCCGGATTTGGCCGTTGCTTGTTCAGCTCGAAGAGTAAACATCAGCAATGTTGTCAACGTGTGAATTGGTGCTCTGAAGCCAGTCTGGGTTTTTGGGATTATGTTTGAGGGGTAGACCCAGTCCTCTAAGTCAATGAATCAATTTGAGGCATAGGTCTTGGCTTCTATGTCTGTGAAGGTGATTAATCTATAGTTAGATGGATGTGAGCATTCACCTGATTTATGGATATGCTGAAAGATACTGCCACAGCAGGATTCCAGAATGATGTCTTACCATGTCATAATTGAAAACAAAAGTTGAGTGCGAGGACCAGAAGCAGTCATCCTTTTTAAATAAGTTGTTTGGAAGCCTGTTTGGCCCTGGTGCCCCCTCTGACAGGACCCTTTTTAATGTTTGGGCTACCTGTTTAGTACTGATCAATATAGTGCAGAGGTGCACAGTGTGTGTTGGGGGTGTGCTTGTGCATATGTGTGATATCTAACTTAGGTTTTGTACTGGAAGGAGACACTAGAAGGTGGGCTAGCAAGATGGCTGCACAATAGTGAGGCTCCTGCAGTCCGGGGGGAATACATAACAATATCCTGCGATCGCCACAAAGAAAGGGGGCTGTAAGTGCCCATAAGCTGGAGAGTAGAGTGTGGGGAAGCATTACATCCCTCCAAAATAAGGAGGAGGGACCAGGTTAGTGCCGACTTAGGAGACTGCGAGTGAGGCCTGGATAAGCAGAGTGCGGTGCCGCAGCAGCCTACTCTGTGTGGAGACTGGCCGTGGGTGAGAGGCGAGTCCAGAGAAGGGTCAAGGCTGCCTGAGGCACACTGGTAGCTGGAGGATGAGACGTGAGGTTGCCGCAAGAAATTCATCCCTGAAGGCCCGTGACAGAAGAACAACCAGGGCTCGAAAAATCTTAAAAACTTTAATAATCTACTCCACCTAATTGTAATGAACTTGACTGGTTAATTGTGTGATTCTAGGGAAATATTTTGTTTTCTAGAGCCGCCTTTTTCATCATTATCACACAGCCACGGGCGGTGGTAGGTGTAACTGCAGGGAGGTGACATAGGGAGGGGGAGGGGCAGGGTGGGGGGTTGTAATGTATGGATTACGGACATTAACAGGTAAGTAAATATATAAATAAATAAAACGAATTTCGTTGTGTGCACTGCATCACCAAATGCGATGCAGCGTGCACAACAAAATTCGTTTTATTTATATATATATTTACTTACCTGTTAATGTCCATAATCCATACATTACTACCCCCCACCCTGCCCCTCCCCCTCCCTACGTCACCGCCCTGCAGTTACACCTACCACCGGCCGTGGCTATTATCACATAAGAGAGCACCTTCAAATATGAAAGGTCACGATTTCTGCTGTACAAAAACATGTTTTTTTTACTAGAATAAATGTTTGCTCCATATATAAAGCAAGAATACAGCCCATATATAGGGTACACATGATTCCTAGTTTCCCTCTTAGTTCACTAATAGTATTGTCATCTGGGCAGAAGCAGAAAAAAATCCCAGTACATGTAAAAACTCACTTTTCATAAATATATTACCAAACCATAATGTGGTAGTGCATTGCACTTTACAAATAGCATATTTCCATTAAAATGGCGGCAAAACTTTCCCACTCCTTATCACAAGATGGTGTCATGGATTGTATATGACATGTATGATTGATGGGTACAGTTCGGAAATGGAAAATTGCATAACCAGTATGTGTTTTTAATATTAATAAAACTGCGGCTAACAACGACCATCACTAATAACCGTTATTGTTGGCTGAAATTATTTTGAAGAATGGCATGCGGGCATTCTGAGGGGGGAAAAGCCGGGGAGTTGCTGTGGGGTAACCACGGAATGGGCACGTGCGGGGGTTATCGCAGAGGCCGCCGCACCCCCCGCAGGGGGGGGAGGCTTAGAGGCCGGCGCCATAACCCACGCGGTGCCCACCGGTGGGGAAACTGGGTCTGGGCGCCTGAAAGCGCCCAGGAACCAGCGGAAGCGGAGTGTGCACCAGCCACTCCGACCGGAAGTGACCCGTGACCTGGGCGCCCCTAAAGGGCGGCCAATGGTCACCATGGCTTGGTTTGAACCCCCCAATCAGGGGGGTCAACCTGAGGCCCCTATGGAGGGGTCAAGGGGATTTAAGTTGCCGCCTCTCCCAGCAAGGACATAACTTCTTCGAGGAGCTGGGAGAGCGGCGCAACAACGACAACAATTGAAGCCCCCCAACCCACACCTAAGGGACAGCAAAATCGCAGTGCTGGACAATGGCAGGGGCATTTTGCGGAAATCCTACAATGGTTGGCTAAGGAAACACACCGGCGGGCGGTGTGTAGGAGGAGGGCCACTCACTTTTGAATGCCGCACGGCAGGGTGACGTGGCCGCACCAAGGAGGGGAGTAACAGGAGGAGACGGCACTCACGGCCCAGACCCGGCCGGACGGCAGGGCGCAAATGGTAGTGAGCTGGGGACCGAACTCCAGACAGAAAAGCTCCCCTCCATAACACGCAGAAGGCGTGGGCGACCAACCACTGGAACACCAATGGACTGACAAGGAACTGGTTTTATACAGTGCCATTTACGAACTGAGGAGTACACAAAAGACTGACACCTGTTATCACAAGATGGTGTCATGGATTGTATATGACATGTATGATTGATGGGTACAGTTCGCAAATGGAAAATTGCATAACCAGTATGTTTTTAAAAATTAATAAAACTGCGGCCAACAACGACCATCACTAATAACCGTTATTGTTGGCTGACATTATATTGAAGAATGGCATGCGGGCATTCTGAGGGGGCAGAAGCCGGGGAGTTGCTGTGGGGTAACCACGGAATGGGCACGTACGGGGGTTATGCTGTTCGCACTTTTCCTGCGCTGTACCATAACACTTTCTTTGCGGGAAGCGCTGATGTTGAAGTCGAACTGATTTCCTTCACTTGAGGTAGAAGGGTTGTCTCCAGCCTCTGAGTCTGAACCATCCGATACTGAAAAGAAGTGGGTGCAGGAGGTAGGGCGCCCTGAGGCAATGAGGCAGGATCATTACCTTGATGAGTGAATAAGCTGCCGCTGATTTGCTGTTCAGACCCTGGGTAGGGTTTGTCAGACCAGGTATTTGGACCCGATGTTTAGAGGACCTCAGCCCTAGTAGCCAAAGGAGGAACTGCTGAGAAAATAAGTTCAGGGGTTCCTTTTACGCCTTCACTTGAGCTCCCTGAAGGTGAGCCCCCAGGCTGTGCTGGCTCTAAATTCTTTAGTACAATTAGCATTTGGGTGTCAGACAGTCCTTGCGCATTCCTTGTGGAGACGGGATTATCCACCCCTCTCTCATGAATTTTAAAGATCTTTTCCCTAGTTGAGACCGTAGAGCTCCCACCGGGGAACAGTTAGTGATTGAGGGCTCGGAACCACCTCTTTCTTTAAGGGCACCCCCGTGATTTCCATGTCGCTCTCTTAATATTTCCATTGTCCTTTTTACCTTTAGGCGCGATGTCCACATCAGGGGTTGGCCCTCGTGCTTGATGAACCGGCGCTGTTGTTGGCTGTCTTTGATTTTGTGCCTCTGCCTCGGCGGGATGCCATAACCCGCGACAGGTAGCGTTAGGCTCTCATGAAAGTTCGTAGAGCCTCGGCAGGAACTGTAAAACAGGTGAGAAGAGTTCCGGCTCCAAGCTGAGAAAAGTCCACGATTGCCCCCGCATCTGTTTCACTCAGCCACAGTTTGGTAAAAGTGCTTGTTCTTCTGCTGTGATGTATGCGGCAGCAGCCTTTCCGCAGTGAGATCAGGGGCTTGTGAGCCGGCGTGTCAGGGCCAGGTAGCATAGCCGATAGCAGAGTTTGCGGCGGTCTGACCGAGTATTACGCAGACGCCATCTTGCTATCACGGCTGTGTTGTTTAATTAAACAAACTGTTCCTGTTTTGCCAAACGCCTCTTGTCTCTTGAGTTTTCAAGGTATTTCATGTTCAAGAAACACGCATCTGTTTTGCATTTGTGAATAAAGAGAATTTGCTTTTCTCATAGTCACCTCCATTGCATGCAAAATAATTGCTACACAATATATTTTCCATCAGCAGAAGTTAAGAACAGGTTTAGCTTTGCTTGCCCAAATTTCGTTTCTATTGATATTCATTTGATTCGTAGAATCATTGGAACCTTGTTAGCTACAGAACATTTAAGCTGTATCTGCAGAATTCAGATGATTAGATGCATGGAGTGAGGCCTATGGAGGTTAGAGATCCCCACCTTTAGCAATTTCTGCTTCCAACATCTGTATTTGCAAAAGAGCAAAGCTAAGTACAAAAGAATAGCTGACCCTGGTTAGATAATGCTCTAAAGAGCGCTGTTGTTTCCTCTTGGAGGGGAATTGATAACACCATTAGCACTAATGTCTGTTCATCACTTCGTTGTTTCTTTTCTTCTTTTTAATGGGGTAAATTGAACTTGCAGTACAGGATCGCTGGAAGATCATTTTACTTATAGCATCATCATTTCAAACTAATAGCCAATTACAGCGCAAAGATCCTAGGGAATAGCAACTTTTACTTATGAATATATATGCACTTATAAAAGGTTCTATTCAGGAAATCCTTCCATTATGCCAGGGGCATAGTTTGGGTGTCCCTTACCACTTGCAACACAATGGTCCCCCTAACTGCTTTTTTTTGGTAGTAGAATACAGCAATAGTCATAATTCAGTGAGCTTCTCAGTCCTCTCGGCCTCTGTGCCACTGCACTTGCTGCACCGTGGTGGCTACACCCTTGCATTACACAAAATAAACTATTTACTTTTTACAGCAAAGCACAATGGCCAAATGTACTATTGTCTATTTTACCAAATCGTAAATAAATGTTTTTAAGAAATCACATTTTGCTATTCAATAAATAAAATGTGCTATCACATACATTTTCCTAGTAGGGATTTCTTAGGATTTGCTTTCTAAAAATCCAGAATCTTTAACAGTAATTTCTAAATGGATGTAAATTGTGAATGGCGCCCAGACAAAAAGTGATGACATCTAAATCAGGAAATACATTGTTGCCCTACCATTCTGAAGCATAGGAGCTTGCTTGCAGCCAAGACCGGTTTGAACTCCCTACTACTAAAAAAAAGAAGTAAACTCAGGAAGGGCAGAAAAGTACTCATCAAGAAAGAGGAAACACAAGTTCTCAGATGATGAGATAGAGATGACATAGCTATACTGGTGGAAGATTGTGCAGCTAACACAGGCGAACTTCTGGCAAATCCTCCCTAACTATGTCTGAAGCCAGAGAGAAGCACTTTGGTGTTGTATCCAAGAAAGGATTAATGCTCTGACCAAAAGAACTCACAGTATTCCTTAACTTGGTAAGTGAGGGGATGTCTTTCGCTCATGCAAGAAGGAGAAGGTTGCTTTTAGGAAAAAAAAGCTGCTGCCAAATTAGGAGGACCTTCTACTCAGCCACCATCTACTTCAATTGAAAAGACCATCGAAAGCACACTCACTACAGAGGCTATATCTGGCCTCACTAATATTGATACCTCTCAAATGTCTCAGCGCACACAAGTTAGTGTTTTTTTGTTTTTGTTTTAAATTAGCACAGTACAAATGCTGGAGCTTACTTTTTTATTTTAACTCTGATTCAATTATGTAAAATCTGATAAAATCTGTTTGGGTATGATGTAACATTTCACTCCATTAAATTTTGCTATGTTCAATAAATTGCATTATGGGATGTGTAGTCCAATTACAGTCTAAACAGGTTTTAGCGCTTCTAGAACCCTTGTTTAAATATATGTTACTGTGTAATGACAACAAATAATAATAATAATGTAAACCACTTATACCATGAATTTGGAAAGATAAAATAAATGAGTGCATCATAAGCTGTAGATGCTTTTATGTGCAATTCAAAATTACATTAATAAAAATTACATTTACATTACATTTTATGTACAGTGATAGACAAGAACATTACAGAATAACATCATGGTTTCAATGTGGAAGATGTGACCGATGTGGAGTCCAACAACAGTAATATGGTTGAAGCAATGGAGATCACACCAATAGCAATATTCTCTGATACAACTTTGCTTACAAGAAGAGACACACCTACATCTAGTATAATCTCCAGCTAATAACATGAGGTAGATTAAACACTTGTATACAGAGGCACGTGAGTCAACGATTCTTACCACTCTGACCACAGTTTGCAATCAGACCTGCTGATTTAGATGCCACAGCATCTAGATCCGATTTGTGAAAAACCAAAAAGCAGTGTTAGACATCCAAACAAAGCAATCTGAGAAATTAACATGCTGGCAAGAAACATGGACGCAGGCATGTCTGCTATGATTAATAGTATTCACAATTTTAAATGAAACAATGAAGTCACTAAGAGATTTTAATGTTAAGGAGGCAGCAACAAAACAGGAGACATTGTCACGTAATATGTAAAATGCAGCATTTTGGAACATGTTTAAGAAAATTGGCAACTGCAGCAACAATACTCAGTCGTTGGATCCTACATATCCACCAAGAATTGTCTCACAGTTGCAAAGATGTAGTGAGCGTTTAGGGAAGATTGCATCAGGTCCTAAATTTCTAACAAACAACTCAAACATGTTCTCGTAATACTACTGCCTTTGCTATAGATAAAAGGCTTATAGCCACAGTAGTCCGTCTATATTCAATTCTATAAAATGTAAGCTTTCACATAGCCTGACTGATTATTTGGAAGAGGATATGTTGGCAAGTGACTTAGAGGCCCACTCCCAGCAAACACAGACATATGCATTAATGTCTGTTTTGTAAAATCCAAAATATATTTATTGTGTTACAATATTGTGCCTTGAAATATGTTCTGAAAACAAACAATGTATGCTTTTTTTTCTGTGAAGAAACATGGGTATACCAATTATTTTTCTGCATTTTGACTAACTATCGCTGTATACATTGCATGGTTTACTTCAAATACACTTACCTTACGAATAACTGTTGGTAATGAATCTGTGTCTTTCATTTACATCTACAGCTCTTCTGGCATTTTGGGATGCGTTTGGTAAAGAGTGTTCTTCCTCTTCATCAGAGCTGTTCTCCTCAGACTACATTGGAAGTACCTTACATGCTTCTATATTGTGCAGTACAGCACACACTTCCACAATCTTGCATGTCACTGGAGGGGAATAATGAAGAGCTACACCAATCCTATGAAGGAATCAAAATCTTGCCTGAAGATTGCCAAAGGAACGCTCAATAACTTCAATTGCCACTTGTGGGCAATAATATAGCGTCACGTCAAAATCAATTTGTGTAGTGCATAATCAGTGTCACCTAACACAAATGAAATATACAACAAAACCTCTCATGTATATTATCAAATTATTAGATATATATGTGCAATGTAGAAATACCTAAAAGATAATCATTCTCAAAGCCCACTCTTGCAATCTGATTGCATAGGGCACAGCTCCAAAGTAAATAGGAGTCGTGGGTAGAAGCAGAAAATGTAGCCACAAGGTCTGAAAGTAAAGAGCCAGCATTTCAAACAATATGAAAGTTTAAGGAGTGCTGGTTCATCTGATTACGAAAAAAAACCTCTGTAGCACTAGGAGGGCAAATTAAGATGTGCCCCATCAACACAGTCTATAATCTGTTGGGAACGTGCCGCTCAAAAAATATAAAGGGGCTTATTTACAAGCCCTTTGCGCCGCCAGTACGTCACTTTTTCCCCCCATGTTAAATGTGGCACACTGGTGGCGCAAGGGGCTTGTAGATAAGCTCCAAAATGTGTTTAATGTGAGTCTTGATGTGACCCGGGGAAAAATATATCTATGAATGTTTAGCAGCACTACATCTACAACGTATGACAAGAATGTAAAAGAGCACTTTGAGGAGCATCTCTTGCTGTGGCAATAACCACCAACATAGTTTCCTAAGGTTAAAAGCCGAAGGCAGCAGTGTATCTTATGCAGGTTGGTATAGGAACACTCCTGTGTGTGTCCCCCTACACAACACAGGGTCTAACTCGGGTATTAAATTTAAAATGACAATGCTGAAGCGCCTATACTTGCTGTATTTCTCCTCCTCAGTCTGCTGAAACAAAGTCTCCCTGCGTCTGAAAATGAGCTCCTGTCTTTACATTCTTCTGTGGTGGTGTGGAGGAAAACGCTCTCACAATTGCATAAAGAGTAACCAATGTGGAAAAATTAAAAGTGTCCACCCCTTTTACATTTTGCACCTGATTCCAACCTGCACCCACGTTTGCAAGTACAAAAGCCTGTTTTTGTGACCATTCACAATTAGTGCCTCAGTAATACATTCCAAAATAAGAAATGCAAATTGGTAATAGGTAATAGCAAATGCCAATTGGAAAAATAGTGAGTTGTAAGGTAATGTTTGCATTACTATTAATGCAACTGTAGACGAAAACCATTTTGATACATTCCAAATTTACTTTTTACCAGTCTATTTGCAACCAATTACCGGATCTCAATCTGTTCGTACATCTGTCCCTAAACTCATTGAAAAAATATCCAATTGACTGCTGCATAAGCAAGAAATAGACCATCAACTATTCAATCGTATTTCATTCATTCATTTTCATCTTAGTGCTGCTGTGCAGTGGAAGCACTGAGGTGAAGCCATTGGAGTTAACATAGAAAAGGGCTGTATGCATGTCGCAAATTCATCCACCGAGGCACCACTGTGCTGACACCTTCACCTAATCCCCTGATAGCCCTATCCCACTGTGCATTCTTGTTGTGTCCCTAGTTCTCCTAGGCCCATCATGAGCTCAAGCCTGACACTGTGATGCCCATGTACATGCTTTGGCTATCTTGATACTCACCTTCCAAGGTTGCATGCAGCACTCTCCCTCCTCTTCTTAGGGGAGCTGATCAGGAGCTGCAGAATGTTGAAGGGAACAGAAGAAACAGGCATGTACAGCAGCAACATAAGGAGTATTTCCATAGGGTAGGAAGTATGCACCTTCTCACTACCCTTCCCACCACAAGTAGTACACCTTCTTGCCTTGCATTCACTCGGGCTCTCTGAGGCACTGCCCCAACCCTACCCCACTTGGAGGTGCTGATGAGGAGCTGTAAAGCCTGGGAGAGGAGGGAAGAGCCATCCCACACCAGATTAGCAAGCATACGTCCTTCCAACTGGTAAGTTGAAAAAAAAGATTCTGCACTGAGTGTGAGCACAAGTGAGTATGTGCATGTATGCTTGTGTGTGCGATTGCACTTATGTCTGTGTGTTCATGTCTGTGGCATGCGCATTTATTTGTATGCACGTATGTGGGTGTATATCTGTCGGCATTTTTATGTGTGCATATATGTATTTAATGTGCACAAGTGCATGCATCAGAGTGCATGACTGTATGTTTGTATTTGTGCATGCGTAAATATTTGTGAGTGTTGGTGAGGAATGAGTGTGTTGCCGATTGCCATGCCTCCAAATTGGTTGACCTGAGAAAATAATGGTTTTGCCTGGCAGTTGTGATTGGTGGAATAGTGGTATTACCTGCCAACACGCAGACACTGGTTCAATGGTGGAAATCCCTACTAAAATGCAGACCATGACTCGCTGTTTGCAATCCCTAGCAATATGCTGGCAATGGCCAATACTGGTAATTTCAATTGTTAATTGTGCCCTGATGTAATGGTGGTAATCTCGCTCAACATACTGGTCCGGGCACACTAGGGTAATTCCGGGCAACATGTCGGCTTTGCACATTCCTGGTAGACTACTTGCCTTAGTTCAATTAAAGTAATTCCTTGCAGAATGATGGCCCTGTCACAGCGGTGGTAATCCTTATCAACATGCTTACTGTTCAACAGTGGTGGTGTTTCCTTGTAAAATATTGGCCCTGGCACAATAGTAGAAACCCCTGGCATCATGCAGACACAGGCGGGAAACAACACTTACAACGCAACTTTTACAACACACTACCTTTACAGCGAAACTTTTACAATGCAACATCCATTACAACGCATGCCATTACAACGCAACCATTACAACGCATACCATTACAATGCATACCTACACTATCCAACACTTACCCTACTGTTGCACACCCTGGAGTTAGAATAGTAATTTTTACCCCTACACTATCCAATACTTACCCTACTGTTGCACCCCCTGGAGTTAGAATAGTAATTTTTACCCCTACACTATCCAATACTTACCATACATGCAATGTAATGGTATGCGTTGTAATGGTATGCGTTGTAAATGTAATATGCTTTGTAATGGAATGCGTTGTAAAGATAGTTTCAAAGATTTCATTGTAATGGCATGCGTTGTAATGGAATGTGTTGTAATGGATGTTGCAGTGTAAAAAACGGGTTGTAAATGTATGCCTTGAAAAAGTATGCGTTGTAACGACATACATCCGCACAGGCACCACGGTAGTAATGCCTTCCAACATGCTTAACCTGTCAGAATGGAAGTACTTCCTGGTAAAATGCCATGCCACCTCCAGCACACTTGAATCACATTGACCCGGGCACAAAGGTGGTAGTCCCTGGCATAGTAGCATATTGTAGCAGATATGGCATGATAGTGCCTAGGCCAAATGTAAATCATTTGGAATAGATTAAAGTTCATGCAGGCTCAGAAAAGCGGCGAGAAACCAGAGCAAGTGAGCACAAGTTCTACAGTATATTAGTGTACTTGCTTAGCCTTTGCAAAGCCCAAAGCAAATGCCTCGGCAGTTTGGGTTTTAAGCACAGTGCTGGCAAGTCACAACCTACTTAATTTTGAGCTGCGTGTTCTTTATCTTCTCTGACATACCACCACACCCAGCCCTGAAGCTACTGTGAAAATATTTTGTTTACATAACACATAATCCCATTCAAGGTAATTGACTTATACCGAACTAATTGAGTTGGGAAATAAATCACTCATTTCATTCTATTGTCAATACTGTTTTTTATTGTGTGTGGAAACCAAAAATGGCTATATATAACAGGATTTTTTGGGTGAGAACCCTTCACTGTTTAAAACAGTTAAGAAGTCATATAATAATAAGAATACGACATGAAATTATAATATTGTTAGAGTTATTGTGAAGACTAAACAACTATTGAGAATATGAAGCAAAACAGCCGTACTAAATCAAAAGTATAGAAACAATACTATCTCAAATAGAGGACAAAAGATTGGAAACATGTTTGAATATGTTCTGAAAGAAAACAGGAGTGCATTAGCATAATGTATTGCAGAGAAGACACATTGCTGAAATACATTTTTAGATGCATTGTTTTATTTTGTCCTTTCTATTTTACATTGCTAAACTAGTTAGTATATATGTTCAGTAAAAGTATGATTATTCGTTAGAACCATTCGATGATCAAAAATACATGCTTTTGTAGTATTACATATCAAGCTGCCCATGTGTTATTTACCACCAATAACACCGAATGTTTGTGGCTCACAAGCATTTTTATTAAGGTATTAGTTTCCTGATGTACAACGCGATTTTACAGTCGCAAAATCCAAATTTGTGCCTTTTTGACCACAAAATGTTTTGTAAAAAATGAAAAATATCCCAGATTCCTTAACTTTTCTATTATTATTTTACGACCAAAATCCTCTCTCAAAACAATGATATGTTTCAAGCATATCCAAATTAGTGGTAATCATTTCCAATCAGGAAGGGGTCCCTCGGTGAATGTATGCAGACTCGCATATTTTAGGAGCAGGCAATGTCTTTCATAAACACACCCTTTTTGTTTTTTAACATTTACAAAACAAAGATTGCTTTATTTAAAATTATTCCCAGGCTTGGCGGTCTGCTGACACCGGCAGGCAACCATATCTGTGAGTCTCCCCAATAGTAGTGGGTCTCAATTTGCAGCCTACCTCATGCATATTTATTAGCTAAGTTGAATTGAGACTCACTAGGAATTGGAATTTTGTGAACCAACCTCTTTATACAGAGATTGGTTCACAAAATACCAATGCATTCAGTAGAAGTTGGTGTGTAAATGTTACCCACTTCTACTAGATCCATTTTTAATAGATTCTTTATAAGAAATCGCAAATTGCGAATCATTATTTGGAGCAATTTACAATTTCTTATTAGGAATCTTTGTACATTAGGCCCTAAATACTACGCATGTGGCTAAAGGCAAGATGTAAGAAGCCCTTTTTTCATTGCAAACAATCAGTTTCAGAGTTATTGTGAAGACTAAACAACTATTGAGAATATGAAGCAAAACTGCCGTACTAAATTAAAAGTATAGAAACAATACTATCTCAAATAGTGGACAAAAGATTGGAAACATGTTTGAATATGTTCTGAAAGAAAACAGGAGTGCATTAGCATAATGTATTGCAGAGAAGACACATTGCTGAAATACATTTTTAGATGCATTGTTTTATTTTGTCCTTTCTATTTTACATTGCTAAACTAGTTAGTATATATGTTCAGTAAAAGTATGATTATTCGTTAGAACCATTCGATGATCAAAAATACATGCTTTTGTAGTATTACATATCAAGCTGCCCATGTGTTATTTACCACCAATAACACCGAAGGTTTGTGGCTCACAAGCATTTTTATTAAAGTATTAGTTTCCTGATGTACAACGCGATTTTACAGACGCAAAATCCAAATTTGTGCCTTTTTGACCACAAAATGTTTTGTAAAAAATGAAAAATATCCCAGATTCCTTAACTTTTCTATTATTATTTTACGACCAAAATCCTCTCTCAAAACAATGATATGTTTCAAGCATATCCAAATCAGTGGTAATCATTTCCAATCAGGAAGGGGTCCCTAGGTGAATGTATGCAGACTCGCATATTTTAGGAGCAGGCAATGTCTTTCATAAACACACCCTTTTTGTTTTTTAACATGTACAAAACAAAAGATTGCTTTATTTAAAATTATTCCCAGGCATGGCGGTCTGCTGACACCGGCAGGCAACCATATCTGTGAGTCTTCCCAATCGTAGTGGGTTTCATTTTGCAGCCTACCTCATGAATATTTATTAGCTAAGTTGAATTGAGACTCACTAGGAATTGGAATTTTGTGAACCAACCTCTTTATACAGAGATTGGTTCACAAAATACCAATGCATTCAGTAGAAGTTGGTGTGTAAATGTTACCCACTTCTACTAGATCCATTTTTAATAGATTCCTTATAAGAAATCGCAAATTGTGAATCATTATTTGGTGCAATTTACAATTTCTTATTAGGAATCTTTGTACATTAGGCCCTGAATACTACGCATGTGGCTAAAGGCAAGATGTAAGAAGCCCTTTTTTCATTGCAAACAATCATTTTCAGAGTTTGCAACCCAAAACCTGCTTTTAGCAAGGTACTAAAGCTATTTAAAGAGATCTTTTTACCAACTGCTGAAATCGGTTTTAGAAATCGATAACCAGTCATGATGTGGAAATGGCATGTAGTGAGTCTCCTTTAAAAATATTGACATCTACCCACATGTATCAATGGTTTCGGACGAAAATAGCAGTTGCAAAAAATGAAAAGTTACCTAGCCCCAAATTGTGGCGGTAACCCATTCACAAAAGTGAAGGTGTCTCTTGGGGACACCATCCCCTTTGTGAATGAAAAACATGTTTGTTTGAGAGTAGGGAGTGGTCCACATGACCACTGCCAGCTGTTACCCAAACAAAAAAAGTAATTGTTTCTGTTTAAACACAGTCCTGATTCCTTTGAAGAAAAAGGGCTGCAATTGAAAAAGTTTAGTTAATTTAAAGGCACTCATAGGCATGGTGGTCTGCAGGCCCTTGCAGGTCCCCATCACTGTGATGGTCTCCAGTCATAGTGAATCACAACTTGTGATCTATCTCATCAATAAATATGAGGTTGTTCAGTATGTTACACAATATGATTCAATTGATGATATTTTGAAGAACAGACCTATTAGGACATACAGGCCGGTTCTTAAAAATCTTTACTTGATCCCAAAAATACCTGTCACAATTTGCAAGCAGTATTTTTGACCAGATATTGCTACATCTGGACCCACATTCTTTTAGTAAATGAAGGGAAGTGTACACTTATGTGGAACGGCTTACTTAGGTCATATTTTGGTTTCGTCCACATAGAGGAGAAATAACCCAACAAACTGGAATTAAACAAATACATTTTTTTGATAGGCAGATCTTAATAACTTTTAGAAGAAGGTAACTAATGCAAAAGGAAAATTAATGTAAAAACAATAAAGAAGATTCTTTAAGTTAACTTTTCACATCCCCCCACCACTCCTCACCATCCCCCTTTAAAAAAGAAAAAGTTCAATAGACTTGCTGTACGAAAGATCATGATGTCGAAGACAAGCCATAGTGGTTTCACCATTTACACCAAATTTGAGAGAATTTAGTGGGGCAACCCCTAGCAGTGTAAATAGTTTCTTCTAGTTGAGCACACTGGTCCATGCCAATGCACCATTGCTTCAGGGTCGGTGGAGATGGGTATTTCCTGTGCGAGCAATGTCTCACTTCACAACCAACGTTTCCCAGTCCAAGTACCATCATACCCCTCAAGCCCATCTAGTATCCCCAACAATGCTAGTTTGGGTATTAAATGCAGGGGAAAGCCCAAGAATGCTAAAAGGGAGGAGCTCATATGCAACCATTTTTGGACAAAACTGGAACATAGCCATCTAATGTGGAAGAAGTCGGTCTCTTGGGAATGGCATTGATTGCAGCCAGCATCAGTAAGAAGATGCACATTGCCCAGTCTCAGGTGGATCAGATAAGTGTGATGAAGATGATGGAATTGAATTAGCCTGAGTCGAGAAGATGTTGCCAACTCTCTGGGAGCCACAAAAAAGCCTAACCCCACTCCTCCTCGTCCAGTTCACCGACCCACCCTTTTCTCTCTGATGTAATCAGTTCAACGACGTGGATGCGTTACCCACCAAGGCACCGTATAGATGGGCAATCCCACCCTTGCTCAGTCTCCTGCATGGCAAGGAACCTGAAGGGGGTTGAAGCTTGGAAATCATGTAGCTTTGATTTTAAGGGGCAAGGGCATGCCCTATTTGGAAGTAGCAGTGGAACTGAGGGGCGGAAAGGGAGATCTCCGATTGAAGGTCAGTAAAAGTAAATATTTGTGACACATGTCAAATATCAGCCAGTGTAGTGATACTGATCTTACACACATCATCCTCCAGGTGGGTTTGCAATCAAGGATGTTCAAAGTCCAAAGATACAGGGGATCGAGCATGCTCTCCACTCCATCTCCTCGATTTGCGGCATTGACTAGAACTGGAAGGATTCACAGCAGGTTGACAAGGTTGTAAAGTGATCCATATAACGCCTCCTGAAGAGAAGTGACTACAGAGAGATCTTTGTTCCATGCCCCATATCCATGCCGCCTCCTGTCAAAAAAAGTATTATCAGAGTCATGTACCTCCCACAGTCTGGATTGAAAAGCAGGATGCAGGGGATGGGCATGGCTCTATGCTTTTGCTTTACCACTGCATAGAAGAATTGGGTCACCCTTGTATAATCAGGGAATATCATCTGATGGTGGATTGATAGGTGAGGTTCCTTTGGGTGCGTGCCTCACGCAGAACTGTGTCACAATCATGGTAATTGAGTATCTGTATGATCAATGGCTGAGGAGTAACCCCGGGGGGTTTATTTGTCAATAAACGATGGGTTTCATCCACAACAAACCTTGGGGAGAAGGCGCCCTCAAGCATCCAAGATTTCAGCCAATTCTCAACTAAGTACGTCACTCTGGGAGTCTTGACGCCCTCAGGGCAGCCCACCAAAGAGGGTATTTTGACAGGATCTGTTTTTGGCATCTTATCCTCGGCTTTAAGGGTGGGCATGTGGTTTGCAGGGTGGATACTTTGGTTTTCATGTCTGAAGAGTCTTCGTCGAGGGTAGAGATGCGACCCACAGCCACGTCATGCGGCTCGCTACTTTCCCAATATTTTGTCGAAGGACTGTATCATCCATCTCCACTTCCCTTATTTTAGACTCAAGCATTTCTTTGGAGACCTGAATGGCTTGAAGAATATAATGCACATCAGGTGAAACTATGCTGATTGGCGAGGAATGACTTCCACACAATTGTTTCTGAAGATCAGGGGCCAGAGTGGAAAACCTGTCTAATTTGGGCGGAGAAGTTTGGCTAGGAGGCTTGTCCTTCCCCATTGGTAAACCACGCAGTAGCAGAGAGTCCTGAATGAATTGAAGGCCACAGGCAAGCAGGAACATTGGACACACGGACCAGATGGCCAAGGGGCCAAAAATGGAGCACACCCAGCCTGCTTGCCCTAACACTGGGGCAGCAGGAGCAGCTGGGAAGGGCAATCACAGACAGTTAGTAAAGTATTTCAGAAGATGAGGCCTGGGAGAAGCCAAAGCGCCTGGTGGGGCAAAGTAGGACTGTGTAGTCACAGTATTCCTGTGCAATGGGGCACTATCTTGGTGCTTGTGTCTAAATATTGAGTCATGTGCACATAGTGTTATTATCTTATTCTTCTGTGATTCCCTCACTGATAGTGCATTGGAGGTTGGAGAAATTCTACTGTGTCTTCTCACACTGCATGAGCTAATAGAGCACAATTTCTTGCAATATTGAACGCATCAACTGACAAATCATGTGCTCCCCTATTTTGGATAATATAATAAAGGATAATTCTTAGGCAAGTGTGAGAGATGTGCATGTGCAATGATGTGGCAAGCCTAAATTAGTTTTCAATGTTCTACTAAAATAACGGTTGTTGAACAAATCATGTGATACCAGGCATATGTGTCACACATGGCAGCATACCTGTTGGCTGATCAAAGTATCAGGAGCACAAATAGAAACATAACATCTAAATTCCATGTATGTCATGCACTGAATGTGTCATATCAAATCTTGTGTACATTTCAACTCCAGGTACATATGTGATATCAAAAGTTCAAAATGCACCTGAATTTCAGGCATTCCAACAATCTAGGTCCAAATATGCACATAGATACTAAGTAACACTGACATACCTCATCGGTGTGATAGGTGAATACTTTAGTATCTTAAGTTGCCAACATTTTCTGCATCTCAGTACTTCAGTCTAAAACTGACATAGTCATTAAATAGGATGTGAAAGATGGTATGAAGAAGGAAATAACCTAGGTGAAATGTAGCCATGGTATGGTATCACAGTGTACTTCTAATCAAAATCTGAACCGTCTCATGCAAAAGAAAAGGTTTAAGAATCAAAGCATATAAGTACACAATCATCTACATGGAAAAATCACATACATATTTTTGAATACAGAGAGGGTTGTGTACAGGTGTGTAGTACAAAGCCACTTATACCAACATCATGTTGTCCCATGAGAAAAATGGCTGCATTGCCAGACCTATATATTGATCTAAGTTCCGAAAGATAACTTGCCATACAAAAAACAGTAGCTGACGTATGAAAAAAGCCAATTAAACTATCCATGTAACATGCTGAATAGTGGTAACATTTACTGAGCAAATATCCATGCTAAACCATAAAACTTATCTTAGGATGTGCAACTGTTAAGCAGGAAAGCAAGTACATCATATGCGAAAAAAAGCAGGTGTATGTGGTAGTGTCAACATGTTGGCACTGTCGCTACCTATACAGTGCAAAAAGTATGCAAGTTAATCTGATCCTAAATTTGATAATTCGCATTCAAATTACGTGCAATTCTCATATAGTTGACACAAATATTCTAAATTAATTAATGTAATCTACTGGCTAAACATTAAAGTTAGCATGTTGATGTGTTGTCTGTCTTTTACACCATGTACAATATGTACAGTGACACGTATATGTTGAATATACATGGGTAAAGCAACGGTCAACAGTGCCTAAGACATATCTGTCAAAAGTCAAAGAAATGTGTATTGGTTTGCTAGAATACATAACACGCATAGTTAGTTATGTCTATGTTACAATGTACAAAATCATTGACAGTTGGTATTTTTCACTTTTCAGCTGACCACGGATATGGTTTGTAGCAGAGCGGATGTTTTGGGTTCTGTTGCTTGGACAAATCAGGCATAAGACTCCTGTACTCACCGCCTATGGTCTACAAGATAATCTTAGTGCAGAGGTCTTCAATCTGTGGGGCACGATCCCCAGGGGGGCTATGGAGTCCTGGAAAGGGGATCACACATTCCCCAGCCTCATTTGTCCTTGCAATCCAAAATGTTTGCTTTTCTTTTGGAAAAAGTCTTCGGCCCTGGGAGGGCTAATTGAGATCCTTATCCGTTGCTTGCCTGAATGAAATGCAAATCACTCCAAGCATTGTGATGGCAAAGATTTGGTATTTTGAGTGGAAGTGCAAATATTTAGCAACTGGGCTGAGAAGTGCTTGATTTTAATTTTAACTGCATTTACACAGCCCTTAGTACCCCTATAGAGGATTTGAAGGGACAGTTATGTGAAAAACTAATTGTATTAAACACCCTCTGGTATTACTAAAATCTAAATTTTGGAGGCAACATTTTATCGTAAAAACTATTTGCACATTTTGCAGCATTCTATCTTACACTGTGTGTAATGCAAGCATAAAATAAGACTTATATATTAACAGTGCTTTCTGTCACAAACTGTGACCTCGTAGCACTAAACGCACATCACTATTATCCACTGCACCAATCAAGATTTAATTCTGTGGCTCTCTGGTTACACACAGAACTCTGCAGTGCATAACCTAGTAGAGGTTTCAAAATGTACTATAGTGCATTTCCCACTGAGTAACAACTTTTTAAATAGATTTTTCATTTATGCTGCCCATTATTTTATATGTAGATACCTTCTGGTGAAAGTCCTAAAAAATGTACAGAATATTTTGGGGCGTATTTATGAGAGGCTTACATCACTAGATCATCACTTTTTTTGATGCACCAGTGGCGCAATCATCTCAACCATACCTATGAGGTGGTGCAAAGTTACGCTGCATGTCTTTGCATGGCCTCACAGACATGGAGTAAGACATAGCATCGCAAGTCACTGTGCTTCCTCACTCTGCGTCAATGAGGTGCTCCATGGGCTTTGCGTGGGGTTCCCATGCAACACCCATGGATTTTGATGATGCCCCTTATTTACAAGATCATGTACACCGGGGGCAGCTCCAAAAACAGACACCTCCCCAGTGGAGGCTTAACAAGGAGAATTTTTTTTATTTCTCTTAGTTTTTCCTCTTTCCATGTGTGCTGCATTTTTCAGCACACATAGAAAGAGGAAAACGCCTCTCGGTATTGCTTTTGTGAATGAAGGTGCCCCTTCCTGTACAAAAACAATCCTGCCTATGTTGGTGCATGGCAGCAATTTGTGTGCGAATGCAAGGGAAAAGGACAGGAATTTTATAAATACAGTGCATTCCTGCCCTTTAGCACTGGCCTAAAGCAGCACAGCAAGTAGACTTGCGGCGCTGCCCTACGCCAATTGCTCATAATTGCGCCCATTTGTTTTTGGCTACACTTTTGATTACACCCCCACGCTCACTGACCTTTGGTTTGCTAAACACTGTTTAATTTTATTTCCACACCATAAAAATGATTTGCTGTGGGAATTGGGGGTGTTTATGGTTTTTGATGATGAGGAATACCAAGTTCTGGACATTTTTGGCAGTAGGGGATTTTTACGCCTAAAAAAGTTTGACAAGGGGACCTCAGGATCAACAAGTCTGAAGACCTCTGTCTTAGTGTGTGCACTATTGCATAACATTGGTCTCAAAACAAATGTGCCATGGGACAATGTGACTGAAATCCCACATGAACTGGAAGAGGAGGATGAAAATTATGCAGATACAGAGCACAAAAGTCATGTGAGACAGGACATGAATTCATAATGAAA
The DNA here is from genome assembly GCF_964263255.1 of Lissotriton vulgaris. NCBI lineage: Eukaryota > Metazoa > Chordata > Amphibia > Caudata > Salamandridae > Lissotriton > Lissotriton vulgaris. The sequence goes on along the minus strand of NC_141693.1, from coordinate 504,583,712 downwards.
TAAAAATGATGGTAATAAATATGTCAACCTATCATCCAATAGATATTTGTATCAATCCATTCATTTTGTGGTGTTTGTGTGAATGTCGAGGTACATATATAATTACTCATATCTTCTCAACTAGATGTCGGCCACAACATGAATGCATCTTAATTTCTGAGCTGTTGATCAACATTGGGCATATCTCAAAATGAGAACAAATCAACGCAGCATGTCAATGTGATACAGTGCACTGCATGAAAGGGAGAGGGCAGGATTACCCTATATTTAGATAGGTATGGTGCATTTCTGCCCTTTCTCTCTCAAGCAATGCAGTGCAGCACAGCAAGCTATCTTGTTGTGTTCTGCTGCACGAATGTGTGTTAAAAATGGGACTCAGTGTATGATGGATCACAATTGTTCCAATAAGTAAGCCCCTAAGGCAATCTTCAACTTGATGTGTGTCTTAGATATGGACTAGCATGCAGAGTGGCCATATTTTCCTGCCATAAATGTTGCAGCAGATACCATCACAGATCATGGTATACATCTGTCATAGCAAAAAGACTTGCCTATGGTGTAGATGTCAGAAATTCATTTGTCAAATGTGCGTTCATGAATGTGTGGGGATCCACAAAACAGCATACATACAACACATTTCCAGAGCAGATTGATGTCAAGTTTGCATTCGCCCACACTTGATACAATGCACATTTATAATGCATTGCAGAGCAATGCAAGGAGGCTCAAAGGCCCATAATCACTGCAGAAGTAGCAATACGTAGCACTTATCTGAAAATTAAGACAAGGGAGATGTTTGGCAATCATCACATCTCCTCAGGAATACAGAGATGTGTAATGTGTGAAGCATGTATGTTACAATTGAAGAACAAATGGTTGTGGGCAGACACAAATAATTGGAATATGGTGAAATGGTGGTGTAGGGTCAGAAATGTCCCCTGCCTTGAGTGCCCAGCTGTATTGCTGTCTGGATATCTAATAGAAGTATGTTCTCAAAGTGGAACATAGACTATACATGTATGCCATGATGTAGGCCTGTGTCATAGATTGTGGTCTTGTTGGACCAGGACGGGGACTAAAAGAGCTGCCCTCACTGCTGTGGAATGCTCTTGCCTTTGCCAGAAGTAAAACAGTGCAAGCGTTTTGGTGTCAGAAAGCCATGTAGTAATCAGTAGTAGTGACACCCTCGGTCACTGGAATGAGGCCCTCAGGCTCACTTGCCTCTTCCAGAATTCTGCTTCTGTGTGTTCAACTCAGCCCTGTTCACCATCAGGTTGATCTGGAAGTGTATGTGTGATAAAATTGTGTACTTAATGCTTGTGCATATTCAAGACATACACAACACATAGAGTGATATGTGGAACAGTGTGCACATGATAAGTGTGTGTGTGCTGGTATTGTATGTTCAAAGTGACACTCTAGTATAGTACAATGTAGTACTGAAGGTTGTGCGCAAGATGAGTATGCGTGCTTCATGTGAGTATGTCAGTGGAAGCACAATACATGTAAATTACAGTATTTTGCACTGAATGTACTGTGACTACACTGAGTGCAGTAGTACCTGCCCTGCAACATAAAATGGAGTACCTTGGCTTCCTTTTTGGGTAAGGCCATGCCTGCCTGGGGAAAACATGACAAGTAGACAAATCCCACCATACTTAGTTTTACAGTCCAGCAAAGCTGCAAGCTGGGTGGGACATACACTGGTGGATGGGAGAGCCAAGCTGTCACTGTGCTTCCCTTAGTGTTTGATGATTCAGTGATAGGTCACAAGGAATGGGACTGGACATATTTCAGAAAGCGAGAGATCGGGCTGAATAGAGAATCAAAAAGAGTAGGGCAGATGGCCTCGGATTAACCTTTTAATGCACAGGGGACTTTGCCTGAAATGGGTGAGAAGGAACGGATGTGTCCCTTAAACCCAGAGTGACTCCAAGGGTTAGCTAGCTGGCTGAAGCCTCAGGGACATAAATAACTTCCAACCACCCTGCGTCTGCACCTGGACTCTGTCATATATCAACCTGTCCTGCCAAGTGGTGCAGCCTCAGTCCTTGGCCCTTGGAAGTGGGCATAAGGAGTTTGCTCCAGCAGAAGCCGCGCATCTTTGGTCAAACCAGTACATTGACGTTTCTGCGCAGATCAGAACCGGCGCATAGTCTCTGTACATGGTTCGGAACCGATGTATCAACTCTGTTTTGTGGATCAGCACCAACGCTTTGATGTCATTGCATAGCCCTTAGCATTGCTATATGAGTGCAGCTGCATAGTGCTCACACAATATGCCATTGTGTAGCAATGCCCCAAACAAAATTGATGCAAATGTCATGAATGTGCCTGTCACACACAGGAAATTATGCAATGGGTGTGGCTGGCTGCATACCAGGAAATGCAAATGTTTCTTTCACTTTCTGTTAGTGTCTGTTGGTTGGTGCTGCTGCTTTGTGGCATGCTGCTTGAGATTGGTTATTTTTTGGCTGTTTTTGTTGATGTCTATGTCTGTTCTGTCCCTGTGTATAACATCTGGTGTTGTTTTTGTACTAATTGTTTTTTTGTAATTGTATTTGTATTGTTGTGTGTTTTTCCAATTTGGGGTTATATATTAGGCACAGTTAGGAGTGTAAGAGTTTTGTTTGTATAATTTGTTAAGGATGGGTAGGGCTTGTTCCATTGTGGCATTGTCAGCAAAGAAGAGAGGGAAGAATTTTACGGGGGAGAAGTTGGAAGTCTAATCTGGCTGGTTGTGAACCTCCTGCCACTGATGTTGCTTCAAGGAGGAAGAGTCAGCAAAGGTTTCAGAGAAAAAGATTGCATGGATTGATGGGAGCAGGTATGGTGGTATATGGGCAAGGTGGTCCATGAGGAGCGCTCATCTGAAGTATCTTGGGCAGATGTAATTGCCCAAGAAGCAGATGTGGTGGATCTGCTGGGTTTGGTGATTGGACGCCCCGTTGGTATGTTTTAATGTGCCTTCAGCATGTAGTAATGTAGATAACTTAGTTAAGGTGCATATCAATATCAAGATTTATTTGCAATGTTTGGATGCTTTGGGACACAAAAGACACAACACATAGTGACACCAGGTGGCAAATGTATCAAACTGTCACACAAAGCAGAACACCTGGCATAAATGCTGTTTTGAGTTACAGGGCGCGTGCACTGTTGATACTAAGTAATGCAAAGCAGCCCTTTGTCAAATGAGGGTTACAATATAGCAATGATCAGAAATGAAGAAGGTTTGGTTTTGGAAATGTAATTGGATTATTCATTTATTGCTGTTTTCCCTCACTCATGTGATGCAAACACTGCACAAGATGTGGCTATATCAGCCCCTATGGCTACATTCACAATAAAGATTATTATCCACCATGTGCAAGGTATAAGGTATGGCTGAGTAGCAAGGCTAGTATGTATGTACCAGGGGACACAATTACCAAATCTTCATCCGGCACAGCACAGAACAGCACATACAGTTACCTTGCTGTGCTACCTGAAAGGGCTGAAATGTGTTGTATTTAACATGTTAAGGTGCATTCCCATCCTTACTTAGAGCTGGCACACTATTGACTGTCTAGTGCCATTGACTGCACCCTTGTGTCATGGTGAAAGGGGGCTTGTTATAAAGCCATCCAGCAGTTCTTATGCAGTTTCTTTATTTAAACCAAGCAGCCGGGAGAACAGTTACAGGCATAGGGCCTTCCCCAACTTCCCTTTGATATGGGATGTGTTTATATACGATTCATTGAATGCCATAAAGCTTTCTGCTGATCCTTGTATGGTAAGGAATGTGAACCACTGCCTTTGGAGTTGTACATGCATATATTCAATGGGGAATCCAGGTGGTCCTTGACCTTGAATGGACACTATGCCATCAGTGCATAACGTGTCCAGATGTCTGGCGTGGGGAGCATGTGATCACTGAGTCTACTGTGTGCTGTGTCCTTATTGGCTATATGTTCCTACCTTATCTGGCATCTCATTTTATGGTGTTTTTGGGAGCACGCATACCCCATGTGTGCTTTATGAGATCCAATCTCCATGGACCAATCTGGATGGAGTTCAGGTTGTTACAGCCAAATTGACTCTTAATAGATCACTAATTTCTTCTGCCTCCAGTGCTCTTGCAGATCTTCATTGGTTACCCATCAAACAAAGGATTGTTTTCAAATTGCTTTATATTGTATTCAAAGCTTTCTACGGTCAACTATGAAAAACTACTCGAACGCCTTAAACTCAGAATGGGTCTGGATGGTGTAGTCCTAGAAAGGTTCAGGTCCTTCCTCCATAACTGATCTCAGAGATTCCTGATTAACTGCAGCCTAACAGCTACCACCTTTGTCACCATTGTAGTCCCCCAAGGCTCAACCCTGTCCCCACACTCTTTAATCTTTACTGGGAGCCACTCACCAAAGTTCTTCATACCGCCAACATCTCTTACCATATGTACGCAGAAGATACCCAAATATACATCAATATCTCTTCGCTTGAGGAGATCCTCTCCCTGAATGAGACCCTGATATTGACTGTCCAATGGCTAGCCGCTAACCAACTAAAACTCAACACAAAGAATACTGAATTTCTCCAAATCTCCCCTTCAAAAGCCAACCAGGAGATTCAGATGTGGATCAAGGCCATCACAGCCCTAAACTGCCTGCCGACCATTGTGGACTATGCCAAATCCATAGGCATAATCCTCGACTGCAAACTGAACATGATGCGAGGCCACATTAACTCGATGGCTAAAGCAGCCAGATTCAACCTGAGTTACCTATGGAAGCTGAAACCTTTCATGGATGCTCCTGACTTAAAAATGGCAGTTCAAGCACTAGTCATCTCTACACTATAATATGGATGTTCCACCCTTACTGGACTACCCAAGATCTCTTTAGCACCTCTAAAAGCCTGCCTCAACGCAGCTGCCAAACTACTCACTGGCACCAAGAAATTTAACCACATCTCTCCACATATGAAAGCTCTGGACTGGCTCCCTCTGGAAGCCAGAATTCAGTTGAAACTGGCATGCATTTAGATACAAGGCACTATACACAAATTCCCCTGCTTATCTGGCACAGAAACTAATGGTATCTGAGGAAGCAGGAACTCCAAGACAGCTAGAAACCTCTTACTCCAACCTGCCTTTTTTCAGAAAAAAAGAACATACAGTAGGGCGTTCACCGGGGCAGCACCAAGAATTTGGAACTCTTTCCCAACCGACATCAGAAGAATCCCTTCTCTAGCACGTTTCAAGAAGGAGGCCAAAACCTTCCTCATGGGTAAATTCCTCATCTAAGGCCTGCCCTCATCCACCACATTGTGCCTGATGAATCTAAGACTATCGTTTCCTCCCCAGATCACCAATTCTCCTCACAGAGAATATGTGGGGCCTTTGTTTTTACTGACTCTAGCTATGATTGCAAGCATACACTTTTATCCCCCTTTCTCCTACGCTCTCAGCACCCATGCCCCTCACCAACCTTTTGTATAGTTTTCTATTTTTCTGCACTTTAGACTTTTGGTTGTTCACCTCTGTATGCCATGTAAAGCGCTCTGATACCCTCACGGGTCAAGTCTGCGCTCTATAAAACACTAACATAAATAAAGAAAGAAAAATAAAGGTCCAAAGCCATTACATACCAGACTGAGGAAGTATTCCCCAGGAATATTGCTACATTCAGCTACAGCTAATCTTGTTCAAGAATACAGATTTAGTTTGATGCATCAAGGGGAATGAGCCTTCTCTATCAAAGCTGCTCAGGCTTGGACTAAGCTCCAGTTTTAACTCAGATCTCAGTCTGACTTGCTTAAAGTTAGGGAAGTCCACACACCTGGCTTTTTCCAAAAGTACATTAATCTGATCTTAACCATACCCTCCCCTTTTTCCCCCTATTCTTTCCCTCCACATCTTATCATGACTCTAACTACTGTTAGCTCCAGGATACCAGTCTGCTTACGGTGCGCTCTATTCATGTATCACACAATATATGCAATACATTGTGGTGTTCCTGCGTATATATTTGGGATTCCCAATTTGTGCATATGTCTGCCGGCTACGTGTTGCTCCACCAGTGACATGTCAATCAGTGACATCATGCCTAGCTCTCAGAGCCTGGCTGACTATGTATTTCTGCGTCGGGTTGATGTTGAGTTCACAACGGGCTAATTCGCTAATAAAGATGAATCTACTTTTTATACATACATGTATTGTTCTTCATATTGACATTGACTTTTTCAATATTTCATCCCCCCCTCTAGAATATCCTTGTACCGAACCCAGCCAAAATAAACTGCAGGTTTCTTTTCACAAGCCTGATGCTGCAAGGTTGTCCTTAGCGGGTGCTGGTACAAATCCAACAGCATTTCTCAGGGAATGACCAGGGTTGGGTGTGTATGGTGCCCAGGGAACAGAGACTGCACCATCTGATGATGAGCTGAGTTTAGGCAAATTCACTGGACTGGCAGTAAAAATCCATCAGCATGGAGGTGCTCCATTGCATGTCTGGAATGTGCACGATCATGTTGCAATTTCTATTCATGCGAGTGGAAGCATTCCTTTGCCTTTGAAACACGCAGAATACAGTGTATGTTTCTATACAATTAGGGGTTGACCCTACCCTTTTAGCCAAGTGTATCCATCCATCTCGGTATCTCAGATTTCCTGACATGGGGTGGTCATTCTCTCATTTAGCTCTCCCCCATGTGTTTCATTCCCCTGTTTGTCCTTGAGCTGGACGGCCCTACAAAAGGAACTCCATGTCAGGGTACACTTGTTGTTAAAGAAGACCATCCCAGATATGTTAAAGGCCATTTTTGGACACAAATCGAAGCAGGAGTGGATGTGTTTGTTCATTGAGTAGGGGATTTCGCTACCTCCAAGAATTTCTTCTCTGGGAAGTAGCAAGGCCAATAGCCCTTTCTTGGGTGCTTTCCCTCGACTTTTGCTTTTCTCCTTCCCAGTTTTCGGCTGCCCTGGATACCATCCTTATGACTTGAGTGTGTTTAGAATGGCCTTTCAGTGACAAAGCACTGAGCTCATCATAGACATACTGTGGATTGGTGTAAATATGATTGACTTTTTTGAGTTAGTTGTAAGTCCCTTGCCACGTGGTAAGAGCTATACCAGGGGCATGTATCTCAAATGCGCCTCTGTGGTGGTAGCTCATCAATTGTAATCAGTCTTATCCTTATAGAACTGTTCAAATTTACTTCATAGAATCACAAAAATAACTTTCATAAACAGTTGACATAAGCAAGATTTTGTTTAAATCACAAAACATAGCTCAAATAGTTTTATACATTATCACAATAATTTGACATCAATAATGGATAACTCTTCTCTGTGCCCAATGCATTTCGAGGCCCATGGGACTCTTCGTCAGGGGCCTGTGGATTAAAATAAAAAACGAACATTGTTTCAACTTTCTTATTTACAGAAATGTCAAGGATTCTCAAGGTATTTAGCAACTGGTGATTTAAGTGGGAAGACCAAAAACGTAAAAGAGGATAAAATAGACCCTTCACCCACCACTTTGTGTAACAAAAGACTCTGAATACTCACTGAATGATGGGATAAAAAACATACAAGATCCTGCAACAGAAACGTAAATACTCTCAATCATTCGAAAGTGTATCAAATATAACAGCTATGACGGCGGGAGCCCAACCTCCGCCTTACCTTAGTGTCAGCTACAAAATACTTTCAGCAGGGAAACCTTCTACCCGTCTTTCAACACTCTCGCAGCAACCACTGTTCAGAATGCTGTCGATATATAGAAACCCAAACTTACTGCCTCAAATCTTAAAAGCGATCTGGTAACTAGAAATCGGCTGGTCACTCGGACCTTACCTTCACAAAGGGAACGCTTCACGTCTACAACTCGCCCTTGCGCTGATCTCACCACTCTCTTGGCGTTACCCTTCTCAAACGCGATTCCTGCGGTCTCTCTCAAATGCATCGGAGCTCATTTCTGTAAATAAGAAAGTTGAAACAATGTTCGTTTTTTATTTTAATCCACAGGCCCCTGATGAAGAGTCCTAAGGGCTCGAAATGCATTGGGCACAGAGAAGAGTTATCCATTATTGATGTCAAATTATTGTGATAATGTATAAAACTATATGAGCTATGTTTTGTGATTTAAACAAAATCTTGCTTATGTCAACTGTTTATGAAAGTTAATTTTGTGATTCTATGAAGTAAATTTGAACAGTTCTATAAGGATAAGACTGATTACTATTATTTTTGTAAAAATTGTGTAAATACTCAGAGGTGTTCATTCAGAACCACAACAAGCAACAGTGCACAGAGGTTAAGTGTGACCCACACTTAAGATAGGTTATTCAGTTCAGGCACGGTCAGGACAAACGTGCCACCTCGGTTGCACGCTTAAGTTAAAAGTTAAACAACCTAATTATTTATTTTAAAACATTAAAATACAGGTGTGCCCCTCTTATCTACCAATACAGCTCATCAATTGTGCCAGATTTGGACTGGTGGGTCTGTGTGCACAAGTTACTGTTACTCAGTTTGACATTTATAAAGCTATGCCTCAAGGTTCTGTATGTCTCCTGCTATATGGGAGTTTTTCCTGGTGAAAATGTGTGGTGTTGAGAAGAGGTTGGGCAACTGTACGTTGCGAATGACACCGGATGGTGTGTTTGGTGCAATGGGGTCTGCTTCTCACATTGGATTAGCATTTGGGCATGTAGGGTTAGGCTGTTTTGCATCCCTTTTGACAGAATAGTCTTTGGTATCTATTTTGTAAACAAATGTTATAGCCTTTTACATGTCAAATCATATATCTTTTTCAGGATATCAGTGTTCAAAATAACAGTGTGCGCCTGAGCAAACATATCCGATGTTGCCCCATCTTGGCCCCTCTGGGAGAAGTGGTTGTAACAGTCACATCTCATACTGACATCAGTCCAGTACACATTCAGTGGCATCCCCCCCTCGTCTTTTGTATCTATAACTTCATAATGGTAAATCCTCTTGACATTGTTGTATTGTATTGTATTATAATTGCATTTATATAGTGCTTACTGCCCACGACGAGGCATCTTAGCGCTTGTTCAGCGAGTAGCACTCTACTCCAGGACCCATAGAGGATTAGTGTTGAATTAGTATAGTGAAACATGCAAGTACATTTTAAGTGGTGGATAGGTTAGTCAGTTATTTGGATATGGAATGATAGCAGAAGGATAGAGGAGGAACAAAGGTTTGTATTTATATAGCGCATTTGATGCTTTTGGCGCTATGTGCCTGGTGGCTTGTCTTTTAATTCACAACTGGTTGCTAGAGGGACAGCCATATCTGTGCATTCCCGATAGAGGGCCATAAACAAGAGGTTCACAGGAAACTGCGGCCTCTGATTTCAAGGGGTCTCTCTGGGACAGTTATATGAGGGTGGAATTGGCACCTGCATTCCAAAGGGGCAGGTTCTTGGCCTTGGTCTTTGACTATGATCTAACCTCCTGGCTAGGTTGGCAGACAGGATATAATTTTGAGAGGGCCTGTGCATTTCAAAGGAGGCCTGTTGAACTGATCATATATCCAAAGGCCATGGTGGGTATAACTACCGGGACTTTCGCCTGCCAAAGTAGAGACACTTGATTTGGAACCATACTATGCTGGTTTTATACTGGGACATTGACACAAGGAATCATTAGGTCAGGAGGGATGGTAACTAAACTATCCACAGACTTGAGGTGACTTGGGACTACCACTTGAAGAATTTTGTCTAGAGGTTACTGGCCTACAGCTAAGCGCTAACTGTCATGGCCTGGGTCTCGAAGTGCTCTCCAAGGGCTGGGGGTCTGGGCCCTTTATACATGAGATTCCAGGGATACAAAGGATCTCACTGTTTCCACAAGATCATAAGGACCGCACTGGGTGTGGGAAAGGGACAGGCCTGACATACACCATCATCTCACAGTGCAATAGGGGTGTGTGTGAGAAGGTGGCCTGGTATATGCTGTCCACTAGTTAAAGTGGGCGCCCTGTACCAGTTCACACGACCCTTATGATGTATGAGGTCACAGTTAACCTTTAGAAAGCTATCCTAGTGGTAGCTGTGGACAGCAACCTTAATCTTGAAGGAATGTAAGGCAGTTTGTTTTGCCAGAATATCACCTCCTGAATGACTAAATGAAAGATATGTATTTATTAATATAATTCTATCTACTAATCTCTACACAAGATTAGAACATAAAGCACACAATACTGAATCAATAGAACATTCGTAAGTAGCACAATCCACAGTGGGCTCCAGGGAGAGACATAACCATATACTAAAACATTGGTATAACAATCACAAATTGACTAGACACAGTGCCTAGAGTATGTAAAATAGCTGAAACCCCAAGGAACCACCAAGGCAGTGACACAGGGAGCCCACGGAAGACGGGTACAGTGAGGAAACAGGACTGCCTGCTCTGTACAACTCTATGGGAAAGTCGTGGTTGCAAAGTTACAGTTAAGGACACTTCTACAAGGACTTCATGCAAACTCTTTGGAGCATAGGCGGTTCTAGAGCCAATCCACCAGTGAGTACTGTTGTACCTGTGTTACCCATACCAGAGGAGCCGGGTACATAGGGGTTAAGTGGTGTCGGAAACTTTTGTTATTTTCATCGGAGAGCTGCAAAGAAGTATGGCTGCCAGGAAGGTGCGGAGTGTCTGGTGGAATCCAAGTCTGGATTCTAGGGGAGAGGAACTAGAAAGTAGAGGGGACAGAGTCTGGGTAAAGTCAGGTGACCAGGGGCTCGGTAGTCGTATGCCCACCGATGTCTATTGCTTCAGGTGCAAAGAAGGGATTCCTGAAGTTGCAGCCATGGGGACCAGGAGATGTTGAGGATGACCAGGGTCTGGAGGTGAGCTGACCCTCAAAGGATGTAGAGTGCTGAGGGGTCGATGTCTGGCTGGAGCACAAACAAGCCTTTGCAAATGCAATCCATGCAGGAAAGACAAACAGGTTACGGTGTGGACCAGCAAGGTCCAGGGTATCTCCAAGCATTGGGGAGTCAGGGCACATCTGGAGCAACCATAGAAACCCAAGAACAAACAAGGTGACCCTTGCCAGGACCCACAGGCCAACGGACTAGGAGTCGCGTGGAGACCTCGAGCAAAGCACCAGACCACGTAGCACTCAGTGTAAGGATCTGCTGTGGGTTTGGTATGTACAGGTGAAGGGCGCTCAAACGGTGCGGGTGGAGTATGGTGATGGATGATAATAGGATAGGACGGTGCAGACAGTATAGAGGAGAACCCTATAACCTCTAACTAATATTCAAGCATGGGGTGCCAGAACATTATAGAACGTACAAACAATAACTGTGCACACGTCAGATAAACAAATCGTGTGGAAGCAGCCATACCCCACAGGAGCGACACTGCTACCCTGTTCCACACGATTACAAACTACAGTTGTACCCGACTGTGTTTCTGTTATTTTGCATCCTGATACACCCAGAACGCGGACTACCCCCTTTTTTCATACGAACACTCCACCGTACCAGATCATCACCCCACCACGCCATTTTCAGCCCTGATGAATCACAGGCTTCGTCCTGCTTGATGAAACACGTGTCGGCTGGCGTCTGTATACTCTCTAAAGAGAATTACATAAAGCTTTCATCAAATCAACAGCTTCATTTTCGTTTGTCCAACAATACAGGTATACAAAATTGTTTATCTGACGTGTGCACAGTTATTGTTTGTACTCAGTGTAAGGAGGCTGGATATTTTTGGGTGCAAACACTGCTCAGGGTTAAGACTACACGGAGTCCAATACACAAGCTCAGGAATCACCAACAAGCATATGCACTTGCAAATGTATGCGGTGCACAGGGGTTCCGGTCACACGGTCTCCACGATGGACACTGGTTTCAGAATCACTGAGAGGTCAGATCAACCTCAGTGACCTTCGGAAACGTACCTCCTGTGTTGCTACAATCTTTGGAGCCCTCAGGAGCTCCTTAGAAACAATCTGGCCGGATGCGCATAGGTGCCTGCTACTGCAGGGGGGTAACTCCTTTACTCCAAGAGAGATTCTTCAGTCATGCAACTCTGTGCAGGCAGTCGAAGTACTTGGTTTTTTCTTATTAGAATCTTGTCCAGGTAAAATCTAAAGTCCTGTAGTCAGCTAACCCACTTTATACCCATGGGAAAGGGTTGGAAAGATTCTAGGGACCCTCCTGGGGAGGGGCAGGACAGAGGGGTAGCTACACCCATGTCCTTTGTCCAGTTTCACACCAAAGCAAGAGCCAATGGCTCCCAGAACTGGCTTGAGCTGAGCTATGCACAGGGACACCAAATGAACCCCTAGTGCAGACGTTCTTGCACTCTCAGAGTGCACAACACAAACTAACAACAGGAGAGTAAGGGTATAATCATTCACTCTCTTACCCCTACTAAATTATTTTTAAACAACAGAAGAGTGAAAGACCAACAAACAACCACAAACAAATATCTGAGGGTTAAGTGGAAGGGAAAGAAAGATAAGGGTACTCAACACATATAAAAAGGATCATTTAAGAACCCTCACTCACCAACCTAGTGGTGACATGCTTCATCACTGGGTTCTCACTGGAAAGACCTAATGCCTTTCCAGTGTGCTACAACGGCTGTTTACAGCAGAGCTGGTTCTTGTGTGTGTTGAAGGGGTGAAAAGAAGCCGGATTGTGCTAGGTGAGTGCAAAAAAGTGTAAAATATAAAAAGTTGTGATTGTCAACTACTTTATTAATAGTCCAACCAGCACTGATTAAAAACAGTTATGAGTGGAATCATAGGGTTGGTCTCATCTATCAGAGACACCTAGTCCACAGTGAAAATGAACTCAGGTCGACATGTTTCTGCTTTTGGGAGCCCGAGTCGCTCAGCTTTCTTCAGGACAAGAAAATGTGATCCTCCGGTGTGTACACGCCCTAAGGTGCTCCCTGCCGTGAGGATTTTAGTGTTTAAAAGACAAAAAAGGGTATTTCCCATTATACTCACGGCCCGAAGCCATTCAAACCCAATCAGCAATTTGCTAGGGTCAGGTACCTGTAAGGAAAAATGTTTTCAAAGTTAGAAAAACCATTTACCATAATTACAGTATGATACCAGATAATACGGATCAATCCCTTCACCAAAACATCCACCCATATGGTGAAAGTCCAGAAATTGGTGTGTAAGTACTCACAGGAGTGAGCACTTTATGCTACTTGTATTTACAATAGCAGGTAATATAGTCTACCTTCAAAACGGTAAATGTATGGTAGATATATGCAGTTTATCGTGCCACTAAGTCTCTTTGGTGACATGTGAAATCCACCAATTTAATTTTTATAAAAAACGTGGAAGTATTTGCTACTAGCAACAAGCTAAAGATGCACTCATTTGAACGAAAGGGTGGAGTCTCAAATGGGCTCCATAGGGGAGGGGGGGGATTGGGGGTTGTGGATTAACCCACGGAAGATAGAGAGGTCCACACGCTAACTCACACGAGGAAGGCGATTCTCATTCCACATGGGCTGACGCGATGGATGGTTTTTTTCACGTCGCATATCTGGAAAACAATCAGAAATGCGAACGTTTTTGAAAAACAATCAGCCATGCGAACGTTTTTAGAAAATATTACTCAAATACCACACTGTCTGGCTTTAAGCGTAAAAAGGGGAAGTTAAATGTTTGTCCATTATCACCCTGTACTCACATTTTTGCTGACGACTCCCCGCAGACTACCTAGTCTGTCACCACCGCGGCCCGACTGAACGCCGATAGTGCGCGCTGATGACAGACGTAGCGTGTAGTGCGGTCACGTGCTTTGATCACGTGGCCTCGTGTATCAGAAATTTAAAGGGGCCATATTGTTATTGTCCTCACTCGAGTTGTCTTTAATAGTTGCTAACAGTATGCATACTGTAGTACAAAGCTTTAGTAGGACTATGCTGGTACTTGTAAATATTTAATTTCACGGTCGTTGGATGAACGATGTTTATGATGTAGTGGTTGCGCCCGATTAGGTTGTTTGGAAAATTAAAGATGTTTCCGCTAAGACTGAACACCACCTGGTGTAATGCTGGAGGGGAAATAATCCTGAGAGGAAATATGTTGATGCTAGTGTCAGGGGATTGACAACTGAGTTTTAGGTGTATGTTTATTGAATAAATACATAATTGATGGAAGGGTAGTGTTCCCATTATAAACAAGAGCGAGTGGGGGGTGGAAGTAGAATGTGACCATCATCCCTTCTTTTAGGAGGATTCTACTCCCGGGGGTGGAACTATCCTTAGGTTTATTGGAAAGCAGTCTGGGGTGAGGACCTTGTTATATACTTCATTGAAAATGGATGTTTCATATGCGGGTTAGTCTAAGATATCAGCGTCTTAGCACTGAACCCCAAGCGATGTCATTGGTGAGTCCTAAGCGATGGCTGGATAAACGATGGATCCATCGTTGTTCCTTCTCGAAGAGCATTTTTTCGTCGCCAGGGACATGTTCCAAAATGGTCCAACGCATGTCGTTTGGCGTGTGATTACTTTCAATGAAGTGGTTTGTAAGCTTGGTCGCATTCCGTTTGCATCGGATACTGCTTCGATGTTTGCAGATTCTGAGCTTGACACGTCTCGTGGTCATACCAACGTATTCCAAACCGCAGGTGCAGATGATCAAGTACACTACGTTACTGGTCTTACAGTTGGTATGACTCCGTTGCTCCCACTGCTTACCAGATTCTCAGAGTGCACCCACGCAGCCCCAATACACTAAACCGTGTCTGGAAGGTGGTTACACCTCCCTGTGACAGGATGCCTATTGTCATGCCTTCCTTTGCTCGAGCTTGGCTCAGCAGCAGCAGGAGCAGAATTGTGTCTGTGGTTGGCAGCATCCATTTTGTGCTGCCCAGGTCGAGAAAGCTGGTACCGGGTAGACTGGTGATCCAAAGTAGTGGTTTCAGAAGGGTGGAATCATACCTCCCACACCAGTTGCTGGTGTGGAGGTATGATTCCAAGGTGATTGACACCAAAGACGACTTGTTTCTAAGCAGCCGTTTTAAAGTTAGCATGTACAGCGAGGTTATAATGCCCTTACACCTATATGTCTGGCTACATCACAGACAACCCCAAGGAATGGTCTCCAAAAAGCTGCAGAGCGGCCGTACTCATGCAGGGGTACCCTCTCACGTAAATCCCAGCACCTTGCCTTCAGGTTTTATAAGACCTGCCATAGGGGTGACTGATAAGTTTTTAAGTGTAGTGATTTAGATAGATAAGTAAATGGTGCAAGCACCAGTTAACACAGGCTGCTGTAGCAGACCTGTTAAGTCATTTTGAATGGCCTATCATGGGCAGCATAATACATGCTTCAGCCCATGGGAGGCCTCTGGAGTATCTATGACCTGGGTACATGGTGTACCATATACTAGAGACTGATAAGGTTACGCCAGTATCCAATCTGGAGTGTACCTAAAGTTAGCAGCATGTAAGATGGGACCCCCTCAAAAGAATAAGTTGTGGCCAAGGAACAGAGGGGAACGAAAGTACATCAGTGTAAAGGGATTGTTCCTTCAATGGCCATACATTTCAAAATCGGTATACATCCTAATATTTAAAACTTGGTGACAAAAAAAATTCTAAACAGTCTTTATTCAAAAAATACTTTATTTTCTTTTCATTTCATATAGTTTCTTATTTGGAAGTACATACATTGCAATTTAAGGGAGAAAGCAGAGAGACTGGGATCCTGGATAGCAGTATCCGAGTCAGATTAGTCCAAAAACATTGAAACATCATCAAAAAGTGGGGGTAACCATAAGAAGCAGATCCTACTTTCCTACATAATCCTCCCCATGCAAGGACGTTAAACTAACCTTGTCCAGTTGAATCTTCATGTTCTGAGTGGAAATATCTGGAGAGTCCATCTGCATTGGCATGGTTACTCCCAGTCCTATTTTCCACTGTATAGTCCATCCCATGTAGGGAAATGGACTACCTCAAACGTTTGGGGTTTTCACCCACCATCTGTTTTAGCCATAGGAGAGGCTTATGCTCTGTCTGAACAATGCAGTGAGTGCCAAACAGGTATGGCCTCAGCTTCTTCAGAGCCCAAACCACAGCAAAGGCTTCCCTCTCTATAGCTGACCAACGTTTCTCTCTGGGGGTCAGCCTTCTGCTTGTGAAAGCTACAGGCTGATCCTGACACTCTTCATTCAGTTGTGATAACACAGCCCCTACCCCCAACTCAGATGCATCAGTTCGAACAATGCATTGTTTCGAATAGTCAGGACTTTGCATGGGAACAATGCACATGACCTAGTTCAGGTTATCATTCAATCAATCAATTAGGGAATTGTAAGTGGGCTACTCACCCGTGAGGGCTCAAAGCGGTGAGGGGGGGGGGGTCCGTAGATCTATTTAACGGAAGAGCCAGGTCTTGAGGTTCTTCCTGAAGGTGTTCAGGGAAGGGGCACGTCTGATGTCTGCCGGTAACTCTTTCCAGGTCTTGGCTGCAATGTGAGAGAAGTATCTTCCGCCTGCTCTGGCTCAGTGGATGCGCAGGGTTTCAGCCAGTGCGAGGTTGGGAGATCAGAGGGTTTTTTTGGGTAAGTGGATGTTGATTCTGTCGTTGAGGTATTTGGGTCCGTTGTTGTCTAGACATTTGTAGGTGCGAGTGAAAATTTTGAAAGTGACTATTTTCTCCACGGGGAGCCAGTGGAGACTTCTTAGGTATTGGCTGATGTGTTCGTGTTGAGGGATGTCGAGGACGAGTCTGTCGGCGGTCTTCTGTGTTGTCTTTAGTTTGCCTTGTAGGGACTTGTTGATGCCGGCTTGGAGTGCGTTTCCATAGTCCAGTCTGCTGGTGATGAGTGCATGGGTGACTGTCTTCCTTGACTAAGGTGGGGATCCACTTGAAGGTGTTGCAGACGATGTTGAGGGTGTTGAAGCAGCTGGAGGGGACGGCGTTGACCTGTCGGTTCATGGTGAGTAATGAGTCGAATACGATGCCCAGGTTCTTGGCATGGTCTGAGGGGGTAGGTGGGCTTTTGAGGCCAGTGGGCCACAGGTGCTCTCCCATGCAGAAGGGGTGGTACCGAGGACGCGGCCTTCTATCTTCTCAGCATTGAGCTTCAGGCAGCTGTTTGTCATCCAGACTGCAATGTCTTACATTCCTTTCTGGAAGTTGAGTTTGGCAGTGGTGGGGTCTTTGGTGAGGGAAAGGATGAGCTGGGTGTCATCAGCTTAGGATACAATGTTGAGGCCGTGTTGTTGGGTGATGCTGCGAGGGGGGCAATGTAGATGTTGAAGAGGGTGGGGATCAGTGATGAACCATGTGAGACTCCGCAGGTGATTTTTGTGGTGTTGGAGAGGAAGGGTGGGAATCTGATCCTTTGGCTTCTTCGGGTTAGGAATTATCGGATCCAGTCCAAGGCTGTTCCTTGTATGCCTGCATCATGTAGTCTGGTGACTAGTGTGCAGTGGCAGATGGTGTCAAAGGCAGCTGATAGGTTGAATAGGATGAGGGCTGCGGAGTGGCCTTGGTCCAAAAGGTGCAAATGTCGTCTTTGGCAGTGAGTAGGGTGGTCTCGTGCTGTTGTTGCTTTGGAATCCGGATTGGGATGGGTCGAGGACGACGTTCTCTTCAATGAATTGTGTCAGTTTCCTGTTGACTGTTTTCTCAGCAACTTTGGCTGCAAAGGGGAGGAGCGAGATGGGGCGATAATTCTTGAGGTCGGTGGGGTCAGCTATGGGCTTCTTGAGCAGGGGTCTGACTTCTACGCACTTCCAGTTGTCTGGGAAGGTGCCTGTCTTGTTTTGAAGGAGGTGTTGATGGTGCGTTGTAGTTCGGGTGCGATGGCGACCGCAGCTCTGTGGTAGGTGTGAGGGGGGCAGGGGTCGTGGGGTCCGCCTAGTGTATACTTTTCATAGTTGAGGCGGTGTCTTTGGCCGTGATCGGTGTCCAGTTGAAGATGAAATGAAATCAAATTAATATAGGTATTTGTATAGCGCACGCTACTCAAAGAGTGTCCCGCCGCTAAACCACTAGAAATGACAATCAAGATTAGCTCAAACCTTGCCTACCATGGTATTATTGCTGAAACAACCAAGTTTTTAGTTGTCTCCTAAAGAGCAGCAAGTACTGAACCTGTCCAAGATGCAAAGGCAGATCATTCCACAGAAGAGCCGCCAATAATTGAATGGAGCGGCCCCCTGCCCAAGAGCGGGCACATTTAGGGATGAGCATGAGGGACTGCCCTGAGGACCTCAAGACCCATTGGAGCCCTAAGTGATGGATCCTCCTTTTCAGATAAATGGCACCGAACCATGAAATGCTCAATAGGCCAGCACTCGAGCCTTAAACTGGATCCTCTATCTGACCGAGAACCAGTGCAACGCCTTCAGGTGGGGCAACATATGCATTCTGGGATTCACCATAAGAATAGCTCTGGCTGCGTAGTTCTGAAAAACCTGCAGGCGATTGAGAAAATATTCCGGTAAGCCCAGAAACAGGACATTAACATAGTCCAACCTGGATAAAATTAGGGCTTGCACTACGGTTTTAAGGTATTCAAACAGTAGCTGAGGACGAACATTTTTTACTATTTTTAACAGACCAAAACATGTGCCATCAGTGGTTTGAATTTGAGTCTTCATTGCTAAATTAGCATCCAATTTAACCCCCAAGTTATTTACCATACTAACTGGAGCAGAGGGAGGAGACATGTCAAAGCGCCACCATTGGCTCCAATCCTTGCATGGGGGGGCAACTAAAAAAGATAATTTCAGATTTTTCTGGGTTGCAATTTACTTGGTTAAGTTGCATCCAAGAAAAGACTTCAGTCAAACATCTGTTAATCTCACTCTCTCTGAAGTTAATCCCTTTGTCGCACGTGAATAGCAGTTGAGTATCATTGGCGTAAGAAATAATCTTCGACTCGTAAAACGCTGCTAAAAGCAGAAGGCGGGACATATAAATGTTAAAGGGCGTTGGGCTCAAAAGTGCTCCCTGTGGGACACCCACCTTTATAGGTGGAATTGCGGCTGACAGGGGAGGGGACCAGATTTCCTGCTGCCGCTTGCTCAAAAAGGAGGCAAACCACTTGTATACCGTGCCCTCAATACTACACACTATCAGCCTTCGCAGGAGCCGGTCATGGGGCAAGGTTTCAAAGGCCTCAGATAAGTCCAGTAATATCACCACAGCACTACCCCCTTTGTCCAGCTGTGTTTTGATAATTTCTGAGACTTCCAGTAGCACTATTTCAGTGCTGAGGGAGGATCTGAAGCCCGACTGACTGTCATGGAGAACATGGTTCACTTCCACATATTCCGTTATTACTAAGTTAAAATAATTTTCCAGAACTTTTGAGAAAAAAGGCAGCAGAGATATGGGCCTATAGTAGGAAGCGACTGCAGGATCAGCCATTGGTTTCTTCAACAATGGAATCATTTTTTAATTTTTCCAACAACTAGGTATTGTCCCCTTTTGGAGTGAGGTATTCAGAACTAAATTAATGGCAGGATTTATAGTCTCTGCAATGTTCATCAGAATTTTTGCAGGACATGGGTCTGAAGGGGAGCCAGACTTCCCTGTTACCATGATCTCAATCAATTATTCTAAAGAAATGGGGGGGAAATTGGATGATAGAATAACCAACTCCAGAGGGCGCGGTGTCAGCACCCCAAGCTTTGTCGATTTTAATAGTATCCATAGAAAAAATGATTGTTGTATCAAACAAATCTTATCATGGAAATATCTGGCCATCTGATGAACCCAAACGAAAATGGAAGTGTATGAAAACGGTATGCTCACTGCACTGAGGGATGAAAAGTCCTTGACAATTTTAATAATGTCTTTGGTCTTGTGTGGCCGCACCCTTGATTTTAGAGGAGAATAAATGTTTCTATTCGATTCGCACATTATTGTAATAGGCTTTCAGAGCTTGTTTATAGATGGCCTTTCCCTCAGCATTAAACTTATTGTGCCACACTCTCTCTAGTCGTTTGCAGACACTCCTGTTTTTCCTAAAGGTTTCCGTAAACCATGGTTCAGAGGGGCAAATGGATTTAGCTTCACGAGTAGTGAGGGTAGCCAACTCAGACGCACAATCTCCGAGATAACTCTCCAAGCTAAGAGCGTCGATCTCAGGTTCGCAGCTGAAGGGAATCGGGTACTGACCCAAAGCTGCCCTCATGGTGTCAGGTGTAATCTTGCTAAAGGGTCTAAAAGTGTAAGGGTGAGTCTTACCCCGAGATTGAGGATAAGATAGAGTCTTAGTGATTTTAAAACCCAGAAGAAAATGATCAGACCGCACCAAAGTAAGTGGGGTATCTGTTTCAACTCTGACGCTGGAGAATATCTGATCTTAGAAGTGTCCCTTGTCATGAGTGTGGAAGAGAATATAAGGGGACAGAACAAAAATCTCTAAAGATTCCAGCGGCCTTATTGGCTCAAAATCAGATATATTTACCAGATGGTGGGCTGGGTGGGGTTTTTTGGGGGCTGGGGGGCCATCTGTGGCGCCTGGTGGATGGTTGATGAAGTTGTTGAAGAGATTTTTGATCTTAAGGTGGAAATAGGTTCCCAGCTTGTCACAGAGGTCTTGGGATGGGGTGATGTCTGTGGCTTGGCTGCGTGGGTTGGTGAATTCTTGAATCTCACATGCCTATTGACAGCTAACTGAACTTTTTTAGGCATTCTTTTGGAAGTTAAGTCAATCAAAGGGGTCACTATGGAGCCATATCATTTGACAAACCTCCTGTAGCACCCAGTCAGGCCCAAGAAAGCTCTGACCTGAGTCTGGGTAGTTGGATCAACCCAATTCATAGATGGTTTGGATTTTTCTCTGCAATAGTTGAACCTGACCTCCACACACAAGGTGGCCCAGGTACACAACAATACTCTGCCCTATCTGGCACTTGGTGGCCTTGATAGTGAGGCCTTCCTTTTACAGGGCCTCCAGAACATTTCTCAGGTAGACCAGGTGATCCTCCCAGATGGCCAATATCATCTCCCTCAGGAGACTGATCCTTACTCCGAGGCAGGGGGAAAGACACTGCCTTACCCCTACTGCTCCTTCTCTTGGAAGGCACATGGTCCATTATTCCAGGATCCAGGGCCTGTTCAGTGGAAGACATTTTTGCCTATGACCTAGTCACTGCAAACACATCTGCAGGGATGCCCAACATTTCAGCATGTGTCCTGAGTTCCACTTCAGCCAAAGCTGAAGTCTCCAAATCATTGCTCAACAAGCATTCCACAGGGAGGTCATAGCTAACCACAACCTTCTTAGGGCCAGTTACCCCTACCCATCTGAAATTTACAACTGCCAAGGAATGGTCTGTCCTGCATTGCTAGCATTGGGCACTTGGTACATTTCCCCAAGTATGATCTGGTCAGGGCCCACAAAATCTTTTGTCACCATTGTGACACCTGCTACTGGGTCCCTATATGCCATGGCCTCCTTAACATTTATCAAGGGCTATTGCCTGTATTTGCCCAGATTACCGGGACTGACAAATAAGGAGGCAATATCCATGCCCCCATCACAGATTAAAACAGCCTGAGTTGAAGTCATGACTAGGCCAGAATCCATCTCAGAACCCAGGGTCAACCCTACTATACCCTTGTTCCCTATACCACCACTTGAAACTGAGCTAGGGGGAACAGTTGCCTTAGGGGCATTGGTGGTCGGAGTAGAATACTTGGCCCTTGGACAATTGGTATCCTTTGTCCAGTGGGTCTTCTCTTTACAGGTATGACACCAAGGTTTCTTTTTGCCTTTTGCCTTGTTAGCTTGTGACTCCCCTCCAAATGCAGGTTGGTTTTTGGGGCCCTTGTGAAGACTGCTGGTCTTTACTCTTTTCCCCACCCTTATCTGAAGTTTTAGCATCTTTCTTCTTTTGATCACCACTTTGATTCTGAGCTTTATACTTTACCCTGGTTCTGGCCTATTTGTCTGCCTTCTTTCCCAACTCTTGGGGAGAGGTCAAGCTGGAGCTCTCCGTTTGAGCTCCCAGGTTGATTTTCGCCGATTTCGGGTGTGCCTTTGCCGATTTCGGGTGTGCCTTTGTTCCAATGCTTCATGGCTTACTTCTGAACTGCATAGACCTCGCTGCATCCTCAACCAAAGGGTCGATCGGTCGCCAACATCGCCAGCATGCCACTCGTCATTCCTTGATCCATCCTGACGAGCCTTCCTCCAGAGCTGACACCGATCGCCTGAGCTGCTCGAGTTATCGTCCCTGCCTCTCATCATTCCTCGATCCATCCTGATGAGCATTCCTTAACGCTGACGCCGCCAACTGTTCCTCTTTATGGACACCATTACAGGAGTTGATGCACTCCACCTTCGTCTCTTGCTGCTCGGGAGGTTGTATTTGTAGCTCCTCTCCAGGGGATCTACCGCAGCCTGCAGACATATGCCTTGCGGCCCTCGCCACTGACGCCGTAGATGGGCTAGACCCTCCTCACCTTTGTCTATCATTCTTAGGGAACCTGTCTTCCCCGAGTCCGACTATCTCTAAGGCTGAGCTCCTTTAGCTCTACAGAGGAGCCACTGCAGCCCGCAGATCAGTGCCATGCGGCCCTCGCCCCTGTCACCATAGATGGGACAGGTGCTCCTCGAACCTCCTCATACCTCCACTGCATTGTCTGGGATTGTGGAGGTGGCGTCCCGTCATCTCAGGGGAGCTGCCGCTGTGGTGAAGGATAGCGAAAGTCCCGGGGTGAGCACGCATATTGGAAGGGGCGTCCAGGGCATGACCAGGCACTCCGACCCCCCCCCCCACTCGATTCTCTCCTCACACCAGAGTCTACTTTCCCTCATCGCCGAAGAGGAGCGATGAGCGGCTCCGTGACCCCCGATAATCTCCTTGGCAGGGTCGCAGCTTCTAAATGTAGGTATTTTTCCCTCCTTCGTGCCGCAATAACCACTGGGAACTGGCATAGTGGCATGTTCACTCCACCGCTAATCAGGACTTTCTCCCCTGGAGCCTTCTTCTTGTATCCTTGATCGGTGCAGGTGACAGCATCAGTGTATTTGGGTCACATCGCGCCTGCCTATTTAACAGGTCACCGAGCACTAGACCGCACAGCATTTCAACCTCCATAAATGGATGCGTGGTGCAAGGATCCGGCCACACTGATTCCTTTTTGTTTTATTGTTAATCTGGACACATCGTGCCTGCTTAGTCGCTGAGCTCTATTATGCATGGATTTTCAACAAACATAAACCAATGCGTGTTGCAAGGAACCGACCCCACAGATCTCCTATTGTTTTTATTTGTTAATCTGGATGTTTTCCCTTATTTTTCCCTCATTTTTTAGTTCATTTTCTTCTGCTAAGTCCAACACAGGATTAATAACTGCATTGAGGGCCCGTTAATCATGGTAAAGCCACCATTTTGATCACACAGTACAAATAACAGCTACTCCTCCCCTCCAAATGGCAGACTTAACTAATTACATTGAGAGGGCTGTTCCTTCACGCCACCAAGCCATGATCAAAGACATAGGACTTCCTCGCTCTACACAGTACTAAAAAGAAACAAAGGACCAACAACTGCAACCTAAAGTAAGACAGAGAGAGGACTATGCATTTGAGCCAAACCACTACTGGTCAAACATGCAGCCATCTTCGAACAACTTTTCTATTAGGCATAACTAACAATAGCATAAACCTGTACTATCCCTTAGATTACCTAAACTACCAAATCATAGAGGTAGATTTCAGTAGGATTTATTCTGAATACTATACAAACTCGACCCCTACTCTGACATTTACACAAATTATTAACTAGATACCCTCTATATAAGCCCCTCCTCTAGGCATCAATTCCCTCTCTCATACGTCTGATCCTCACTCCCCCACCACCGTTCCTCTTCAACACAATATTTCTCTCTACCTCTACAAGTGACTCTACCTGTTTCCATTCTCTGACCCCTTAGCTCAACAGCAACAATGACACAGATTTGCTGCTGGGACTCCCAAAACTAACCCCTCCCTCCTATACACACCTCCCCCTCTGCACCCCTACCCAAACCTACTTCTTCTTCTAAACTTCTCCCCCCTCTCTTGGTCTGCTCCCTTAGTCTCCCCCAGCTAAACTTCACCACCACGTTTCACCTCAATTTCTCTCACACACCACACACCTCTCATGCCTTAACTGGCAAACACCCTGCCCTCACCAAACATGGACCCAACTCTTGGCCCATTCCATACCCTCCCAAACTTTCAAAAATACCAAAAAGAATTTCAAACATACATTTTTACTCCGAATCCTGAAACCCTAATTGAAGACAACTACCACAGCCCCACATCTCCCATTTAAACTAACTATATTTTCGATACCAAACGCCCCTCCAAATGGAAGAGCACCTTTTTACACCACCTCTCAGTATCAAGCGCAAATTAAAATCCCCCATGGTTACAAACTTGCAACTTCTCCTACCTCTCTTTTCCCTGGTGAAATAACCATTTCCGCCTACAAAACTAGAAACATCCTGATTCAAGCCTCAGAGCAGCACCTCACAATTTTTAACTCCTCTTCAGAACTCTTTCTGACCACCTGTCACTACCTACTCCTCCCCCAATATCCTCTCAGCCCAAATACCCCTCCGGAATCTCCACAGCCGCCCCAACTCCTAACCCTCTCCCCGACGACAGTCCCCGTACAACAACTCCCACTCTGTCACCCTCACTTGAACTCTTCCCTGTCACAATCCTATCCCCCCTCCCCTCACCAACCCCCTCCCACACCCTTCCCAACTCTCCTCCACCTCCCAGAGACTAACTCCACACCCTCATGACTCTCCTACCCATAATGACACATTCCTCTCCTTAACTCCTATTCTACCCACCTCTCTGGAACCAGCCCTCCATATCCAAATGTCCTCTAAAGACAGTCCACCTCCAACACCCATCACCTCCCTAGTACCCGTCCCCCCTCTAAACCATCCCATAACGACCACAATTCCTCATGTCCTTGCCCCTTCCTCCACAAACTACACTTCCGCCCATTACGTTGTTACAATATCCCCTCTCACCCCTCACATTCTCCCCCACCTCTCCCCCTAATTCACCCCACTCCTGACCAGCCCATTACACATCCCGCCCATCCCTCCCTCCCAACACCGGCCAACACACACCTCCCCTCCCCTAGCCTTCCCCACTCATCCTTCTAACACGGAACTACCCATATTATCCCCCCTTGGCAAACCACCCATTCCAAGCTGCCAACCTTTTCTCCCTAGCCATTCCGTCCCCAACCCCTTCTCCATTCGAGCCACTTCCACTTTCCGCCTCTCTAACCTCAGCCAGACACTCCGTAATTTAGACTACAATCTCTCTACCCTGGCTACTGAACTTACCCTACTCAGAAAAGATTTCAATCAATTCAAATCCTACGAGCCCATTGTCCCACCTCTTGGCCCTCTGCCCCATGTGCTAGCCCTCAAAAACAATCATATTCCAAACATTGGTTAACAACGCCGCTCCTCACCCGCTCCCACAGACCCCTTCGAACCTCAAATAACTACTCCGCCCGACCGAAATCTCAGAAACTATTCTTAACGAAGATACTGACATCGCCTTCCTCACTGAAACCGGGCTCAAAGACCACTCTACATCCATCCTTGACCTTCTGGCCCCCCTGGCAACTCTATTCTCAGAAAATACAGACCTGTAAAAATAGGGGGAGGTCTAGCAATCATTTTTAAAGAAGAACTTCAACTCTCCCCAATTAATAACACTGAGTACACACTTTTGAATGTTTAGGAGCCAAACTTAAAAAGAAAAGCTCCCCCCCAATACGACTTCATAACATCTACCACCCTCCTGGTGAACCCCTTCCCTTTGCCGAAGAACTATCGGACCTTCTAACGAAATCACTACTTTTCAGCAAAATCTCTTCCTAGGAGATCTTAATTTGCACTGGAATGAACCCGATGACCCTGCAATCAACCTTCTCAATAACCTTCTTGAGATAAGCGACCTCAAGCAACTTTGCCACTCCCCTACCCACGCCAAAGAAGCTATTCTAGACGCCATCATTTCCAACCCTGATCTGACATCCTTATCCAATACCATCCCTATTGACTGGTCTGACCACCATTTCATTCTGTTCACGATCTCCCCTCCATCCCACCCACCCCTATAAAAAACAATAAAACTACAATTGTGACCAGAAATCTTAAGCAAATCCCCCCAGGCACACTGGAACATAAACTCCAGTCCCAACTCAATCTCACCCCCCTCTTCTAATGCAAATGAACTCACTGAGCACTTTAGCAAAACTGTCTCTGAGGTTTTAGACCAATTTGCCCCTCTGAAAACTAAACGCCCCCTCATGGTTTACCCTAGACCTTAATAAAGAAATACGCTCACTGAGACTGGCTGAAATAACATGGAGGCAACACCCTTCTTCATCCCTTCCCTTAGAATTGAAAGATCATCTTACAAAAAACACATATTTTTGGAAAAAGCATCATTTTTTTCGTCTACAACTCTCTTGTACCAAAAACAGACCCAGAGTACTGTTCAACATTATTAGAAATCAAACCTCAGTTGCACCCCTCAACCCAGTTGCCTCCACTAACAAATGTGAAGAAATTGCCAACTTTTTCAGTGAAAACAATCACAATAATTGTCTGTGCTTTCCTTGATCCACAACCCTCGTTCATTCTCAACATCCCCTGGATAACACACCCTGTCCACCCCTCCCCTTTAAAGCACCCCTGACCCCCTCACTCATCTTCCCATCGTGCACTCCTCTTGAACCCCTCCCCACTATCCTACCGCTTAAAAATAATGCCTCATGGCATAATTTCCACTCCGTTTTTGAACTGGAAGTCTTCAACATCCTAGCCAAACTCAAACCATCCTCTTACACTAAAGACCCACTGCCTTCCGCACTCATCCAATATCTCAAACACATCATTGTCCACTACAAGACCAACATAATAAAGGTCTCCCTCTCAACAGGGATTGTTCCCATCTCCCTCCAACTCGGACAAATCACTCCAATCCCCAAAAATCCCAAGGCTGACCCCAATGACCCTAACAATCTCCGCCCTATCTCCAACCTTCCTCTCTTCTCCAAAGTTCTAAAAAAATGTGCCCTACTCCAACTGGACAAACACATTGACACGTTCAACCTTCTTTATCCCCTTCAATCTGGCTTCCGCAAAGGTTGCAGTACTGAAACTGCACTGCTCAACATAGTCAATGATATTCACTTAGCCCTGGATAAGGATGAGACCTACCTTCTCATCCTCCTGGATCTCACCGCTGCATTTGACACAGTTTTCCACTCAACCTTACTCAATACACTCAAAGATCGCTTTGGCCTTAATTATACTGTCCTTAACTGGTTCACCTCCTACTTCCAACATAGAACCCAACAAATTAAAATTATAAACTGCCCTCTAGACCAACTTCTGTCTCCCTAGGTGTCCCTCAAGGATTCATCCTCTCTCCCACCCTGTTCAACCTCTTTATGGAACCCCTTACCCTCATACTTAAAAAGGCAAAAATCAACAACCCTCTCCCCATTCAAACTTAGATCGCTGACTTTAATGCCCTAAACTGCCCTCTCTCCCTCGCCGAATCTGTCAAATCACTCGGCATCACCGTCACCAACAAACTCACACTAAACTCCCATGTTAAGTAAGCATGGGCGTAAAATCCGTTCCGTTCACGGAATTTGCGGATTTTCTGCAATTTCGCGGTCCGCGAATCTCGCGAAATTGCAGACAAATCCTCAAAGTCGCGTGCGGGAAGGATTTTCAAAAACTGAAGTACATGAATCACTTACAGGGTTACAGCAGGTGCCCAAGTTGAAGCTAATTTCTTTGTAACCATTTACAAAATGGTTAAAAAGAAATTAACTTGATAGAATTCACTTTTCGATGCCCCAACCATCCCTATTTTCATATGTGAGTTAGCATCATATGACTAACTGATGGAGTACGTATATATACACGTTTTAGATTATCCCTGCTTGTTACCTGATTATTCAAATATATGTGTGACGATATTAGTTCCTTAGCTTAGCCTGTGTGCCTCCATTTTGTGTATCCCTCTGTGTCTGCGAGTTGCACTCGCTCATCTGCCCCTCCCGTAGGAATAGAGAATTTCACTAAGACAGCAGTTTTCGTTTCTCAGCTTACTGTGGCCGAAACTAACAAGTCTCTTTATCAGTAATATTCTCATGCCCCAGAGACGCTGAAGCCTAGCTCCGCGGCCTTGAGTAAAGATAGCGATGTATCCCTTGCAGGTGCAGATGCCTACTGTATGAGGACATTGTTCCCCTGTCTGGGTTTCAGTAATTTTCCAGAAGGGGCGTACCCTAATGAACTGTGTTGCATTATAATGTACTGCTGTAATGAAGAGAGTCAGTCCTCTCGTTCGCACTCCTAGGAGTGAGGTCGGACAGGGCCCTCTCATATGAGTGTGTTTGGCCTAATAAAGACTGTTGTTTATTCTTCTCCACTGTCCGGCTGACTTTCTACAGAATACCTATAGGTGAGTGCGGTAAGTCACTCGGGTGGATTTGAGCCACGCTTATCAGATGGCGCCCGAACAGGTACCCCGCGATAAAGATCTTTCTCACCCGTAGGTGGGTAGCAGAAGACCGGGGACCCGCTGGTCGGCACGGTGGGCCCGGGTACCCATCTGATGCCGAGCTTGGTTCTCGCAGCGCTGCCCCACCCTGCTGATCGGGAGAGGTCTCGGTTCGGATCTTACGCCGGGGTCCAGAAGGCGGAACTCGGAGCTGACCGTGTTGGTCCTGGCAGCCGGAGGTGGAGAACGGTGGAGGTCGGCAACATGTACAGAAGGTGAGTGGTCCACCTGTGATTGTTTAAGGAACTGGAGTGTTCCGGGAGACTAGGGTGTCTCCGGTGGTTTGAGGAGCCGGTGTGCTCCTGGGGCTAGTGTGCTCCGGGGAACTCAGAGTGCGAACAGGTGCTCTGACAGACTTAACGAGGGTGGGAGAATATCTGGATATATTGTTTGTAGTAATCCGACCGGGTGGTACTGTGGTGAAGGCGTGGCTCATTGCGGGTGGACTCCGGAACTTACCCTGAACTCCTAGAGTGGTGGTTCAGTGGAGGTGAGTCCTGGGTCTCCCGTGGTAAAGTGCGCAGTGATCCGTAGTGCCGCACGGGAAGCGGATGTGTTCTCCATCCTCAGAACAGTTAGTGTACTGTTCGGTCTGCGGTAGGGTCCAGGTTCCCCAGGACTTGGTCGACGGGCCTTGTCCCATTTCGTAACACGTGTTTGGAGGAATTTTATATGTGTGTGTGTGTGTGATTTCCTAACGTATAATTATATGTGTGTATGAATGAGCTCGAGCTGGTGATTCAAGGTGACAAATTTTGAGGAGAAGTGCTTTATTTTACACCAAAGTAGAGATGCCGTGTTTTAGTAAGTTACGATGTTTTGGATGTTGCTGTCGTGTTTCAGATTCTAGACTGGCTGAGAGCCAACCTGCACCCCCTGAGGGCACTCCAAGCTTTGATATGTATATCAAGCATGGATTGCCCCCGATTTTGTTTGGCACTTTATGGCACCGGTACACCGCTGACAATGTGGATTTGCAGTGGCCCTTGACGGGTTCTTTTGAAGAAGCTAAATTGGACTATTTGCAGGACAAATTGTTTGCTAGGCGTAGCCGTCAAAGCATGTTTGATTCTTTAAGAGTGTGGCAAAAGGAAGCCAGGAAACGTAAGTTGAGAGAAGAGAAAGAGGCTTTTAAAAAGTCCGCGCAGACAATGGCGCAGAAAGCGAGAGAACATACCAAGAATGAGAATGAGCAGCGTTTGGAGCGCGCAGATAGGCTTTGCAGGTTGAAAGAAAATAAAAGTTATGTAGTACGAGAGGACGAACAGGATGAAATGGAAGATATTTTGAGTACTCGACCCCCTCCTCCTTATGCTCCGCAGTCATTGTACCCCTCTCTGCCAGCTCCCGCCTCTACTAGTGGGGTTCCGGGTCCATTAGCAAGTGCCCCGCACCAACATGGCACAGCGATTTCTGCTTCCCCGCCCTCAACACCCCTCGTTTCTTTGCTCCAGACCACTTCGCCCGCTCCCTCCCCATTTTCTTTAGCACTCCCTACTGCCTCAGCTAGCACCACCCCTAGTCAGGAGATGTCAACGCCGAGTCGAGGCACAGGTAGCGGACTGCTCTCACAGGTACGGAAGTTGCTTACGCGTTCTACGGTTGGTTTGGACGAGAAAAGTATAGTGGCCAACCAGGCATGCCAGTGGGCTAGGAATAACATTTATTTGTTTGAAGACATTTGGTCTACAATGAAAGATTTTGAGCCTTTGATGCAACAGCACGCTTTGTGGCACATGTCAAATTTATTGATAACGTTATGGGAGCAGGGGTATGGAGGTGTGGCTCCGGCGACTTTACGAGATATACAGAGCGGAGCCTACAGAACGGATACTGGGGTGAAGGAGGTGATGCGCAGTTTACGTGCCTTATTGCAGTATGGAAATGAATTGCCCTCTGCAGGTGCGCCCCATTTTCCAGGTATACATCCAATGCGTGAAGTGCACCCTATCTTTCATCCCGAGATACCCGAGATGGTAGACCCAGTCACGAAGGCTGTCACCAGGAATAGGGTAGATGCACATTTCCAGGAGCAGTGGGTGTATACACCATGGAAGAGAAGTGAGGTATTAGCTTTAAAGGCCCAGTTGCCGGACTCTAGAAAGAACCCGACTGCATACTATAAAGAATTGACGGAAGCTGCGTCTTCCACTGTAATGACTTTAGCTGATGTTGAACTGTTTTTTGGGCTTCTGGTCCCGGTCGATGTATGGCGCCAGGTAAAGGGCACAGATCATTCGGAAGAACTAGGTGGTACGTGGCAGGAGTTACAGGATTGGGATAAGGAACGTAAGCCAGGAGAAAAGCCGAAAGCTGAGATTTTGGCGTTGCCGGGGCGCATAATAAAATACATGCACGCTCTCATTCCCCCGAAGAAGGTAGACTGGGACAAGTTGATGGCTTGTAAGCAGAAAAAGGATGAGGCAGTTTCGGACTTCTTTACGAGGTTTGAAGAGACGTTCATGGATTTTAGTGGGCAAGATGTGTCACAGGATGGAGGGTTGCGACTCTTTGTTAATAGGTTTGTCATGAACTTGTTGTCTGAGATTTCAGCAAGATTGCAAGCGTAGGAGAGCACGTGGACGACGTCCTCCCCCTCTGGTATTCTTAGCATGGCTCAGTATTATGAACATAGAGAAAATGAGAGTAAGGACAAGCAGGAAAAGAAGGCTAAGGATTTGAAGACTAGGGTTTTGTTACAGCAAGTGTCGAGGGGTCGAGGAAGAGGTGCGGCACCAGGACGTGGTGGTGGCGGCTATGGCAGAGGTGAAAGTAGGGAAAGATTGGGACCGAATCAGTGTGCGAAGTGTAAGCAAGAGGGGCATTGGTGGAGGTATTGCCCTCTGTTTCAGTCGAATGCCGGTTCAGGACGAGGTCGAGGAAGAGGTAGTGGTGACTCTGGGAGACAGAGTGCGCGATCAGATGGAGGCGGGAGGCCGGGAGGTAATTACTTCGACAATGGCGCAGACAGGCAACAGCTGCAAAGGGGCGGTGGTCAGTACTAGAATGATGATTACTCCGTGGACGATCTGACAGGGTTCTCCCATAACTAGGACAGCGTAGGACAGAGCGAGGGACCAGTGCCTGTGGAAGTTGATCAGAGGGGACCCTATGTCGAGGCAGACTTATTGGGGTCTCAGCAAAAATTTCTAGTGGATACGGGTGCAACGAAAAGTTCAGTGGCTCATTCTCGGGTCCCCGGGGCGGCTCTGTCTGGCAAGAACAATATCTCTGTGGGTTTTTCAGGTACCCCGGTGATTAGCCCCATTTCCAAACCCCTTACATTAACGATTGGTCCTTTCACTGTTGATTCACTGTTTTTATTGACATCGAATTGTGGAGAAAATTTACTGGGCTTAGACTTATTGAAGAGGTTGCACGCCACCATTTATTGTTCTCCGGATGGCGTGTACCTCACGTTAGGCCCGACTGTTGCTCGCCCACTACAATGTTTCTCTAAAGATGACCCACTACCACCTGAATTTGAAGGGATACCCGACAGTTTGTGGGCTGTCAATGATACAGATGTGGGTAAAATGGATATCGCCCCGGTAACAATAAGGGTAAAGGTGGGAGCGAAACTACCCAGGGTACCACAGTACAGAATTCCTAGGGAGGGAGAGAAAGTCCTGTTGCAAATAATACAAGATTTGATTCGGTCAGGTGTAGTGGAAGAGACGGATTCGAACATATGTAACAGCCCCATACTACCGATCCTTAAAAGACGGTTGCCTGAAGTTACAGATAATACTCCTGATGTATATAGGTTTGTGATTGATTTGCGCCATGTGAATAGAGTAGTGGAGCCACAATACCCGGTGGTCTCGGACATCACTACGATATTGACAATGATTCCCCCATCTGCTAAGTATTTTTCTGTTCTGGACCTGAAGAATGCTTTCTTCAGTATCCCAGTACATGAAGACAGCCGTTTCCTCTTCGGATTCTCATTGGCTGGCCGAAGCTTCAGGTTTAAGAGAATTCCCCAAGGTTACACAGAAAGTCCGAGCATATATAGTCAAGCACTGAAGGCACAATTGGATGAACTGGAACTTCCACCTGGCAATGTTATGTTGCAATATGTGGATGATATCCTGATTGCATCGGACGACGAGAAGGGTTGTCGGGATGCTACAATTAAACTACTACATCATTTGGCAAAAAGGGGGCATAAGGTGTCCCTTCCAAAGTTTCAATACTGTCGAACGGAGGTTACCTACCTAGGTCACCTCCTTTCGAAAGTGGGGAGGAGATTGACGCCAGAACGCATAAAAGCGATAACTAATATGAAGATACCTAACACTCAGCGAGAGGTGCGCGCATTCTTGGGCATAACATCGTATTGTCGCCAGTGGATACCTAATTATGCGTTACTAACAAAACCCCTATTGTATCTGACTACCAAAGAAGTGCGCGAACCCCTACCCTGGACCCCTGCATGTCAGGAAGCGTTTGAGTCACTAAAAACTGCTTTATGTTCTGCACCCGTTCTGGGAACACCTGATTACCAGAAGCCTTTTGTTCTTTATGTACACGAGGCGGAAGGTTGCGCGTTGTCTGTCTTAACACAATGTTTCGGAGGGAAACAGAGACCCTGCGCTTACTTTTCTGCGATGCTCGACAATGTGGCAAGAGCGCTGCCGAGTTGTCTGAGAGCCACGGCGGCTGCTGCGGTCTCTATAAGACAATCAGCAGGGCTTGTATTGGGTTCAGACCTCACAGTAATGGTACCGCATGCTGTGGACATTTTACTAAACA
This sequence comes from Lissotriton vulgaris, assembly GCF_964263255.1. Lineage (NCBI taxonomy): Eukaryota > Metazoa > Chordata > Amphibia > Caudata > Salamandridae > Lissotriton > Lissotriton vulgaris. The sequence goes on along the minus strand of NC_141693.1, from coordinate 504,550,362 downwards.
GAACACAGACGCAGCATTTAACGAGTGCTCGTCTTACCGGTTATGAGATGACCCTCTTTGCACCTCATGTGACGATAAAAAGGTGTGCTACACTGAATCCTGCCACATTGTTACCTATCCCCACGGATACAAAGGACGATGACATACATGACTGTTTGTTTCGGACAGAAGAAGAGACAAAGGGGAGGGTGGATCTGACGGACAAGCCCTTAGACGAACCGGATGGGGAGTTGTATGTGGATGGGTCTTGTTTCAAACTTGCAGATGGTACATCGACAGCAGCATATGCAATAACGACATTACAGACGGTAGTGGAGACTTCTAGGATACCTTACAATTCGGCCCAAGCTGCAGAAATTATAGCTTTACTGAGAGCATGTGAATTGAGTGAGGGACTGGACGTGAACATTTATACTGACAGCCAATACGCCTTTGGCGTGGCTCATAATTATGGGCGACTGTGGGCAGAACGGGGATTTCTGACTTCACATGGACAACGCATACAGCATGGTCCGCTGATATTACGACTGTTAGCAGCAATGACGTTACCCAAGCGACTGGCAGTGATAAAGTGTAGCGCACACAAGACAATAGTGGATGATGTGGGACGAGGCAATGCCTTTGCAGACGAAACGGCAAAAGAGACTGCTCGGACAAAATTACCACGGATGTTTGTGGCAGGCCCAGCTAGATGGGTGCCAGATGTTAACATGTTTGCAGATACTGTACAGAGTGTGAAAAATATACAAGAGAAAGTGACTGAAGACGAATTGAGGACATGGAAGGATGGTGGGGGGCGATTGGATGCTGATGAATGTTGGACAGATGTGACCGATAAGAGACGATGGTTACTTCCGAACGCATATGTTCTTCCAGTGGTGACGATGGCTCATGGGCCTGCACATATTAGCGCCAAGGGTATATGCAAGCTGTTGGACCCAGTGTGGAGCAATAAAAATATCTCTAAAGTGGCGACTCACTTGGTCCGACAGTGCATGGTATGTTTGAGGCACAATCCAGGAAAGGGTACCCCTGTCCCAGTGGGAAATTTTGCACCTCCCTCTTTCCCTTTTGAGGTGATTCAGATGGATTATATTGAAATGGAAAGGGTCAACAATCTCAAATACGTCTTGGTGGTTGTATGCGCTTTCAGCAGATGGGTGGAGGCATTTCCAACAAAGGATTGTACAGCCATTTCTACTGCCAAAATGTTGATTAAGGAATACTTTTCTCGCTTCGGATTGCCTAGGGTGATCTGGAGTGATAATGGCACGTCCTTTAATGCAGAATTGATGAAGCAGATATGTAAAGGCTTACAGATTTCCCAAAAGTTCCACGCGGCCCAACATCCTCAGGCCGCAGGACTTGTGGAACGATTTAACGGAACGCTAAAATTAAAGATGGCCAAAATACAGGAGAGTACAGGACTCCGTTGGCCAGATGCCCTTCCTTTAGCCTTGCTTTCTACCAGAGTAACTGTTAACTCCAAAACGGGTGTATCTCCTCATGAAGTAATATTTGGCCGCCCGCCCAACGTTTGGGGAGTACCCAGACCCAAGTGTTTCTCTGAAACTGAACACCCTCTGTTGATAGACTACTTGTATGCTTTGACTAAAGATCTTCGTTCTATTCATCAGCAGGTAGCAGACACCCTGAAGCCGTTGCCGGAGGGGCCTGGACACTCCATCCACCCAGGGGACTGGGTCGTCGTAAGAAAATACCAACGGAAATCCTGTCTGGAGCCCAGGTGGTCAGAGCCACGCCAGGTACTCTTGACGAAGCGTACAGCACTTCGAGTGAATGGCAGGAAGGCTTGGACGCACGCCTCCCACGTTAAAAGGGTCCCGCTGCCACTACCCTACGACCAGTGGGTAAGAGAAGGAATTGCTGACGAGGAACATGAGCAAATACCCAGATATGTTCCCTTCTCGGATGCTTCACTGAGGGGAGAGGAGCAAGGTGACAAGACAAAATTAAAGTCACGTGCAGAACAAAGTGCTTCAAAGGGCTCCGTTGCTCCCATTGTTACTAGTGGAGCTGATTCCGAGAGTTCAGTGCATGCTACGGATACACCTGTTTTGTTTACTGATCCCGAAGTGCGAGGTAGCACTCGCTATAATCTGCGGCCCCGAAAAAAGTGAAAGTGTACTGGACTAAACACTGGAAGAAGGGCTTAGTGGACATTCTGACATAAAAGAAGATTTAGTGGTAGGGATGGACTTGTAAGAGCCCTGGTGTTTAGCCGAAGATTGTGTTCTATGAGACTATAGAGTGGTGAGGGGCCCAGATTAAGTGCTCCTCTGTTTCAATTGCTGTGTGTCAAGCGACGTGGGATTAAGGTATGGACGGTAAAAGCCTGCCTGTGAGGCTTTGAAGGACACAGGGAGAAGATCCCTTTTTAGGGTTGAAGAACCCCTCTGGCCGGTTTCGGCGGATAGTCTGGGACTATTTTTTTTAGAAGTGTTTTTTCCATTTTTGATATATTTTTGTAATTTTAAATATGTACCCTTTTGGTTGCCCCATCCCTGATGAGGAGCAGCCCTTTGCGGCTCCTCCAAGACCCTTGCCTGATTCTCCCTGGTTGGCCCTTTCCCGGAAAGGAAAAATAGTACTCCTTGTTATAGTGCTCATTGCTTTTCTAGTGACTCTTGGTATATTGTTCTTTTTGGATAAAGCCTATCCTGTTCATGTGTTTGCACCCACACCTACTGCTGTTCCTGAACACAACATTATTACTGTAGATTATGGTGAACGAATGCTTAGACGAGGTTACAAAGAAAATGTTTTTATAAAGACTTTGCACCATGCTCATGCCACCACAAACATTACAGATTGTTGGGTTTGTGGGCTCCTACCTTCTGCTGCCTACAAGAAGGATAGATTTCTAGCGCTTCCTTTGACACCTGTGAATAGTTGTGTGGGGTGGTATACTCTCATAGGTCTTGTCAAATATTTTCAGCAGCCAGATTTTCTGACTCCTCAACTGCAGAATAGGGGATCGACAATGACAATGCGAGTACGTCCTCTGCCTCCCTCTTCCCTTGGACGGATATATACTGACGGACGTTTTGATCAGACATTTATAGAGACGTGTGAGAAAAAGGTGGGCCGGTTTTTAATTCCAAATGACACTGACAAAGTTAGGGAAAGCTTTCTACAACTGAATTCCTCCTTGTCTTACAGACACCCACCAAAGGGAAATGACAGTGTTAAGTCTCTGATACCCCTGGCTGTAGTGGGTCCGCCACCATTCTTCTGTATAGAGGGTAGGGGCCCCATCAAGGTTGGTAATAGTTCTTGTAACGTGACGGCATTAATACGTTTGCCTCTCAGCCCCTCTTTGGTTACTCCCCCCAGTATCTATTTTGTGTGTGGAGATAATGGATACTTATGGTTGCCTGAAGGTTGGGGTGGGGTATGTTACTTAGCCTATATGATTCCTCCTGTATATGTGGCCCCCTCCGACTATCACAAGACTCACCGTAGGTTTCCCAGTCCACAAGAGCAGCGTAAAAGAAGGGAACTTCAGGTAGATGACGTTGACCAGACGGACACCTCTCTACAGCAATGGACTGATTTTTCTAAGGGCCTTCTGCCTTTCTGGGGTCCGATATTTAATAGTATGGCCATTCGACGACTGCCCAGGGTGATGGAAAAAGTAGTCCTTACTGAAGCTGACATTGCGACTAACATGTCTGTTGAGATTCAGGCTATGAGATTATTCATGATTCAGAATAGGATGGTGCTTGACGTCATCCTGGCAGATAGGGGCGGGGCCTGTCGCGTCATCGGGACGTCTTGTTGTGTATATATTCCAGACTCAGCTCCGACTGTTAATTTGGCAGTACAGAAACTCCATAGATTAGCGACTGAACTCCATCAGGATAACGGGACTTGGTCCTTACAAGGGTGGCTCTGGGGCGCTTTCTCCTCTTGGGGTTGGAAAATATTGATGGGTTTAGCTGGTGTGGTGAGCATAATACTGACATGTTGCCTTTGTGTATACTGCCTTCCCCCATGTTGCTCAATGTGTGCTACGAATTTGTGACCACGAAAGAAGGTGTCAGGTCAATATACTGCCTCTATCATTACTGACATTCCTGATGCAAATTGGATGATGTTTATTGCAGATGATGTTTTTGAATAAATATGATGCTCTGCCCTTAGAATGGATGTGAAGGCGCTACCTTTTGGCAAATAAATATATGGCTGCAGTTAGCCAATGATGCTAAAAGGAGGGTCTGATAGAATTCACTTTTCGATGCCCCAACCATCCCTATTTTCATATGTGAGTTAGCATCATATGACTAACTGATGGAGTACGTATATATACACGTTTTAGATTATCCCCGCTTGTTACCTGATTATTCAAATATATGTGTGACGATATTAGTTCCTTAGCTTAGCCTGTGTGCCTCCATTTTGTGTATCCCTCTGTGTCTGCGAGTCGCACTCGCTTATCTGCCCCTCCCGTAGGAATAGAGAATTTCACTAAGACAGCAGTTTTCGTTTCTCAGCTTACTGTGGCCGAAACTAACAAGTCTCTTTATCAGTAATATTCTCATGCCCCAGAGACGCTGAAGCCTAGCTCCGCGGCCTTGAGTAAAGATAGCGATGTATCCCTTGCAGGTGCAGATGCCTACTGTATGAGGACATTGTTCCCCTGTCTGGGTTTCAGTAATTTTCCAGAAGGGGCGTACCCTAATGAACTGTGTCGCATTATAAGGTACTGCTGTAATGAAGAGAGTCAGTCCTCTCGTTCGCACTCCTAGGAGTGAGGTCGGACAGGGCCCTCTCATATGAGTGTGTTTGGCCTAATAAAGACTGTTGTTTATTCTTCTCCACTGTCCGGCTGACTTTCTACAGAATACCTATAGGTGAGTGCGGTAAGTCACTCGGGTGGATTTGAGCCACGCTTATCAAACTTCAACTTGGGCACCTGCTGTAACCCTGTATGTGCTTCCTGAGCGGTGCCTCCAGAGTTTTTGCATACTTGCAACTATTCTCTGACCCTGCTCTGACCCTCGAAGTAGGGTCAGAGAATAGTTACAAGTATGACACAATGCTCCAGGCTGTCACAAAAATTAAACCACAGCAGGAAGCACTTACAGATAAGGAAGCAGGTGCCGGACATAAAGCTCAAATTCAGTAAAAAATTAACCAGCCCCCGATTGAGGTTGGGCAGGTGTGCTTTCTCCCCATAATTTACAGTGGTGAACCAGAGGGTGCTGTGATGAACCAGAAGGTGCAGTTGTGAACCAGAGGGTGCTGTGAGGAATAAGAGGGTGGCAGTGGTGAACCAGAGGGTGGCAGTGGTGAACCAGAGGTTGCTGTGATGAACCAGAAGGTGCAGTTGTGAACCAGAGGGTGCTGTGATGAACCAGAGGGTGGCAGTGGTGAATCAGAGGGTGGCAGTGGTGAACCAGAGGGTGCTGTGATGAACCAGAGGGTGGCAGTGATGAACCAGAGGGTGGCAGTGATGAACCAGAAGGTGACAGTGATGAACCAGAGGGTGGCAGTGGTGAACCTGAGGGTGGCAGTGATGAACCAGAGTGTGGCAGTGGTGAACCAGAGGGTGTCAGTGGTGAACTAGAGGGTGGCAGTGGTGAACCGGAGGGTGCTGTGATGAACCAGAGGGTGGCAGCGATGAACCAGAGGGTGACAGTGATTAACCAGAGGGTGGCAGTGGTGAACCAGAGGGTGGCAGTGGTGAACCAGAGGGTGACAGTGATGAACCAGAGGGTGGCGGTGATGAACCAGAGGGTGGCAGTGGTGAACCAGAGGGTGATGTGATGAACCAGAGCGTGGCAGTGATGAACCAGAGGGGACAGTGATGAACCAGAGGGTGGCAGTGGCGAACCAGAGGGTGCTGTGATGAACCAGAGGGTGGCAGTGATGAACCAGAGAGTGACAGAGATGAACCAGAGGGTGACAATGGTAAACCAGAGGGTGGCAGTGGTGATCCAGAAGGTGCTGTGATAGCCAGATGGTGGCAGTGGTGAACCAGAGGGTGGCAGTGGTGAACCAGCGGGTGGCAGTGATGAACCAGAGGGTGGCAGTGATGAACCAGAGTCTGGCAGGGGTGAACCAGAGGGTACTATGATGAACCAGAGGGTGGCAATGATGAACCAGAGGGTGGCAGGGATGATCCAGAGGGTGGCAGTGGTGAACCAGGGGATGGCAGTGATGAACTGGAGGGTGGCAGTGATGAACCAGAGGTTGGTAGTGGTGAACCAGAGGGAGCTGTGATGAACCAGAGGGTGTCAGTGATGAACCAGAGGGTGGCAGTGGTGAACCAGAGGGTGCTGTGATGAACCAGAGGATGGCAGTGATCAACCAGAGGGTGGCAGTGGTGAACCAGTGGGTGGCAGTGATGAACCAGAGAGTGGCAGTGGTGAACCAGAGAGTGGCAGTGATGAACCAGAGGGTGACAGTGATGAACTAGAGGGTGGAAGTGATGAACCAGAGGGTGGCAGTAGTGAACCAAAGAGTGGCAGTGGTGAACCAGAGGGTGACATTGATGAACCAGAGGGTGACAGTGATGAACCAGAGGGTTGCAGTGATGAACCAGAGGATGGCAGTGGTGAACCAGAGGGTGGCAGTTGTGAACCAGAGGTTGGCAGTGATGAACGAGAGGGTGGCAGTGGTGTACCAGAGGATGGCAGTGATGAACCAGAGGGTGACAGTGATGAACCAGAGCGTGGCGAAGCTAAACTACCCCGGAGCCCTGTGGATGTGAGCCCCCGCGCTGCTGAGCTGCCCAGGGGTTGTGATCCCACGCGCTACTGAACTGCCCCGGGGCCCAGTGGGTGTGAGCCCCTGTGCTGCTTAACTGCCCCGGAGCCCTCTCAGTGTGAAAATAATTTGTGCTCAATTGCCTGGGAGCCCTCTGGGTGTGAGCACACACTGTGCTAAGTGCCCCCCTGCCCCCAGTACATATATACCCGTTCTGCACAGCACCATTATGCTCTTGCACCATGAAGTCTGGTGCCTGGATGCTCCTGATCCGTGTAGGCAGTCAAAATGTAAAGTCATAACTTGCTACACAGCACCAATAAACATGTGTCCCCCTGGCACCGGTATGCGCATGTACCAGGTGTGGTGCACCCGCATGCCACTGTACCCTGCTGCCCAGCGCTAGCATATACCTGTACGGGCAGTTTAATATGAGATGGGACATTGTCCAGCAGCAGCAGTTGCAGGCGCCTGAACCCACTGAGCAGGATCAGAATGGCTTTGTACCAACATGCGCAGCAGAGCTATCTTGGACATCTGAAGGATTCTGGGGTCCTGTGCCAAACTTATTTTTGCATCCATGAGTTTCCCGAGTGCCATCCCCGTGTAGCTCCTGTGACCCAGAGGCTGCTTTCTCCTCATCTGCTGCTCTGCTCATTCTCTGACCCTTTGTAAACAAGATGCATGTGAACTCGCATAGAAGCCCTGCCCGTTTGGCCCCGTCCACCACACACTAGCGGTATGAAACGTCTTCCCGCCCGTCCCCACTATAATGGCCAGCTCACTCAAGGGACCTCAGCGCCTTTTGGCGCGCTGGCAAAGTTACAGTCACACGTGGTCACATATTTGTGCAAATGGCACAAAAATCTGCAGATTTTTTTTGCCATTTCGCATGAATTCGCGGAACGTTAATTCACAAATTTCGCCCATACTTAGTGTTAAGAACTCAGCTAAAAGTGCACTTTTCACACTCCGGCATCTCAAAAATGTCAAACCTGTTATTCCTCTCGAAGACTTCAAATTAATTATCCAATCTCTGGTCCCATCCGAAATTGACCACAGAAATGCCCTTCTCTCTGGTACTCCCAAAATCCACCTTGCCCCATCAAATCCATCCTCATCCTCGCAGCCAGACTAACAACAAACTGTAAATGTTTTGAAAGCATCTCCCCTGCCCTCAAGACCCTCAAATGGCTCCCCATCAAAGGCAGATTCTCCTTTAAAATTGCCTGTTTTACACGCACTCTATCAGAAGACTCCAACCTACCTTACAACTAAACTAAAAAAAGCTGGCTGTGCCCAAACGCTGAGAAGCACCAACACTCTTCTTCTCATACCCCCCTACTAAAACAAAAAACACCAGGAAATCCTGCTCTTTCTCTGGCAAGGTCCCCAACCATCTGGAACACCCTCCCCAAAGACCTTTGGTGCAATCCCTCCTAAGTCAGCTTAAAAAAAGAAAACTCAAAATTCACTTTCTCACAAAATTTTGGGGAAATTAAATCCCTTGATCTCCTTTCTGATTTTTTCCCTCCTCCTTCCTTAGGCCACCCGTCTACCCCTTGCACTCTCTTTCCCCCCTCCTGTCACCCTCCACCCCCCCCCTCATTATACCCCCATACACTATTATGTCCACTGAGTCCTCCTTGGCACTGTAAAATTACTATTTATAACAAATTCTGGTTCTTTCAATTGGTTTTCTGTTTATTTTTGTCTGACCACCTGTATAATTTGTTCCGTTCATTGCTATTGTTGTTTTCTTGTTTATTACCTTTGCTGATGTAAAGTGCTCTGATATCCTCGGGTTGAGCTAGCGTTATATAAAAAACCTTCTGAATAAATAAAATAAAAGAGTCAACCAAGTACTGTTGCAAAAACTGTTTTTGGCAATTAGGTAATTTGGTAATTGTACAATCCTTTAAAATCATTCACTTTACTGCCAAGTAACCAGCCTTCCAGAGCCTTAGTAGCACAATCTACAAAGTCTACCCAGTCCTGAGTCTGTGCCTTCTGGGTGTCTCTGAACTTAATCCTGTATTGTTCAGTGGTTGAGCTAAACCCATCAATGAGAGCACTCTTCAGGACTGAATAATTGCCAGCATCCTCTTCTCTTACAGTGAGGAGCTTATCGCTACCTTTGTCAGCAAATGAGAGGCACAATATTGCTGCCCACTGCTCCTGAGGGACCCTCTGTACCTTACAGGCCCTCTCTAGTGCAGTTATCATTTGTGGATGTCATCCCTACTCTGGTAGGGTGGGACTATCTTTTCAGGTTCCTATGATCATGAGTATATTCCTTAAACCTAGAGACACTGTTGCTGCCACCATGGGACTCTAGTCCCAATTTCTTACTAGCTCTCTGGTTCTCTAAGAATTCCTTGTCTAGTGCCAATTGCTCTCTCTTGAGCCTAAGCTTGACTTTCTCAAGCTCTAGTAATTGGCATTGTCTGTCATAAGAGTTCTCTCTTATTAGATGTGGAAGTCCCTACAGAAGTTCCTGAATGTCTAGATTCTTCAGAGGGAGACCTAGGTCTCCAGGGTAACCTCTGTATTCTGCCAAGAGTATTAAAGAGAGGGCCCTCAAGGCCTTCTCCATTCTCTTCTTGATCCTGATTGGTCAGGTTAGAATCACCTTGATCCTCCTGGTCAGGGTTTGATTCAAGGTCAAAGAATGTAACACCTCCTAGCTTATCTTCATTCCCTGCCCCACCCACTCTTTCTACCTCATCAGACTCTGGGGTCTTCCTAAGGTCATCTAAGAGACGTTGGGTGTTGGCACTTCTCCGTGTCCTCAACTTCCTAGACACACACATGGCTGTCAACTCTTGAAATGAGAGGCCATTTTACCTAGTTGGTAGAACGCCACTGGTTTCTCCTCTAGAAGATATACTAGTGTTATGTGGAATAGGCACCTACCTAACCTAGTGGAGACTAAACTCTAAACTCTCTTGAATTGGAGAAAGGGTGTGGTAGAACCTTGACTTACCCAACTCCAAGTTCAATAGAACTTACTTATTCAAATCTTGATGTATTATATGTACCAACTATTTAGTGGTTTTCAGTTAATCACTCAATGAGATTTATCTGGTAAAATAATAGCAAGCTTGAATCCCAACCGCTGCACACCAATGTGAGAAGGTGGCCTGGTATATGCTGTCCACTAATAGAAGTGGGCACCCTGTACTAGTCCACACGACCCTTATGATGTATGAAGTCAAGGATGACCTTTAAAAACCACACAGTAGTTATATAAAATATGTATTTATTAATATAGCACTCTCTTCTAGTCTCTACATGAGATTAGAACATAAAGCACACAATATTGTATCAATAGAACATTCGTAAGTAGCACATTACACAGCGGGCTCCAGGGGGAGACCGAACCATATACTAAAATAGTGGTATAAAAACAATCCCAACTTGAATAGACACAGTACCTAGAGCACGTAAAATTGCTGGGACCCCAAGGAACCACTCAAGGCAGTAACACAGGGAGCCCAAAGAGGACGGGTGCAGTGAGGAAGCACAACTGCATGCTCCGTACAACTCTATGGAAAGTAGCAGTTGCAAAGTTACAGTTTAAGGACACTTCTACGAGGACTTCAAGCAAACCCTTTGGAAAGTAGGAGGTTCTGGAGCCATCCCACCAGTGAGCACCAAAGTACCCGTGTGGAGAAGTGTGGCTCAGGGGTTAGAGGCGGCAGACCCGGAAGCTGAGATCGGTCCTGGACCAGGGTTCAATTCCCCGCCTCGGCGGGTCTTGGGCTCAGAAATTCCACGGACTCGATAATTCTCGTTCCGGTGCCTACTCAACTCACGGGTTCACACTCTGCGACTCTGGGCAATAGCTTGCTTAATCTCCACTACGGCCCCTTGCGGCCGGATGCCTGGCTTTCACCTTGTGGATACCCTGCTGGGGTTATCTCACAGGGGAATACCAGGACGGGTTCCCAAGGCAAGCGCCTTGATGCCTTCGGGTGATACGTGCGCTATATAAATCGCAATACAATACATTTACCTATACCAGAGGAGCCGGGTACATAGGGGTCAAGTGATGTTGGAAACCTTCATCATTTTCAATGGAGAGCTGCAAAGAAGTACTAGTGTCCGGTGGAATGCAAGCTGGGATTCTAAGTGAGAAGAACCTGAAATCAGATGGGACAGAGTCTGGGTTACGTTGGGGGACCAGGGCCTCGGTAGTCTAATACCCACCGATGTTGGGTGCTGCAGGTGCGAAGAAGGGTTGCTTGACTCTGCAGTCACGGGGGTCATGAGATGTTGAGGATGACAAGGATCTGGAGGTGAGCTGTCCCAAGAGAAGCTGAAGAACAAACAAGGTGACCCTCGCCAGGACCCTCAGGCCAACAGACCAGAAGTTGTGAGGAGACCTCGATCAAATTTACAAAGCACCAGCCCACGGAGCACTCAGCGCGAGGAGGCCTTATTTCTTCAGTGCGAATACTGTTTAGGGTCAGGACTACACGGAGTCTAGTGCACAAGGTCAGGAATGGCTAACAAGCATATGCACTTGCAAATGTACGCCGGCACAGGGGTTCGTGTCACACGGTCCCCATGAGGGATACTGGTCACCTGCTGAGAGGTCAGATCAACCTCAGGGACCTTCAGAAACCCACCTCCAGTGTTGCTGAAATCTTCAGAGTCCTCAGAAGCTCTGGAGAAGCAAGCCAGTCGGATGAGCGTAGGTGCCTTGTATTGCAGGGGTGTAACTCCTTTACTCCAAGGGAGATTCTTCAGTCGTGCAAAGTCATGCAGGCAGTCAAAGTCATTGTGTTTTTCTTAGTAGAATCTTGACCAGGTAAAATTTTAAGTCCTGTAGTCAGGTAATCCACTTTATACCTATGGGAAGGGGTTGGAAAGATTCTAGAGACCTTCCTAGGGGAGGGGCAGGACAGAGGGGTGGCTACACCCATGTCCTTTGTCCAGTTTCAAGCCAGAGCAGGAGCCAATGGCTCCCAGAACTAATTTGATATGGACTATGCAAAGGGACACTAAATGTGCCCTGATTGCAGACTTTCTGGCACTCTAAGAGTGCACCCACCCAGCCCAATACATAAAACCCTGTCTGGAAGGTGGTTACACCTCTCTGCGACAGGATGTCTATTGTCATGCCTTCCTCTGCTTGAGCTTGGCTCAGCAGCAGGAGAGCAGAATTGTGTCTGTGGCTGGCAGCATTCATGTTGTGCTGCCCGGGTAGAGAAAGCTGGTACTGGGTTGACCGGTGACCCAAAGTAGTGGTTTCAAAAGGGTGGAATCATACCTCCCACACCAGTTACTGGTGTGGAGGTATGATTCCAAGGTGCTTGACACCAAACACAACATGTTTCCAAGCAGCTGTTTTAAAGTTAGCATGTACAGCAAGGTTATAATGCCCTTAGACCTATATGTCTGGCTGCATCACAGACAACCCCAGAGAATGGTCTCTGAAGGCTGCAGAGGGGCCCTACTCATGCAGGGGAACCCTCTCACATAAAACCCAGCACCCTGCCTTCAGGTTTGATAAGGCCTGTCATAGGGGTGACTGATAGGGTTTTTAAGTGTGGTGATTTAGATAGATATATTAAACCTATATATGAGTAAGTGGTGCAAGCACCAGCTTACACAGGCTGCTGTAGCAGACCTGTCATGTCATTTTGAAGACCACTCATGGGTGGCATAATACACGTTTCAGCCCATGGGAGGCCTCTGTGGTACCCATGCCCTGGGTAAATGGTGTACCATATACTGATAAGGGTACCCCATTATCCAATCTGGAGTGTACCTAAAGTGCATAAATTGCAATTTAAGGCAGAAAGCAGAAAGACTGGGGTCCTGGATAGCAGGATCCCAGTCAGACTAGTCCAAAAAAGGTGAGACATCAGCAAAAATGGGGGTAACCATAAGAAGCAGATCCTATTTTCCTACAGTGTTTACACAAGATCAGTGGCCGAGGGACCTGTGCCTGCAACCAGGGGACTTATGCTTTCTTGCGCTCCAGAGCGTGTGGTGTGTGAGGGGTGTGGGGGGGCCCATGTAAAGAGCTGAGATTGTCTGGGGCCTCTAGATTTGAACTACAACAGTGCCTGACATCACAGCCTTTGTCTGAGGTCATTGTCTCCCTCTCTCTGGACATACTCCTTAGGATGCTTTGTTTTTAGAAAACACTGGGATGATACTAGAGGGATTTCATGTGCCTCGTGGGCATCTGCAGCTGACTGTCAGGAGTCTACAGCAGGTCACTCCCCTGCTTGAGGGGATGGCATTACTCCAGATATTGAAGTGGATCAGCTTCCTGGGCCAGAACATTTTGCCTACAGGGTTATATCAATTCTGCACTTGTGCAGGTGCTGCTTGGTGCCTGGAGGTTTAATCCGGATGGACGAAACTATTCAACAGGATTCCAGCCGGGGCAACGTGTATCGTTGGCTGGTGTAGTTGAAGACGGAGGGGCTGGGTCATGAGGCATAGTCAAAGAACTGTGACTGTTTAACCTTTCTGCTAATGGGAAAGTCTGACAATTGCATGTGACTGCAAAGTGTTTGTATAGTGTTTGTTTCATTTTGATTTCAATAGAGAAGTTTGACAATTGTGTATAACTGCTAAGTGTATATACAATATGTATCTAATTTTGATTTCAGTGTGCATGTATAATATAAAAACAAGTGTTTTCATACATATGGTACATACATATGGTATGGACTCTTTTGTAGCACATGCAGTGTGTTGGAAGGAGGGTTGCTGTGCTATTACTTTTTACACTCGAGCCATGAAGATAAGCCTGACTGTTCAGTGCCAAGCTAACAGAGGGGGAGCACTGGTTATTGGACAAGTGTTTAGTTCTCATCCTATTTGGAACAGTGGATTCTGACTGGGTTTGATGCATCTTAACCAGCCCCAAACCACTGGGTCTAACACTCCCCTTTGGTGCCCTTTCTGTGTATCCTGTCTAGCTAAGTTTAGATATTGCTAGGCTTGGTGAAAATGTATAGAGCGGTTGGGTTGGTTTTGTATTGGAGCAGATTCACTACTACCCTGTGGGGTTCTACTTTGTAGGGTTGTTTTTTTTCTTATTCTGAAAAGGTATAATTGAAGAAGGCATTTTGCTTTTTTGGGGGATACTTCTTGGGATAAGTAAAGTCCGTCAGCACCCTACTGTATGTAGTATCATTGAACAGATGTAACATAACCTGGCTGATGTCTGAGAGCCCAACCGTGGTCATGTACTGCGACCACGTGTTGTGCAAGAATGCACTGTGTAGTCCATGTGCAATGCTAGTGTTTGGTTTGGTATAATTGTAATTGGGATGAGGAAGATCCCTGTGTAAGCACTGCGACAGGTTTTGAACGGACTCCATGTGGTCAGGTAGTTCTTCAGCAGTTAATAGGTGCAGCAGCACCCAAAATAGACAAAAGCTGCACAGAAGTGCAATAATACATAACTTGTTGATGAACATTGCAGGTCTTGACATAGATCCAGGGAAGGTGTTTGTTGTCCTCTAGTAATTGGGGTTTTCCTTTTAATGGTTCAAACAAAACTTATTGTTGTTAGCTCATGGGGGTGTTATTGTGGACGGTTTCAGCAATACGTCATTGAGGTGAACTCCCACATTTTTCCCTTCCACTTTTTCCACTTTGAGGGCCTTTTGTTTTGTGTTGAGAAAACTAACTGGTAGTGTCCTCAAACTTAGCTTGTTTTAACTTCCTCACAAAACCCCAATTGGATTCCAATTGTTGTTCTGAGTCAAACCCCAATAGGACTCCAAAGAAAGATTAACAACCTGATAATTACTTGGAGCATGAAAGTTTGGAACTAAATACAGAGAAAACCAAAGTAGTCCGTCTGGTAGACCCGAAAAAATCGACATGTAAATGGTACGCAAATAGTCCCTAGTAAAGGAGGAAGTATCCTACAGGTACCTAGGTCTAAAACCGGGGCGAGGCCTAGCTAACAAGGAACATAAAATAGATCGAAAGGCAAAATCACAATCCTTGAACTACGCATTCCGGCAATTACAAAACAAAATAAATTGTCCAAATTATACACACCTGCTTAAGTTGATGAAATCGCAAACCTTACCCACTTTGTCATATGCATTAGTCACCTGGTGTGACAAAGAGGCGGGGTTGTTAAACAGCCTACAAACAAAGACATACAAGGCGGCTTTAAACCTCCCAAAATCAGCCTCACCTGCGCAGGTTTGCCTAGAATTTGGCCTGCTGAATCAGAAGTTTCGCAGCATGGGTACTTTTGCAAAACTTTGTCATAAAGTACGTCTGTCAGAGGAAGGCTCACTGGATGGCCTGTGTTGGGAAGAAATCGAAATCCAGCAGAAACAACATACGCCACGCAGTTGGGGAGATTTCTTGACAAAATCCTTGAGTTGCATAGGAATCCAATCAACATGGGATTCGATGCCAGACCGAACCAGCTTCGACACAATAACAAATAATGCTGTCAAATGGAAATCCTATTTGGAAGACAAATCAATGATTTCGAAGCGACGACATGGGTGGACAGTGATAAATTCATATTCCGGGATAAAGCCGCAGCCCTATTTAGAAAGTCAATTTAATATGACATTAAAACACAGATGTATAGAACATCGGCTGGGCTTAAAGCTTTCAATGGACTTGTTACCATCCTGGAAAGGTAGTTACACGGACCCTCATTGTCGCCTATGTGGTTCTCAAAATGAAACATTAACCCACCTGCTATGTGTTTGCCCAGCTCTTATGGACTTAAGGAGACAGCTTTTAAAAAATATTTTTAATCAATTGAACATTCGAATATGCAGGCAAGCTGTAATTCGATGGTTGGATGGATCGTCCCCCACGTTGGCTTGTAGGGGGGTTAAATACATGAGGTAAGCCTTTGGTCTCTGTTTGGAGGGCCGCTGCAGATACGGACATCGTCGCATTACCTGTTTGACTGGCCACTTGGCCACTTCTTGCGGCCCCCGCTCCGCGGGAGCCACTCGCCTGATTTGGAACTTTGCTTTTCCTGTCTCCCTTGGACCCTGAGGACTTTGTTGGAACTCCTGCCCCACACACGGACAAAGGCGGGACTGCGAGGACCAGCCTGCCCAGCGGCGCTGAACGGCCGCAGCTGGTCCTCTTCCCGCCCCCTCCTGTGTCTCCTCTCCTAAAAGGAGTCATTGCAACTCAGCCCGGGGCTAATCCCGGGCCAAGGGCGGGCCCGTTCTAGCCCGTTACAGACCGGGTAAGACCGGACCGGGCCACCCCTCTAACATTGGCATTTTGTACTCCATATGTTCACTGTATTTTTATTCTGCTTCGTATCCATTTACTAAATGGCTTTAGAGATGTCTCCTAGAGGTAGCAGAAGTAAGGTGTCGAAGGGGGAACTAAACTAACAGGCACGCTAGATGGTTTTTATCACCAGGACCAACTCAGTAATAGATATGGGTATTAATCTAATGGAACAAAGGGTTTCATTAGATCTTGTAATTGCTAGAAGAATGTCCCAAGATCCCTTAATGGCCAAGAGATCGTCTCTGGGTCATATAGCAACAGCTAAAACCCCAGAACGAATTGAAGGTCCTATTCCAACACCAATACACCCAATTATGCTTTCTAACCCACTACCACTAATCCCCATACATGTTCCACTACAATTGCCCTGCGAAAATCCACCCCTTAAAGTAATATCCCCGGGAAACCCAGCTGGGTTTAGCAATAATGCATTGATTATTGTCACAGAGCCTGAGACCCCTGAGAAAGAAACAAGCACAAGTACAATGCAATTGCGCAGGAAGAAGGAGGGGGCCATACCTAAATGTAAATGCCGCAACCCCTCTACAAATGCTAGAAAAAGACAAAAAGTGGCTGTGGCGCAGGTTAATGCCATACCAGTCATAGAGAGGGATGGCCCGGGCAAAGCGTCATTAACAACGACAATGGAACAGAGGCAGGACCAAAATATTGTAAATCTTGAAACAATCGAAGGGGCTCAAGAAACTTTACTTCCAAATAACTTAGGAAGCAGAACTGTGACAGTTGAGGAGGGAAAAGGGATGCTAGTGAAGGAAACAGGGGACCTTCTTAAATCACTCCTAACGCCATTGGAAGTAAGATTGACACGAATGGAAAATCAGCTGTTGGAGGTTGAAAAAAGTATTATAACATTAGCAAGTCTGAGCATAGCTGACTCAGGGATTAGTACAACTCCACGTGTAGTCACAGCGCCTGTAGTACCTCTAACAGAACAGCACGGAACTTAGGTGTCATCCTGGACTCCTCTCTCTCTATGAACAGACAAGTCAACGCTGTCTCATCTTCTTGCTTCAATATTCTTCGCATGCTCAAAAAAACATTTCGCTGGATCCCCACCGAAACCAGAAAAACGGTCACCCACGCACTGGTCACGAGCCGCCTGGACTACGGAAACACCCTATACGCCGGTACCACCGCTAAACTCCAGAAAAAACTCCAACGCATCCAGAACGCCTCAGCCAGACTCATACTAGACATCCCGCGTAAAGACCACATCTCTGGACACCTGAAAAACCTCCACTGGCTCCCCGTTAACAAGAGGATTACGTTCCGCCTCCTAACCCACGCACACAAAGCACTCTACGAACTTGGACCCGAATGCCTCAACTCACGACTTTCCTTCTACACCCCCTCCCGCCACCTACGATCCTCCAACCAAGCCCTTGCAACTGTACCTCGCATCAACAAAACCACCATGGGAGGCAGATCCTTCTCCTACCTGGCAGCTAAAACCTGGAACTCACTTCCCACACACCTTCGTCTCACTCAGAACCACCTTACATTCAGAAAGCAACTTAAAATCTGGATATTCGACAAGTAATTCCCCACCCTTCCTCAAGCGCCTTGAGACCCTCTGGGTATGTAGTGCGCTATATAAATTACTTGACTTGACTTGACATCTAATACAGCAGGGAATCTGTGCTATACCCACAAGTATTAGTGTTAACCAAACAAGTGCACCAACTGCAATCACCACAAGTGCAGCCACCTTAAATACTATAAATAGTGCTCCAATAGCGAAAGAAACCCCAGTAGAGGGCGTCAATGCTACAAAAGTTACTCAACTGATACAGAATAGGAACCCCCAGAGGAAGAAACCAAGGGGAGGTTATATAGACCTGCCACCAGATGCTAGCCCTTATGTATCTGTCTTGACGGGGGTCCCGGAACTGATTAACCAAGTTGATGAGAGCTTTTGGTCACTGAAAAATAAAGTCTTACACTGGTTGAATGTGCAAAGGCCCTTACCACACTACATGAAAAGCAAAATATTAATGGTTTGTAGGGTTCCATGGATAGGGCTAACAAGAAAGACCATACCAGGTGACTGCGTGGTGGTTACATTTGAAGATCCACGTACCGTGCACCATTTGTGTTCCTGGAACCCACACGCATGTGATGGAAGCAATGTGATCCAAACTAGACCGCTGTCCTACTTTTACCCACCCAAACCGCACTTCAAGGGTGGTGAAGGGTGGACTGTGGTGAATCACAATGCTTCAGGTAGATTATGTGGTGGGAATCTGGCAAACCCAAGCCAATGGATGGGATTGCCAACATATAACAGATTCAGCTGCTTAGAAGCGGTTAACTGATTGAATCCCTTGGCGGGATGTCCATTACACACTAATGTTGGAGCATATAAGCTGAATCCCTCCACTAGGGAAAAATTAAGAGAAAGTAATATGGAAGTAAACTTAGAAGTCCTCAAGGGTATGGGAAACAAAAAGGACCATAGTCCATATATTAATATTAGACACCTAGATGTAGTCAATTCACCAACAGGCAATGAGGTAGTGGTGGGAGCATGTGACCAGGGAGAGAGCCAACAAGGCGTTTTGTCACCAGAACATAGGAATGTAAATAATGTCATTATTCAGGGTGATAAAAGTTGGACGTGTGAAAACACGGTATTATTGGCAGAGGAACCGTCAATAGAGATGTTACCAAATACGGAAATTGCACTTCTGGGGTCACCCGATGTATCAAATATAAAGGGTGAGCCACTGAAACTAGTTTCATGGAACATAACTGGAGTGTACAAGAATTTGAGAGACCCGGAATGGGCAAAGTTAATTGATTCCAGTGATTTCTGTCTGTTACCGGAATCTTGAGCGGTAGCCATACCACACAGGGTAGGCTTCAAATCTTTTGGAATAGGTGCCATTCCATCTAAAAGGGGAAGGCCCTCAGGTGGTCTAATAACCTGGGTGAAGGTAACCTTGAGGATACAGATAGATGTAGTAGACACAAATTCACCCGACATATTAGCTTTGAAAATCACCACATGTGAAGGGAAAAGATTTTATTTAATAAATGTCTACAATAGACCTGCCCCTGCATCTAAAGAATCTCCCACTTTAGCTAAACTAGACTCCCTTTTAGGCAGAATAGTTGGAAAAGAGGAATATGTCATGTGACCTAAATTATACCTATGAACCGGTTCCAGGGCTCAGTGATATTTTTGAAGAAGAGGACCAAGCCAACAACATTCCAACACTGGAGAACATTAAACCTGTCAAATGCACAGTCTTGGCAGTTCAACTAATGAAATTGTCTGCGGAGCATGGCCTCAGGGCCTGTAATGGGCGACTCCCGTCAGATAGCTCCAAAAAACCAACATTTTCTAGAAATAATTGTAAGAGTAATCTAGATTTTGTAATCATCTCCATGTCTATTTGGCAGAGTGTGGTAGATTTTGAGGTAAAGGAGAGGTTAGAAAGTGATCACTACCACCTGGGTCTATTGATAGAAGCTTTTTTGCTCCTGGGAGCTGCGTATGTGTCACCAACTGATGTAAATAGTGGAACGAGTGATGAGATCCACATCAGCAACAATAGACGAGCACTCAAATGGTCACTTATATTGGACCATGGTGAGATTCTTGCTGAAATTTATTCACTTTTTGCAGGGACCTTTGGATCATTTGTAGGCTCCCTTACAGACGAAGAAAACTCTGTTTGTGTTATGTCACTTCACAAAACATTTTTTTTAGATCAGAGAATGCTAGTCACAAAAAAACTAAGAAAAAACAACAAAAATTACAGAATCTGTCTCATAGTAAACCATGGTATGACAGAGTTTGCAGGGAATCCAAGGGGGCGCTTTTGCTTGCTATCAAATCTAAATCAGCGGAAGATGTAAAAATAGCAAGGAAAAACTATAAGCAGGTACAAAATGCTTCAAGAAAAGCTTGGGAGGAAGAAAGCTGGGCAGATATGTTGACAGCTGTCAAATCATAGGATAGCGTAGGGTTCTGGAGGTTAGTCGCCAATGGTAACCACATAGGGAGAGTGGCAAAAGACGTTTATCTTGACGAGCTAATGTGTGTTAACCACTTCACAAATCTTTACAAAAAATATGACATAATGTCAAGAGTTCCCGGCGACGATGCCCTGTGCATCAAACACCCCATAGACTGCCTGGTATTTACATTAGGAGAAACTGAGTAGGCAATACATTCAGTAAAAAATGGCAAAGCGCCAGGGCTAGATAAGATACCAGGGGACTTGTACAAGCATGACCTAAAGGTATGGGTACCATACATAAATTACCTGTGTAATAAGCTATCCCATAGTCTAGACTTCCCTGAAAGTTGGAGGGAGCAGAAATCGTTTTAATCTACAAAAAAGGGGATCGGCTGGACCCTTTTAATTATCGGCCAATCAGCCTGATGGACATTCTCCCAAAAATCTACTCGAGACACATCTTAACTCGTGTCAACGACTGGTTGGAGGAGAATGCAATCATAACAAAATATCAAGCCGGTTTTCGATGCAAAGTGAGCACAACCGATCAAGTATTCAGATTTTGCTGCCTATACTGGAAATAGGTACATATCAAAAAGAGCCACTTATACGTTGCTTTCGTCGATTTGAGAGCAGCATTCGATCTAGTGCCACGTGACCTTCTATGGAGAACATTGAGTGAAGCAGGGCTTCCAAGCAGCCTGTTGGTACAGATAAAAGAGCTGCATGCTGGGAACTTTGCTAAAGTGCGATGGGGCCCAAACGGGGAATTGACCCAAAAAATACCTATCGAGCATGGCGTTTGTCAAGGCTGCGTACTGGCCCCCACACTTTTCTCCCTTTTTGTAAATGACATCCCT
Source organism: Lissotriton vulgaris (assembly GCF_964263255.1). Lineage (NCBI taxonomy): Eukaryota > Metazoa > Chordata > Amphibia > Caudata > Salamandridae > Lissotriton > Lissotriton vulgaris. The sequence continues at coordinate 504,529,508 of NC_141693.1, read as the reverse complement.
GCACATCTAGAGGATGCATAAATGATTCACCGAAATTGAATGGAGAAAAGGTAACATCACTACTATTCGCAGTTGATACTATTCTGATCTCCCAAACCAAGAAAGGTCTCCAGGCACTACTCAATTCCTTTAGCGACTACTGTAGTAAGAAAGGATTGGAAATCAATGGGAAAAAAACAAAATGCATGGCCCTTAATCCATCAAAACCAGACAAAGGCTGTTTAACTCTGAATGTTGAGAAACTGGAATCGGTTCCAAATTTTTCATATTTAGGGGTTACGCTAGATTCTAATTTCTCCTGGCGGCCCCAAATTGAAAAAAGCAAGTTGATATTTACGCAGAATGTAAAGCCTATTCTTAGGAAACAAAGCCTGAGCACCAGCAAAGCTGTGTCTCCAGTTATGTAAATTCAAGGTCCAACCAGCGGCCTTATATGGCACTGAAATTTGGGGGCCCATGTCAAAGGACTCCTTCCTTGTCATGGACAACAACTTTATGAGAAGTTTGGTAAGGGCTCCAAGAGGTACTCCTTTAGTGCCACTTCAGCTGGATCTAAATGTCAAAAGGACAGACACAATTATTCGGCCACTAATGCTATGGGTCAGACTTTGGCGGGTACCTGAACTGTATGATTATAGGGAAGGTTTAAAAGAGATAATGGGGTTGGACAACTCGAATACCATTCCGTGGCTAAAACATATTAAAACCTGGTTCATCAAAATAGGCCTAAATCATTTTTGGGAGAATCCAGAATGTTTACCCCCGAACTCAAAACTGGTTGTAAAAAGGGCTTTTTAGAGTTTTGTGTCTAACCTAGTAACAAATGTGAATAATGCTGGGACCCTAGTGACCAATTTTCTGAGTTTCAAGGATGAGCCTCTTTTTGAGGCTTTCCTTGACGAAATTGAGCCTTCACTCGCCAAAACCCTCTTTATAAAACTAAGATATGGGAATCTTTTAACCAAAACAACTTTGGCACGCTGGACTAGGGGGTCTAATGTTCCAGCTCCAGTGGCAGATGAAACCTGTATTATGTGTGAAGGCAATCAGAAAGAAGACGACCTTCATATCCTTTTCTTCTGCACAGCCTATGCATTGGCCAGAAGAAAATGGATTAAGCCCCTATGTTTACTATTAGGAGTAAGATCCTGTAACCAGGCCTTAAGAATAATTAAAACAGACACACCTCAAACAATAGTATTCAGTGTTAGCCGGTTTCTGCACTCGATTTACTTTCTGCGGAGGAAAAAAGGCCTAAAGCTGTAATACAAAAGAAAGGAGTTTACGCGATCAAATGTGCTCTAGAAATGCCATAAGGGCTTCTGGTATTTTATTTTGTCCAGAGAAAGTTTTATTGGGAAAATGTACTTTTTTATTTCTTTATATTTTTCTCTTTTTAACTCACACATGTTTTATTTATTCCAATGTATTCAAAAATGTGACTCAATGTATATTATAATGAATTGTGTTGTGACTCTTTTATGGCATTCAAGCCGAAATAAAGAAATTTGAACTGAACATGGGGAAAGCACAATCTCTCCTACGACAAGCGGAAATGGGGAGACGAGAGAAGTTGAGAACGCTAAATCCAACACTTGATAGACAAAGTTAGTATTCATTAAAAAGCGAAGGAAATGCACACTTGAGAAGATCGGCCAAGTAAGAAGAACTCAACCTAAATTAAATAATTGAGAACTTAATAATTTTATGGACTATTCAATTTAATATGACAAAACTCATGCACATTTTTTAATGAATGATTTTCTAATGTATTTGTAGTAATTTTTAATAATTGAAAACAATAAATCTTGACTTGACTTGACTTGAACTTCCTCACAAAGTTGCAAATGTAGACTTCTTGCCCTGGCTGGAGTGTTTGAAATGGTAGTTTGGCAGTGATGCACTTAGATATCTGGTGGTTGACCTTTTTGGATAGAAATGTAGTTGTTTTGGTTCATTCTCAGAGATCTACATGTAATTCATCTCCCAGTGCTCTGTAGCTAGCTTCAGAGCTTAATTTGGTCCGAGTTGTTGGGATGGGCATCCCCATCAATCTACCAGTCGTGATCTAGTATGGTGTGAAATGCAGATCACTGCTAGGTATATTTCTTAGTGTGAATAGTGCTAGGGGCAAAGAGTGGAGCCACTTTGTTTTGAGGCTAGAACAAATGTTGCTAATTTTGTTTCTTAACAGGCTGTTGAGCCTCTCAATGATGTTGTTGCTTTGGGGGTGGTACCCCGAGGCTACTTTATGTGTTATTCTTAGCAGAGTATAGATGTTTCCAAAAATGATGGTTGATGAAATGTTTCCAATTGTCTGAGTACCCCTCACCGGGGTATTGCTTTCTTAACCAGGAACTTTGCATCTGACTTGGCATCACAGTGCACGCAAGGGCCGGCTTCGATCCACCTAAAGTATGGGCAGACCACTACAATCAGTTATCGGTAGTTAGCACATTTACCAATCATATTAATAAAGTCGATGTATAATGGCCTGATAGGCTTGGCTGGTCTTGGGATTGCGGATGATATGACCTTGAGTGTAGATTTAGGAGAATATAATTGGCAAATAGTGCATTCATTTAGATACACAGTCACTCTCTCTGTAAGGTTGGGAATAAAACAGTTGTTCTGAAGTTCTGCTATCATGTTTTCTTTTGATGTGTTTGCTGGTAGGTGTAATTGGGGCAATGCTATGTTGACTAGGCTCTGAGGTATGATTGGTTTTCCCGTGGGTGTGTGCCAGTATACGAGGTTGTGTGTGGTATGGAGAGCATTAGCTCGTAGCCTGAGACCCATTGCATAGACAGCATCCTCTTGCTCTTTTGTATGACCGAAAACCCTGAGTGCTCGGCATACAGTGTCAGCAGCCCCACATTGCAATGGGGGGGCTTTTGTCGATGCCAAAAGCTGCTGCCGCCTGAGTCTGTTTGCATGGAAAGTGACCCTTTATGGCTAAGTCTAAGTGCCCACTGTTGTACACAAGGTGTTAGTGCCCCATGGGATATTTCTGTGTCAGAACTGCTGACATTACTTGTCTGTCACTGTGGCTGAATAAGAATTCCTTCTTATAGGCAGGTGTTCCTAACACAGCGGAGAACGTTATCTCTGTTTTGAGTTTACTGAAGGTATAGTCCATCCCAGGTATCCACGTCAGTTTCACATTGCCAGCTTTTTTCATGGCCTTCAATTACAGGGGTGTTTAGCATACTTTAGTCCAAGGCCCATTGCCGGACGTAATTACACAATCCTACAAACTTTTGCATAGCCCTTTTCATTTGCGGTGGTGGCATAGCCCTAGTCGAGTCTGTGTGTGCCGGTGTGCCCCGTCGACCGGCCGCTGATATCAGTTGGCCTAGGTGGTTACGTACTAGTAGAAGAAGGGGACCTGGAGAATATGTGGCCCAGTGTATGTTTTCCCATGTTATTATTAATGATTATTAATGATAAACAAAAGGTACACTGTGCCAAAGTAGCTACTCCTCACTACTAATTTGGGGTGGAAAATGGGTCAGCCACAGCAATTGCTTATTAAGAGCTATTGCCTTCATCTGTCATTAGGTGGCATACTTCATCATTGTGCATGCGCCTCATCGGGCCAGTACTGCAATGCCCGAAGGGCCTCATGAGAGGGCTCTTTGCTGGAGATCTTTTATGGTAAAAGTGCCCTAGAAGTATCAAGGGTGCTGAATGTTACCAACTTGTGGATACTGAGGTACTGGGGAGAATGTGGGCTCAAATTTCTATAAGTACAGATGCTGTAATTTTACTCTGAGTGGTGGACCAATGTCGAGGTTAAAAACAGAAAGTGGGAATTAGTGATGGATAATTCCTTGATGTTCCCTAAATGTGGGGTTGTGCTTGGAATACCTATACTTCAGGTAAGCAGTTAGATAAGACTGTGTGTGGGATTACCTATACTACAGATAATTGGTGAACATGTTTCACGCCCTAACATGTTTCACGCCCTTAGTAGGCCAAAGTGATCTAATTGCATTTCATCAGGACCAAAATATAAAAAAACTAGTCCTCACTAAGGGAGTAGGGGTGCTCTCATTGAAGTGTGTATCTACAACCTATCACACTTACATGTGTAGTAGTGGAGAAGTGTGGCTCACCGGTTAGAGGAGGCAGACCCAGAAGCAGAGGTCGGCCCGGGACCAGGGTTCAATTCCCGACGCGGCAGGGTTTGGAGCCCAAATGTCCACGGACCTGATAATTCTCGCTTCGGTGCCTACTTGAATCAGGGGTTCACGCTCTGCAACTCTGGGTAGCTTGCTCAATCTCCACTACGGCCCCCGCGGCGGGATGCCTGGCTTTCACCTTGGGGGTGCTCAGCTGGGCTATCCCACAGGGAAAAACCAGGACGGGTTCCCAAAGCAAGCGCCGAGATACCCTTTGTGGTGATACGTGCGCTATATAAGAAACTACATTACCATTATTTACATTTTTACATAGATGTATGTATATCTCCTCTAGTTAAATGACCTGTAAAAATAAAAACATATAGAGAAATAATAGTACGTTGGTAATGTGGACTTCACCATGTAGGTTCATGGGGTGTATCCACATGCACACATTGGTGACTCAAGCAGATTGTGAGCATAAACTTCAAAACTCATGCCTTCATAATTGTGAGATAAAGTGAGGTGTCAAGTCATGCATATCCTGTCATGCAAGTCACACAGAGTAGTTCACTTAACCTCCTAAATTCAGGCTTTGACCACTTGGGATAATGTGGATGCTACAACTCTTACCATGCTGATCAAGTAGGATTAGCGAAACGTAAATATACAATTGAGAACACTCTGTCTAAACCTTTTGTCAGAGATGTATGTAAAGATCGCACAATCCTGTGGAGAGATGTGGACGGGCAAAAATAATTATTACATTTGCACTTGGTACGTACGGATGGTAGCCCTTAGCCAGATGTCATAATATTTTGTAATGAGTGTGTAGTAATGTTGCGTTCAGTGGTGTAGGCTGTAATCCTTTGCCAACCACATACAAGATAAGAAAGTAGGATGTTTGAAAAATGTTAATAAAAAAATTCCCCCAGTATTTCAAATGAATAAGTAGAAGCTTTTAAAACAACATCAGTATTGGTATCTTGGGTATCATGATGAATAATATGAAGTTTAGTGCATGCCCCTGATATGGGCCGGAAATCCGATGTCACAATAGACAATGTACAACCAGCATAAACAAAAAATGCTCTTGCCAAGGATTACTAAAGTACAACCAGACACTGACATTGGTAAACAGATGGGGAAATCATGACCCGATTTAACAGTATGCAGACTGAATATGCTCCCGCCCATGGCAGAGATAAGCTATGCACTGTAGCGCTTTTACAGTGGTGTGGTAGTCGATCCATGGCCTCCCGCCCCGGTTCCAAATAGGATGTATTTAACGTCGTGCTGCACATACTGCACCTTCTCCTTTGCTACTGTTCTAGTCCCTCTCGGTAAGTGCAGTGAGGAGAGCTATCATGTCCTGCCAACATAGATCTTCAGATTGGCTGCAAATCAAAATGCTGCCCACTTAATGTAGCTGGGTGCTGCTCAGCTGGAAATTGGCACGATCCTTCTTCAGTATTAAATTGAAGATACTGGGAGGCTCACAATACCCTTTTGATAGTTATGGGTATAGCAATTGAACCCCTCAATGTGGTCAGGTACTGACTGCCGAGGTGCAGCAAGATGCTAAAGAACACGTTTTTCATGAATACCACAGAAAAGTGGCTTGCGTCTACGGATATATTAGTTAGGATGATGGAGGGGTCTAGTACTATGGGCAATTTTTGGAAAATAATGTAATTGAGGAGGCACCAGTTCTGCACCAAATGTCAGGTCCCCCCCTTACTCTTTTTGAACAGGAAGATTGGCGTATTGCAGGGAGATTCTGCCAAGTGGAGGGCTCCTGATTGATTAGTGCCTTTATTGTGAGTACTAGACCCTTGTCAGCTTCCTTGGAGAGCAGGTACAAGAGCACTCAGTGTAGGGTGGTCCCTTGGTGCAACGTTATCCATATGGGTTTGTCGGTGTTGATAAGGTCCATATCCCATTCCACTGCCCTAACCTCACCTTTATTGAATCAGTAAAAATAATCTCTGAGGCTCATGGGCATTCGCCGAACAGCTGATCATTTGTTACATCCCGTACAGTGAGGCCAGGTGTAATGAAGATAATATCATGCCCACATCACATTCGCTTGGTCTGTGGCCAGCAAGACCCCTCAATTTGGCCATATTTGAATGGCCTTCAAGCAAAACAGAACTTTCTCTTGGGGTTCCAAGTCATGATGTTCCTCCCGGTGGAACTCAAATTGGTTGGGCAACTGCAACTTTTGACCCAGCAATTCCGATGTGTTAGGGATAATTGTGAGAACAGTATTAGTGAAGCTTGTCAGGTCGGTAGGCGATACCCTTTTGGGCCAGTCTGTTCTATGGAGAGGTTTAGGGACATGAGTCTGAATGGGAGAGAGAGAGAGAGAAACTCTGTTTATTTAGACCGTAGTCTTTAAACAATGAGATCCAAAGTAGAGCTGCGTCACATCAATAAACAAACAAAACTGTACACAATTTTAAAAATTATAAAATCGTTAAAAAAGAATTTAAAACACATGCTATACATAATAAAATTGGAGATTGTTACATTTAAAATAGACAATTTTGATATGTTGCTCATTACAGTACTATCTGATGTCTTATGGGCTTGCAATCCCTCATACTTTAGTTTTTAGCTTCCTGCGCTAAGCGATTTATCTCTTTCAGGTAGTTACCAAGAGCAATTGCTATTTCTAGATTTTCCATTCCTATCAACAAGTTTGTTGCTTGTACACGTTGTCTTATGCCATGTTTTATGAATAAAGGACGTAGGAACCGTTGTCTCACTTTTAGACATGTCAAGCAATCAAGAAGTATATGTAACATTTCACACTTGGCTCCCAAGCCACATTTACATATACCATCTGGGTATAACATTTCTGCCTTAACTCTCCCCTCCATTTGCCAAGGGATGATGCCAATTCGAATTTTTAGTATCTCCCACCTAAAAGCGTAATTTGGCAAGGTTTCTAGGTATGGATACCCCGTCTCGTATTCCCATGCTTCTATCATATTTACCACAGATTTTTTGTTTCTTAGATATCTTATATCCTGGCTTCTGGAGTACTCCCTTCCTTGTGCTCTAAGTGCACTCTTCGTGAACTCCACATCTAGGGAATTTTGGTTTACTCCCACTTTTAGGTTCCCAATTATTTCCTTTATTTTTCTTTTAGCATCTAATGCCCATCTAAGGTTACTGTGGCGGATTTCCTCACTACACCAAAGTGAGACCTTTTCCCCTAGCCCCTGTGATTGGCGTTTCCAGAATCTTATCATTGCCATTTTGGCCAAGGTATTCCATCCAATCATATCTGTTTCCAGTCTAACAGCCTGTATCATTGATGACTTTGGCAGTGACAATAATGTTTTCAGGGCCCTACCTTCCTCCCGATCCCAGCCTCCCTTTCCGCTTAGAAGGAGCACTTCTGCACCATACAGTACTTGGGGTGGTATCATGGCCTCATATGCTTTTAATAGCGGTTTGTGTGACATGTCCCCATAGTTTTTATTGAATTTTTTCAGGCCACTGATAGAGGAAGATGCTTTTGAGTTTTGGTGTCCCAGATGTACGTCCCATTTTAAGGAGGATTCAAACCAAAGGCCTAGATATTTATATTCTTTTACTGTTTCTAGTTTTGTTCTATCTAGGTACCAACTAAAATTCTTGGTCCTTTTGCCGAAGCACATGATTTTTGTTTTTTCCATGTTCACTGTAAGCAATTTATCCTTACAGTAATCATGGAATGCGTTTAGTTTTCTGAGTCTGAATGGGGAAAACCCAGGGGTCGAGCAGGTCATTGTCCCATCTTCTGAGAAATGAATGTTAATGTTTAGTTTAGCCATTAAGGGCCAGATGCATCAAGGTAAAATCCACTCGCAAAGGGGCAGATTCTCAGAATCTGCCCCTTTGCGACCAATATTTTTACATTTGGGATGCATCATCCCAAATGCAAAAATCGCAAATTAAGAATTTGCTAAATTGCGATTACTTGCATTTAAGGAATCTCACATTGAGATTCCTTAAATGCTATGCATCAAAGTTCAAAAATTCGCGATTTCGCTAATAGGAGTGGCAAATTACCATGAAGTTCAACTTCATGGTAATTTGCAAAAACTTTTGTGCATTTTTCAAAGTTTCACGTTGCGCACACATATGCCCAAAGGGCATGTGTGTGCGCAACACATGTGCACAGATCAATTTCAGGGGTGCAACAGGGTGTCCTTTGGACACCCCTGCATCCTTGAAATCACATTCTCAATTTGCGATTCGCTAATTGCGATTCGCAAATTGAGAATGTCTTCCCATTCATTCCTATGGGCCTCTAGGCCCATAGGAATGAATGGGGAGGCATTCCTTAATTGCGAGTTGCAATTTGCGAGTCGCAATTAAGGAATTTTAAGAATTCGCTATTTTTAGAGCGAGTTCTTCTTGCATAGCATTTTGCTTTTCCTTATTAGCGATTCCTTATTTTTCGCTAATAAGGAATCGCAAAATGGATGCTTGATGCATCTGGGGTAAGTCTCGCCTTAGGAGATTGGTTGGGAATGAGGGATGTTATAGCAATTATGACTTTACGGATCTGCGTCTCTCATCAAACTCGAGGGGATTTGTGAAGGGGACCCTCATAACCGTACTGAGAACTTCTGCTTGTCCATAGTCATTAGATAGGAGGGATGATTCCCTCTTTAACCACTTGGCTGCTAGGCGTTTCCCCCCCCCCTGTGCTGGAAATTGCCATTTTAGTGGCACCATGACGAGCTCAGCTCGTCATCAGCACACGACACCCGTGGGTGATGACGAGCTGAGCTCGTCATCAGCATCGAAGGGGTTAAGGCATGACTTGGTTGTCCCTCTGCCAATCAGGAGGCTATAGGGTTTATTGTTCACTAGTACCATTATGTCGGGTTTTTCCTTGGATCGACGTGCCACCAATTGCACAAGACATGTGAGGGCATGTGAATGTGTGTCATCTACTAGACACATGATCGACCCTTGTTGACCCGTGGCTTATCTACTTTTGGGAGCAGAGGAGACATTGCGACCAGGCCACGCCTTAGTGAGTTCTTTGAACTACTTACTCTAGTCCTACCACTACATACTTTATCTTCTCTGAACCTCTGGGGTGGAACCCCAATCGGTGCCGCTGCCTTCGGTGCCATCACAGCTACAGCTGTTCTATCTATGGCCGCTCGTTCAGAGCTCAGAAATTATGCTGTCCCAAATCCTTTCTGCACTTTCTCTTTCTTTCTTTGACTTGCCTCCTCTTCCACCCCGGGAGGCATTGTTGCCTATGGGAGACAGGCATTACAATGCGGGCTTTACACTACACTACCATTACGATGCAGCCATCACAACACAAGCTGTTACAACGACTTGCGCTAGATGGCGCTATATACTAAGGAATAGTATAATTTACTATTCCAACACCTTCCCTACTGTTACGTAGGCTGGAGTTGGAATAGTAAATTATACTATTCCTAAATCCAGCGCCTATAGCGGAAGTCGTTGTAATGACTTGACTTGTGATGGATGCGTTGTAATGGTAGCGCGGTGTAAAGCCCGCGTTGACATGACATACATCCATTGCATATACGGGAAGTTCGAATTATGCTTTCCCTTTCCATATTTTATACAATCCTCTACTGTAGCCACATCGTCTGGCTGAAATTAAAGTCTCCTAGGCCAGGACTGGTCAAATGTATTCCTCTCCTCTTCTCAGTGTGCTCACAAGTTGCAGAACGGGCATGCAAAGGAATTGTTTAGGCATGCTGATCTGTTAGTTTCTTGTGCTAAGGGCTAACTATTTGTTGCTCAGTGGGGGGCCCACATTCTCCTATTGAAAGATTGGAATATCCTAATGCAGCGGGGGAACTAACGTGAGCACCTCCATACCTGCATATGGTAGGGGAGGTGCCACTGCTTTTCTTGCTATCTGTGTTGTGATTATTGATCTGAGCCTCCTTGAAGATGGCCCATGATTCTAATAATGTCTCTCGCCTGTCTTTCCTTTGACCTGTATTTTTGGTTTGTATGTGTGTTTTCATATGCTCAAAATTGTTAGCATCAACAGTTCCCTCCTTTTGGCCAGGAAAATGTGTGTGCCTTCGTGTGTGCATGCCATTCTTGGCAAAGCTTAGTAAATATTTTGGCCTGTGTGGGAAAACTGGTTTGCCTGTGTTTTAGTGGTGTATCCATGATAAATCTGTAGGTTTTAGTGGATAAAGTACATTAGCTTCGTTTTGTGGAATGTTTTGTTTTGATTTAATCTTGAGATACAAAGTGCATGGTGTACTTTACATCTTAAGAGTTCAGCACAATCTACAGATGCATCAAATATTTCGATACAAACATTTCATCAAAACAAATGACAATGCACATGAAGGGTTGCAACAGAAGTGCAATTGTCAACAAAAACAGTATCTGAACTATATTGACTTTTGCAATTAAATACAGTTTATGAGAAAGCAGTTACCTCATATGAAACATTAAGACATTGACAAAGAAAATATACAACATTTAGGACAATATTTGTTCAACTTTTGTATAAAATGCAGTTTGCAATAATTAACAGCACCAAAACATCACATATATATTACACCAATCTAAAAAAAAACTGAAGGAGAAAAAATGATGACTTTGTCAAAGCTTTCTTAGCTGGTTCCTCGCACATACTAAGCCTTGAGCAGGGAAAGCTCTGAATGGTACAATGAACTAAGTGAGCATGATAGTCTGTCAGTATCAACTCTGGGAAAAAAGGTAATGGCAATGGTTCACAGAAAAAGGGAATAACTTGCAAAGCAAGGGTCCCTCTTGGACACACACAAGTTATACCTTGTTTCCCAGTTCCAAATCTTTTTCCCTAAATGTCCTAATTGCACCCTGTATGACACTCAGTGGCCAAGTATACCATCTGAGTCATGTCCAGCTATCCAAATCACTAACACCTCACCTTTCAGATACCAACAGTGTTAAGAAATCGGTGGCAATGAGAAACCCTTTTGGACTAAGAAATAAGATTGATGTGCCAACTTCGCCCAATCAGGATAGCACTATCACTAAAAATAATATTCTGGAAGCCATAAAGAGCTATTAAATAAATATTCATCTTTCCTAGTGTGCTGACTTTCAAATAAAAGTGACTTCTGAGGGATTGCCTCCGAGGCCGCCTTGGACTACTTAGCTAGGAAATATAAAATAGGTAATATGCCAGATTCTGTCATTGGCAGGGTGCTCTGGTTATCGTTTTACGCTTCTCCCTAATATACCATATGCCAAATGCTTTACTAAGGTTCTGCTGTAGTCTTTTACCCTCTGTGATGGCTGCTTCAGGATGGACCTCTGGCCCACACATTCAGCTGAGGTTCCAATTAATTACATTGTCTGCTCACCTTCCTTGATGCACAAATGTGAATCCTTCAAGACGGGGTCTCCTTCCTTTGGCTGCAGTTGGGTTTGAGGTACCAATCAGCTCTGATAGTGGCTCGCCAAAATATTGCTTGAACATGAAACACCTTGAAAAAAACAAGAGACAAAAGGCATTCGGGAAAACAGGAACAGTTCATTTAATTAAACAGTATGGCTAGGAGAAAAGTTACAGGCATCGGGTTTGAGGACTGTCTCAACTTACAATTAATCCGGGATGGGTTTATATACAATTTATTGAACAGTTCAGGTGATCCTTGTATGGTAAGGAATGTGAACTGCTACCTTTATGCGGCATCAAACTTTATGTTGTTTTTGGGAGTGTGCGTACACCTCCGGCCATATGTGCTTTATTAGGGCGAATTTTGCTAGACCATTGTGGTGTGACTGCACCTATCTGTGGGATTGATCTGGGATTTCCTGTTCGTGTGTATGTCTGCCGGGTACGTGTTGCCCCACCTGTGACATGTCAGTCAGTGACCTCAGGCCTAGGTCTCAGAGCCTGCTTAACTACGTATCTCTAAGTCAGGTTGAAATGGAGTTCACAGCGGGTGAAATTCTGATAAAGTTGCGATCTTATTTTTATAAATAAATGTATTGTTCTTCATCTTGACATCAGCTTTTTCCATATTAACATTTAATACATCACATGCATGGGGCCCGATTTTGACATATGATGAAAGACATTTCTGACCTTTCACCTCCAGGCAGATCAATCTTGCGAGGTGACTAGCTGGGTTCAACAGTTTGAAAAATATACAGATGTGAGTAAGAGTGTCTAGTTGTGCCATGGTATGTCAAAGTGCTTAATTTGGATTTTGAAGTGTGTGTAATTGCTCTATCTGTAATGCAATTTCCCCATTAATATTTTGCCGGTGGATATTGACAATTCTCCCAAGCCAAAATTGACAGCTTCAGGGACCGTGCTACAGTAAGTAAGGGTAATGAGTACATGTTTGTAAGTCTGTGACATATGTTTGTGCTCTATGATAGTTATAACAGGGTGATGTGTATGGGGAGGTATTAATCACCTGACAACAAATCACTCAGATTCATTGAGAAAACACATCACATGTCAAAAGTTGCCAAATAATTAAGGAGGCGTGTTAATGTGGATGTAGTTTTCAACATAAGCGTGGGTAAGTTTCTGCAGCACCCCACTTAAAATATGGAGATGGTATACTTGTGACAATACCTGTGTGTCATACCTAACGATAAGTGTCACCAGCTTACACATCACATTACACAACAGAAGATGCTGGAAATGTGTGATGGCATCCCAACTTTAGGTGTATCCTGAAACAAACCCATGAAAAGGTACAACTGTATGACATCTAAACACCTCCTCCGTATTTCTACTTACCTGAGGCATAGCTGTAGTGATCCTGTCTCAGGGGTGATTGAGCCTCCATCAGAGGTGTCATAGTCAGACCTATGTACAATGGAGTCACAGTGGCCCCATTACACTTATGCCCTGAAGGACGTGTGAATGTATGGCAGCCAATTTATCGATACAAGGTTTGCTTCAACACAATAGTTCTAAGCCTATGCAAATTGTTAGGGTAAATGTCCACATGACAGGGAGCTTGTGTGCTGTCGCCTGCCATTTGTTCTTTCCAATTTCCAATGGATGGCAGCCTGCACTACATGGATACAAAATAATTAGCCTAAGTTTGGTCAGTAGGACATATGCTGTAGATTTACAGCATGGACAGGAACTAACAAATGCTTAATTTATCTCAAGCGTTCATGCAGTGCAGCATGGCAAGCCACCTTTCTGCACTGCATCAAAGGGCAGGAATGCAGTGATTCCATGATACAGCACATTGCTGTCCTTTCATACAGGTTGAATACTTTTGCCAGCATAGACAAATGCAGACACCCTTACATCATGGTGCAAGGGGGCCTTCAATTTGGGTAAAATAGGTTTTGGACAGGTAAGGATAGCTGCCTGAATAAACTGACTCCTGAGATGTTTTTTGCTCTTTTTTCTGTGCTGCAGAATGCAGCACAGGGAGATTAAGGTAACAGAAATGTGAAATCAGATTATGTCTCCTGGTTTAGGTTCACCTGTGGACTTGATGCATTATGACATGTTTCCAGCAATGATGCGAAATCTTTGACACTTTCAGAATAAGGGGGTTGGTGCAGTGAGATACACACCCTCCATCTATGGAATGGCTCCCTGCTGCAGAGTAAGGTAAGTTAGCAATATGCACTACCTTGCATAGCTCAAGATGACTTAATACATGCAGTTACACAAGCTGCCATTGCTCACCTTTACACATCTCACTTAGGTTTTGCCTCAGCCTTGTCCCCTCCGTTCATGATGCAAGACCAACAGCAAAAGTATACATGTCTGGCCATGGATAATATTTACCATTGGTACATCTGAATGACTGGGGAACAATGGATTAAGTGAAATGCATGGTTCGTCATTGTGCCTAAGACACCTACACTGAACTTACTTGCGTTATTTTGACAGATTGTAATTGGAGAAATAATTGTAAAGAAGTTATGTTGTACATTTCAATCTACCTAGAACAGGTGTATGTATGAAGGGGTGTAGGAAGCTGGCTCTCTATATAGGGCACTAAAAGGATGTACACTGTACAGAGAGTCCAGACAACCCTTGTTGGTTTACAGAGGCAAGAATTATAACGCAAAATATTCTCTTTTATGGTAGTATGGGAGGGGGGGCAGATAAGTATTACAAGAGAGGAGTACTATGCCTTTGTTGTATTCACAGAGGCAATATTTGAGTCACACACTGAGAGCAATTTAGACAAATAAGTCATGTTTTTATATTGATTTTGATACCAATGATTTCGTTATAAAGTAAGTACATTTTTAAATAATGATTTTCATAGGTAGGTAAAATGTTCACTTAAATGCGTCTTTAAACAGCTTTGCTATGGGAAAAACGCATATGTTGCATACAGTTTTTGGGGGTCCCCTTCTGGACTTAGGGTCGTAGAGGGACAAAGTCCAAAGTATCACCAGCAGTTACTTGTTACCTGCCCTGGGGCATCTAGGTGCAGAGGTGCTGATCGAGTTGGTAGCTTTGCGCACTACGCCGGTGGAAAGAAGAGGAGCTCTCTAAAACCAGGCGCTGAGGGGGACTTGGGGAGAAGTCTGGGAGCTGGCAAAAGGAAGCTTGGGTCAAAAGAGTCCTGGGAGCAAGGGGCCACAGCTGGTTATCTGGAACCCAGGTCAGGGCACTTGAGTGCAGAGTGGATAGGTTAGCTGGGCTCTGTGTGTTAAAGGCTCTCGTAATTGTCGATCCCACCTGTTACAGTGCATTTATGAGGACAGCTGAGCCACTCTGGAAGTGAGTCTCTGCAGTGCTGAAGTTCCTCAATGGTTGCAAGTTCTCAGAACTGTCAATGACCCGACTGAACTTAAACAGGCCTTGGTTGTTGCAAATGGTCGACTACACAGTCCTGGTATCCTCTCACTTGGTGGGGGGACAGATCTGACCTTCTAGAACACAGGTACCTCTTGATGGATGGCTGCTGCATCAAGATGGCCGGGGAAAAGCAGCACAGTGAACCAGACTCTGCTTTTTCAGTGCCTGTGGACTGTACGAGAGTAACTCCTCTAATCTAAGGGATATTGCTGGCAATTTGCAAAGGCCTGGCAGTCTACTGGAGTTCTTGGCAGAGGCTCAGCTGCAGGATGAGTCACCATGTCACGATTGTCAAGATTGGTGCAGGCAGGCAGGCTTTGGCACCAAAGCTCCAGAGCCGCCTTCACTTCTCGGTTTCTTGCTGCCTTCCTTGTCCTCTTTTTCTGGATCCATCAAATCTATGTTTGTGGCATCTGGGGTGCCACCTAAATACTCAACTTAGGGGCATTAAGGGGAGTGCTAGATAGCAACCAATGGCCTTCTTACCTTTAGGGTGGCTACACCTCATATATGATCAGTTCTTGTGGGCATTACCCTGACCCAGTGAACCTAATTCCACCGAAAATCAAGATGGTAGAATACAAAATTTCATGTTCACTTCAGGTGGTCCACCATAAGGATGGGACTGGCCTGATGGTGAACACGCCTCCTGACTGGCTAATGTTACCACCTGTCCTGGTGCCAAATCGAGTCGGAGGGAAGCCGGGGTTACATAGCAAAGGTGTCAGAGGCCTTTGAAGCCATCTGCTATGACATGTTGATTACTTAGCAATCCTGCTAGGAGGGGGTGAAACATCTCCAGCTGGAGCAGGCATTGTCTTTGCTCTCAGGGACAATGGGCTCTCACCTGCAGGTGTTCATTAATCTGTCTGTTGTGGAAGGCTGGTCTACAACATTCAGCCAGTACACTAGAGGTTGGTAGGTTTCCAGATGGTATCTCTAAGGTGCCTTCTGGGTGCATGTATTAATAAATCCATTACTGGAATCATTTTGGGCTAACATCATTATTTGCAGTGAATCCATCATGTAGCTGATGAACTTGTAATTATCGGTGCCCAGTATATACACTCATGATGGCTTCCCTGTTCACTGGCAATGTCCAAGAATCAACATGGCAATCACAGGGGCATATCTGCTCATGCAGATATGTTCTCACATGTAATATAATCCTCCCTGCCTTAGGGTTGTAAGGTCTGCTGTAGGGGTGACTTACTTATAATATATGCAGTGTCTGTAGGAATGGAACACAGGAGGTGTGCCATGCTGTTTGTTAACTTTTCTCTGCACCATGTCACATTGCCTGTGATGGCAGCTTGCATATGTAAATTGAGGTGTTCCTTAGGGTGGCACAATACATATTGCAGCCCTCATGTACCTTCTTCAGGCTCCTTGCCCTGGGTACCAGGGGTACCATTTAATAAGGATTTACAGGGGGTGCTAAATAAAATGCCAAGTTTGGGAAAAATGAACAGTTTTAGGGAAAGCGATCTGGCATTGGGGACCTGGATAGCAGGAACCCAGTGTACTTCTGTCAAAATTGCATCAAATACCTGGCAAAAAGTGGGGGGTGACCAAAAAAGGGCACTTTCCTACAAGAGGCACATATAATTGCACTACAATGTCAGTAACATTTTGTGATACGTGATGTACATATCATACTTTCCCTAAAATGAGGTACAATTTTCTCCCTAGCTCATGCGAAACCAGAAACTGTAAAAACATTTGCCTTAAGATGGACAAGGTATGGCTGTCTCAAGAAAATTGCACATGGCGTACAGAGAATGCCTGCCCACATCACAAGGCCAAGTCTCCTGGTATTTGGGGATAAACAAAGCAAATACAAGGAGATAATGGACGGAGCGCTAAAACTTATCAAACACTCCAGCCTATTCACAGATCCGGTTTGAATCCATCATCGTCATTTAGCTCACTTCTCCACCCAAGTTGAGACCCAGCCATATGCAAATCAGTCTTGACCCTGTTCCTCGTGGGCACAGTCTAGCCCGAACTGCCAAGCCAGGTCTTCCCTGGACATGAATCAAGCATCCTCGGACCTTTTTTGGGGTAACACCCCTCATCAGCCAGATTAGCTTGAATCCAGTGGAAAAGTGAGCAAGGGACCCGTGTCTGGGAATACCCTGCCAACTTAGGGCAAACAAAGCAAACACAAGTAGGTAATGAATGGCGCGCTAAACCTTTTCAGACACTCATCCCCAGTCACAGATCTGGGTTGAATCCATCATCATTCTTTAGCTCATTTCGCCACCCCAGTTCAGACCCAGCCATATGCAAATCAGTCTTTACCCTGTTCCTCATGGGAACAGTCCAGCCCGAACAGCCAAATCAGGCCTTGGACAGGAAACAAGCATCATGGGACTGGTTTCAGGTTAATACCCCTCATCAGCCAGCCTAGCTTGAATCCAGTGGCAAAGTGAGCAAGTTACCCACGTCTAAGCATACCTTGCCAATTTAGGGCAAACAAAGCAAACACAAGGAGATAATGGATGGAGTGCTGAAACTTTTCAGGCACTCACCCCCAGTCACCGATCTGAGTTGAATCCATCATCGTTCTTTAGCTCATTAAACCACCCCAGATTGCATATGGGTGGGTCTGACTACACAACACAATACATTGAGGCCCATATCTTATGAGTATAGCCTGATTCTTAAATTGGAAGTATGCAATAGCTCAAGCACACTCCATTCCCTCAAAACCCAAGGAGAGCATCTGAAGAGTCCCGAGAATATCTTTGCTCAGCCTCACTTACCTCAACATATACATGGCACTTCTAGCAACCATCATTCAGACCCAGGGACTCTATATCATCTTTTACACTGATGACACCCAGGTCATACAATAACTCTCAAGAGACACCAACACCATAAACAGTTGTTACATTATGCCACTGACCAACTTGGCTAACTCCATGCGAGATTAGTTGCTCATAATCAACCTGGCAAGATAGAAGTGATGATATTCTGCAACATGACCTCACCCTGGTTGCCCATATAACCAAGCTTGAACCCCTCACTCTCTCACTACCCCAAAAACCTGCCGATCATCCTGGACAACAACCTTACCATGAAACTTCAAATTGCCACTATAACCTCCACCTACCTTCACATATTTTGCATGCTTAGACATTTCTTCATGTGGCTCCCTCCTGACACCTGTGAGACTTTCACCCAAGTCCTCATCATATACTGACAATAATACACTAATCCCCTCTACCAGAGCGTCTCTGCACACCTGCTACATAAGTGGCAAACTAGCCAACACACCACTGCCAGACTATTGCTCAACCTAACAGCACCTCATGCATGGACCAGGGAAACTTGGAATAGCTGGACTGGGCTGTAAAAATTGGTACTTGGCAAGGGAATGACAGTTATATGAGCATAGCAAAGTGTCTTACTACGCTTCACTGCATGACAATTTCAACAATGTGGTCCTTTGTTGTCACTCATCCTGTAGCTCTTGGTGGCCCTGACCTTCCACTCCTGCTACCAACTCTGTTGCAATGAAGGATGCCACCTTCTCCTCCACTGGGTCTAAGTCCTCCTGGACATCAGCTCCTCCTCCGGTCCTCATGGATGTGTTAAGGTTCCTGGCCAGTTTTTCTTTTGTACTGCATTTGTATTCATGCCACCTCTTCTTACACTCCAGGATGGTCACTTTTGTTTGTGCAACTCAGTTTATCTTGTCCACTATTGATTGCCAAATCGCATTCTTCTTTGGTAATGGTATTTTTAGTTTACTAATAAGAGGTGTTTGCTCTTTTTCACCTCGCTTATCAGTATCTGGTTCTCCTCACCATTAAAGTTGCTCTTCTTCTTATTATTCCCCTGGGATGATGGCTGATCTTCAGGGTTGGGATTGTTACCCTCCTGGCTACTTGAAGCTCCTTCCATGGTTCTCTGTATTGAGGGGTGCTGTTGTGTAGACTGTATTTAACAACAAGGGTTGGTGATGAACAGAGTTTCTGAATTAAGCAGAATACTCTCACCCAGTCAAGAGATCAGGGCTAGATCCAACACCGTTTTTTAGCTCACTGCACCATCCCAGCTCAGAACCTGGCTATATGCAAATTAGTCTGTTCCTGTCCCAGTGCATGATGGGAACAGGGCAAACCAAACTACCAAGCCAATTCTTACACTGGGAAGGAAACAAGCTACCGGGGACCGGTTTCTGGCATTTCAGCCGTCGTCGTCCCGGCTTGCTTGAAACCTGATGGTGCAATGAGCAAGGGACTCACATCTGAGTATACCCTTCCACGCTTAGGGTGGACAAAATATTTAACAACAAGGGGTGGTGATGAACAGAGTTTCTGAATTAAGCAGAATTCTATCACCCAGTCAAGAGATCAGGGCTAGATCCAACACCGTTTTTTAGCTCACTGCACCATCCCAGCTCAGAACCTGGCTATATGCAAATTAGTCTGTTCCTGTCCCAGTGCATGATGGGAACAGGGCAAACCAAACTACCAAGCCAATTCTTACACTGGGAAGGAAACAAGCTACCGGGGACCGGTTTCTGGCATTTCAGCCGTCGTCGGCCCGGCCTGCTTGAAACCTGATGGTGCAATGAGCAAGGGACTCACATCTGAGTATACCCTTCCACGCTTAGGGTGGACAAAATATTTAACAACAAGGGGTGGTGATGAACAGAGTTTCTGAATTAAGCAGAATACTCTCACCCAGTCAAGAGATCAGGGCTAGATCCAACCCCGTTTTTTAGCTCACTGCACCATCCCAGCTCAGAACATGGCTATATGCAAATTAGTCTGTTCCTGTCCCAGTGCATGATGGGAACAGGGCAAACCAAACTACCAAGCCAATTCTTACACTGGGAAGGAAACAAGCTACGGGGACCGGTTTCTGGCATTTCAGCCGTCGTCGGCCCGGCTTGCTTGAAACCTGATGGTGCAATGAGCAAGGGACTCACATCTGAGTATACCCTTCCACACTTAGGGTGGACAAAATATTTAACAACAAGGGGTGGTGATGAACAGAGTGTCTGAATTAAGCAGAATACTCTCACCCAGTCAAGAGATCAGGGCTAGATCCAACACCGTTTTTTAGCTCACTGCACCATCCCAGCTCAGAACCTGGCTATATGCAAATTAGTCTGTTCGTGTCCCAGTGCATGATGGGAACAGGGCAAACCAAACTACCAAGCCAATTCTTACACTGGGAAGGAAACAAGCTACCGGGGACCGGTTTCTGGCATTTCAGCCGTCGTCGTCCCGGCTTGCTTGAAACCTGATGGTGCAATGAGCAAGGGACTCACATCTGAGTATACCCTTCCTCGCTTAGGGTGGACAAAATATTTAACAACAAGGGGTGGTGATGAACAGAGTTTCTGAATTAAGCAGAATTCTCTCACCCAGTCAAGAGATCAGGGCTAGATCCAACACCGTTTTTTAGCTCACTGCACCATCCCAGCTCAGAACCTGGCTATATGCAAATTAGTCTGTTCCTGTCCCAGTGCATGATGGGAACAGGGCAAACCAAACTACCAAGCCAATTCTTACACTGGGAAGGAAACAAGCTACCGGGGACCGGTTTCTGGCATTTCAGCCGTCGTCGGCCCGGCCTGCTTGAAACCTGATGGTGCAATGAGCAAGGGACTCACATCTGAGTATACCCTTCCACGCTTAGGGTGGACAAAATATTTAACAACAAGGGGTGGTGATGAACAGAGTTTCTGAATTAAGCAGAATACTCTCAACCAGTCAAGAGATCAGGGCTAGATCCAACACCGTTTTTTAGCTCACTGCACCATCCCAGCTCAGAATCTGGCTATATGCAAATTAGTCTGTTCCTGTCCCAGTGCATGATGGGAACAGGGCAAACCAAACTACCAAGCCAATTCTTACACTGGGAAGGAAACAAGCTACGGGGACCGGTTTCTGGCATTTCAGCCGTCGTCGGCCCGGCTTGCTTGAAACCTGATGGTGCAATGAGCAAGGGACTCACATCTGAGTATACCCTTCCACACTTAGGGTGGACAAAATATTTAACAACAAGGGGTGGTGATGAACAGAGTGTCTGAATTAAGCAGAATACTCTCACCCAGTCAAGAGATCAGGGCTAGATCCAACACCCTTTTTTAGCTCACTGCACCATCCCAGCTCAGAACCTGGCTGCACCATCAGGATTCAAGCAAGCCGGGCCGACGACGGCTGAAATGCCAGAAACCGGTCCCCGGAAGCTCGTCTCCTTTCTGGTGAAGAATTGGCTTGGTAGATTAGTCTGCCCTGTTCCCATGATGCACTGGGCCAGGGACAGACTGATTTGCATATAGCCAGGTTCTGAGCTGGGATGGTGCAGTGAGCTAAATAACGGTGATGGATCAAGCCCTGATCTTTGGACTGGGTAAGAGTGGTCTGCTTAATTCAGACACTCTGTTCATTACCACCCCTTTTCTGAATCGTTTTTGGCCACTATAGGTGTGGCAGGGTATACTCAGACATGAGTCCCTTGCTCACTGCACCATCAGTCTTCAAGCAAGCCGGGCCGACGATGGCTGAAATGCCAGAAATGAGGAAAAGCAGCCAGTTACTGTTGAATGCCCGGGCTGTCGGCGCAAGACGCCTCTAATTTTCATAGCAAATAGTTACCAAATAAAGAGACAGGCGCTGGAAGCTGGAACGCAAGAATAGGGTTTATTTCTCATGAGAAGAGCCTGTCATTTCGGACACGCACACAGAATGTCTTCGGGAGGTGCTCTAACTGCATCTCTGAGGCCTGGCCTCTTATACATAGGTTTATAACTTTATTACATGTGACACATTCTTGTTAAGGCTTTGATGTACGGAAAGACATACTTGGAATCCCCACTTTGAGCCCGTTCCCACACATATCTACAGTAAGTGATGACTATTCCACAGCAGGATACTCGGTCGATTTCCGGAACGGGTGTATCTGATCGGATCGCACGGGGTGGGGGGGCCTTTGATTAGTCGGAGATCCTTTGAATCGGGGCAACTGCTTACAGTAAGGGGGCCAATAAATGGCAGCTGCGGAGCCAGGGGGCGGCCTGGGACCGGGGCAGGGCAGAGGAAGGGGGTTCATCAAAGGACGGGGAGGTGTTGGCCGGGGGCGAAATGCGCCTCCGGGGTAGGGTTGCGCTGGGAGGGGGTGCATGGTCCATATACGAGAGAGCGGGGGTGGTCAGAGAGTGCGGGGGATGTTCGCAGCGCCAGGGGAACGCGCTGGTGATCGGTGAGGGGCAGAGGAGCTATGGTGCTTTCAAAATTCGCTACTGCTTACTAGAGCGTACGGGCCTGAGAGGGGACAAGGTGGCGCCGATTGTGTTGACATCGCAAACCAGATTTTAACAGAAACCGGTCCCCGGAAGCTTGTCTCCTTTCTGGTGAAGAATTGGCTTGGTAGTTTAGTCTGCCCTGTTCCCATGGTGCACTGGGCCAGGGACAGACTGATTTGCATATAGCCAGGTTCTGAGCTGTTATGGTGCAGTGAGCTAAAAACCGGTGATGGATCAATCCCTGATCTTTGGACTGGGTAAGAGTGGTCTGCTTAATTCAGACACTCTGTTCATCACCACCCCCTTTTCTGAATCGTTGTGTAGACTGTGTCACTATTTCAAATGTTCTGGTGACACAAAGCACTCCTGTGTGACGCAATGCTGATTTGAGATATGTAAGGGTAAATTACAACACGCAAATCAACTTTTCGTCATGTAGTAAGTACATGCGTTTGCAGCACTTTGCGCTATTGTGGATACCGTTGCATTGAAACTTGTGAGGCATCTCAGACCTTGCGCCATGGTACTCCATCCAATAAATGTGACGGATCCATGGTACAAAAAATGTCGCAACACAGCACAGACATTTCTGAAGCAACACAGAGTTGTGTCAGTGATGGTAAATATGCTCCTAAGTCTGTGGCTGTATCCAAAAACCTGGAAAAAACCTGAAAAGAGACAGGATCAGGATACAACAGATACAATAGAGGGTTCTGGTGCCTGTTGTTGAGGCTTGCAGAGCAGAGGAATCCGGAAGTTAGGGTGAGGCAAAAATCCTGTCCATCCAGTGGGTGGGCATGAACATGGAGCAGCCAGGGAAGAGTAAAAAAGTAGACGTGATGTAAAGTATCAAAAATAAACTCCCAAAGCAATATCCAGCTACCCTATAATTGATTAGATAACATTTGACACTGTTCTACATTTTTCTACCTCACACACAGAACCATGAGAACACAGTTGCCTACACAACAGTCAGTACTGATAACATTGTATTACTGTTCTCCACACTGAAAGGTGGTCGATGGTAATTGTTTTCAAATGTATGCATTTGCAAAAATGCTATGCTTGCAATTCAGACATAAATTTGCATGCGTTAGCAAGGATAATGAAAAACATACTTCCATTCCTAATGTTATCTCAGTCAAATGCTAGATGACTTCTAGTTTTCAATGTCATGATGCTTCATAGTTTTAAAATGTAAATCCAGCTAATACTGTGTGTCATGGCAACCATTCTTTGTTAAATAGAACACGTCCTGAAGGTGATCAATTTAACCATTCAAATGCTGCCATATACATATTGGTAAAGAAATGGAGTTTGGCCCTTGGACGGGGGGCAGCTGGACCCAATATAACAGTACACAAGACAGTTTGCTAGCCCACCCACTTATTTCGTCTCGCTACAAGCTAATGAGACTGACAAACAAAAGGCCGGGTCAATTTGTTTGTATGGGTAATATTATTTAACCCTTTTATTCATATATTTTAACTTGAAATGTAACAATTTCATGGGCAAGAAGAACACTTTGTAATCACTTGCAGAGAGAATATTTACAAAAGAATACAAAAACATTTACACATATTTACGCCAACTGGACATGTATCACATATACTATACACAACAAACTTCTCATGAAAATGGTATTTCTTGACTCTATAAACAATGATTGATTTTTGAGAGCTAGTCAGGGCGCTGTTAACCAGAAGATTGGTAAACAAAAGATGTAAAAGGCAGCAATCAAAAGACAAATCAAATTATTTCAAACCAACGAATGTTTAAACCCAACACAAAGGGGGTACTGATATTGAAATTTGTCTGCCGTTTTGCCGACGCGTTTCGAATCTGTAAATAGTTGCAGATTCTCCTCAGGGCTCTCTCAGTGTTATGATTCTGCACAAAAAATAAGAAACGAAGTTTGTTTTAAGATTATGTATTTCTAAAAGATTCCCCACTGTTGCTGTGTTTAGATGGATTAATTTACCTTTGTATCCGAAGCAGAGGGCTCTCGTGGATTAGATTGAGCACATGGCACTGTGCATCGCGAATCAATTGGAGTAAAGTTTAAATCTGTAAGACATTAGTTCACGGGCTTAGTAGGCCATCTCAAGTGGAGCAAAGTGACTACTACAGACCCCAAGGCGGCATAATCATACCTTGTCTCGAGTCAAGCGTAGATTTCAATTCCTCATTTGGCTCGTCCTACTTAGTTTGTGCGACCTAAGGGAAATTAAGGTCGCGCTCAGTTTTTGGTCTTTATTCTGGTTCAGAACACTAGGACATTAGTAGGACAAAGTGAAAAGCACATACCTAGAGTGTCGGGTTTTACCACAGGGCGGCGGTCGCCATGCCATGTGTTTCTTCGTTGGACCCGGTCTCTGTTTGTAACGGGAATGAGTTTTCCCAGTCCTTTTCAGCAGCGCTGTTTACTCGCGCTGTAAAACAAGAGTGGGAGGGTGGGGGTTAACTCAGTTATGGTTGCGGGTGTAAAGCAGAGTTATCTCGTCGGAGCATGGGTTACACTGACCTTCCTCTCGCACAGGCGAGCCAGGGACTGCTTACGTTGGAGACGCCTGGTGGCTGTAGCGGGCGCTTACATCACAGCGAGCCGGGTACGTGGCATTCTGGGAGTTGTAGTTCAACGGGGATACATTATAGCCTCGAAATTTCAGAGAGTGCATTTAACCCCGTTTGGGTAGTGTTGAATTTTAATATTAGGTAAGCTTCTTTTTTCAATAATATTTGATCAACATTTACTCCTTTTTTAAGTTGATTGATACTGAAGAGCACGGTCCATTTGAACTCATTGTCGCCATGCTGTTTGTCGACATAGTGTTGCACAAGGGGCGCATTTAATACCTTGTTTTTGACCCGTGATTTGTGTTGTGTCATGCGGGTATTCACCTGCTGCGTAGTCTTGCCAATATAGATTTTCTTGCAAGGACAAATTATAGCGTAAACGACATTTTTTGTTTTACAATTGGTCAAATTGGTGTGAGACCAAGATATGTTGTGGTGTTGGAAGATCGTGCCCTCGATGGTTGTATCACAAGCGATACAATTCCCGCACCTATGGTGTCCCTCAATTGGTTTTAAGCCCCATTTAGATATCAGGTCACTTTTCGGTTTTTCTAGTCTGATGTCTGCACGGACTAGTTGTTGACCAATATTTTGATTCCTTCTGAAGGCGAATATTGGGCGGGGGATGGGTGTCTCCAGTTGTTCCAACAAGTGCCAATTTTTTAGTATCACTTGGCGAATGTTGTGGGTTTCGGCACAGAATGTCGTTACGCATACCAAGTTCTCAAGGTCGCGTTTAACCTTTGTTTCCAGGAGGCTTTCTCTTGGAGTGCAACGTGCTCTTTTGAAAGAGTGTTTAAGGAGCTTTTTGGGGTATCCTCGTTGTATCAATTCATCGCAGAATTTTGAGCCATGTTGATCATATTTATCCAGCTCTGAACAATTCCTCCTAATTCGAAGGAGTTGCCCATAGGGCAAATTTGCCCTCAAGTTCCTGGGGTGTGAGCTCCCGTAGTGGAGTATAGTATTCCGGTCTGTCGCTTTTTTGAAAAGACAAGACTTAAGGGAACCACCCACATCTCCTACCTCCACATCCAAGAATGTCATTTTGACATTACTTGAAGTCAATGAAAATTTGATGTCCATGTGTCTATTATTGAGCCACTGGTGAAAGTCACTCAACTCAGAGTGGCTCCCCTGCCACAGGAGCCACACGTCGTCGATGTAACGGTACCAGTGCACAATTTGATTCAAGAAAGGGTTATCGGCCTCCACATACTTTTTCTCGTACTCTGCCATATAGAGTACGGCCATTTCAGGGGCATAAGGGCACCCCATCGCGGTGCCCTTGATTTGCATAAAGAAGTCGTTATTGAAACGGAAATAGTTTTTCTTGAGAGTTATTTCGGCCAATCGTAAAATGAACGATGTTGGGACCCTGTGCGGTCTTTCCCTTAGGTCTAAATAGAGTTCCAGGACCTCCAACGCTTCCTCTTGCGGTATCTGGGTGTAAAGGGACGTTACGTCCATGGTGACCATAAGTTGTGACTCCCGGTCAAACGGGGTCCCTTCTACCTTTACCAGGAAGTCAGTGGTGTCTCTCAAGTAGGACTTCACATTTGTAACAAAGGGCTTCAGAAAGAAGTCTATAAACTTAGATAGAGGCTCGAGGCATGAATCACAGCCCGAGACTATTGGTCTCCCCGGTGGATTCGACAAGTTCTTGTGGATCTTTGGTAAGAAGTATGCCACCGGGGTACGTGGGCATTTCTTAACCAAAAACTCACTTTCTTTTGGGCCTAGGAACCCACTTTCTTTGCCTGTTTGGACAGTCTCTGCGATTAAAGCTTGAATCTCCTGCAAAGGGTCCTCCTGCAGTTTCCTATACCATTCCTGGTTATTCACTTGCAGTGCCCCTTCAGCCAGATATTGTTCTCTGGGCCATATCACTACTGCTCCGCCCTTATCGGCTTGTTTTATGATCAAAGAGTGATCATCTTTAAGATTTTTAAGGGCCAAACGCTGTCCTTTGGTAATATTTTGCTTGACAAATTTGTGTCTGTTCTCTAATTTAGTAATTGAGGACAACACAACTTGTTCAAACGCATGTACCTGTTTCGGGATGTTTTGGTTAGGGACAAAGGTGGACTTATTCCTAAGGCCTGTAGTTTCCATACTGATGTTGGGGGGTTGGCTAGCAAAAAAGACTTTCAGACGAATTTTACGGCAAAATTCTATTGCCTCTAATTTGATTTTAGTGAAGTCAGTCTGTTTCGTTGGTACAAATTTGAGTCCTAAATTGAGGACAGATTCTTCCTCCTTTGTCAGAATTTTGGTAGATAAGTTCACTATGGTGGAAGCGCCCGCTACGTTTTGTAGTAGTTTCTCCTGGTTCGCATCTCCCATGCCGGTTTGAATCTTACTTTTTGCTGTTGGTCCTTCTCTAAAAAAGGAGTTTGTTTCTTATTCCTGGTCCCTCTTGCTTCTGAGCCAGAGGACTCTGAGGATGATGTCTCAGAGAATGTTTTAAATCTGTTCCTCGACCTTCCTTGACAAATTTCCAAGGAAGGTCGAGGAACAGATTTAAAACATTCTCTGAGACATCATCCTCAGAGTCCTCTGGCTCAGAAGCAAGAGGGACCAGGAATAAGAAACAAACTCCTTTTTTAGAGAAGGACCAACAGCAAAAAGTAAGATTCAAACCGGCATGGGAGATGCGAACCAGGAGAAACTACTACAAAACGTAGCGGGCGCTTCCACCATAGTGAACTTATCTACCAAAATTCTGACAAAGGAGGAAGAATCTGTCCTCAATTTAGGACTCAAATTTGTACCAACGAAACAGACTGACTTCACTAAAATCAAATTAGAGGCAATAGAATTTTGCCGTAAAATTCGTCTGAAAGTCTTTTTTGCTAGCCAACCCCCCAACATCAGTATGGAAACTACAGGCCTTAGGAATAAGTCCACCTTTGTCCCTAACCAAAACATCCCGAAACAGGTACATGCGTTTGAACAAGTTGTGTTGTCCTCAATTACTAAATTAGAGAACAGACACAAATTTGTCAAGCAAAATATTACCAAAGGACAGCGTTTGGCCCTTAAAAATCTTAAAGATGATCACTCTTTGATCATAAAACAAGCCGATAAGGGCGGAGCAGTAGTGATATGGCCCAGAGAACAATATCTGGCTGAAGGGGCACTGCAAGTGAATAACCAGGAATGGTATAGGAAACTGCAGGAGGACCCTTTGCAGGAGATTCAAGCTTTAATCGCAGAGACTGTCCAAACAGGCAAAGAAAGTGGGTTCCTAGGCCCAAAAGAAAGTGAGTTTTTGGTTAAGAAATGCCCACGTACCCCGGTGGCATACTTCTTACCAAAGATCCACAAGAACTTGTCGAATCCACCGGGGAGACCAATAGTCTCGGGCTGTGATTCATGCCTCGAGCCTCTATCTAAGTTTATAGACTTCTTTCTGAAGCCCTTTGTTACAAATGTGAAGTCCTACTTGAGAGACACCACTGACTTCCTGGTAAAGGTAGAAGGGACCCCGTTTGACCGGGAGTCACAACTTATGGTCACCATGGACGTAACGTCCCTTTACACCCAGATACCGCAAGAGGAAGCGTTGGAGGTCCTGGAACTCTATTTAGACCTAAGGGAAAGACCGCACAGGGTCCCAACATCGTTCATTTTACGATTGGCCGAAATAACTCTCAAGAAAAACTATTTCCGTTTCAATAACGACTTCTTTATGCAAATCAAGGGCACCGCGATGGGGTGCCCTTATGCCCCTGAAATGGCCGTACTCTATATGGCAGAGTACGAGAAAAAGTATGTGGAGGGCGATAACCCTTTCTTGAATCAAATTGTGCACTGGTACCGTTACATCGACGACGTGTGGCTCCTGTGGCAGGGGAGCCACTCTGAGTTGAGTGACTTTCACCAGTGGCTCAATAATAGACACATGGACATCAAATTTTCATTGACTTCAAGTAATGTCAAAATGACATTCTTGGATGTGGAGCTAGGAGATGTGGGTGGTTCCCTTAAGTCTTGTCTTTTCAAAAAAGCGACAGACCGGAATACTATACTCCACTACGGGAGCTCACACCCCAGGAACTTGAGGGCAAATTTGCCCTATGGGCAACTCCTTCGAATTAGGAGGAATTGTTCAGAGCTGGATAAATATGATCAACATGGCTCAAAATTCTGCGATGAATTGATACAACGAGGATACCCCAAAAAGCTCCTTAAACACTCTTTCAAAAGAGCACGTTGCACTCCAAGAGAAAGCCTCCTGGAAACAAAGGTTAAACGCGACCTTGAGAACTTGGTATGCGTAACGACATTCTGTGCCGAAACCCACAACATTCGCCAAGTGATACTAAAAAATTGGCACTTGTTGGAACAACTGGAGACACCCATCCCCCGCCCAATATTCGCCTTCAGAAGGAATCAAAATATTGGTCAACAACTAGTCCGTGCAGACATCAGACTAGAAAAACCGAAAAGTGACCTGATATCTAAATGGGGCTTAAAACCAATTGAGGGACACCATAGGTGCGGGAATTGTATCGCTTGTGATACAACCATCGAGGGCACGATCTTCCAACACCACAACATATCTTGGTCTCACACCAATTTGACCAATTGTAAAACAAAAAATGTCGTTTACGCTATAATTTGTCCTTGCAAGAAAATCTATATTGGCAAGACTACGCAGCAGGTGAATACCCGCATGACACAACACAAATCACGGGTCAAAAACAAGGTATTAAATGCGCCCCTTGTGCAACACTATGTCGACAAACAGCATGGCGACAATGAGTTCAAATGGACCGTGCTCTTCAGTATCAATCAACTTAAAAAAGGAGTAAATGTTGATCAAATATTATTGAAAAAAGAAGCTTACCTAATATTAAAATTCAACACTACCCAAACGGGGTTAAATGCACTCTCTGAAATTTCGAGGCTATAATGTATCCCCGTTGAACTACAACTCCCAGAATGCCACGTACCCGGCTCGCTGTGATGTAAGCGCCCGCTACAGCCACCAGGCGTCTCCAACGTAAGCAGTCCCTGGCTCGCCTGTGCGAGAGGAAGGTCAGTGTAACCCATGCTCCGACGAGATAACTCTGCTTTACACCCGCAACCATAACTGAGTTAACCCCCACCCTCCCACTCTTGTTTTACAGCGCGAGTAAACAGCGCTGCTGAAAAGGACTGGGAAAACTCATTCCCGTTACAAACAGAGACCGGGTCCAACGAAGAAACACATGGCATGGCGACCGCCGCCCTGTGGTAAAACCCGACACTCTAGGTATGTGCTTTTCACTTTGTCCTACTAATGTCCTAGTGTTCTGAACCAGAATAAAGACCAAAAACTGAGCGCGACCTTAATTTCCCTTAGGTCGCACAAACTAAGTAGGACGAGCCAAATGAGGAATTGAAATCTACGCTTGACTCGAGACAAGGTATGATTATGCCGCCTTGGGGTCTGTAGTAGTCACTTTGCTCCACTTGAGATGGCCTACTAAGCCCGTGAACTAATGTCTTACAGATTTAAACTTTACTCCAATTGATTCGCGATGCACAGTGCCATGTGCTCAATCTAATCCACGAGAGCCCTCTGCTTCGGATACAAAGGTAAATTAATCCATCTAAACACAGCAACAGTGGGGAATCTTTTAGAAATACATAATCTTAAAACAAACTTCGTTTCTTATTTTTTGTGCAGAATCATAACACTGAGAGAGCCCTGAGGAGAATCTGCAACTATTTACAGATTCGAAACGCGTCGGCAAAACGGCAGACAAATTTCAATATCAGTACCCCCTTTGTGTTGGGTTTAAACATTCGTTGGTTTGAAATAATTTGATTTGTCTTTTGATTGCTGCCTTTTACATCTTTTGTTTACCAATCTTCTGGTTAACAGCGCCCTGACTAGCTCTCAAAAATCAATCATTGTTTATAGAGTCAAGAAATACCATTTTCATGAGAAGTTTGATGTGTATAGTATATGTGATACATGTCCAGTTGGCGTAAATATGTGTAAATGTTTTTGTATTCTTTTGTAAATATTCTCTCTGCAAGTGATTACAAAGTGTTCTTCTTGCCCATGAAATTGTTACATTTCAAGTTAAAATATATGAATAAAAGGGTTAAATAATATTACCCATACAAACAAATTGACCCGGCCTTTTGTTTGTCAGTCTCATTAGCTTGTAGCGAGACGAAATAAGTGGGTGGGCTAGCAAACTGTCTTGTGTACTGCCATATACATATTAACATAACAAATATGTATTTTATGATAATTTAAATAGATTTTTCTTAACATTTGGTTTATACAGAAAGATCTTCTTATGTATATGCTCTTCATTATACAGGTGTAATTTCACACACACCCCAATTATTGAGCTGCCCGTGTTGGAACCTTTAAGAAGGCTCTAAAAACCTTTATTTTCAATAAAGATTAGCCTATATTGCACTTACTTCTTTTAAGTGATCAATCGCCGCTTTTAGCCGCAGAAATGCCTCTGGTTGAAGCAGCTGTGTATTATATAAATAATCTTTGATTGATTATTTGATTTGACTGGATTTCATTTCTGGCTTTTTTATGTTTTTGCTCACTCCGTACATTTCTGCCGAGCATGACTGAATCCAAGTAGAGAATGTCTCAAAGGAATGCTACATGTGCTGCATAATCAATGTTCACTGTGCAGCTTCCAGAACTTGGCTGCACATAGTTATGTATGAGTGCATATTCCTCATGCTTTCCTCGCGAGTGAATGGAAATGTAGTAGTTATGATGGAAAGGTGAGTGAATTCATTTATAGTTTCACAAAGATGGTGAAAAAGGTGATCTTGTAATAGAAAAGCTTTGTAAAAGTCTACCTTTTCAAGTGGATCTTATATTCATGAAAGCCCGGTTTGGAATCCTGCCTGGAGAATCTCATGCACTGCCATGGAAAAAGCTTGAAAATATTATATCATGTTGATTGTGTAATGCAGGAGAAGAAAACATCATACATCTATTGTGCATTTGCCCGGAACTAAAAAATGAAAGATTAACACTTTTAAAAAGGCATTTCAATGAAAGATCAATAAGGACATGTAGACAAGCACTAATCCAATGTCTTTGCTTGGAAGATATACATATTAACTCTGCCCTCTCAAAATTTTTAATAAGTGCATGGAAAAAACTGGAATTAAAAAAAAAAAATTAACTATGATACTGTTTATATTTCTGAATTTTTAAGATTATGAAATTATCGCTTATTTTACTTTTACTGTATTACTATAGCTGAAATTTTATATTGTGCATTCACTTTTGGTAAAGATTTTAAATATTCAATCAATAAACATATCTATCTAAGTGGATCCTCATCCTCATGTCATACAAGCAAAACGTAATTTTGACAAGGATTGATTATTCCTTTTACACGGAGAGAATGAAATGTACCATTTGAACCACCCACCAACACGTATTCTAAATGTTAATGAGAATTTCCAAATATTTTATTACTTCATACAAGGAAATGTGCAGTGTGGCGCTGCATGTAATTTAGCAGCGCTGTGGTTCATCATTTAAAAAATGCTGGGATGCACCATATTTACAAGAATATGGTGCACCCTGTGTTATATATTTAACAAGGTAAGAGAGTTAAGGGATTATATCCACTGCTGTGGATGGAAGGGTACTCCCAGTCCCCTAGGTAAGTAGCTATACAACAATATGAAGGAGTACCACCAAATTTAAGGCTGAAATGTGGAATGAGTCACAGACAGAACGGACTACGTCACTCCACTACGTTACAGGCACGTAATTAACCTTTATAAGTGATAATGTTCTTTCTTTTACAGGTTTGTTCCTTTTTGTGTAACCACTACTGGGTTACTATTTTTTACCCACTTAGCAAATCGCTACTTTTGGGTTTGAAAGGGTTGCAGGTATGGCAGGGTGTTAGTGTACCCTGACCACCCAATTCCTTTACATTTTTGGTCCTGATGAAAAACCGGTAATCCCACATGGTTTGAAACATGTAGACCCAGCACATACCAATGATACACTAGGTCTAATTTAAGCCTTTATTGTATCATCACTGTTTTTAATATTGTCCAGTAGCTTCAGAATAAAATATATTTTAAAAGTTATACCAGGACAATTTTTAACTCACTGACAATTTTTTACATTCATCACCCACATACCCGCTCCACTGTATTCAGGTGTTGTAGCACACCTTGGCGGCACTCGGCTGTCGAGGTGGCCCCGATGATGAAGCATGTCACCGACCAGGTCGGTGAGTGAGGGGTTCCTTAAAAACAAAGGAGGACTTCTTCTTTTACACTAGTGTCTCATCGCACCCTGTGTTATCCCATGTGTTGGTGCTTAAAAAAGCTGCCTAACGCCAACACAGACACCATTGCGCCTTAGAGCAAGGGTACCTGCATTGCAGTGATGATTCCCTGGAACACGGTCAAACCTTGCACCATGGTCTGTGTTGCAGGGATGAGTTCAAGTTTATTTATTAGTTATTATTATATAATAATAAAATCCATAAAACACAGGCTAAAAATTACTGTACATTTAAAAAGTTAACAGTGCAGGTGATGGCATGATTTGTTGGTTCGCAAGGTAAAGTGAAGTGCACTGGCTATTCCTAGCTAATGCTGGGCATGCACGTAATAAAGTGCCTCATAGAGGATATTGTTCAAGTTGTTAGTACCTGCTGAAAATTGTTCAAGAAAAGTGCTAGTGCTATTTCCTTTGGGGACAGCCACTCCCAGATCGTGAGTCAGTTGCACCACAAGAGCTTCTTACTTGTGCTGTTGTGATTGGAATATTCAAATTTTAGATATTTTTTGTTAGGCCAACATAAGATATTTTACCAATCTGCAGTTCAGTTGCGTGTTTCCTGGGTTGAAGCTGGGCAACACCGCTTGCTTCCTGGTGCGGATGCCTTTCTGTTTGAAGGGTGCTTTTAGTAGCTGTAACCGTTCTTGATGTAGATTCTTGCAAGTGCAGATTAGGTCTAAGATGTCTCCTTGATTGGTGTTGCACAAACCACACATGCTTTGAGTTGTAGCCCTCAGCCATGGTGGAAGATGCAAATGTAATTTTTATCATTTTGGAATTACCCTGATTAAAGAACTTTTGTGGTTCAAGTGTTTTGTAAGAATTTAAGGTCATCCAGGAATGAGATCTATCTGAAAAGGTTGCTGAAGGAAGTGGTCCTTAGGGACGACTCAGGTTACTTACAACCACCTGCTATACCTTCCCAAGAATGAATTGTCGTTCAGACAGTAGAGAATACACACATATTTTTATTAGCAATACTTTGCGGAGGAGTCCAATCTGACCTGCACCCTAAGATGTCTGCCAAGGGACTGACTCTCTAACAGTCTACAAAACATAATGAATCTTCCCAAGAGCTTCCAACCATGCCTTCAGTGGTAAGTTACTGGCCTTTGTCGAACATGAACAAAGAGGGCACAGAGGAATGAGCTACCACCTGCCCGATGGGTACATGCTATCTGCAACCCAAGGTTACTGTGCTGAGCCTCAGCGTTCCCTAACGTGGGAGCAGAACTACACACCCGGCTAGGTATGCGAGGGCAGAATGGCCTATTCATTAATGAGTCGAGAAACAGCCTTGAACCGAAGAGAAAATAATAACGAAATACAGTGTTCTGCTGAGGCAAGCAATACGAGTAATGAGGCCTAGCTCAGGCACTGTCTAAGCAGCCTAATAAGGATTACAAAATACAAAATGGAGTCATACTCTTTAACTGAAGCCTTCACAGTACGGGGATAACTCAGTGGGTTGCTTAACATGTATTCAAATGGCGTTTATTTAGCCACAAACTGTTAACCTAATATAGCATGAAACAAGTACATTGCAGGAATGGGATTTTCAAACATAACAGACCCTCCTTTTAGCATGGGTGGCTAAATGCTTTATTCAGGCTATCTGGTAGGGTCTTCACAAGTCTAAGTTGGGGGAAATAAAATGCATAGTCACTCAAGTCACAAGGAGGAATAAAGCAACACTTTGAGGTCATTAGGATGTTGTGCGGATCGCCATCGCCCTCCCGGCCCAGGCGGGTGGTGGCGTTCTGCAAACAATCACAACACAATTTACCCCTCGCCATGTTACTATGGCGGGGGAACCGCGTCGGATGGAAAGTCCGTACGCCGTTTTTCCACCGGTCGGATTGCCGGCTGGGTGGAAAAAACCCACAATATGGTGGCGGTGTCTTGCAGGCACCGCCATCCATATAAATATGCTTGTGGTGGATATGCCTGTCCATGGCGGAGACTACGTTGTGGGCCCATGGGGTTGGGTGGCTGCACTTGGGGGGTACCTATGGTTCCCCCAATCATTGCCATGCACAAGGTGGCAGGCACCGCGCGGTGCCTGCCACATGGATATTAAACATTGCGGCAGGTGCTGCTTACAGCACCGCCCGCCTCAATGTTGAAGATGGGGGATGCGACTGCCAGGGTGGCGATCGCATCCTAATTGTCCTAGCGGGACGGCCACAACTCTGGCAGTCGGTCCCGTTTTCCGATACGGTGCTAACATAGTAATGGGGCACTTAGTATTGAAATCCACTTAGTATTAAAAAATGCCCTCCTCAATGAGCATGATATCCTGGATATCCTGAATCATCATAGTAGAGACCTTGTTATCATGCCCTGACAACTTAGGGGTAGGGGTTGGCCTGCTCAAACAATGGGTGCAACATGCTGAAAGGCAATTATTGCTTAGGCAACATGTAAAGATGACACCTGCGATAACTATTAGGACAAGCAGTATCTTCCAACCCCATGATATTACAGACGCCAGAGCCACCCTGGGAGGGACCATGACCCATTATCTTGATGAATATCTGAAGCAAGTCAGTGTAATTTCTATATTGTAGAGTATACAGTAGGGGCGCTATCAGGAATGTACACACAGCAGTTTACGCGGCAGGCACCACCCCTATCAGCCAGATTGACATCTAAAACCATTAGAAGAGCAACAATCCTCGTAGCCTGAAGCTCAACTGTAATATTAGTGAATAAATACCTGCAGCAGTATTAATAACGCCCTCAACTACTTTGGCAAGGTGACAAGTATTACGACTATTGAACATGGGACCCTAAAATGGCAGAATTCTTTTCATTATGTCAGTAAATTGCTGTAGGAATGTATCTGTCTTTTCAATATCGTCTGGATTGACAACTCTCTTAACTTGATGCAAATGGAGATCCCTAGGCTGTAGCCTATGATCCTTATGATAATTAGGTGGTGCAATGTAATGTAAACGGGAGGTAAGCGGTAGGAGACAAAACACCGGCCGGACCATCCCCTGGGAAGCCATGTATAAGCCTGTTCCCCACAGATGAAGTATACATTAAGAGGTGTAAGCAAAGGTGGGCTATTAGTAGAATTCAGTCGATTAATTAATTAATTCAGTCGATATATGTAGTACCAACTGCTCTGTCCTACAGGAGCGTTTCCTGAGCATTCAACACAGAAACTAGCTGTTACATTGATCACAGGGACGGGCATGGCTTTGTCTTCAGTGATATTTCGTTTCCGGAAACATTTGACATATTCAGTAACATTAAATCCTTGGAAATCCAGCATTTCATTTTGTAACCAAGTGACATTCTCATTAGCTTAGAAAAGGTCCATACAAGAATCTGGATGCAGGGTACCCTCCTTGCCATCTGCCCCAGGCGTATATCCCTGATGTACCACTATGTACTCCAACACTGCTTCGTAATCGGACTGTACCATTTTCATGGCGTCAGTATGATAGTGTATGTATACCATGGAAAGCATCTGGAACAAGGCCTCACAGCTACCTTAATATGACAGGGAGAATCACACCAGCAAATCATTCTAGAGCATAATGAGGAGAGTAACCCAAACACCCAACAATTTGTGGCTTTAGTGGTACTGTGTGCCTGATGGAGCATCTGCAGAAAAGCTTTCTCTCTATAAGTCTGTCTATATCTTTCTTTATGCTGGACCAGTGTAACAAATAGATGCTCAGGTGGAACCGCGATAGTCCCTATCAAATTGTTCACAGGATGCTGTTCTTCTAAATACCACACCACCCCAAATAGTATAATCGTTACTATGAGAAGGACCACTACCACTACTACTCTACTCCCAGTAGACCAACTAGATCACACAGGACCAATCTGCTGTAATGGAGGGGCCACCAGGGGCTGTTCCTCCTTCATGACTGCACGGCCAAATGGATACATAGAAAGACACCTTAGGAATTGGAGCCACAAAAATACAACCGACCAGAGGTGCACAAGTCACCCAGCGTCCGTTTAGTGCCTCGCCAGTAGGCTCCTATTGTTCATCAATAACGGTGCTTTAAAGCACTCCGATGGGGAAGCTGCGCGATTGTAGCCCTTGCTAAAAAACAAATCCTCATCTTTCAGGATAGGGCACCCTCCCTCCTGGGCATGAACCTTTAACCATCCTGTCCAGTGTCCAGGGCAGGGCACCAGTGTAGCTCACTCTAATCTAATTGAGGCACCGTAGGCACGGCACCTACGCCCTAAGCTGAAGTCGTCCCCTAACTCCTGGACTGTTCTGCTGGTGCACTGTCCTTCTTTATGGGCCGCAGGTTGTACCTGGTGGCTCCAGGCACTGTCTCGTCAACAAAAAGGGGGTGAAAATCAGGGTCAGATGGGCATTGAGACTCAGGGTTATCCGGGGCGGCCCTTATCTCTGGTGGGACGGCCTCCAACAAGGCTGTGTCACTTTCTTTGTCCATCTGCACCCACCTCAATCGGGCTTCAGAGAAGGGAAAGAAGCATGACACTGGCTCTCCTTAATGGTCAGCAATGCCATCAAGGGCCCATCAGTCATACGTAAGCTGGAAAGGGATCCGTTTGATGTGAATGCCATGCACCCGGCCTTCAAGCTTGACGGCTGTGGGGTGGCGAGAAGGACAAGCAGTGGCCCCTTCCACCTCGCCTCCAGGAAGTTCTTCCATTGAAAGTTCTTTACAATGACAAAATCCCTGGGCTGTAGTTGATGCCTGGGCCCCTCTGGTACTAGTTGCAGTGTGGTTTGAAACTGTTGGTGGATAAAATGGAGATCTTTAGTTAACTCATACAGATAGTCTAAAAGCAGATGCCCCAAACTTTGCCGGGGTGTGCAAAGACCACCTTATACGGGAACAAACCCTGTCCTAGAATGCGCTGTCGCTCTGGTAGATAATAAAACAACGGGTAACGCATATGGCCATCGCAATCCTGTGCTTTCTTGGATCTTCGCTAACTTCATTTTGAGAGTACCATTGTACTTCTCAACCAGGCCTGCTGACTGTGGGTGGTTCGCTGCATGACACTTCTGCACTTCTGCTTAATATGCAAGCCTTTGCAAACCAATTCAATGACTTTTGAATTGAAGTGACTTCCGTTGCCACTCCAAATCACATGTGGCAATCCATAGCGCTTGAAGAACTCTTTTAAGAGTGCCTTCGCAGTCGCCATAGCTGTATTCTCTTTAGTGGGGTAAGCCGCAATCCATTTACTGAATGTGCAAATCACTACTAGCACATACTTCAAATTGTTAACTTGTTCCATTTCAATGAAATCCATTTGTAGAACCTCGAATGTGAAGGAAGGCAGTGCAAAATTACCAGCGGGTTAGGAATACCTCTCGCAGGATTATGCCTCAAACAAATGATACAATGCTTCACTAGGTGTGTGGCTATCTTAGAGATATTATTGTTAGGCCATACTGGGTCCAGTATGTTACATATTCCTTTGGCACTAATGTGTGCTGGGCCGTGGGCCATGGTAACAACAGGGAGCACGTAAGCATTGAGCAACAACCATCTCTGTTTCCCAAACAAGTCAGTCCAGCACCCATCCTCGTCCAAACGCCCTGTACTCTCCTCCCATTTTGCAAATTCATCTAGGGTCGCCTCTCTCTGAATTTCCCTGATAAATAATCATAGACATCATTGTCCTTTTCTTCCAAAGGGAGGGGTCGTAATGTGGCTGGGTTCAGAGTAGCACAGCGTTTGATGATAATGTGTGGAGCAAACAGGATTAATTCATATTCAGTAAGACGCACACTCCACACATCTTCCACAATATAGATTGCCTTCCGGGCCCACTGAGCTACTTGATTCGCCACCATTTGCTTTTCCTCATCACCCGCAGCCGAATGCACCAACCCTTTCTCAATGCGGTCTTATGCTGCTTCCCATTTCACTTTAGGAATCCCACGCACAGGAGTTTCGACATTTGACAGTGGCTGTGGTGTCACACCCAAGGGGGAAGAGCAGATGCAGAGATAGGTACTATCATGTAGGAAGACAGTGCTGTAGGTGTGAAAGGGGGCATAGCAGTTGAAAATTTACCAGTAGACAGGACAGGAGAACTAACGGCTCCTGCTCCTATGGTTGGCGCAGATAGAGGAAAAGTGAATGGGCGAAGGCTGAGGTAGTAGCACTAGAAACAGAAACACTAGAGAGGGCGGCACTATGGGCCGAAGACTGGGACGTCCGAACTGTCAGGTATATCGGTTCAGGGGCATAAGGAGGTGGGGGACGATAATCCTATAGCTTTTCAACAAAATTGTCACCTTTCTCTCTAGTAATATAACATTTATTAGTATGTAATCAGAACTTTCTTTCTGCACATTCTCTGCCCTTCTCTATCATTTCCCGTTCATAGGCCACTACTTTTTGTGTTATAGTTTGCGCCTGTCTCTCCCGGGCCTCTTTCTCTGCTCTCATACGCCATTGCTTTGCTTCTTTCTGCCATACTCTTAGAGAATCAAACATCGACTGCCTACTCCTTTTGGCAAACAATTTATCCTGCAAAAAATAAAAAATGTGTTAATCAAACGCACCAGTAAGTGGCCATTGTAGCTTAGCATTGTCCCTCGTATATTTATTCCACTATGTGCTAAACATAATAGGGCTAATACCATGCTTGACGTATACATCAGAGGCACAACAACGACATCCAAAACATTCTAACTTACTTAAACAAGGCATCTTAATATAAGACACATGCGCTGTCCCCAATGGACAAGTATAACACTAACAAAAATATTAAAAGAAAAAATAAACAAGAGAATAATTGTTCAAGAACTACACCAAAATCATTCCAAAAACCGCCCACTGCAGTCCAGAGACAGTACCAAGTACAAGAAGACAGGCTCTAGCCCCAGACCTTTTCGAGAGAAGATCAAATTACCCGTTAGCCTGGCAGATTGGTTTGCAAACACTCTGTGTCTTTCAAAAAGGGTCCCCAAACCCACTAAATTCAAACCCAGACAGCCCAAAAGACCGTACCAAGACACAGCCTATCGGCTTGTGCCATTCAAGCAAGGCAGTCTGAAAACTGCATCAAGACAGTCAGGAAACCGTACCAAGACACAGCGCACAGGCTTGAGCCGTTCAAGAATGGCGCCATTTTTCCAAGAATCAAATGACTCACCAGGTGCATTCAGGTCAAGTGTCAAATTATTCTCCACTGCCGACTCGCCAGTGTAAACAGTCAACTCGAAGGTTTTGCCTTTTCAGGACCCCAGCTGGGGACCACTAGAAGAGGAGTCGCCCGATCAGATGGGTGGGGCAGCTGCAAGAACCAAGCTTGATCGTGTAGGGTACCCCGATTCACCTGATTGACCAGAAGAAACCCCGACCCTCTAACCTGTTTGCGGGTGAGTCGGGTCACCTTGTGGGGTCCCTGTTTGGGTGCCAACTGAAGAAAATGACCCTTAGGGGCAACATGGGTTACTTACAACCAGCTGCTATGCCTTCCCAAGAATGAAGATTCAGTCATACAGTAGAGAATACAAGCATAGATGTATTAGCAATACTCTGCAGAGGAGTCCAATCTGACCTGCACCCTAAGATATCTGCTGAGGGACTGACTTCCCAACAGTCTACAACACGTAATGAATCTTCCCACGAGCCTCCAACCACGCCCACAATAGAAAGTTACCGGCCTGGGCTGAACATGAACAAAGAGGGCACAGGGGGATGAGCTACCACCTGCCAGATGGGTACATGCTATCTGCAACCGAAGGTTACCGTGCTGAGCCTCAGTGTCTCCTAACGTGGGAGCAGAACTACACATTCGGATAGGGATGCGAGGGCAGAATGGCCTAGTCATTAGTGAGTCGAGAAACAGCCTTGAACAGAAGAGAAAATAATAACGAAATACAGTGTGCTGCTGAGGCAAGCAATACAAGTAATGAGGCCTAACTAAGGCACAGTCTAAGCAGCCTAATACGGATTACAAAATACAAAATAGAGTCACACTTGCTAACTCAAGCCTGCACATTATGGGGATAACTCAGTGGGTTGCATAACGTGAATGCAAATGGCGTCTATTTAGCCACACACTGCTAACCTAATATAGCATGAAACGAGTGCATTGCAGGAATGGGATTTTCAAACCTAACATTGCCTTGGCCTCTACCAAGGAAATTTGTTTTATACATTTCCAGGCCAATTTGTTGAAAGTTGAATGTCCGAGTTGAGTATTCCAAAGATCTGTAAGCTTGATAATTTCCAAAGAAGTCTGGAGGTAGCTCCTTGCTTGGCAAGTATCCCTCTGCTGGATTTCGTGCCACAGCAGTTGGTTTAACATGTTTGGCGTGGCATTTCTGATCTTGTGCCAGCAGATGACGTATGAGCCGTGCCTGGCCACAAATTGATGTAGGAGACGATTCTCCAACCTTATTTGAGCCAATGAAGTGTAATGCGGGAGGTAAAACATTGTCCTGTAAGCTTTGACCAGCGTGCTATCTTTTACCTTGGTACCTCTCCCTGCAATGCTTCACTGCCGTAGGTGATCATAGGGAGT